>NW_026575120.1:14052086-14707086 GCF_905146905.1 Nyctereutes procyonoides
TGTCATATTATATTTCTTAGAAGCAAATTACAGGTCCCACCCATATTCAAGGGGAAGGAATTATATAAGGACATGAGTCCTTGGGTATTCTCAGAATCCTGCCTTACCGCAGAGTCTAAGTGCTTCTGGAGCAAACAGCTCTTTCCTGAGGGGTGACTGAAGTGGATTATAATCTTCAGAACCAGAACTCCCAGTTAAAGGATTTACAAGTGTCTCTAATGGTAGTTCCCAAATATATGTCAACCTGCAATCTCAGAATGTGACCTTATTTGGATTTTTTATTTTTTATTTATTTATTTTTTCTTATTTGGATTTTTTAAAAGATTTTATTTATTTATTCATGAGAAACATAGAGAGAGAGAGGCAGAGACATAGGCAGAGAGAGAAGCAGACTCCATGCAGGGAGCCTGATGTGGGACTCGATCCTAGGACTCCAGGACCATGCCCTGGGCCGAAGGCAGGTGCTTAACCACTAAGCAATGCAGGCATCCCCTTATTTGGATTAAGGGTCTTTGCAAATATAATTAAGTTAAGGATCTTGAGATGAGATTATCCTGGATTAGGATAGGCTCCAAATCCAATGACATGTGTCCCTAAAAGGACAGAAAAGAGACACACATGTGTGTCAGAGGTAGAGATTGGAATATTGTATGTCTACAAGCCAAGGAATGCTAAAAATTTCAGAACCACCAGAAGCTAGGAAAGAGGAATGGGATTCCTCCTCAGAGCCTCCAGAAGGTGCCAGTCCTGTTGACACCTTGCTTTCAGACTTCTGGCCTCCAGAATCATGAGAGAATAAATTTCTGTTGTTCTAAGCCACCAAGGTCATGGCAACTTGTTGCAGCAGTCTTGGAAAACTAATACACTCATTGATCATTGTCCCCATGGGAATCAATGTCAAAGAGACAGACATGGTGGTCTCCGGTGCCACATGAACTCCAACTCTATAGAGATGCCAATCCCCAGAGATC
Source organism: Nyctereutes procyonoides (assembly GCF_905146905.1). Lineage (NCBI taxonomy): Eukaryota > Metazoa > Chordata > Mammalia > Carnivora > Canidae > Nyctereutes > Nyctereutes procyonoides. Next base: position 14,053,058 of record NW_026575120.1, read on the forward strand.
AGGGGTACCCTATGAGGTACCAAAGCAAGACAGATTTGTAACCCAATGTATATTCATCACAGAATGTCAGCAGTTGCACATTCATTTATACCCTCTTTTATTATCCCTTCACTGATGAATTTGTTTGATGTGGCTGTGATTTAAAAAAAAAAAAGTCCAAAATAATTCTGACTTAAACAAGATAGGAGTTTATTTTTCTTTCATTTAAGTGTCTTAATTAAACATAAGCAATCCATGGTGGACAAGGTGACTCCACACTGTTGAATACCCAGGTTCCTCCTATCTGGTTTTTCTGTCACCTATAACACATGGCTGCCATCTCATGACCTAAGGTGGCTGCTTCAGTTCCTATCATCACATCTGCCTTCCAACCAGTGGGAAGGGAAGAAGTGAATGTGGAGGATATGCCCTTTCCCTTTAATGGCAGACCTGGAAGCCGTACACCTCAGTCAGCTAGAACTTAGGCACATAGTCACACCTAGCTGCCAGAAGGCTGCAATATGTCTTTAGCAAGGCCTTGTGCCCAGCTAAAACTTAGGCGTTCTATCACTAAAGGAAGAAGGGAAGAATGGACAACTGAGAGCTGTCCACAAGAGACAACAAACACAAGGTCTGACTTACTTAGTGGCTTCTCAAATCTGGGGCCCAGGGAGAAGGGAAGAAAGGTCCAGAAATGGAAATCCACAAATAGATAGCACCCCTACCACCCTTCTCATTACAAGATGACATGGAACCTTGAAAAGGAATAAGATGAACACAGAAATGCTAGGAATATAGTATTCCTCCTTTTCCATCATATCTTCTGTTGTAAGTTGAACCATGCCTTCTTTAAAGATGCATTGAAGTCCTAACCCCTAGAACCTGTGAATGTGACCTTATTTGGAAATAGGGTCTTTGCAGATGTAATCAAGTTAAAATGAGCTCATACTGAATTAAGTTAGGCTCTACTCCAATGACTGGTGTCCTTATAAGAAGAGGGAAACTGTAGACACAGACACAAAGGGGAAGAAGGCCACGTGAAGACAGAGGCAGAAGTTGTAATGACACAGCTGCAAGCCAAGCAATGCCAAGGATCACCAGCAACTGTGAGAAGCTACAAGATGCAACCAAGGATCCCTTCAGAGAGGGCATGATCCTGCCAACACCTTGTTATTTTAGTTCTAGCCTCTAGAACTATGAGAAAAGTAATTTGTTATGCCAGTTCTAGCAAACTAATAGACCATCTTCTTTTCTGGTTCTTTAGGGCCCCATTCTAATGAACCTTTACTATAATGTACCATAAAGTCCCAATAGCCAGAAGTGCCCTCTGTCCTAAACTTCTATCCAACCTTAAAATTTGGCTCATTACACATGCTGCATGGGAAAAGGAAGGGTGAGTCAAACCAGGACCAAAATGTCAGGCACAGGCCAGACCAGAGTTTGAATGTGAAAAAAAGCCAGAAGGGGAGGTGTTTTGTGACATGGATATGAAACCAGAGGTACCAGTCTGAGGCAGGGATGAATCTGCAGAAGAAAGACCAGGAGGGACATGCCCATCCTGGCCAAAGACAAGTACAAGGTCTAGGCTGTCTGTGGAAGCAGGACTATCCACAGATCAAAATCAGGAGGCCTGAGACTAGTCTTTGTTCCCTACTTCAATTAACACTGGAGGAGCCCTATCATTTTCCAAACTGTTTTTGGAGAGACACAGAGAGAGGAGCAGAGACACAGGCAGAGGGAGAAGCAGGCTCCCTGGGGAAAACCCAGTGCGGGACTAGATCCCAGGGTCCCGGGATGACACCCTGAGCTGAAGGCAGATGCTAAACCACTGGGCCACCCATTTGGTCTTCAAAACTAGACTGCACGAGCTGGGTAGAACAATAATAGAATCTCCATTTGATTCGCAGGCAAACAAAATGTCAAAGATGCCAAGTAACCTGCTCAGTGTCACATAACTGATTATCAGTGAGTGTGGAAGGGGAATAAAATGAAATATTTAGTCTAGTAGATTGGGTTATAAGCTATTTGATTTCTATGAGGCTCTACTATTTGTTATCACTTCAACATAACATTGTAGATCCACTTCTGACAGTACTGGTATATTGACTGGTGCTCAATTCATGGCCATTTCCTTCTTTCTCCCTTTCTTTTTTTCCAGGTTCAAATTTGGCACTCTTTACACTACCAGTGTTGCCTGTCTCTGACTAAAGTAATATTGGCTACTCACAGTTTACCTCTCTAGAAGTCCGTTTCTTCATCCACGTTATCAAAGAGTTGAACTAAATCATTTCTATGCCCTCTTCCAGCTCTGATACTTCCTGGCCTTAGGAAAACTGCATTCCTGCTCCCTGGCTAGTCAACAGATGGACACTTCCAAGCCCATGCCTGTTGTACCTCCCAACACCATCAGGGGGCGCCCAGCACCGTTTATGCTTGAGGTGGGGCAAAGACTGCAGTTGCGAAGCTCTCTGCTTTGGACTCCACGGAGCTTTAGGTACCCTCAAACCCCTTCTAAAGGCAAGAGAGGAGAGAAAGTCAACATTTGTCCCTTTATAGATGAGGACACTGAGGAAAGCGTTCTGATTTTCCTTAATTTCATAATAGCTAAGAAAATTAGATGGCCTTCTGGAGTTTCTGCTAATTTAACTGTTGCATATTATGCTTCAACTAATTGGCCTATGGTGAGCTACCTCCAGGGCTTCTTGCATGGGGTTGGCTGGGGCGGGGGTGGGGGGGGTGGGGGGGTGGGGGAGGGGGTTGGGCATCAGCTGTACTCCCCATTGCAGTTCTCACTTCTCCTCTGGAGAGACAGGCAAACACAGACATAGATCTGCAGCCAGGAAGCCGTAGAGGGAGCCCAGATGATTGGCTTTCAGGATCAAAACATAGAGGAACACTATTCCCATGGCCTTCACCAGTGCCCCCAGAATTAAAGGGAGAAGCTGCACCAACCATGGTCCCCCAGAAGAATCTTACCATGGGGAGAGTCCTAGGAAAGCCTGTTTTCAACCTCCTCCTTACCCTAATTCTGCTTGCCCCTTAGTGGTTCCACCTGATGCAGAAGGTAAGTCACCTCTGGAAAACCCAGTCACTCTTCATCCCCTCTCTGCTGAGCTCACCCCCTTCGCCCTGTCATTTCTGCCCATGCCCAGCTCCTGCTAACAGATTCTGGCAAGGCCAGGGTTCCACAGGTGTTTTTGTTCTCACTGGTCTGTAAGTCTTCACCTCTCTAGGTTCAGAAGATGGGTGTTTGTCTTCCACAGTTCAAGTGCTTAGGCCCCGTGCTAGCAAAAGCAGCCTGCTCAGCATCCAAGATGTAAATCTCCTTCAGCCTGACACCTAGCCACAAGTTGCTGGAGGGATGACCAGAATGGCTGACTCTCCATCTGTCAAATGCACTGGTAACAATTTGCAGATGGAGTCCACAGCCCAGTGCAAACCTAAACACCCTAAAGGAGCCTGACAGCTGGCACACGGGTGTGTGTCAAGCAAGATTCACGCAGTATGAGCTCTTGGATAACATTCAAGGACATTTCTACAAACCAGAGCCCCACTCCACTCCCCTCCCGCAAAATCATCCTTCTTCCCTGCCTAGGACTGACTGGACAACTGTCCTCAGCGATGTTGGAAAAATATCCAGAGATGGCGAGAGGAGGCCCTCTTACTTATTTCCAGGCCAAAGCAAGACTTCCTTCTCCACTAAGCATTCAAAAATTGAGTCCTTGATAAGAAACCTCCCATACCTCAGACCCAAGAGATCTCACACTGCTCTGGACTGAAAAAGAGAAGGTCATCTTTGGTATGCAAACATCCTAAGAAATGAAACCTAGGCTCCTGGAGAAAAGGGAGCAGCAGAGGCCAGGTCCAATTCACAGGGTCAGGCCATATGTGGAAATCCACTGAGTTTATCCTCAGGGTAGATCGAAGTTTTATAACTCTGGAGCTCCTGAATCTAGCAAGTTCATTGTACCCTGCTGTCACAGAGCACCTTAAACATTTGATGATTTAGTAGCCATCCTGTAAATCAGCCTGGATGATGGTCTCTGCTTATGGTTTTTAAATAAGAACTCACAAAATGATTCAGTGACTTCCATGGAAATTTTCTTTCCAAAGGAAATGGCCTGATAAGGCCCTTAAGAATTGGAATAAGGGGGGGATCCCTGGGTGGCTCAATGGTTTAGTGCCTGCCTTCCGCCCAGGGCATGATCCTGGAGTCCCGGGATCGAGTCCCGGGATCGAGTCCCGGGATCAAATCCCACATCGGGCTCCCTGCATGGAGCTTGCTTCTCCCTCTGCCTGTGTCTCTGCCTCTCTCTCTCTCATGAATAAATAAATAAAATTCTAAAAAAGAATTGGAATAAGGGGGAAAAATTATCAACTAACTCAAACTTGTGATCCCAGTTTTTTTTTTCCAGTTTTATATCAAAAGAATAACATTGATTTCTGCAGCCCAGGAAAGGGAGAGGTTGTGGAAAGGATGGGAAGCATCAGAATTTATTTATTTATTTATTTATTTATTTATTTATTTATTATAATTTTTTTAAAGATTTTATTTATTTATTCATAGAGACAGAGAGAGAGGCAGAGACACAGGCAGAGGGAGAAGCAGGCATCATACAATCATACAGAGAGCCTGACGTCGGACTGGATCCAGGGTCTCCAGGATCATGCCCTGGGCTGCAGGTGGCGCTAAACTGCTGCGCCATGGGGGGCTGCCCCAGAATATATTTATAACCAGACATTTGCCCAACACAAACAATGATCTGTGCCTCCAGACACACACACACACACACACACACACACACACACACGTAAATACTAGACAAAACTGGTTCCTGATGGCAATGGGATTTTATGAAGGCACCACTGGTTTATAGCCTGGGAGTTGACACACACTCCATATGCCCTGATCCTGAGCATACAAACAGTGTCCTCCTATGAGCACTGCACTTAAATCCTTTGGGCAGCATGGCTTTGCTACCCACTTGCAACTGGATTCCGTGAATTTTGGAAAGATGGAGATGCAGGAGTGGCAAGGGCTTAAGCTCCCTCCCCTTCATCCAGACAGACTTTTCATCTTTTGTTTCATAATGAGTAGGAAGAAAGGGGCAAGGATTAATCTTAATTTATTGCATCTTTCAAAAGCCAGCTCTAAGAAGGGAGTAAGTGGATCACAGGGGAAAGAAATGGAGAAAAGCAGGCAGTAGATGAACTGCATTCACTAATATTTATTAATTTGATGCTAAAAGGAAAATAAAGAATCCACTCTAATGGAATTCACCCTCCACCCTCCTCAAACCCTGAAGAAGTCCTCCTGACACTGCTGTGAGGTAGATCAGAGCTGTCTTGTATCCAAAGGGGGGAAGGCTGGTGCTTAGGAATCTGTAGTGATGGAGTCAGGGACAGAACCCCAAACCCGGACCTTTTATAGCTTTCTGCTCCCAGCCTTGGCCACCGAGCCTGAAGGACACTCAGTGGTCCATCAGGTCCACAGGCAGCAGAAGGAATGGAAGGAGGAGAGACCTCTTTGCCCTAAGCACGCAGCACAGAAGTGAGCAAGGTGACAGGTGGGCCACCAAAGCTAATGGGGACTCCGAGGGCAGCTGAGAGCAGGCTGCTGGATACTTCAGCTGCTGAGGTAGCGGTAAAATTCAGGGGTGGGGTTTAGAAAACTCTTCTCAGGAAGAGAGAGACAAGAGGATGGTGAAAACTCACTTGGTAATGGTTGCCCCTCCCAACCTCTGCCTCCCCACCCCAAGGCCAAGTCATCAGTTTCTGGAGGTCAGAGATTTCCAGCTGGGAAGTTCCACAGGGCCCATTCTAAACAGAGGCCAGGAGAGGCTTTCCAAAAGTTCTGGATTGACAGAGTTGTTTCTTGTCGTTCAGGACCTAAGAGATTCCCCAGGAAGCCCTGAAAAATGGAGATAACATATCTTGGGGTGAGGGACACAGGGTGGAGACAGGGCCAGTAGAGGGAAGGAGCAAAGGTCAGGGACGCTGGGAAGCATTTGTCCGCAAAAGCATCCGGGCTCCACCCAGCCACAAAATACCCACCCCCCAACTCCAACCGGGCCTGCTCCTACCCAGGAGAAGAATTGACACTCACAGTCCTCACCCCCTCCCCAACTCCCGTTTATCCTTCAGACCTCGAGTGGATTCTCACTATCACCCCGTAGCTATCAAACCTTTCAAAGAAACCAGAGCTCAGGCCTTGAGTCTGAGAAGGCCTCTAGTCTTCCGCGCAAGTCAAAGCCAGCCCAAGGGGTGGCAAGAGATCTGGGAGACCAAAGAACTCAGCTAGAAAATGCGGGGCTGACCGAGCCGGCTCAGGATACAGCCGCATTCCCCGGACCGCACTAGGTCCTGGGGTGAACAACAATCTTTGCTTCCGTCCTGGGGCAGGTGCTCGGCCGTCTCCAACCCCACCTTATCCTACCGAATCCCGAACTCCGAGAAATGGCCCCAAGAGACACCGAGTGCCTTCTGATCCTGAACCGCCGGCCTCCTCGCCTCAGTTACCTACCCGTCGAGCGGTGGGCACTGGCTGGACTCCGCGGGGCTGGTCAGGGCCGCAGGGGCGGCCGAGGGGTCGCCAGGCGGGGAGGCGGCGGCGCGGTGCTCCTCCCGCCGGCAGCGGCACAGTAGGCGGCGGAAAGCGCTGCGAAAGTCGGGGCTGCGGCAGTAGATGAGCGGGTTGAAGGCAGAGTTGGCGTAGCCCAGCCAGTTAAGGGCCAGGAGGGCCGGGCTGGGAACCAGAGAGGGCCCCCCGAGAGCGCGCATCACGTTGGCCACGAAGAAGGGCAACCAGCAGAGAGTGAAGGTACCCACGATGAGGCCCAGGGTGCGCAGGGCCCGGTGCTCCCGCAGAGGCAGGAGGCGCGCGGGCCGCAGGCCGTCCGAGGGCACCGCGGCGGGCGAAGCGCACCGCCGGGCCGGGCCGGGGGACCGGGAGCGAGACGCGGCCGGCGGAGACTCCGCGGGCGGGAAGCGGCCCAGCTCCCGGCGCAGCAGGCGCAGTTGGCGCGTCGCCACGAGGAAAACGCGCGCGTAGACGAAGAGCATCACCAGAAGCGGAAGGTAGAAGGAGACGGAGGAGGAGAGCAGCGCGTAGGGTATGTTGGAGGCGAAGGCGCAGCAGTGCGGGTTGGAGTGGCAGCGCTGCGCCTCGGCGTCGGCTCCCACGCGCCACCACTTGCTCATGATGGGCGCAAACGACACCGCGGCGGACACGACCCACACCAGGACCGCTGCCGCCCGGGCGCGCCGTTTGGTGACCAGTGCGCCGTAGCGCAGCGGGTTGGTCACGGCCAGGTAGCGGTCCACCGCCAGGGCGCACAGGGTTTCGATGCTGGCTGTCACACACAGCACGTCCACTGAGGTCCACAGCTCGCAACCGGTGGCGCCCAGAGGCCAGTGGCCCGTCAGCGCCAAGGTGGCCCCCGGCGGCACTACCAGGAGCCCCACCACCAGGTCCGCGGTGGCCAGCGAAGTCACGAACACGTTGGTCATGGTCTGCAGTCTTGGCGTCCGAGCAATGGCCACGATGACCAGCAGGTTGCCTCCCACGGTGGCCAGCACCTCCAGCGCCAACAGCGCCCCCGCCAAGGCCACCGCCCATGGCGCCCCCGGCAGCCCACTCGTGCTGGCGGTACCGGGCGTCGGGGTGGGGGCAGCCGGCCACGAGGCCACAGAGCCGTTCCCGTGAGGCCACGGAGCCATCCCCGCGGCGCGAGTGGGCGGGAGGGGAAGAGAGAAGGGGTGTCCCTTCTGGATGGGTCCCTTCCCCCAGCTCAGGGAAGGGGACAGCGGGGCGTGGGAGCGCTTTCCCTGGCCTGAGCCATCTTCCCTAGGAGACCGCGCGAGCACGCTCAGCCTGCCCCCCTCCCACCCGCGCGGTGCCACCGCTGCGGGGGGGCGGGGGTAGGGGCGGAGGGGTGGAGGCCCTTAAAGGGGCAGCGGCCAATAGTCTCACCGAGCCGCCGGGCGTCAGGAAGGGGATCCGAGGGAAGGGGGGGGAAGAGAGATGGACGCCTGCGTTTTCCTTTAACCATATCTGGAGTAGCGACGCCCGGACTTCTCTGCCGCGCTGCGCCCACTCCTGCCGGAGCCCCCGCACTCGCTCCGCGCAGCGCTGGGTCCGCGGGTTTCCCGGAACTCCGCACCGACGTCCCGGGAACTCAGCCCAACGCTAGCAGAAGGGTGGGGTGGTCTTCACCCCCGCACACGCCACCACCGCTTTGGCCTGTTACCGGGAACAGGTAACCTTCCCAGGGCAAACCAAAATTTCCGCAGTAGCACCTCATTTACTTGAGTGTCCTTCGCTAAAATATTCTAAGTAGGGGCGCCTGGGTGACTCCCTCGGTTAAGCGTCTGCCTTGGCCTGGGGTCCTGGTCCCTGGGTCCTGGGATGGAGCATCACCTGGAGCCCCAAGCTCCTCACTCCCTGCTCTGTGGAGAGTCTGGTTCTCCCTCTGCCCCTTCCTCCGTGCTCAGGCTCGCTCTCTTGCTCTCTCTCTCTCTCTCTCTCTCCCTCCCCCCCCCGTTCGAAATAAAGTAAAATAAAATCTTTAAAAAGAAAATAAAATATTGTAAGTAAAAGAGGGCAGCCAGTGTCTTCTCTCTTCTCCCAAAACCTCATTCCGATGGGATTTATGCCCTCTTCCTTCTTCTATTTCACTGTACCCTCCCTGTTCCTCACGTTCTCTGTTGTCTTTTTGTTGTTCTTGTTCTTTTCAGCGACTGGAGAAATTCCAATGTTTTCCAGGAGTCTTTAGCATTGCCTGCTCATTTAAATTTTGATCTGGCTCCTTGTAGACTGAGATGCTCAGGGTTTCAATGTCTCCATCTTCCCCACTGCTCATTGCCCCCTTCACACACCTTTCCACCTAGAAAATGTCTAGGTGGGTCCTTTCTTTTAAAATTCTCTAAAATTTTGGGCACCTGGGTGGCTCAGGGGGTTGAGTGTCTGCCCTTGGCTCAGGTCATGATCCTGGGGTCCTGGGATCTAGTCCTGCATCAGGCTCCCCCTCAGGGAGCCTGCTTCTCCCCCTGCCTATGTCTCTGCCTCTCTTTGTGTGTCTCTCATGAATAAATAAAGAAAACATTTTAAAAAATATAAATAAAAAATAAAATTCTCGATAATTTCACATTTTAAAATTCTTTGAGGACATGTTGAAACTGAATAAACGGGTTTGAGGTTGAGGCTTGAGGCCTAGCCACCATCACGTCCCAGCCCTCCACAAATCTCCATCACTCCCCTTCCAATGGTAAGATGTTCACTCTACTTTCTTAAAGATTTTATTCATAAACTTTTAAAAGTCAGAAGGCATGCAGCTGAGGAAGTCACACGAAGTCACACGTTGCATCGTCGTCTATTGCGGGGAAAGGATAGGCCTGCTATTTTAAGGCCTCTTTAAGTTTCTCCTGCAGCTCCCCATCAGAGGCTGCCTCACCTGACAAGCCCAAAGCTCCTTCTCTCCCTCAGATTTCAGGCTGATTCTGCCAGCCACGCTCTCCCAATCTCTAAGCCAGTTCCTGTCAAGCAAGGTGTGGAGAAGTGAGGCTGGAAAATAAGCTTCTGGGTTCAAGTTGAGAGCAGGAAGACATAATACCTATATTAAGTCCTATCAGCACCTGATCCTGGGGCTGTCTTCCTTCTTCCCCTATAACAATGGGACAAAAGGGATAAAGTAATCATGGAAATTGCCTCTAGGGCCATACCCTCACATGTCTCTTTTGAACAGCTCGGTATTTCAAAAGAACCCTGTATAGTCACTGGTCTAAGCAATCCCTCTGGGAGGCTGACCCAGGGGTTGGGAGTTAGAAAGATGGGAGGGGACGTGAGGACCTAAAATTATCCCTGAGGAGAAAGAACCAGTTTTGTCTCCCAGGGTCCTAGCAGTTCACTCACAAGCAGGATTTGTCAGTGGCCCCCAAACCAGTGCCTTCCATACCCATGCAGTACCCCAAGCACAGGGATGCCCAATGGGTGGAGGTGGAGAGCCTTGCCTCGGCACCCCCTACCCCCAGTCCTGTCTGAGTGGAGCAGGCCACACTTGGCTTTGAGTCTCGGCTGCAACCTCTTGCCGGTCATCAGGGCAATCACTCTCAAGTTGGGTTTGGCAACACCCTAGAGTGTTGCCAGTTATCTCAAAGGAGCGTCATAAGATTCTTAAGGAGTAATCTCTAAAACAAATACGTGTCATTTAGCAATTTTCTTTCCAGGACATCAGAGTTGGGGGGCCAGGGTAAGATAAGTGGGCAAGGAAGTCAAGCAACTTCAAAGGCTGTCGTGCTTTAGGGGGTGACCTCATTATTCCAGTAAAGTGTATACAAATGTTTACATTTTCAAAAAAGACAAGATTCCCAAGCCACATGAGTGTGCTGGAGTATAGGGACTGATTAGGCCAATAACCAAAGGAGAGCATGAGCAGAGGAATCCCAGGCCCCTGTTAGTGAAAGTTTTTATGAGCAAGCAGAGCAATAGCTGGAGCTGGAACACTTGGCATGCTTCCCTCTGAATGCCCAGTCCTGCTCCCATTCCTAGTCCGGCCTCCTCCTGCCCAAGAGGCTGGCAGGGAGAAAGGCTCCCTCTTTTGCCACTTTGTTCTCTTTCTTGTGCTTGTGTGTTTTTTCACTGACTCTTTTGAATGGGTGATGCATTCACATTATTCAATCATCAAAACATTCAAAATACATGTATTAGAAAGTTCCCTTCATCCGGATTTTCAACTTCTTTAGGAGTAACCACCGCTAGTCTCTTGTTTATCCTTCCAGCAATATGTTATATGCAAACAAGTCAATATGAATACATGTGCTTTTGTCCTCTCCTTTCTACACAGATGATCATAAAATACAATCACTGTTCTGCACCTTGCTTATTTTTGCTTCACAATATTTATCTGTAATCCTTCCATACTAACACACAATAGCATCCCATTTTTAATACTCCACTGTATGGCTATACCATAATCTATGGAATCAATTGGCTGCTAGTGGACATCTAATTTACTTCTAATCTTTACTAGTGTTGCAGTGAATAACTTGAAACACGTCATTTCACGTGTGTATAAGTATATTTGTAGAATACATTCCTAAAGATAGAACTGCTGTAGCATGAGGCATATATATTTGCAATTTAAAATTTATTGCCAAATTACTCTCCCCAGGCAATGTACCCATGTATACTCTTGCCATCATTTTTGATGATCAGATGGAGGTTGGAGGCAAGTGACCTGCTCTGGAAAGCTGTCCTAATTCCCCCCAGGGCAATTAGTGCTGCCTGGCCTATAAAGGTCATCCAACTCTGGGCAGAAGCATACATTGCCCAGAGAGAGCTTTACCCTGGTCCTAGGTGCCCAGATGACCTCTCTTCTGTGCCCTTGGAAGCAAACCATGAATATGGGCCTCTGAATCTGCTGAATTCAGGCCCCTCAGACTATTGTTGTGTTGGGGGCTCCAAGGATGCAAGTAATTCTGTTGTGTAAGAGGGCAGTTGTGTGATAGTCTATGATTTAGAATATGTGGTCAGTAGAACCAGAAAGGGCAGAGGTTATTGTCCCTCCCTTGTTTTCATAGCTTATGGTTGGTCTCACACACACCACAACTGAGTATGTATATGTGTGTGCCTGTATGACAGGGTATAAAGAGGCCCAGGGGAGCTCAGGTGACTGAGCCTTATACCTCATCCAAGACTACATATGTTAGAGGTCTTATAGTCTATGATTAATAATCTCTCCATCTTGCTTTAAAATGCTTGAAAGGGACCATGAATGAGGTGGAAGTTTCTTCCTTTTCTTTACCCTGCTTGTCTTCCACAGCTAATCTGGGGGAATAAGATGGTAGTGACAGAATCAGAGGTAATGTTGTATCTTAAAATCCAATACAATATTTTACAGAATTAAGAGGGCAAGGCCCAGAGGGGAAATTGAGTCTTGGCCACAATCACACAGTACAGGTTCATTCCTATCAGATGCACAGGATCCAAGGAGCTGAATCCTTTTCCAGAGCACCTTCCCCCACTCCCAGTGGGGCCCTGCCTCTAGAACTGAAAAGAAGCTAAGATTTTCCTTGTGTTCTATAACGTAGCATGGCCAACTTTACACACATCTGAAGTTTCCCAAGAAAAGGAGCCTGAAGGGAGGAGAGAGGGGGCCTCCATTCCTGGGAAACAAAGGTCCTCTGGGGCCTAAGTGCTAGCTTGGGACAAGGCCTTATACAGCCAGAGAAAGAGTGGATGTTTAGGATTTTCCAGCAATGCCTTTTCTCTTTGCTTCTGGCCATCAACAGAAGAAGGGACCAGGAAATATTACTTTCACTCTTGAAGTAAAAAAAGAAATCCTTGTTTTAGTTTCTTTGAGTCATCATTAAGGTTCTTGACTCTTGCCGAAGCTGCTCCTCAGGGGCTGGGAAAGGTCACATATCTCACCTGCAGCCCAGACAAGACTTCCTTGGGGTTCAGGAAGACATCATCTCCCAGGAAGGTCGGGGAGAGATAAACCCAGTATGGGATGGAGAGAACAAGAGAGGGTCTCCCCCAGCTCACAGGTAAGTTTCTCTCCTGGCCTTCCAAGGGTACTGCTTTGGCTGACTTCTTTGTAGCTGTTTTTTTTGATCAGGAGAAGGAGTCATATATCTGGAATTAAAGAAACAAAACAGAGGGTCATAGGAGAAGGGAGGGAAAAATAAAATAAGATGAAATTGGAGAAGGAGATAAATCATGAGAGACTCTTAACTCTAGGAAACAAACTGAGGGTTGCTGGAAGGGGGATGGAGGCACAGGGTTACTGGGTCATGGCCAATAAGGAGCGTACATGCTATGACGAGCACCGGGTGTTATATGCAGCTGACAAATCACTGGACTCTACATATGAAACTGATGATACACTATATGTTAAATAATTAAATTTTAAAAATAAATTAAATTAATTTTTTTTTATAAAGGAGAAGGAGTCAATTTGGAAGAGGGCAGATCCACCACACCTCTTAGATGTGTGATCTCTTTTCGTACTCTTCCCTGGGAAGGAAAGCTCAAACAAGGCTGGAGCTTGTCTGGCTCAGGCTGAACATGCTCCAGCCCCTTCTCTCACATAATCCCATGCTTTCCAGAGGAAGTAGGTCCTGAAGAAAGAGTGGCTGGTGCTTGGGAGGAAAGGGAGCAAAACAACCAGGATGGTTTTGTTGGTTTCTCCTCCAACAAAGAAGCCAATGCCTCACATGATCCTACCCTCCAACCGAACTGGGAACAAGGAGTTATCCTGGCTAGAAAGAGGAAGGAAGCCAAGCCCCAGAAACCCATTTGGATGGCCAAAAGCCCATCAGAGAAGAATCAAATCTGGGGGTAGTCAAGATCCAGATGTCAAGGGAGAGGCTGTGGCAGAAGGAAGAGGAAAGTGTTTCCTGTTTTTGAAGAAGTCAGGGATGGGGAAAATGCCACTTTTTTTTTTTAATCCCAAGAGAAGGCAAGACATTTTGCTTCTAGGCAGGAGGGCACTGTCTTCCTCTCTCATGATAAATGGACAGCAGGAGGAGGAGGAAATATCCTGAGGCTCACCATGCAGCTGTAGTCATCAGATTGGACCTTGCTGATGGAGGCGTGGCAGCCTGGAATTTCCAGCCTGGCTGTCACAGCTCCGCACAGTTTGTCTTGCGCCCATCTCCAGTGACAGACAGGTGGCTAGGATCCATCCCCTACTTGCTGAGTAGAAAGCTCCAAGCCCCAAAGAGAGAGTTGTGTTTCACTTTGTCCCCACAAAGTGGTCAGTCTGGTCAGTGCTGTGGTAGGCAGCTTTGGGCAAAGACATCAAATAGGATGGCTTTTTCTCAAGATAGAGAAAAAAACAAAAGCAAGGAGGGCATGTCTTGGGGACCTCAAGGTGACATCTTAGAGGAGAACCTGCTGTACCTTCTACCCAGCCCCCCAGTGAGCAGACAGGCCCTTTCCTACTACTGGTAGGAAACTATTATACTGATAGTCATAATTTAACCCTCCATCCTCAATCCTGGGTCACACTTGCTCTCACATGCCTGAGCTTGTCCCCAGCAGTTCTGGACTCCTGTGAAAATGCTGCTTCATGGACACTCCACAAGATACAAGCAGTGGGAGGAGGCTAGGATGATCATGTATCTTTTACAAATGATGCTATTCAGATGAAGGAAGGACACTGTTCAGGGTCACAAAGGAAATGGCATGATGAAGCTGGGAAGAGAAGTCAGTTGTCCTGCATCTCCGGCCTCTGGCCTTGGCTGGCAGCTTGTTCTACCTTCTCTACTGGAGAGCAGACTGGGTTTAGGGTAGGGGAGTGGAGGTGCAGGGAGGGCTAGAGACTGGAAGCAAGGTCATTAACATTGACCTCCTCTGCTTCCTGGAATCTGAATTGCACCCCCAACCCCGCCGATCCCCTGAAGGAGATGAAGGAGTTAATGCAGTGGTGAAGGAGGGGGTAAAAGAAGAATCGGTGAAGGAAGGGTGGGATTCTGAGCTGTGGCAGTCAGGGTGGGGCTGGGCTCCTCTGGAGCCGAAGGAGGGCTTTGTTTATAGGGGCACAGTTTATCTGCAAGCCCAAAGTGAGACCATCCTGGAAGGGGTGGGGAACAGAGAGGCAAGGAGGAAAAGAATGTAAGAATGTAACCAGAGCTAAGAATGTCCACTCTCTCCCAGGAGGTGGGAGCAGTGGAAGACAGCCCTGGACTTCTATAAAGGGTCTTCCCTTTTTGGTATCTGGACCCCATTAAAATATTCCAAAGGATGCCATGGACACTCAAAACCCACAGCTCCTGTGGGTCCCAGTTCCCAATCAGAACCACAGAGTACCAAGAAGAAATGGCATTATGAAGGAAAGGAGTCCTTGCTAGGGGCAGGGTGGGCTGCCTCCATTGCTTCATTCCTCTCTTAGGAAGAAGGAAGAGCCAGTAGACCAATTGGAATCCATTTCATGTGGTGCCATGGTTAGGGTCTGAGGACAAAAAAGGAGCCATTGTTCTTGAAAACCAGTTGGAGAGCTGCTTATATTCACTTTGGATGGGTACAAGTGTAACATGCACACAACACACGCATACATGCAGGTAAGTACAACCCACCTTCAAAAGCACACACACCAAGACACGTACCCACAATCTGCAGAAACTCAGATATGGAGATGTACCCCCAAAGAAAGTCATCACATTTGTATACATACTCATGTACACCCAACCAAAGTCCACCCACGCATAGATGCAAGCCCACACCCCTACACCAAAGCCCAGAGTTTGTAATCCACATGGGCATGCTCCATCTGTTGAGCTGGGAATGAAACCACAAACCCACATGGCTGCAAAAAGCTCCAACCCCAGCGCAGAAGCGGAACCAGGTCAGAGGCCGGCACACTTGGCTGCATCTCTCACCACTCATCTCTCAGTAGTGGTGCTAATGGCACAGAACTGCAGGTCCCGAGTCTGTCGTGGGAAAATCCTTTTAAAGCATGAAGGACAGAGCAGTCTAAATTAAACCCAGCACCAGCCCTGCTTGCTCAAAGGGAATAAGTCACTGGCTAGCCAGCTCTCCACGTTTCATTGTCATCTGTCCCAGGGAAATTCCACAGGCAAGTCCTTTTTTTGGAAGAAAACAGCTGAGAAAGAATGCCTGCCCCATTGCATTGATAATCCATTCAGCAGTCAGCTCTTAGTGCACACAACCATGCTCTGGGCACCAGGCTAGCTTCTGAGAGATACCAAGAGGTATCAGACATGAGAGTTCCCTTCAAACAGATTCCATTCTAGAAGGTGAGACTTACACACGAGAATAACTGCAACATGGCAAGGGCAGAAGGAAGGAAGTGGGCACCAGTGATAGCCAGATTCTGAGGAAGTAGGAATTACTTCCAAATGGGGGTGGTCAGGAAAAAACTTCACGAAGACGGGAATTGGATTTGAGTGTTTAGCAAATGATTAAGATGGAGAAAGGCATAAAAAAGGAAAAATGGCATCCCAGATGGTAGGACTGGTATAAGCAAAAGTGTAGAAGCTCCTGATTGTCATGGCTTCTTTAAGCTGCCTTGCCTACCTTGTTTAATATGTCAGGCACGTTGGAAGGGGACCTGCTGACATTTATTCATCATTCTGAGCCTCTATCCTAGATGACTTAACTTTATCCATTCATTCCTAGTTACATTCAAACTTACAGATATGATACACACTAAATTTTGGTTCTCCCTTCTCATTTTTGAATCTGGCAAAAGGTAATACCTTCCTACTGAAAGATTTCCTCACTCCCAAGGCTAGATATCCCACCACAGGTTTTCTTGAACACTCTTTCCCTGATTGACCTGCCCCTAGGGCCCTCATCCACTATCATCTCCTCCAAGTGTAGCTTTCTTGCCTGATTTACTGGCTTAAAAGGATGGTGAGGAACCTCCTCTGGAGATGTTCCCAAGGGGGATCTTTCCTGGGCACAGCTTCCGAGATACAGTAGCACACCAGGAAGAACAATAGATCAAGAAATGTTGTTAGATGGGGTGTTTGTCTGGCTCAGTCAGAGGAGTCTGTGGCTCTTGATCTTAAGGTCGTGAGTTCTAGCTCCATGTTGGGTATAGGGATTACTTAAATAAATAAACTTTAAAAGTTTTTAATTTTTAAAAAAGAAATGTTGTTAGACCGATCGTCAGACCTGCTCTTTTAAGGATGACATAGCATGGGATCCCTGGGTGGCACAGCGGTTTAGCGCCTGCCTTTGGCCCAGGGCGCGATCCTGGAGACCCGGGATCGAGTCCCACGTCGGGCTCCCGGTGCATGGAGCCTGCTTCTCCCTCTGCCTGTGTCTCTGCCTCTCTCTCTCTCTCTCTCTGTGTGACTATCATAAATAAATAAAAATTAAAAAAAAAAAAAGGATGACATAGCATGTGATTTCAGGGAGATAGAAAGTTGCCTTCCTCCAAGGAAAGAAAAATTCTTCTTAAAATTCCATCATTATAAATGCATGCTTCTTTTTTTTTAAATTTTATTTATTCATGATAGTCACAGACAGAGAGAGAGAAAGAGAGAGAGAGGCAGAGACACAGGCAGAGGGAGAAGCAGGCTCCATGCACCAGGAGCCCAACGTGGGACTCAATCTTGGGTCTCCAGGATCACACCCTGGGCCAAAGGCAGGCGCCAAACCGCTGAGCCACCCAGGGATCCCTATAAACACATGCTTCTTACTGAAGTTTGTATTAAAATGAAAAGACCTCTGAAAGGGAAAGTCTCTTAGTCACTTATACCTTGGGGTGAATGACTTTACAAGATACTTTCCTGACAAGAGTTTGCCCAAGGGGTAGAAGATGTGAAGACATCTGACATTCTTGGGAAGAATGGGAGAAATTTTCTGCATGGCCCAAGTTTGGGCTGCATGGGCCAAGTCTGGGGGAATTGGGTACTTTGATAAAAGGATGGGATGGTCTTTCCCATTTGAGCAGCTTGTGTAGTGATGTCTCATGTGATAAGCATAACCATGGAAGTACAATAGATTGAGCCATAATCGTAAATGAAACTTTGTTTTTGTTTTTATTTTTTTTGTAAATGAAATTTTGAAACAAGAAACATTCTTGGAGGGACACCTGGTTGCCTCACTCAGCACAGCATGCCACTCTTGAACTCAGGGTGGTGAGTTCAAGCCTCATGTTGGACATGGAGACTACTTCATTTTTTTTTAAGATTTTATTTATTCATTCATGAGAGACACACACAGAGAGAGAGGGAGGCAGTGACACAGGCAGAGAGAGAAGCAAGCTCCATGCAGGGAGACTAATGTGAGACTCGATCCTGGGACCCAAACACCACGCTCTGAGCGGAAGGCAGACTCTCAACTGCTGAGCCACCCAGGCGTCCCTGGAGCCTACTTTAAAATATATATATATATTGGTAAAATGAGGGGGAGGAACTAAGGGCTTAGTGTCCTGAACATTAGGCTAACGGGTCATAACTGTTATTACATGTAAAATTAAAATAATAGACTTCTGGAGAGTCAAAGTTGTGAGATGCTTTAACAGGTCATCTTGTTCAGTGCCCTAGTTTTGCTGATAGAAGCTTAAAGAGGCAAGTGATTTATCTAAGATCTTACAGCATGTGGCTGGTCCCCAGATTCTTCTTTCTTGGATGACTTTCCTTTCTACCGTACTGAGTTTCAGAACCAGAAAGCTGGACTTTGAAAATACATTTCATCTTGTTTTGGCATATTTGAACTCAATAAAATGTTCTTCTTTAAAACAGCATTCCCCAATGAAATAATGGATGTAGGCAACAATTGTCAAAAACTAATACGATGGGGATCCCTGGGTGGCTCAGCGGTTTAGTGCCTGCCTTTGGCCCAGGGCATGATCCTGGAGTCCCAGGATCGAGTCCTGCGTCGGGCTGCCGGTGCATGGAGCCTGCTTCTCCCTCTGCCTGTGTCTCTGCCTCTCTCTGTGTGTGTCTATCATAAATAAATAAATCTTAAAAAAAAAAAAACTGATACGATCATTAGGTGAGAACTGAAAGAGAGTTTTAGGTGAGAACTGAAAGAGAGCCAATCAGGTTGACAATATGCAATCCTAACTAATAGATTTTAATTACCAAAAGAAAGCCAGATTTGGGACCCCTGGGTGGCGCAGTGGTTTGGCGCCTGCCTTTGGCCCAGGGCGAGATCCAGGAGACCCGGGATCTAATCCCATGTCGGGCTCCCGGTGCATGGAGCCTGCTTCTCCCTCTGCCTGTGTCTCTGCCTCTCTCTCTCTCTCTCTCTCTCTCTCTCTGACTATCATAAATTTAAAAAAAATAAAAAAATAAAATAAAAAAAAGAAAGCCAGATTTTACATTCCTCCCAATGTAATGCAATAAAAGTGCATGGCACCTTGACTAAGGAAAAAAATGTAGAAGACTTATATTACTAAAATCAGAAATAAAAGAAGGGACATTACTATCAACTTTACAAAAATAAAAAGGGTTATAAACAAATAATATGAACAACTGTATGCCAACAAAATGGACAATCTAGATGAAACACAAATCTCTACAAAAACTGACTCAAGAAGAAATAGAAAATTCAGATAAATCTATAACAAAGAGACTGAAATAGTAATCAAAACTTCCCAACAGGGTGGAGGGATGGGTTAAATAGGCGATGGGGATTAAGGAGAGCACTTGTGTCGAACACTGGGTGTTGTATGGAAGCAATTAATCACTAAATTCTACACCCAAAAAGTTCTACACCTGAAACTAATACTACACTGTGTATTAACAAACTAGAATTTAAATAAAAACTTAATGAAAGAGGGGATCCCCGGGTGGCTCAGTGGTTTAGCATCTGCCTTTGGCCCAGGGTGCGATCCTGGGGTCCCAGGATCGAGTCCCACATCAGGCTCCCGGCATGGGCCTGCTTCTCCCTCCTCCTGTGTCTCTGCCTCTCTCTGTCTATCATAAATAAATAAATCTTTTAAAAAAAAACTTAATGAAAGAAAAAACCTCCCCAACAAAGAAAAAAATCTTCACTAGTGAATTCTATTAAACATTTAAAGTGGAATTAATCCTAATGCTTCTCAAATTCTTCTAAAAATTTGTAGTGGAGGGAAAACTTCCTAACTCATCTTATGAGGCCAGCACTACCCTGATACCAAAGCCAGACTAAGATACTACAAGAAATGAAATCTGTAGAACAATGTCCCTTATGAATATGGATGCAAAAATCCCTAACAAAATACCAATAAAACCAAATTTAGTAGCATATTAAAAGGATTATACACCATAACCAAGTAAGATTTATCCCAGGAATGCAACATGTGAAATCAATGTAATATGTGATATTAATAGAATGAAGGAAAAAAAAACACATGGTCATCTCAACTGATGCAGAAAAAGTTTGATGTTGGCAAAACCCAACGCTTTTTCATAATACAAATACTCAATAAATTAAAGATAGAGGAGAACTTCTTCAACATGATAAAAGATTGAAAGCTTTTCCCCTAAGATCAGAAACAGGATAAGGATACCCACGTTGCCATTTCTATTCAGCATATTACTAAAAGTTCTAGCTAGATCAATTAGGCAAGAGAAAGAAATAAAAAGCATCCAAAGTGAAAAGGTAAACTATCTCTATTCACAAATGGCATGATCTTATATGTAGAAAATACTAAAGAATCCACACCAAAAAAAAATTAGTGCTAATATATAAATTCAACAAGTTGTAGAAGACTAAATCAGCACACAAAAATTAGTTGTATTTCTATACACAATCACTGAATAATTCAAAAGGAAAATCAAGGAAATAATTCCATTTACAATACCATCAGAAAGAATTAAATATGTAGGAATAAAATTAACCAAGGAAACAAAACACTTGTACACTGAAAACTATAAAACATTGCTGACATTAAGAAAGCCTTAAATAAATGGAAAAAAATCCCATGTTCTTGGATTAGAAGATTCACTATTGCTAAAATGACAATTGTATCCAAAGTAATCTATAGATTCAGTGCATTCCATATCAAAATCCCAATGCAGAGGTGCCTGGCTAGTTCAGTGGAAGAGCATGTAACTCTTGATCTTAGGGCCATGAGTTTGAGCCCCACGTTGGGTGTAGAGATTACTAAATAAATAAACCTAAAAAAAATCCCAATGATGCTTTTTTCAGAGACCCATCTTAAAATTCATGTGAGGGAATCCAGGGTGGCTTAGTCAGTTGTGTATCTGACTCTTGATTTCAGCTAACGTCATGATCTTGGAGTTGTAAGATGAAGCCCTGTGTTAGGCTCTGCACTGAGCAAGGACCCTGCTTGAGATTCTCTCCCTCTCCCTTTGCCCTCCTCCCCATAAAAATTTAAATAAAAATTTATGGGCAGCCTGGGTGGCTCAGCAGTTTAGCGCTGCCTGAAGCCCAAGGTGTGATTCTGGAGACCTGGGATCGAGTCCTGGGATTGAGTCCTACATCGGGCTCCCTGCATGGAGCCTGCTTCTCCCTCTGCCTGTGTCTCTGCCTCTCTCTCGCTCTCTCTGTGTCTCTCGTGAATAAATAAATAAATAATAAAATCTTTTTAAAAATAAATAAAAATAAAAATTTTAAATAAAATTCATATGAAATCTCAAGAAACCACAAATAGCCAAAACAAACTTGAAAAAGAAAACAAAGTGGAGGATTCATACTTCTTGATTTCAAAACTTACTATGAAGCAACAGTAATCAAAACAGTGTGGTACTGGCATAAAGATAAATATGCAGATCAATGGAATAGAATTGAGAGCCCAGAAATGGACCCTCACATGGTCAACTGATGGTTAAGAAGGGAGCACAACCATTCAATAAAGAAAGAACAGTCTCTTCAACAAATGTCACATGAATTTGGACCTTTACAACAGTTAGAATCAAATACAAATAAAGGCCAGACTTGAAAATTCCCTGAGCAGACAAAACCAGTTAAGTCATACAAGCAAAGCTTAATTTATCTTATTTTGCAAGAGAAGAGAGACTAACTTGACCTGGGTCACTTCTTGCTTCTGCCTCTGAAAATCATAAGCAAAACTTAAAGTTCTTCCCCAGAATTGCTAATCCCCTATCACTTAAAAACTTTCTAACATTATAACCAATCACTGCAAAGAATAAGCAGTCACCACCTCGTCACTATATAAACTACTTTATAACAATATACCTCTGAACCTCAAAGCATGTTTGGTTTGGATGCTCCCCATTCATGAACTACCCTTTTAGTGTGTGCACAATAAACTTCTACTAATTACTACTTTGGTGATTCGTTGGTTTTACTTCTACTGTTCCTAAACTTTTGACATGCCACATACAAAAATTAACTAAAAATGAAACAGACATAAATTTAAGAAGTAAAACTACAAAACTCTTAAAGGAACACTAGGGGCAAATCTTCGTGACTTTAGATTTGACAATAGTTTCTTAAATATAACACCAAGAGCACAAGCATCAACAGGAAAAATAGATAAATCACACTTCATTAGAATTCAATTCTTTTGTGCATCAAAGAACACTATCAAGAGAGTGAAATAACAATCTTCAGTGTAGGAGAAAATATTTGTAAATCATATATCTCATAAAGGTTTAATATCCAGAATATATAAAGAGCTCCTGCAACTCAACAACAAAAAGACAAACAATCCAGTTTTTTAAAAAAGATTTATTTATTTATTCATGAAGGACACACACAGAGAGAGGCAGAGACACAGGCAGAGAAAGAAGCAGGTTCCTGGAACACCTGCACCCCAATGTTTATAGCAGCAATGTCCACAATAGCCAAACTGTGGAAGGAACCTCAGTGTCCATCAAAAGATGGCTGGATAAAGAAGCTGTGGTATATGTATACAATGGAATATTACTCAGCCATTAGAAATGACAAATACCCACCATTTGCTTCGATGTGGATGGAACTGGAGGGTATTATGCTGAGTGAAATAAGTCAATCAGAGAAGGACAAACATTATGTGGTCTCATTCATTTGGGGGATATAAAAAATAGTGAAAGGGAATAAAGGGGAAAGGAGAGAAAATGAATGAAAATATCAGTGAGGATGACAGTGAGAGACTCCTAACTCTGGAAATGAATAAGGGGTAGTGGAAAGGGAGGTGGGTGGTGGGTTGGGGTGACTGGATGACGAGCACTGAGGGGGGCACTTGATGGGATGAGCACTGGGCGATATGCTATATGTTGGCAAATTGAACTCCAATAAAAAAATTAAAAATTTTAAAAAAAGTAGAAGCAGGCTCATGGTAGGAAACCTGATGTGGGACCTGATCCCAGATTCTGGATTCCAGGATCACACCCTGAGCCGAAGGCAGATGCTCAACTGCTGAGCCACCCAGGTGTCCCACAAACAATCCAATTTAAAAATGGGCAAAGGACTTGAATAGATAGGACTTCTTTGTCCAAAGAAGACATATAAATAGTCAATAAGCACATGAAAAGATGCTCAATATCATAAGTCATTGGGGAAATGCATATCTAAAAACCACAATGAGACAGAATTTTATACCCACTAAAATAGCTGTAATTTTTGAAAATGGAAAATAACAAGTGTTAAAGAGGATGTGGAGAAATTGGAACACTCTGTCTTGCTGGTAGGAATGTAAAATGGTGTAGCCACTGTTAAAAACACCGGCCATTCCTCAAAAAGTTAAACACAAAGTTATCACATGACCTAGCAATTCCACTCCTAGGTGTGAACCCAAAAGGACTGAAGGCATGGACTCAAACAAGTACTTGTACACCAATGTTCATAGCAGCATTATTCACAATAGCCAAAAGGTGTATGTAAACAACCCAAGTGTCCATCTACAGATGAATGGATAACAAAATGCAGTATATACATATATACATGCAATAGAATATTATTTGGCCTTAAAAAGGAATACAGTTGGGGATCCCTGGGTGGCCCAGTGGTTTAGCACCTGCCTTCAGCCCGGGGCATGATTCTAGAGTCCTGGGATCAAGTCCTGCATTGGGCTCCCTGCGTGGAGCCTGCTTCTCTCCCTCTGCCTGTCTCTGCCTCTCTCCCTCCCTCTCTCTCTCTCTCTCTCTATCTCTGTGTTTCTCATGAATAAATAAAATCTTTTTTTAAAAAAGGAATAAAGTTCTGACATATACTGAGACACATGGATGAAACTTGAAAACATTGTACTAAGCAAAATAAGCCAGACACAAAAGGATAAACATGCCACGATTGCACTTATATTAAACATCTAGAATAGGTAAAGTCATAGAGACAAAAAGTAGATTAGAAATTACTAGGGGCTCAGGGTACAGAGAGAGGGAAGTTAGTGTGTAATAGGTACAGAATTTGTTTGGGGTTACGAAAAAATTAAAAATAATGGTAATGATTACACAACACTGTGAATGTAACCCACGCCACTGAGTTGTACATCTAACAGTGGTTAAAATGTCAAATTCTGTGTCATATATGCTTTACTACAATTTTAAACATCTAAAAAAATGTAATAAAAATATGAGAGAATCCAAGAAGTTTGAACCCTAAAAGGGTTGTTTGATGATATTAAGAGTTACTGATTTTTTTAGGTGTGATGATGTTACTGTGGTTATATTTCTTTAATAAAAAGCCCTTCTCTTTTATTGATACTATATAATTATAAATGAAATGATAGGATCACTGAGCTTCCCTTCAAAATGATCCAGTGAGTATACAGATGAAACAAGTCTGACCATGTATTGACCATTCTGGAAGCTGGGTGATGGGTATATGGGAGGGGAAATACTATCCTCTGTACCTTTGTGTGTATTTGAAATATTCCATAATAAAAAGTGATAACAAACCCCTAGTCATTATGTGGTTACAACTGGGTTAAAGCAGAAAAGATTTTTATTTATGGCTCAAAAACTTTATACAGGAATGCTAAGATGCAGGTGTTGCAGGAGAAAAGCCAAGCTCATCCAGCCTGGGCAGATAGCATAATCCCTGGAGAAACATAAAAAGGGGCAGGACTCAGAAGCATGGGTGGAAATGCCAGCTTCGTGCCAGGGGGTCGCTGTGTGACAAAAAGCACACTCACCTAGCTCCTCTTCCTCTTCCCCCACAGGATGGATTACACAAGTCTGCTTGTTTTACTCGTTTTCACTTCTAAAGATGTCCTCTGTTTATTGTGACCTACATTCACCTTCCATAAAAACTTTCAAGGTGGGCTTACCCACGGGTGGGGAGCTCAGATAACTTTCAGCTTAGTGTGTTTTCTTTTTTTTTAATTTTTTATTTATGATAGTCACAGAGAGAGAGAGAGGGCGAAGCAGGCTCCATGCACCGGGAGCCCGACGTGGGATTCAATCCGGGTCTCCAGGATCGCGCCCTGGGCCAAAGGCAGGCGCCAAACCGCTGCTGCACCACCCAGGGATCCCCTGCTTAGTGTGTTTTCAAAGTCTTCTATATGGCAGACGCTTTGCTATATACTTAGGAAAATTAAAAAGTAGTTCAGATGTCGTTGCTGCCCTTCCAAGAGTTTACAGTACGGAACATAAAAAATGGGTTTCTAAAAAAGATTTTATTTTTAACTGTAGGGCTCAAACTCAGACCCCCCCAAGATCAAGAGCTGCATGCTACACCGACTAAGCCAACCAGTCGCCCCCAAAAATGTTTTTAATGTCCATTCCTCAGTTAAAAAAAAAAATTGTCTATGGATCCTCTGTGTGTGTGTGTGTGTGTGTGTGTAAAAAATGAACTTAATGTATGTGTATTTTAAGACCGCTAACTTATTTTTGACAGCATTTATCGACTGCTTATAATATGCTATGCATTGTTCTAAGTGCTCTACATGTATTACTACATTAAACAAAGGCACAAAAACTGATATCTTATAAAAATGAGATAGATAGGGACACCTGAGTAGCTCAGTTGGTTAAACAACTGCCTTTGACTCAGGTTATGATCCTGGGGTTCTGAGATAGAGCCCCCCACATCGGGCTCCCTGCTCAGCAGGGAGTCTGTTTCTCCCTTCCCCCTGCCTGTCCTCCCTGCTTATTCTCTCTCTCTCTCAAATAAAATCTTTTTTAAATGAGATAAATATAAATATTTTAAGATTTTATTTATCTGTCAGCAATTCAAAAGTTATTTTTGTATCTGCTAACGAGATGTTATAACTAAAATGTTCCAGAAGCTAGGGTTTCAAATGCCAGACTAACCACTGTGGCCTCAAACTATTTGTACTTACTTTTTTAATTTCTGCTGTACACCTACAGAGAAGTTCATCATTAAGTTTAAAGGGTGTGAAACCTATTTCAAGTACTCTTAATTATTGTTGCCTTTTTTTTTTTTTTGGCCCAGATTCAAGTCAGAGTATGGTGGGGTTTTTTTACCTTGTAATGTAGCTGATGAAGGGCTTGTGCAGAAATGTGCAAATTCAGATACGTAAAGGAAACAAAGGGGAAGGACATTTAGCTCTGGTGTGAGGGGAGGCAAGAGTAAGGGAAGACTCTTTGCGAAGAGATGCTGTTAGCCAGATAAAAGGAAGTAGGGCATTCTAGGCAGAGGGAATAGTCTGGAAGAGCATGAGCTGAGATCCAGAGGCATAAAGCAGTTAGTGGATTCAGAGAGCTATTTGTTCAGTATTGCTGAATATAGAGACAGTGAAGAGAGTCTTAAGAGTTTGGGGTCTTGGGGTGCCTGGGTGGCTCAGCTGGTTGAGCGTCTGCTTTCTGCTCAGGTCATGATTCCAGAGTCCTGGGATCTAGCCCCACATCGGGCTCCCTACTCTGCAGAGAGCCTGCTTCTCCCTCTCCCACTGCTGCTGCTCCCTCTGCTTGTGCGTGTGCGCTCTCTCTCTCTGTCAAATAAATAAATAAAATCTTTAAAAAAAAAAAGTCTGGGGTCTTTTTTTTTTTTTTTTTTTTTTTTTTAGGTTTTTGTTTGTGGTTTTTGTTTTGTTTTGTTTGGAGGATGGGTGGCTGTATTATAGCCCTTCTGGGCTTGCCTGGAAAACTCTTAAGGAAACAAACTGAACTGAGATGTGAAGTTCCTCCCCAAAAGAATACCTGTCCTTCAACATTGAAGAACATCCAAGAGGGTTGCCGGGAGCTCCAGCCCCTGACATCACCGACTTAATCCTACCTTACTACCAGTGAGGATTCTCTTCATGGGCCCATCAGTAGAGACTTCTACTAATATTCTTAATATGGAGCTGAATCTAGGAATGCAAATCTGCTCAAGGCACTGACCAGCTTAGTTGGTCTATTTTGAGGATTCCAGCCCCCTGAAACCAGGAAGAAATGAAGAGCCATTGGATCATGGTAGAAAAGATAAACAGAGATTTCCATTTCAAATCTGCTTCTCTGATAGCCACACATGCATTGATCTCCTTGAAGAAAAAAGAAAAGGAATCAAGGGACTGAAGTCAGGAAACACGTGTACCAAAAAGGAGCTCAAGGTTCATGGTGCCATGTTGGAAACCACCAGTGTCTGCAGGTGGTAGATGTGATGGGATTGAATATACAAGAGTACTCCTCCAATTCTGTTACTTCCTAAGGCCTGGCAGAGGCATGGAGACCAAGATGCACATCCTCTTTCTGAATGAGGACTCATCTGCCTGCCTCAGTGAGCACCATAACAGATTGAAAAATCTCATTCAGCAAAGTAGGAGGACCTCAACCTTATCCTTGAACACTTTCAAGGCTATGGGTTCCATGGCTCCTGTTTTGGTGCTGCTCTGCCTATAATAAAATTGCTGGTACCCTTATACTGTTTTCTTATACAAAACAAGTGAAACTTCATTGACTCTTTAAATGTGAAACTAAAAAAAAATGAGGTTTATTGACAGAGAGAGAAGAAACAGAAATGATTAGGGATTCTTCTCTAGTGGCCTTCAGGTTCACAAAACACAGATTTTGCTGTCCTTGCTTTTTGGTAACTAATGCTGAAACAGAATCTTCGACGTTGGCTGCTTTTGCCCATGTTTTCTAGACCAGAGGCTGGCAAACTTCAGCTCATGAACCAATTCTGGCCCACCATCCATTTTTGTATGACCTGAGGGCTAAGGCAGTTTTCAAATTTTTTAAGAGTTGAAAAGGATTCAAAAGACCTATAGTCAAAAAAAAAAGAAAAAAGAAAAAAAAAGACCTATAGTCAACAACAATATATTACACACTCAAAATTTATTAAGAGGGTAGATTTCATGTTAAGTGTCCTTAACACAATAAAAAAAGTCAAAAGTGTATTTTTGTGATACATGAAAATTATATTAAATCCAATTTAAGTGTCCCTATATAAAGTCTGGTTGAAACACAACCATACTCGTGCTCTGGGGTTTATGCCACAGCACTGGAGGCCAAGGGAAAGCTTATCACCAAACAGCCTTCTAAGGCTTGGAGGTTCCCAAGACTGATCTGAGTTACCAGAATAACTTGCTAATTCACGGGTGTCTACAGAATACTGCACCTTTTATAGCTATATTGGTGTTTATAAACCAAACTCATTGTAGACCAGTGGGGCACCTGTTTGGAGTTGACCAGCCCTCCCAGGAAATCTAAGTCAAGTGGAAGCTTCTTGGGAAGTTTCTGGGTTTGTGTAATGAGGCAATTTGCCCAAGTTCCTTGGGGCCACTGCAACTAGAGCCTCTGGGAGTCCCAGGTCTGAACAGTCCATCTGTAATCTTTGAAGCAGCCAGCAATGCCCTGCACGTGTCGTTTGCTATTGAGAGCAGACTAGAATGAATCTAGCCTTAGGAATGCAGTAAGTCAGATGGATAGTTGCTGGGTTTTGGTTTGCTTCCAAAACCCCTCCTTCCTGTCTGCACCCTACCCCCACATTTCTCCCCATGCCCTAAGTACATTTAAAAAGAAAGTGGCAAGAACCAGAAACCTCCCACCTGAAAGCCCTACTGCCTTTCTCCACTGCTTCCCAAATTTCATGCTGGCAGACAACTGTCTCTAACCTCTGCCCTACTGGGGAGGTCTGCTCCAGGGACCATCCTTCCTCTGTCCCCTCAGCTTCCTTGAAGGGTGAAGGAGGAGTCCTGAGAGTGGAAAGGGGGTGGCATGGGGTGTGAGCTGTCCCCACCCTTTTCTGGAGCGAGCTAGGAGAAAACTGACAAGTCCAAGGGGAAGGACAGTGGCTTCCAACGCCAACTATTGCTCTGGACATTGATTAGGAGCCTTCTCTAGGTGAAACCGGGAGCTGGAGTCATGAAAACCACAGGCTGAGGGGAAGCACCTGATGAGGTGGTGTCCTCAGCCCCGTGTTGCACCTGGTGATGGCAGCACCCAAATCTGCCCAGGTCTTGCTTGACCAATTAAGTATCATTTAGGGCTCATTTCTTACTCGGGCTTCTTTGCTTGGATTGGTTTACCTTATGTTCCACTCACATTCCTGAGCTCACATCTGCCCCAGATTAGAAAGTGATCGCAATGTTGTAATGCCATTTGGGACTAGAGGCTGCAGCCCCAGGAGAGAGAAAGGCATTCCAGGACAGTGTGGTGGGAGTCCGGAATTCCTGGGTTTGCAGGGAGCAGGAAGGGCACTTAGACACCCTCTGTAATCACCAGGGAAACACAATGAGGTCCATGGAAGGGGAACCCCATACTCCATGGGCTAGGGAATTATCTTATTAGCCACTTCTATTGTCAGGATCCTCTCTATAGGCTGCAGAAAGGAGGTCCCTCCAGTGCAATCCTGCATGACCTCTTCCACCTCCACAATATAAAAATGAAATGCTGCCTCTCCACAAATACCTCCAGCATGGAGACCAAAGGGTCACTGGCCACTGTTCCCATTTCTCCTGGCTCCCACCCAATCTCATCACCCCTTAATGAGCCATTGAGTACCAGAAGAGGAAATTCCAGCAGAATGGGGGGTCTGGTCACTTCACTGGCTCCAAAGTAGAGCTTGGCTGGGGAAAGACAGCTGTCATGATATCATTGTTATACAAGAGGCTCTTCCTGCCCAGTTCTGGCTAATGGGCTCAGCAGCTGGCACAGGGAAGAGATGAAGCCTCTGAGGCCTCAAGCTGAGACTTTGGGTTGCCGGTGCCTTCTGGGGAGAGGATGCTGAACCAAGAGGCCCTGAGAAGAGTAGGGTGAGAGTATTCATCTCAGACTATTCTGTCTGCAAAATAACCAAATACTCACTGGGTACAGAACACCTCCCTGGGCCTGGTGACATATGCAAATAAGTAGAAGATGCCATAATGCCCTCACCAAGTCCAATGTTATTGTAGATGATTGAATACACATCTAAAAAGTAGGGATATGCACTGACCCTCATATTAACAAAGGCGAAATCATTTGATGCAATTCAAGTAGAGTATAAGCAGGGACAAATTAAGGAGTATAGGAGCTAATGCAGGAGATTTGGGGAGGTAGGTGAGTTTTGAATTTTGAATTGTTTCCTGATGGATGAGAGGGCAAAGGTGTATATATATGAAGTTGATGATTAGAAGTAATATACTAAAAAAAAAAGAAGCAATATGCTATATTCCTGCAGAGAGAAAGGATTTTACCTAGAGAAGGAAGAACACAAGTGAAAAATCTTAAAACCAGAGATACCCTTTTTACAGCAAGAAACATCAAGGTTGAGGTGATGGAAGACTGACTATAATTTTTTTTGGTATATTTTTTTATTGGAATTCGATTTGCCAACATATAGTATAACACCCAGTGCTCATCCCGTCAAGTGCCCCCCTCAGTGGCCGTCACCCAGTCACCCCAACCCCCCGCCCACCTCCCCTCCACTACCCCTTGTTCATTTCCCAGAGTTAGGAGTCTCTCATGTTCTGTCACCCTCTCTGATTTTTCCCATTCAGGTCCCCTCCTTCCCTTATAATCCCTTTCACTATTTTTTATATTCCCCGTATGAGTGAAATCATATGATGATTGTCCTTCTCCGATTGACTTACTTGACTCAGCATAATACCCTCCAGTTCCATCCACATCGGAGCAAGTGGTGAGTATTCATTATTTCTAATGGCTGAGTAATATTCCATTGTATACATAGACCACATCTTCTTTATCCATTCATCTGTCGATGGACACCAAGGCTCCTTCCACCGTGTGGCTATTGTGGACATTGCTGCTATAAACATTGGGGGGCAGGTGTCCTGGCCTTTCACTGCATCTGTACCTTTGGGGTAAGTCCCCAGCAGTGCAATTTCTGGGTCCTAGGGTAGTTCTATTTTTAACTCTTTGAGGAACTTCCGCACTTTCCAGAGTGACTGCACCAGTTCACATTCCCACCAACAGTGCAAGAGGGTTCCCCCTTCTCCACATCCTCTCCACCATTTGTTTCTTGTCTTGTTAATTTTCACCATTCTCATTGGTGTGAGGTGGTATCTCATTGTGGTTTTGAAAGACTGACCATAATTAATCAGAGTGTTGGTGTAATAGAATATTCTAGTTAATCAAGTCTTTTCTTTTATAACAATGCATGTTTAAAAATTCTTTATTACTCTACTAAGTATAATATACTTATTAAGAATTCTGGGATGATTTTACATTTACACAAAGATATATTGTGGATACCCTGGAAGTTATTTTGTTAAATAAATTCCTCAGAAGAGGGGAAGTTCCTATAACATGTAGGACTGGGTTAAGGAAACAGGTCCCCTGACCCAACAAATATGTAAACTATATAAATGTGCTGGATAAACCATAACACATACACACACAGAAACATGCGCATGTGCACACACCCATGCACACACACTATATATAACCAAGGTCCAAAAAAAAGGAAAGGAAATCCCCACGTTCCAAAACTCACAGCTAAAGAGAGCTGTCACATGAGCCTGGGGCTGGGCTGGCTGCTGGCTGAAACTGAGACCTTTGTGTAAAGCTGCCCACGGGGATCCCTGGGTGGCTCAGTGGCTTAGCGCCTGCCTTTGGCCCAGGTTGTGATCCTGGACTCCCGGGGTCGAGTCCACATCAGGCTCCCTGCGTGGAGCCTGCTTCTCCCTCTGCTTCTCCCTCTGCCTCTCTCTCTCTCTCTCTCTCTCTCTCTCTCTGTCTCTCATGAATAAATAAATAAAATCTTTAAAAAAAAAAAAAGCTGCCCAATGAGACTTGAAGATTTCTTCACACCACGCCAGAGAAGCAGAAAGCAAGACTGCTGTGTCTTAGAGCTCAAGATAAAGGGGGCTGCAGGGGGGTGGTGGTGGTGGTGGAATGCTCCTAGAAGAAATGAGCAACCCAAATCTATGTCCTGTGGATCTAGATTTGCACTACTTGCCTCATGATGAGAATTCAAGCCCAAGAAATTAACATAAAAGTTCATCCAGGCTGTTTAACTACAGGGTCCCAGGAAAAGGAAATGCAAAACAGCTCGGTTCTAGAACATTCTCACTGAAAGTAAAACAGTTCTGGCTGAAGAGAGGAGTACATGATAACAACTTAGAAACCACAAGAAGTAAACCACCTGAGGATTAAGTAGACACATGTAATAAGAGAAGCAGCATCCCAAGAACTAGAAATAATAGAATAATCTGAAAGTCACTATAAAACAAGAGAGTTTAAAGTTATTAAGGAGATAACAGAACATAGCCCATAATGATGAAAATAGGACATTTTAAGAAAAGGACAGACAGAGGCACCTGGGTGATTCAGTAGTTGAGTGTCTGCCTTTGGCTCCAGTCGTGATCCCAGGGTCCTGGGATTGAATCCTGCATCAGGCTTCCCACAGGGAGCCTGCTTCTCCTTCTGCCTATGTCTCTGCCTCTCTCTCAGAGTCTCTTATGAATAAATAAATGAAATATGAAGGAAAGAAAGAAAGAAAGAAGAAAGAAAGAGAAAGAAAGAAAGAAGGAAAGAAAGAAAGAAAGAAAGAAAGAAAGAAAGAAAGAAAGAAAGAAAGAAAGAAAGAAAGAAAAAGAGAGAAAGAAATAGAGATTTGGAAAATAATCAAACAGAAAACTAGAATTAACAATCACAATCACTGAAATTCCTGATTTCACCTTTGTGTGTGACTTGTTCTAAGTAGCCCCAATTTCCATCCTCTTAACCTAAATTTTATTTTATTTAAAGCATTTCTTTTTTTTTATTAATTTATTTTATTTTATTTTTTTTATTTATGATAGTCACAGAGAGAGAGACAGAGACAGAGACACAGGCAGAGGGAGAAGCAGGCTCCATGCACCGGGAGCCCGATATGGGATTCGATCCCGGGTCTCCAGGATCGCGCCCTGGGCCAAAGGCAGGCGCCAAACCGCTGCACCACCCAGGGATCCCTTAACCTAAATTTTAAATGGACTCTACACCTCTCCTGTTAGAGTTCATCGAAGGCAAAGAGCAAATGATCTATTCAGAATCATGTTTAGCACACAATTATTAACCAGGAACAAAAAGATACCAGTCTACCTTCAGATTATGGGTGTACGGGGGCTCCTGGGTAGCTCACTTTTTGGGTGGCTCCCAGTGTCCTGGGATCGAGTTCTGCATCAGGTACCCTGCAAGGAGCTTGCTTCCCCCTCTGCCTATGTCTCTGCCTCTCTGTGTGTGTGTGTGTGTGTGTGTGCGTCTCTTATGAAAAAATAAATAAAATCTTTAAAAAAATATATTATGGGTGTACCTGGGGGATAAAGGAGAACATATGACACCCCCATGAGACACCCTCAAGAAACAGCAGTATTCATTCATGAAGGAGCTCCAAAAGGATGCGGATTTTCTCTGGGAAATGGGGCTTTCTTTGTCCCCTGAGGCCTCCAGGGCCCCTGTGATCATCCATACCTAGCCTTCAGAGATTCCAATCTCTGCTCTTCCAGGGAAGGGCTGGCCAGGGTTTGATCCTCCTTCCCTTTCATCTCCAGCCTCTACAGTATGTTTTATCTTTCATGGCATAGAGAAGTGCCTCTCCGTTTATTCCTTTTTTTTTTCAAGGTTGTTTTGGTTATTCTACAGCCTATGCTTTACTATCTAAATGTTAAAACAAGCTTATCTATGTCTACAAAATACCTTGCTAGGATTTTTTTAATTCCAGTATAATTAACATACAATATTATATTAGGTTCATGTGTACAATATAGTGATTCGACAACTCTGTGCATTACTCAGTGCCCATCAGGGTAAGTGTCCTCTTAATTCCCTTCACCTATTTCACTCATCCCTCACCTTCCCTCTGGTAACCATCAATGTGTTCTTTATAGTTAAGAGTCTAGGTTGGGAGGGGTCTTTTTTGTCTCTTTTTCTTTAATTGTTTTGTTTCTTAAATTCTACATATGAGTGAAATCATATGGTAATTGTCTTTCTCTGACTGATTTCACTTCCTTGCTAGGATTTTGATAGGAGTTACATTAAACCTATAGATGAATTTGGGGAAAATTGACATCTTTTACTATTTGAATTTTGTATATTGATTATTATCCTGCAAATTTGTAGAATTAATACAGCAGTTACAGGATTTTTTTTTTTAGTAGATTTTTTGGGATTTTTTTTTAAAGGTAATCATATCATTTGCAAATAGGGGCAGTTTTATTTCTTCCTTTCCTCTCTGTATGCCTTTTATTCTTTGTCTTCCTTATTGCAGTGGCTAGTAATACTATGTTGAATAAGAATGATAAGAATAGAGGATCCCTGCGTGGCTCAGTGGTTTAGCGCCTGCCTTGGCCCAGGGTGCGATCCTGGAGACCCGGGATCGAATCCCACGTTGGGCTCCCGGTGCATGGAGCCTGCTTCTCCCTCCTCCTGTGTCTCTGCTTCTCTCTCTCTCTCTCTCTCTCTCTCTCTGTCTATGATAAACAAATAAATAAATCTTTAAAAAAAAGAATTATGAGAGTAGACATCCTTGCCTTGTTCTCAGTCTCAGTGGAAAAGCATTTAGTCACTCACCATCAACTGTGATGCTAGCTGTAGGCTTTTCATAGATGTTCTTTATTAAGTTGAGAATATTTACCATGAATGATTGTTAGATTTTGTCAAATGCTTTTCCCACACCAATTGATAAGATTATATGATTTTTGTTCTTTAGCCTTTTCTTTCTTTCTTTCTCTTTAGCCTGTTGATATGGTAGACATTTTTTGTTAATCCAGTTTTACTGATCACTTGATGTTTGGATGTGGAAGAAAGGAGAGGATAAATTATACCTGAACATTAACATAACATGACACTCCCATAGATGCATCCCCATCACTGCTTACAATTTCATCCAGTAAAAACTTCTTCAATAGAAATTCTATATATCTGCCCTGTCGGATGAGATGGCCACTTGCCATATATGGTAATTAGCACTGGAAATGTGAATAATGCAACTTTTGAAAATTGAATCAGACTGTATATGCGGAATAAATCATACTTGGTCATGGTATGTAATTTTTTGTATTTATAATTGTTTTATAACGATGGATTCAATTTGCTAAAGTTTCATTGATGATTTTGAGAGAGATATTGGTCTGAGTTCTTAAGAGATAGTGGTCCATAGTTTTTTCTAAGTTCATGACAGATATTGGCTAATAGTTTTCTTTTTCCTTTTTTTTTTTTTTTTTGCAGTACTATTTTGACCTCATGAAATGAGTTGAGAAGTGTTCTTTCCTGTGTTTTCTGGAAGAGGTTGTGGAAAATTAGTGTTTATTCTTCTTTAGGTATCTGAAAGAATTCTCCACTGAAACCATCTGAGCCTGGAGATTTCTCTTTGAGAAGGGAATCTGTTTTATCTAGGTCATAGCATCTTTGTCTACCAGAGTTACAAAGGCTTTGGCCAAGTTTTAGAATATAGAGTTGCAGAAAATCTTGGAAATCATCACCCACATCCCTCACCACTTGCCCAAAGTCACAGAGCTAGTTAGTAGCAGAAATGAGAAGAGACTGTGGTTCAGGGTATTCAGCCCAACTTTCTTTGCTGCTAAGTAAATGGAAGTAGTTTAAGAGTGAAGACTTTCGGGGTGCCTGGGTGGCTCAGTCAGTTAGGTGTCTGCCTTTGCCTCAGGTCATGATCTCAGAGTCCTGGGATCCAGCCCCTGCATTGGGTTCCCTGCTCAGTAGGGAGTCTGCTTCTCCCTCTCCTGCTCCCCCTGCTTGTGCTCTCTCTCTCTGTCAAATAAATATATAAAATCTCTTTAACGTATTTTTAAAAATTAAAATAACAAATTATTTTTTAAAAAATGAAGATTTTCAACTTTTCAGACACCCGCCCAATCACTGCCCACTTCCAGTCTCATAAGAGGAGTACAATTACTTCCTTGTGTCTAAGCCCTCACTCAAAAAGATCCCCCAAACTCCTTCAGGCCCAAAGTTAAAACCAGAAATGGTAGCAGTCAAGAGCAGAACTGGCTACCCATGACCAAGGGAGCAGGTGGAGAGGTAACCAAATCTCCAAGGAAGAAGAACAACCACAGGGCTGATCAGCCTGGGAACCAGCCCTCTCTGTTAGTCTGAGGTACAGTTGAATGAGAGATTGGGCCAAGAAGGAACAGAGACCATGGGCATCTCTCCTGGCAGGGTCAGTGAACGGTAGGAAGTTAAGACTTCTGGCTGGCTCACACACCTTCTGTTTTCCTTATGGTACCAGCCAGAGGCCACTTTGCAAACTGTAGGTAAGAAAGTGGAAGAAAGGAGAGGATAAATTATACCTGAACATTAACATAACATGACACTCCCATAAATGGATGCCCATCACTGCTTACAATTTCATCCAGTAGAAACTTCTTCAATAGAGATTCTATATATCTGCCCTGTCGGATGAGATGGCCACTTGCCATATATGGTAATTAGCACTGGAAATGTGAATAATGCAACTAAAAAAACTAAATTTTTAATCTTACTTAATGAATTTAATCTTTATCATATGTGATTAATGGCTACTGTATTGGACAATACAGACCTAGAGAAACCCCTGGAAATGCACTCATGAACAAACCTGAAAAAGCACATGAAAACAGAAGCATAATCTATAATAAGAGAAAGGAGTACTATGATATATTGGCAAGTCACTTAGAATTGAGCCCATAAAAAAAAAAAAAAAAAAACGAATTGAGCCCATAGCCTCACTCCTCAAAATTTGCATCAATATTACACGGTGCTCTGGTTTCACCTCATTTAAGCTGTATGTGTGCTAGTTTTTTTTTTTTTTAATCACTTTTGGCAAAAAAAAAAAATCACTTTTGGCAATATAAAAAAAGGAGTAAATAATAGGCTTCAGGGATCCAGGGGTGCCTGGATGACTCATCTGGTTAAGCATCTGCCTTCGGCTCAAGTAACGATTCCAGGATCCTAGAATGAAGCCCCACTTCCGGCTCCCTGTTCAGCAGGTAGTCTGCTTCTC
Organism: Nyctereutes procyonoides; assembly: GCF_905146905.1. Taxonomy (NCBI): domain Eukaryota; kingdom Metazoa; phylum Chordata; class Mammalia; order Carnivora; family Canidae; genus Nyctereutes; species Nyctereutes procyonoides. Next base: position 14,089,710 of record NW_026575120.1, read on the forward strand.
CCTCTTTCTCTCTGCCCTGCGCCCCCCACTCATGCTCTATCTCTCTCTTTCTCGAATAAATAAATATTTTAAAAATTTGGCTTTAGGGATCCAAATGGAAGTTACTAAGCCTATATCAAGTTAGTTTAGAGAAAGAATATTGGTTTACTTTGTTCACCGCTATATCCTCAGTGCCTAGACTATCCCTTAGTGAGAAACATTCTCCGTAAAATTTGTTGAGTGAATGAAAGGAGGGGCAGAGGAACTGGATTAAGAAAAAGAAGAAAAAATTACAAAGCAAAACCTCTAGGCTCAGCAGAATGGCCAGCTGAGGGCGCTCCCAGCCCAGGAGCTCACAGACTGGTGACCAGCGGTGGGGGTAAATCATTCTCCCCCTTGGGAGAATTCTTGGGTTTCCCTAGCACTTCCCACACCCTACCAGTGGCTGTAAAAGAGTAAATCCCAGCCACCAGCCCCACCTTCCCATCACACTCCCATGTCTTTCTTTTTTATTCATCTGTATGTTTTCTCATGTGTACCAAAGAACCCTCTGACGCAGATGTCAGGATCACTGGCTATCTGTGGGCAGTGCAAGGCCTCCAGCATTCTGGAACACTTAATAAATGTCACATTTATTTGCGTTTCAAATAGAGGAAATGAGAGGCAGAGGCAGAAGCCTGGAAATCAGGAGGTGGGTTTCTTTTTCTTTTTCTTTTTCTTTTTTAAGATTTTGTTTATTCATGAGAGACAGATAGAGGCAGACACATAGGCAGAGGGAGACACAGGGAGGGGAGCCAGATGTGAGATTTGATCCCAGGACCCTGGGATCACGACCTGAGCCAAAGGTAGAGCCACCCAGGTGTCCCAGGAGGTAGGTTTCTGGACAACTCTATTCACTATAAGTCCAACATGGTCCCAAACATTGTGCTGTCAGTTTTGCATACTAGGTAGCGTTATCTCCATTTTACAAATGAGAACATTGAATTTCAGAGTGATTGGCAAAGGTCACATAGATTATAAGTGGATTTTGAACTGCAGATGCTTTGCCCATAAAACCCATGGAGTTAACGCCATAGCATCAGTTTCAAGGTCAAACATGGCACTACTGAGGGTATTGCTTTCTATGACATCCAATGAAGCTAGAAGACTAAAATTGGGTTTTCACATGGAGTGAAGGGAAAAGAGAAGACAGTTTATCAGAGCCCTTCCTTTTTTTTTTTTTTTTTTTTTTATCAGAGCCCTTCCTAGGGGTGTTGGGCAAGGGCACTGTCACCACCCAGAAGAGCAGGATACATCTACCCTAGGCAAAGTTCTTCAAGATTTCTGTTTAAGGACCAAATGTTCACGTTGGCCCCCAAATCCACAAGTGATAGTAAGCGCCAATGGGATGGTATCTGGAGGTGGGACCTTTGGAAGGTAATCAGGTTTGGATGAGGTCATGAGGGTAGGGCTCCCTTGATGAGATTGGTGTCCTTATAAGAAGGGAGACATCAGAGCTCTCTCTCTCCACCACAGGAGGATATGGCAAGAAGGTGGCCCTGCTGGGACACCTGGATGACTCAGTCAGTTAAGTATCTGTTACCTTGCGCTCTGATCATAATCTCTGGGTCCTGGGATCAAGCCCCACATTGGGCTCCCTGCTCAATGGGGAGTCAGCTTCTCCCTCTCCCTCTGCCTGCTGCTCTGCCTACTTGTGTGCTGTCTCTATCAAATAAATAAATATAATGAAGAAGAAGAAGAAGAAGAAGAAAGAAAGAAGAAGAAAAAAGAAGAAAGAAGAAAGAAGAAGAAAGCAGGCACTGCCAAAGCCAGGATGAGAGCCCTCACCAGAACAAAATCTGCCAGCACTTTGACCTTGGACATCCCAGCCCTCAAAACTGCAAGAAATCAGTATCTGTTGTTTAAGCAGCCCAAGCAGACTAAGACACCATCATTGCTTCCACTGTACCATTTCCTTTTCTCTGGGGTAGCTTTCTCTTCTCTTCACATTAAATCTTGCTCTCAAATAAAGATCCCACCTATTTCACAAGCTCCGAAGCTAATCTGATGATCTCCAAAGTTTGGGAATCATTGGGGTGTTAAGTGCATGGGCTTTGGACTAAGCAATTTATAAAAATAATTAAAAGTGGATTTTGAGCATGGGTCGGCTAATCCCTCACCCCGTGGCTCGTTTTCCTCATGTATATGTGGATAATACTTGCCTTATGAGGTTGTGGTGTGATTTATTGATTTCATCAATGTCACACCTCTTGCGTTGGGTGTAGGCACAGAATAGGAAGTCAGGAAACATTCGCTTCCTTTTTTCCTTACTTGCAGTCATGAATGCCAAGGACAGTTTACATTTAGCAGAAACTTTAGTTCAATGGAAAAAGCTAAAATGGAAGAATTTCAAGCACAAACCCGTGAGTGGAGAAGATATGTGGTGGTAGGGAGGAACATTTGGGGACCAAGGACCTTGGCGTTTCACCTTGTACACAAGACGATTGTGGACATGGGTCATTGCCATCACCCCAAAACAAGAAGTGTGTTGTGAGGGTCAGTACACTTTCCGCACATGCACACACACATCTGCTCAGGATCAGGATTGGCTCTGGATTGCTCCACACAGCACTCGGCTCCTGATTTTTTCTCTATTCCACTGTGCTGTAATCTTCTGTTGCTCCTATAGATCCAATCTCCATTCTTTTCTGTCCTGTTCTATGCCCCAGGAGGTTGGGCTCTCCCTGTCCTTTGTCTTCCAGATGGATTAGGCCAGTAGGGAGTCAGGCAGAAAAGTAGAGGGCTGGAGATCAGAGAGGTGTGAGTTTCTGCTTCCTAGCTCCGTCCTTGTGTCTGGCCAGGACTGAAGGTGACAGCTCTGGTGTGGCCACTCCATACAGTGAGCCTGTGCTTATGCTCAAAAGTGCACACTCTCAAGTGTTCTCTCTTTGTCTCTTGATTTCAGTACCCATATCTTCTGCCCCAAATACTACAGTTTACCTTATGGTTTCCCTACCTCCATCCTACATCTTTGTAAATCATACTTTTATCAAATTCTCTTCAGATTACCCAATTTGAGTGACCCTAATTGATATAGCCAAGGGCTGGTTAGGTCCCAGTAGCTGGTTTCCCACTGATCCATGGAGACCATGGTAGTACTGCTCTTCAATTGCCACCAGAGGCTCGCTGCTGTTTTACTCTCCCAGCCAGCACACGAAACCTCAGGTGGACACGCCCAGAGCCCAGAGAAGAGCAAGGTCAAGCAAATCCCAGGTGGTCACCCCCAGCACTTGCCAGCACCAGGGTGTTGTTCCCACATGGGAAGAAGATGATTTTAAGCCTGAGAACCTTCTCTTGAGGTCCTTTTAAAGACCGCAGACCTTGCTCTGAGCCACAAGAATTTTTGGTAAACTCTTGAGCCTTGAAACCATATTAAAATGTTAAATTCACCATTGTTAATTGTTAAAAGAAAACTAGAAGCCCAAAATGAAGTCATTGTGCCCAACCACAGCCAACGAAGACCTAATTGCAGTTTGAACCTCCCCAAGAACTGAACTTTTAACAGTCAATCTAAAATTTACCGATCAGGGATCCCTGGGTGGCGCAGCGGTTTGGCGCCTGCCTTTGGCCCAGGGCGCGATCCTGGAGACCAGGGATCGAATCCCATGTCGGGCTCCCGGTGCATGGAGCCTGCTTCTCCCTCTGCCTGTGTCTCTGCCTCTCTCTCTCTCTCTCTCTGTGACTATCATAAATAAATAAAAATTAAAAAAAAATAAAAATAAAATAAAATTTACCGATCAGCTCTAGTAGGGTAATCCACATGATAAGAAGCCTGCTGTCCCTTCCCCCTCAAAAAGATGTAACAATCTTTTCCTTTGCTAATAATGTCCTTGCCCTTCCCTCTTTCCTATAAAAACCCTCCATTTTATATAACTCCTAGGAGCATCCTTCTGCTTGATAGGTGCTGCCCAATTCGCAAATCACTTAATCAAGTCAATTAGATCTTCAAATTCACTTGGCAGAATTTTGTTTTTAAACAGACTCCTGTTAAAAACGTTTGCTCAGGGCAGCCCCAGTGGCCCAGCGGTTCAGTGCCGCCTTCAGCCGGGGGTGTGATCCTGGAGACCGGGGATCAAGTCCCACGTCGGGCTCCCTGCATGGAGCCTGCTTCTCCCTCTGCCTGTGTCTCTGCCTCTCTCTCTCTCTCTGTCATGAATAAATAAATAAAACATTAAAAAAAAAAAGTTAGCTCATATGACCTCCACACTGTGTCTTCGCACCCCCCCCAAATTTAGCCCCTTGGTGCTCATCGGCCATAACACCATGACTCTCACTTCTGCTTTGCCTCCCATAACAAATGGCAAAGCTATTTATCACAGTAAGATATGTTTCTTTTCAATGGTAGTCTGTTTATCCTCTTATCAGTGGAGAATCTACCTGTTTTCTTTAACAGGGCTTGTTTTTTTTGTTGTTGTTGTTTGTTTGTTTACCTTTTGACCTCCGTCACCCATTCCTCCCCATCCCTGCTCTGCTTCTGGCAACCACCAATCTGTTTTCTCTATCTATGAGCGTTTTTTTTGGAGGGGGTTGTTTTGAATATGTCTTTTTTAAATGGTTCAATTTTGATCTGGGGCAAAGTATAGGAAGCCCTTATTATACAAGAAAATACCGTAGCCTCCAGAGGCAATTGGGGCCATGGTGACAGGTTGCTCTAGCTAACGTGAAGGACTTCCAGCAGTGAAGGGGGAACATTTTCAGTATCAAATAACTGTTAGGAATGGATTAACACTAACACACAGGTCACTTTTCTCCCACTGCCAAGCTCCTCCCTAACCTGAGGGGCTTCCTAAAACAGCCTCTATTGTAGTGTGATGTAGAGAATCTGAAGGCGCTTCTCACTCTTGCGGTGCCCAATTGGTCCAGCTCAGTAGAGATGTGTTGAGAAAAACACTGGAGAGAAAAACAGTGACTGCTTCAGGACTACACCTGGTTGGCTACTCAGAGAAATTCCACTTACTTAAAATGATAAAATCAGTCCCTCATCCCTCTCTACCTATAGGTCAGGTAGAGCAATATGGGTGGGAGCTTCTCCAACCTGTGTGTGCGCAGATCATTGCAAATGTTGATCTAAGCTGGTGCCATCCTTGGAAGCTCAGCTCTAACCAAATATGCACATCCAGTAAGGCATCTGAACAAGCCCCCTTTCAAACCAGTTCCTCCTAAAGCAGGAGGATGGACCACTTTGTTTTCTAGTGTGGCAACAAAAGGGCAGGCCTGGAAAGAAGGGGAGACTGGGTCACCTAGCTTTGCCTCAGGTCTTTCATAGCTGTGTGACCCTCTCTAAGACTATGGGTTTTGTTTTTTAAATAAGACAGTGGTGAATTTAAAAAAAAGATGTGGAAAGCTCTGGATATTAGAACTATACGATTTTGCCATATGTTAGTATATTTTAGCTTAATTTGTAAAAACCCCAACTGAAGAAAATACATATGTAGGCTCATATGAAAGATATATTACACTTACTCTTCCAGATAATTTTAGTTTTGAATCTTTGGCCAGGAGAGACTTTTAAGAAAACTTAGCTTAAAATTATATACAAAGTATTGAATTATTTTGGAATTTCTTTTTGACCTTAGTGCCAATGAAAAGTTTTCCTTCCTTAATTACTAGGGTTTTCCTCATAAATATTAATTAATTAATTAAATGGTGGTGAATGCTGTTCTGGATGACCTATGGTGTACATGGCCAAAGCTAAAATTTGATGATTGCATAGTTTTCTGGAAGGAAGTTTCCAAGAACTTCAGGATTGCTTTCATTATTGCCTCATTCTAGAGCAGTACTATCCAATAGAAATATATTATGAGGTCTCTCTCTCTCTCTCTCTCTCTCTCTATATATATATATATATATATATACATTATATACATATAATTTCTTATAATTCCACCCAAAAAGGTAAAAAGAAACAGGAATCATTAATCTTAATATTTTACTTAATCCAATATATTCAAAATATCATTTCAACATGTCATTAACAGACACTAAGATATTTTACATTTTTTCATGGCACATCTTTGAAATCTATGTATTTTACACTTGTAATATGGACTAGCTGTATTTCAATTGCTTTAGAGGCACAGGAGGCCAGCGTCGATAGAAGGCAGTGGAGGTCTAGAGATTAGCTCAGGAATGCCCAAACCCAGCCAGTCTTCCTATCTGTGTTTCTGACCCCGTCTGGGGTCCATTCTCAAACTCCAGAGCCTCCAGTTATCTTTCTGGGGAAACAAACAAACAAACAAACACCACCAACTAAACCCTAATTATGTCACTCCCTAGCTTAAGAGATCTCTGATATCTCCTACCCTCCTAGGACAAAGTCTGAACACTTTGGCATGATTTAAAAGACCCTTCACCAAAAAAAAAAAAAAAAAAAAAAAAACTTTCACAATCAGACCCCAATTTATCCTTTAAACTGTTCTTCGTGGGGCACCTGGGAGGCTCCGTGGTTGAGCCTTTGCCTTTGGCTCAGGTCCTGAGCTGAGTCCCAAATTGGGTTGGGGCAGAGGGAGAGCCTGCTTCTCTCTGTGTGTCTCTCATAAATAAATAAATAAAATCTAAAAATAAATAAATAAACTGTCCTCCTGTCTCCTCTCCCCTTGTATCACGTTGCTGCAATGACAGACCTGGTCTCTCACCCCACAGGCGAGAGGGGTATTTTTCAGTCTCCACTTGGAGAGCTCCTTGAAGCCTCATTCACTGGCTGGTTCGATGAGGGCCCTACTAAGTGTCAGGCGGCCTGTTGGCCCTGGTTCACAGCTCCCAGGGCCGCAAGGAACCAACTCTCCCCCCCCCCCACGTCCAGCCCCTCCCAGCGCCCCCGTGGGCTGGAGCTGTAGCCTGCAAACCAGCTGGGCGGCCCGTCCACGCTCCTCCCACACCCTCCCCCACGCCAAAGAACGCCCCCTCTGCGTTACTTCTGCGCCCCGCGAAGGCTCAAAAAAACCCCTGAGGGGTGAAGGAGCGCCCGAGCCCCACGTCCTCACGGCAGGAACCGAAGCGCGGAACACGGAGGGCTGAAGGAGACCGTCCTGCCCATACAGGACCCTCCTGTATGCAAGGGTCCCCGCACAGCTCTGACAGCACCCGGCCGCGAGCCGTTAACCCACACAAGCCCCCGGCTCCATCGCCGCCGCCAGCCGGACCGGACGGACTCCCGAGCAGGAGCGGCGGGCCGTCGGGGGGCGGCGCCCGCAGCCGCGCGGAGGAGACCGCGGACCGCGAGAGGGTGCCTCAGAGCGGGGGTGCGGAAGAACGCACCAACCGGCAGCCCGGCCGCCGCGGCGCCGCTGGGACTACAACTCCCGGGGGGCGCCGCGCCGCGGGGGCGGAAGGGGCGGGGCGAGGTGGGCGGGCCCGGGGCGGCCGTCGGGCCAGGCTCGGGCTGCGGGCGCGGCGCGCGGGAGACCATGTCCGGAGGCAGCAGCTGCAGCCAGACCCCGAGCCGGGCCATCCCCGCCACTCGCCGGGTGGTCCTCGGCGACGGCGTGCAGCTGCCGCCCGGGGACTACAGCACCACCCCCGGCGGCACGCTCTTCAGCACCACCCCGGGAGGTAGGCGCGGGCTCCGAGAGCGGGCGGTGCGGAGGGCTGACCGAGCGGAGCGGGAGGGGTCGGGAGCCGCCGGTTGGACGGGGCGACCGAGCTCAGGGGCGCGGTGACTGCAATAAGGCGCATCAGGGAGGCAGCGAGGGTCGCGGAGGTGGCCACCAGGAGCGAGCAGATGGTCGCTGCCCATTGCCTACCCTCTGGGTGCGTCCCCCCCGAGCCCGGACTGCAAACTGCTCCTTGAGTTTCCTCCTCCTGGGAGAGACAACCGAGTATACGGAAACATCCGCACGCTTGCAGAACGACCACATGCCAGGGTGTGCTGCCCCTTGTGGGTTTGGGGGCCTTCTGAGGCAGAATAGCGTGGGGTCAGAGTGGCCTGAGAGCAAGGGGAGGCCTGGCCTGGGGCTTTTAGGGGATGGGGACGGGCGTTCTCTGTCGGGGTAAACGACTCTTGCAGAATCCTTTTTCCTTCCCGGGGCACCCCCAGTTTTCCACTGGGCCAGCACCCTCTGACGGAGGATTTGGGCTGACGGCCCCGTCTGCTCCAGCAGCGCCTCACCTGCACCTGAGCCAGGTTGCCGGCGTACGCGTGTGCTATCTCCGCAGAGGGACCCGGAGCCGCGGGCAGGGCTGTGCAGAAAAACACGTTCTTCGGTCCGGGGGGGAGGGGGAACCGTGTGACCTCCCTAAGAGTGTATGAGGAAGAGGAAGCTGAGCTGGCACGGGTGGGGGCCAGCCTTGGGCTGCCCTCGGGAGCCAGGCATTCCCTCCCAGCCCCGGAGCTCCGGCGCACAGGCGCTGATGAAACCTGCCCGCCCGTTTGCATGATGAAATCCTCGTGGCTCACCACTTCCCTGCGATCCTCGTCCCTCTGCCCTCACCCGCTGTCCTTCTCCCCTCCACCTTCCTCCACCGCTCCGGCCCAGACTGCACCAAAACGCCGCCGCAAATAGTGGCGCTCCGTGGAGAGACACGGGTGCAAGTGGTCGCAGGCGGGGCGGCAGCCTCGTCCCTTGCCAGCGTCTGGGAGCCACATGCTTATTTTCTCAGGCAGCAGTCCCACCACCAGCAAACACTGACAGATCCGAGGTCTCCCGCCGGTTGATCCAAAACATACAAGGTTAGAACTGTCAGGGATTATGGATGTACTTGTTTCACAGAGGCTCCAAACTTGAAAACACATGTCCCTTATCCAACGTCACATGGTTTCTCAGGTTGAACAGGAAATAGTATCCAAGCATAAAGGGGTAAATGCTCTCTCTTTTATTAAAAATGATCAAAGGGAAAGTTCTCAGTGAGCCTTTGCTCCACCCTTGACTCAAATTCTCTATCCCTGCAAAACGTCTTTTGTGACCCCTTTGGTGGGCGTTCTCTGTGTCATGTTGTGCCTTCCAGGATCTGTCCTGGACTATTTTGGATTTCTGTTAAGTGAGGGGTGTGAATCTCTACTTGATCTGTCCAGAGTGGGCACTGAGGCAGGCCTGAAGGCTCAGGTGCCCTTTTTTGTACTCTTCGTTGCTGCATGGGGACAGGTCAGTTGGACGCCATGGCCAGTGTTACTGTTTACAGGGAACTCTGATCCACTTCTCACACTGGACTGGGAAATGGAGGGTTGTGTTGTTTTGTTTGTTTTTGTTTTGGTAAACAACAACAAATCTCCCTTGGAAGGTCTTTAGTTGGAAAGGGTCTCCTGGGTCAGAGCATAACTTTGTTTCTGAGGCCAACTGGAAGGGAGCTAGCAGTGCCAGGAGCCTAAAGCCAGCTTTCTTCTCTGGGGTGTTCAGCAGGACAGGCACAGCTCACAGTCCATAACTTGGAAAAACACACCTTGCTTCTTGCTAATGTCATTAAGTCTGGTCTGCCTCAGTGAGCCAAGGCTTGCAGTCTTCCTCCAAAGCCCAACTTTACCCTACCCTCAAAGAAGCTTAACCTAAGGTCATTTCTGGCACCCTTTTGTTCTGGTCTTTACCCTACCCTCAAAGAAGCTTAACCTAAGGTCATTTCTGGCACCCTTTTGTTCTGGTCTATGTTATTTTCTCATTCCTCAATGGACATATGAATTACCTGGGGACCTCATTTAAATACAGCCTTTGGTTCTGTAGGTTCTGGGTTTGGGCCTGAGATTCTACATTTCTAACCAGCTCCCAGTGATTGATCTAAGTACCACACTGAATACTCAGGAATATGGCTTCCCTCACCTTTTCAGACCTCTGGGGTCTGGCAAAAAGTGATGCTTCTAACCAGGTAAACTCTTGAGGTTGGGTTGGCATCAGCTTTCAGACCAGGGTCCAGAAAGAGTCTGTGCAGGTGCCGATAGTAGCTTATTTGCAAGTGCCAGGAGCTATCAGAGTGTCCACAGGTCACTTTTGCTGAGAATGGCACTGTGGTGTTCATTCCCAGAGGAACAGAAACAGCAGTTGATTTGATCCGTAAGACGCCAGTTTACTTCTCATGGTCATTAACCTTTCACAAGCTAATCCACTGATCTGGTTAGAAGTCTGGAGAACTTTAGAGAAATTTGTTAAAAGGAGTTTTGTATATGAATATTTGAGCCTGTGGAGTCTTAAAAATGATCAATGACACAATAGACCAGCAGAATCTTTGTTTTTGTTTTTGTTTTGTTTTATTGGAGTTCAATTTGCCAACATATAGCATAACACCCAGTGCTCATCCCACCAAGTCCAGCAGAATCTTTGAATGGGTCAGAAACCTTCCACTCCCATCAACCTCCATGTCCCCCATTCCATGTTGGATGTTTGACCCCAAAGCCTCCAGGGTTGCTTGGCTGGTAATTATACCTAAACCCTGTACCTGGATAAGGTTAATCAGAGGTACAGGTGTTCATGGCACCCTGGTTTAGACAAACAAAGTCTGTGCCCAGGAAGCTTACCTTGGAGCAGCTCCCAAGTCTTTGGCTATAGAACAGATAGTGCTGGGAAGAGGAGGAGGCGGGCTGGGCACGGAAGCTAGAGCACAGCCAGTGTCCTGAGGCCTCAGTCATCCAGGGGAAGATTATGTCTCCTGATTGCCCAGGGTCTATAGTAACTCTAATAAGACTAGGGTCTCATTATTAAGGACCCTATTAAGGACTAGAGTCTCATTAAAAGAACTTGGACATTAAGGCAATGAGGGAAATATAATGGGCCCTCTTCTCACACTGATCTAAGCTTTCTTTTAAAGCATTTTTTTTTTTTACTTAAATTCAATTAGCCAACATAATCTTTAAAGCATTTGGAACATTTCACATTGTGTCCTTCACTAAAGACTTTGACCAGGGGACCCTGGTATAGAGCACCCCTAAGTCCCTCTGATGCCCATCAGCCTGCCTGGTTCTAAGGCTTTCGCTGCATCCAGAACCAGAAAACAGTCCTACCCTAGGGGCTTGGCTTGCTGCTTAGGAAGAAGCAGACACACCTGAAATAGAATTAGAAGTATCAGAGTTGTAGCCATAGAATCAAACAATTAGTTAGACACCCCCCGCCCTCCATAACCAGTAGAACTTGTATGATCTCACTTGATCCAAGTTGTCAGCCACTAGGCCTTCCGTGCTAACAATGCACACGTAGCCATGAGATTTTAATTGCCTTCCAAGGCTTCCATTTTGTTCTTCTTGTTGTCTTCCAACATCTTCAGAGGCTGCTGGCAGGGCCTGATTTGAAAGAGGAGTTTGATTTTTTAACTTACATAATTTTTTCTGAAAGAACAAAAAGGTCCTTCGTTACCAAATTTGGTAAAAGGACAGGCAGGGTGGCATACCATGTCTTTCTGTTGGTATAAAGCAGTGAGGCATTTTCTTGTATGGGTCTTTATTTGATATCCTTACAGAGGAGGAGTGAGGATGGGACAGCAGTATGGAAAAGAGATTGCTTCCCAGGGGGAAAGTTTTTAACAAAGAATGTTCATTTGTACACGGAGATTTTTCATGTTCAAACAAACAAAAAACCTGTCCCTTTTGGGTCTCAGAGCCCCGCGCATGTTCTTCCTCCGTTATGATTCATGACAAATGAGTCACGTGTATTTGTTTACATGTTTGTTCCCTGCGGTAGAAGGGAAGTTCTTTCCCAGCAATGTTACTCATCTTCCTATCCTGGCCTTTGGGTGCTGAGTCGGGTGTTCAGGAGGTGAAGCCTTGAAAAGAATCCTAGAATGACAGTATTCTCAGGGTAACCTAGCTCCTTTGCCACCAGGCCTGGGTCTGAGCTGGCTTAATGATAACATTCAAATTTTTCTTTTCTGCCCTTTGAGTTGCAGGGTATATATAATCATTTACCTTGGAATGTCCCAGGGACAGAACTCCCTTTCCCTGAACTTTCTCGTTTATCCCAGTATCACAGATAACAGTATTACTAATCCTCTTTTTCCCGGTTATTAAGCAGAAAGTAGAATGAAGTGGCCTTTATGCTGAACATGTCATTGGTGGGGCCAGGGTCTCAGACACTGGGATTGATGGTCCTTGTTTACTTGTTTGCCTCCTGCATCACTGACTAGGCAGGGGTAAGTCACATCTGCTCGTGGCATTTGGATGATCAAGGATACAAGCAGCACAAGATGTCTTGTAAGCCAGTGTCCTTGCCCCCAAAAGTTTACTGAGAGAGCTCAGATACTCAGCCCAGAGTTTCACAAAACTTAGTAACTTCAGCAACAACAATTTATTATTTCTCTCCATTCTTTGGGCTGGCTGGGCATTCTTTGATGGTCTTCCTGAGGTCACTCACCTGGTTGCATAGAGTTGGCAGCTAGATTGTCCTAGGCTTGAAAGTCCAATCTGGACTTTCCCACATTGCAGGGGCATTTCTGGGGACACCTAGAAGGCTGGGCGTTCTCTGTTGCCTTGGTCCCAGGCCATTCAGCAGTCTAACCTGAGTTATTGACATGACAGTTTTCATGTCTTAAGACCCAGGCTCAGAAGTCACATAACATCACACACACAGTATTTTATCAGTCAGCCACAGGGCTATCTCAGATTCCAGGAGAGGGGAAATGACTGCCTTGGAATGAGAGAAGCCTCCTGTAGGGAAAGAAGGGGAGGAGTTATAGGGCTACTTTCAGCTATTTTCAGGCAGTCTTCCACCAGGGCTGAGCCTCAAAGGATGGTCTTTTGAGGGAACTTAACCACCCATCCTACTCTGTGGCCAAGTACACAAGCCAAGGCTGGGTATAGAAGCAGACCAGAATCACAAGCCTGTGAATTAACTGTTAGGTTAAGAACTGGGACACCTTCCTGAAAACACTGAGTCACAGATCCTGCACCCTGTGTTCAAGGCCCTACGTTCAGTTCCACAAAGCAAACTGTACAGGTGGCCATGATGCCACACCCGCAAGCAATACCTTCCACTTTGTGTCATGCTTCCCCTTGCTGACTGCTATCTTGCCTGCCTCCTCTTCACTCCTCAAACAGCCAGGCTTTTGGGAGCACCTTTCAGGGGAGCCCTCACTTGCCTGCCCTTCTAGTACCCCCATTTGAACACCCTTGATTTTCTGGAATGCCGACAGTAGGATAGAGTCAAGTTCTGAGCCCAGCAGCCTTCTGAAAATGTGTAGGAGTGAGAATGCCAGGAGGTGCAGGTAGGTCCAGAACTCCCTTTGGTTTTCTGGTGACATGAATCACATTGAGGCTAACATCTGTTGCCTTAAAGAGAGTGCATGTGTATAAATTGATTTCTCTCTCCTGCTTTTTGGAGTAAAAGGGGAGAGCTGGCCTATATTAATTTGCGAGGGCTGCCTTAACAAAATACCACAGACTGGGTGGCTTAGACAACAAAAGTTTATTTTCTCACAGTTCTGGAGGCTAGAAATCCAAGATCAAAGTACTGACAGGGTTGGTTTCTCTCAAGTCCCTTCAGACTTGCAGATGGCTGTCCTCTTGCTGTTTCTTTATGTGGCATCTCTCTTTCTCTCTCCTTTTTCTCTCTGTGTCTCTCATGAATAAATCAATAAAATCTTTAAAAAAATAAAGATTTTATATTTTTATTTATGTGAGAGAGCGCACACACAGACTCCCCAGTGATCACGGAGCTGTTGCGGGGGGGGGTCTATCCCACAACCCCCAGATCATGACCTGAGTGGAGCCTAAACCAAGAATTGGATGCCTAACTGAGCTACCCAGCCACACACCCCGCCCCGCCGCGCCACCAGTATACTGCATCAGGGCCCCACCCTAACAGCGTCTTTTTAACTTACTGACCTCTTTAAAGACCTTATCTCCTGGGATCCCTGGGTGGCGCAGCGGTTTGGCGCCTGCCTTTGGCCCAGGGCTCGATCCTGGAGACCCGGGATTGAATCCCATGTCGGGCTCCCGGTGCATGGAGCCTGCTTCTCCCTCTGCCTGTGTCTCTGCCTCTCTCTCTCTCTCTCTCTCTCTCTCTCTGTGTGTGACTATCATAAATAAATAAAAAATTAAAAAAAAATTAAAGACCTTATCTCCAAATACAGTTTCATTGAGGTAGGAGGTTGGAACTTCAGCAAGTGAATTTGGATGTGGTGTGGAGGCAGTTCACACAGAAAACAAGGCCCCTCCCTCTTCCAGCCACAGCTTTTGTTGCTATATAATGGGAGGCATTTCAGTTGGGTGCTCCCCATTGGTGATGAATTTCAGGGGTAACCTTACCCTCTTCTGCACAGATTCATTTTGAAGTATTTGGAGGGAAGTGAGGGAAGAAGGAACTTGGCCAACTCTTAGAATAATTATTTCAGCTATTTTGTTCGGCGTGTTTCGGCAAAAGCCTTGTCCCTGCTTCTTAATTTTCAAATAAAATGGACTATTGCCTCCTATGTCAGGGCCTCAAAGGTGAGAGGGCCCTTTGTCATTCATTGATTGCCTAATTTGGTATTTGAGAAGCTTCCTAACATTGCCGGCCCCTGAGAAACATTCAGATACTGGTTCTCATTGCAGAGCTGACAGGGCTAATAGTGAAGAAGAATCTCGGACCGACCACGTCTGGTTCTCTACCCAGTATTTCCTCCCTGACAAGGTGGCTCAGCTTGCTAAACAGACTGCCCAGCAAGACAAGCTACCCTGACACATGCAGTTCCTGCTGTGTGGTGGATGGCGTGGGAGACCCCTGGTAAACTCTGTGTTTGCCTCCAGGTTGGCACAGAGCTGCTGGCGAGAGCTGAATGTAAAATTATCCGGAGTATTTAGTTCACAGGCTGCTGGCTTGCATCTGAGCATAGGCATTTGAGCCTCCCACCGAGCATGTTGTGAAACACCCTCCCTTTCCCTGGAATGGGAACAGCAGTTCTAGGAATTCCGTCCTTGGACTCTTGCTAGGCCTCACGTCCCCCACTCAGGGGAAGAATGTTTCCGCCAGGGGAGGTGCAGGGGAAAGCAAGGGACAGGCAGAGCTCAATTTACAGAAGCTGTGGCCAGCCCCATGTTGAACCTGAGTGTGGGTACTGTGGGAAGGTGGAGAAGAAATCAAGGCAGGCCTCTCCCAGGGAACATCCTGTTCTGGCCAGATACTCAGAAGAATAGGGGAAAGTCACCAGACCCCTGGAATGTTCCCAGTTGCCCATGCTGGCTGAAGCATGGCAGCCTGGGTCTGCTTTGCTAGTTTTAAACAGAGGCTGATGTTTAGGATTGGAGGCAATACAGGCTAGGTCTGCTCCCATGGGGACAGCCTTTCTGAGCCTCAGTTTCCTGTCTGTGAGTGGAGGACACTGTGTCTCCTTTGTGGGGAGTTGGGGGATGGGGGTACTGAGATCTGGCATATCAGGCCATGAGCACAGTGTTTGGCCCACAGACAGACAGTGCTTTCATCTTCACAGTACGCCTGTGAGGTGTGGAACTTTTTAAAATATTTTTATTTATTTATTCACGAGAGACACAGAGAAGCAGAGACATAGGTAGGGGGAGAAGCAGGTTCCTTGCAGGGAGCCCGATGTAGGACTCGATTCCTGAACCAGGATCATGCCCTGAGCCAAAGGCAGATGCTCAACCACTGAGGCACCCAGGTGTCCCAAGGTATGGATTTTGTTAGTCCCCGCCTCTTATTGCTGAGGAATTAAGAGTTGAGGGGCTGGCACAGCAAACCCAGATTCGAGCTCAGCACTTATCCCTCCAAGCACTGTGTTGTTTGCACCACACTGAACAGTTGCCAACAGCCAAAATAAGTGGTAGTGTATCAGAGCTGGAACAGACCCCAAAGATTACCTATAAAGCCTGGCACATGGTTGGTGCTTTAAAAATAGCTTGAATGAGCCTAGTACACCAGCCTTGTTTACAAGTGAGGAAAACAGACCCAAGGGGACTGTCTGCATTCTTTTTATTTTAATATTTTATTTATTTATTTGAGAGAGAGAGAGAGAGAACATGAGGTAGGGAAGAGGCAGAGGGACAAGGACAAGCAGACTCTCTCCAAGCAGGGAGCCCAACACGGGCCTCGATCCCAACACTCCCAGATCACAACCTGGGTTGGAGGCAGACACTTAACAGACTGAGCCATCCAGGTGCCCCAGAATGTCTGCATTCTTTGTACATTCAAGTAAACTGTCATCATCACAAGCATGCCCTGAGAAAAATTACCATTCTTGTATTTGGGGCACATGTAAAGTTTTTATAATCCTGAATGAACACTGGTTGCCAAACATGCCAAAGCTCATGTTAATTCTTAAAGCATGTTTCTGTGGGCCAAAAAAAGGATAGAGGGTCCCCTTACCCTCCCGCATCCTCCACACCCTGGTCTCTTTTCAGAGCAGCTTACCTCCTCTCTGATTTGCTCCAGCTCTCACTGGATAATTGGTCCCTAAAATATGTCACCTGAAGCCATGCCAGTCATAATAGCTAGGATTTGTTCACATAGGTCTTACCTTGTGTCAGCTACTGTTCTAATCCACACCATTATTTTATGAAGTTGGGAGTTAAAGTCTAACATGGACAGGTCCTAGCACACAGCTGCCAAGAGAGATGCTGGCAGGGCAGGCTCAAGGCTCCACTTATCCTAGCCAGCCAGCAGAGAGCCCCCTGGGCTTTCTATGGAGAGTGTATGGGAAGGGTCCACTAGGTCGACCCTAGTACTAGCCAAGGCCATTTTAACTTGGCTTCCTAGAAAAGGAGATTGTGACCTCTATCCTTATTTGTTTGCTTAATACCCTATGTATTAGAGTTTTGTATTAAAAACAAAATATGGGGATGCCTGGGTGGCTAAGTGATTGAGCGTCTGCCTTTGACTCAGGGCTTGATCCCCGGTCCTGGGATTGAGTCCACATCAGGCTCCCTGCGAAGAACCTGCTTCTCCCTCTGCCTATGTCTCTGCCTCTCTTTGTCTCTGTGTCTCTTATGAATAAATAAATAAAATCTTTAAAAAAATAATAACTGGACAGCATCAAATTGTAGATCTGATCAATAATTTAACCTATCCCTTAATATAAAAAAATAAAAGTTTTACATATATGTATATGTGTACAATTATAGTATTCTGTCCTCTTTTGTATTCCTTGTTTTTTTTCCATAATAAAAGTATGTCAAACTTACATGTAAGTTGTTTTTGTTTTTTTGTAAGTTGTTTTTATGTGTAAATAGTTACATCTCAAAATGACTAAAGGCTCCTAATAAAGCAGTAATCCCTTGCCTCTCCACCCCCCTCACTCTTTAGAAGCAACTAACATTTTCTCTTTTTGGGGATTTACCACCATATTTCTAGCTTTTTCTGGACTTTATCTATTGATAGATGAGGACTTATTATTATTTGTATACCCTCATCTTCTCTTCCTATTCCCCAGTATAATTATATCACAGTTTTTATTACTATGCCTCTTGATCAGCCAGGTAGTTAATTATTATACACCATTTTACAAAAATAGTTAACAGTTGCTTCATTTTAAAAATGTGGTTAGTTTTGATGTGCCTGGGTTCAACCACTCATCAGTTGGTTGAACATCTGATTCTTGGTTTCTGCTCAGGTCATAATCTTATGGGGTCCTGAGACTGAGCCAGCCTCCGGCTCTGTGCTCAGCGAGGAGTCTGAAGATTCTCTCCCTCTGCCCCTCCCCCGACTCAAGTGGGCATGCTCTTTCAAATAAATGAATAAATCTTTTTTTTTTTTTTTTTTAGATTTTACTTATTTATTTGAGAAAGAGAGAAAGAGAACAGGCAGGGGGAAAGGAGCTAAGGAAAAGGGAGAAGCAGACTCCCCACCAAGCAGGGAGCCCCCATGTGAGGCTCGATCAGAGGGCCCTGAGATCATGACATGAGCTGAAGGCTTACCAACTGAGGCACCCCAAATCTTTAAAATGCCATTAGTTTTGGGGTACCTGGCAAGCTCAGTCCCTAGACCATGGGGTTCTTGATCTTGGTTGTGATTTCCCGCTCCACATTGAGTTAGAGATTATTTTTTTTATTTTTATTTTTTTAAAGATTTTATTTATTCATAGAGACACAGAGAGAGAGAGAGAGAGGCAGAGACACAGGCAAAGGGAGAAGCAGGCACCATGCAGAGAGCCTGACATGGGACTCAATCCAGGGTCTCCAGGATCACACCCTGGGCTGCAAGGCAGCTCTAAACCTCTGCGCCACCAGGGCTGCCCTAGAGATTACTTTTAAAAAAAATGTGCTTAGTTTTCATTCAAGTATCCCACACCCTCTGGCACTTGTAAAATGCTAAACAAAATACAGTTTGACATGCAAAGTCCAACTTTTGGATTTATCAGCCCATTTTTATCCTTTTATGGGGAACTGACAGGATTTGGAGGCTCTGGACCTGCCATGTAGCTGCTGATATGAGATCTCTGATGCCCTTCCACTTGGTAGAATTTTGGTAGAATATTCCTGTAGCTTTCTGAAAATGTCTCTATTTTACTTTTACTTGATTGTTTGTTTTTTAAAAAATTTTATTTATTTATTTATTCATGAGAGACACAGAGGCAGAGACACAGGCAGAGGGAGAAGCAGGATCCTCTCAGAAGGCCCAATTCAGGACTCTATCGAAGGACCCAAGGATCATGACCTGAGCCAAAGGCAGACACTGAACAACTGAGCCACCCAAGCATCCCAACTGATTGGTTTTTGGCTGGGTATAAAACTAAACTAAAATGAATTCTCCCTTGGGATTGTGAAGGCATTGGCTCACCATCTCCAGGCTTCCAGCATTGCCATTGAAAACATTCATGCCATTCTTATTCTCAATCCTTGTTTGCACTTGTTGGATTTTTCCCCTTCTGGAAGATTTTAGGGATCTTTTTATCCAAACTATTGTGAAATTTCACAATGAAAGTTGGTATTTTTAATTCATTATACAGGATACCCAAGAGGCATTTCAAGACTAATCTCTTTCAATTCAGGAAATTTTTCTCTCTCTTTTTTTTTTTTTGTTGTTGTTATCTCTCTTTCTTGACTTGCTGTTATCTGATACTAGATTTCCAGTTTGTTCTCTTTTTGCCTGTTATTTTTTTCTCTTGCTGTCTTTAAAGTCTTCAAAAAGTTGAAAAGTTTAAAAAACAGTGAAGTCCCTTTACTCTTTCCCTCTGTGGATGTGTTTGGGTCTCTCCTTAGATGCTATAGCTTTTCTCAGAAATGTGTGGAGACATTGAGCTGGTTATATATTTTTTTTAATTTATTTATTTATTTATTTACGATAGTCATAGAGAGAGAGAGAGAGAGAGAGAGAGAGAGAGAGGCAGAGACACAGGCAGAGGGAGAAGCAGGCTCCATGCACCGGGAGCCTGACGTGGGATTCGATCCTGGGTCTCCAGGATCGCGCCCTGGGCCAAAGGCAGGTGCCAAACCTCTGCGCCACCCAGGGATCCCGAGCTGGTTATATTTAAGAGTGAGGCACTTCCAGAGCTGACTGGAAGACCTTTGTGAGGTTAGAGGCTGGTGAGTGGCTAGCTGCTACTTTTCATCTGGAACCCCCTTTCCAAAATCAGCTTCAGTTGATCCTTATCTTTGCTCTTTATCCTGAAGAAGGGCATGTAAAGGGATTTGAGGTCTCCATTGAGGAGGTCAACTTAAACTTAATTTCCCTGTCTCCTCCCCTTTTGGGGTAAGGGGCAGAGTGGATCTCTTCCTGTTGTTAGTCTCATTCCCATTTTCCATGATGCCTCTAATTCCTGAACCTTCCTGAGGTTTCTGGAACCTCACTTCCTATTGTGATATCCAACCCCACCTCCCTGCATTTAGAGGCCACCCTCCTCCTCTCTGTTAGAACTACTCCATTCACTCTCTGTCTTCATATATTGTGATTTGGGGTACCAACCTGAGCCTCACTTGCTTCCAACATGAGTATGTGCTTCTATTTCTTGTTTTATTTCTTGGTGTCTGCTTGATTTTTGAGAGAAGAAGCAGGGAAAAAACATGTCTTGGCTCTGGTATCTTGAAGCCACATAGATCCTCAAAAGCTCTTCATGCTCTTGTTTGTAGAGGCCTACTGGAGTTGGGTCATTTTCCCTAATATATATAGAGAAAGTAGGCCCTGTAGAGTATTATGTGGAGACAGCTAGGTGTAATACCCACATAGCCCAGAGGCCCACATCTGACCAGCACCCTCCAGCTGCTACTGTTTAGCACCTTGCTGGGACCTTAGTATAGCCCCCCAACCCACCCGGTTTCCATTTCCTGTCCCTGTATGCAGGCCAAGTCCCCAGCTCCAGAAAACTGCATTTCAGCCAAGGGTGCCTATTTTTGACAATATGAGACTGTATGTTTTGTTGTTTGTCTCATCTGTGGAAGACGGAGGGAATTTCCAGAAGATCACTGTTGGCTGAAGCTGTGTGGTGGTGGATCCCATAAAGGGATGGAAGAAGAAAGGATTAAAAAGCTAACGCTTCTTCTATAGGAAACATTTCTACTACCTTGGTCTCCATCTCATACTCCCTCACTGATGCCAGATGACTCAGTGGTCCCCTCCGAGGCTTGGTGCCTTGTCAGCTGACTTTCTGAATGCTACCATCCCCTGCCTCTGCAGCCTCCCTCCCCAACTAAAATACTCTGACGGTGGGTGTCTTGGGTCTCACCTCTGCTGTTATCTAGTTTCTGGGTTTTATTCATTTAAATGAGGATTCTTATTTTTAAACAACTGCCATAGGTGTAGGACAAAGGCACAGAGGCTCTTTCTTTTTCTTTTTTAAGAATAATTAATGATTTAAAAATTGCCTGGTGCCACTTCCTAATATATACCCCCAAAGAACTGAAAGTAGTGTCTCGGAGAGACATTTGCACACCCGTGATCACAGCAGTATTATTCACAATAGCCAAAATGTGGAAGGAACCTACCTACCTGTCTGTGGATAAACAAAATGTGGTATATCTATACAATGGAATATTATTCAGCCTTAAAAAGGAAGGAAATTCTGACACATAGTCAATAGTATAGATGAACCTCAAGGACATTAGCCTACGTGAAATAAGCTAGTCACAGAAAGACAAATACTGTATGATTCCACTTCTATGAGGTATGTAGAGCAGTCCAGTTCATAGAGACAGAAAATAGAATAGTGGTTTCCAAGAGTTAGGGGGAAGGGAAATGGGAGTTGCTATTTCACAGGTATAGAGTTTCAGTTTTGCAAGATGAAAGTGTTTTGGAGATTGGTTGCACAACACCATGACTGTACTTAACACTACTGAACTGTACACTTAGGAATGCTTGCGGTGGTAAATTTTATGTTACTTGTATTTTACCACAATGTCAATAAAATCTGTGGGGGCTAATAATCTCTAAAGAGCTTCTCCAGGAGCTGCTGACTCCCTGGTTCTGTTTTATTATTATTATTATTATTATTATTATTGTTATTGTTATTTATTAATTTTTTTATTTTTTAAAAGATTTTATTTATTTATTTATGAGAGACCCAGAGAGAAAGGCAGAGACATAGGCAGGATCCATGCAGGGAGCCTGATGCGGGACTCAATCCCAAGTCTCCAGGATCATGCCCTGGGCTGAAGGCAGACAAACTGCTGAGCCACCCAGGGATCTCCAGTTTTTTTTTTTGGTTTGTTTGGTTTTTTTTAGAAAAGAAGAGAAGTGAAGGAGGTGGAGAGGGAGATAGAGAATTTTAAGCAGACTCCACACCACCCAGGTCAGACCCCCATATGGGGCTTGATCTCACAACCCTGAGATCATGACCTGAACTGAAATCAAGAATCAGATGCTCAGGGGTACTTGTGTGGCTCAATCAGTTGAGCATCTGACTCATGGTTCCAGCTCAGGTCATGATCTCGGGTAGTGGAATCAAGTCCCAAGTCAGGCTCTGCGCTCAGCTGGGAATCTGCTTGAGATTCTTTACCTCTGCCCTTCCTCTTGCTCATGCATGCACGTGTTTTCTCTCTTTCTCTCTCTCTCTCTCTCTCTCTCTCTCTCTCTCTCTCTCCCTCTCTCAAATAAATACATAAAATCTTTAAAAAAAAACAAAAACAAAGGGTCAGACACTTAACCAGCTGAACCACCCAGGCACTCCCCTCTACCCTGATTCTTTTTGAGATCCTTGAATCTCCAAGTCTTAGGTTCCACTCTGATGTGGTCAGTTCCCCATTCTGTGGTGAACAAAGCAACAAAACAGCAAGGCTGAAGGGAAGCAAGGACAGGGGAGATTCTTGCCAAACCTTGAGGATTAAGAAACAAAGAAAAGTGGTATGTCTCTGAAGCCAGAGCATTTACCCTCAAGGAGAAGGCACTGCTCCATTTAAGTCTTCATTTAGAGCCCCTTGGGCTCATAGGCACTCCTCTCAGCCCTTCATGTTACAGATGAGGAAACTGAGGCCCAGATAGGGGAGGAGCGGAGGGCGGTGGGCAGTAGGGTCACACGGCTGGTTGGTAGCAGAGCCTACAGCACAGCCTGGGTTCTGTGTTCTTTGCTTTCCACCCTCCCCCTAAGAAATGTTAGTGTGAACCGTAGTTCACATGGTGTTGGTGGACAAGGCTTGGGCATTACTGCCTCTCAGGCAGGGAGAGCAAGACTGGGTAACTGCCCAGGCAGGGCTGCAGTCAGATGGGGACATGCAAGTAGGCCAAGTGCACCTTCTGGTATCTCTTAACCATTTCTGTGCTTCTCAGCATTCCAGCCCTCAGCAGAATGACCTACACCCCATGCACTCCTGCTCAGATCTCTGGGGTGCAAACAGGTTCCTCTCCTGGGTGCTGCTCACAGAGCCCCTGCTCAACATTGAGACATGGATCCCCACTTTCGGAATGTCACTCATCGTAGCCCTCAAGTAGGGAAAATTCTTCAGGTCTATTGATAAGGAAGGGCACTCCTGAAGTCTTTGATCCTTGCTTCTAAACTCCAGCACTCGCATTCCATCTGCAGTTTGTATTGTACCTTGCCTTCTATTTGTATGTATATTTTAGTATTTGTCTTTGTATCCTTTACCTTTTTAACTTAGTTTTTGTTATTTTATCTTATGTGCATTATTTATAACATATATACTATTATAATATTCAATTATATCGTATATGAAAAGGAAACTTGATATCACAACTATATATGGAAAACCAGATTCACTTGCCATAAATAGAAGGTAACTATAAAAAGAAATATAATGACACCAAGGCAGTTTTAAATTCTAGCTGGATTCCATTGCCTGCTGAAGGATTTGAGCCTGAGGCCTGCCCTTTGTTGAAAAGGCTGAATCAGGAGTGTGAGGGAGGTGTTTAAGATATGTTACTAATTACTACCTTCCTTGTGTTTAGAGGTAATTCTGAGTAAACAAGGAAACAACATGAATCACCTCTCCCTAATCATTGTTCTTTGATGAAACCAATTGAGTCCTGGACTTTAGAAAATGTTCCTTTTTAAGATATCACTCAGACAACCACCCTCACAGGCTAGGTCCTGGGTGTGGTTTAAGGATAGTGAATAACTCCATGAGACTTGGTCCTCACCCTAGGGTGATGCTCAGGAAAGGAGAATGAAGAGGGAGTGGATAGAACATAGATCATGGGCAAGCCCTGAAGTGCGGTAACACATCAGAGCAGCTGTCACAAGGGAGACGGGCTTAGCAGGAGAGCCTTTAGTGGGAATGTGGAGCCCATGCATCACTTCTGTCCACGAAGCTCAGGCAGGAGTTCTCATTTTTACTGATTTGGGGGAATCACTTAATTTTCTGTTTGCTTGGGACACCTGGGTGGCTCAGTAGTTGAGCATCTATCTGCCTTTGGCTCAGGTCATGATCCCAGGGTCCTGGGATCGAGTCCCACATAGAGGAGCCTGCTTCTCCCCCTGCCCATTATCTCTGCCTCTGTGTGTGTGTTTCCCATGAATAAATAAATAAAACCTTTAAAAAAATTGTTCTTTTTACTCATCTGTAAAATGGAGTTACAGATTCTGGATATCCCATGAAGGTCCTATAAGGACTGAATAGAAAAATAAATAAAAATGTACCTTCTCAGGGTGCCCAGGTGGCTTAGTTGGTTAAGTGTTTGCCTTCAGTTCAAGTCATGGGGTCCTGGGATCGAGCATTGCATGGGGCTCCCTGCTCAGAGGGGAGCCTGCTTCTCCCTCTCCCCCATCCCCTCCTCTCCGCTCATGCTTTCTCCCTCTTTCAAATAAATAAATAAAATCTTTGGGCAGCCCGGGTGGCTCAGCGGCTTAGCGCTGCCTTCGGCCCAGGGCATGACCCTGGAGACCCGGGATTGAGTCCCATGTCGGGCTTCCTGCATGGAGCCTGCTTCTCCCTCTGCCTGTATCTCTGCCTCTGTCTGTGTGTGTGTGTGTGTGTGTGTGTGCGCGATTGATGAATAAATAAATAAATAAATAAATAAATAAATAAATAAATAAAATCTTTAAAAAAAAACATGTATCTTCTCTAGTATTGTATATGATTGTCCTGAGTAATAACACTGAACACTGATTAGTGAGTTGGACAACTTTAAGGGGAGAGTCCAGGATGCACTGATCTGAGAGGAGAAGGTGCAGTGTGGCGGGCTGCCAGGCCTCTTTTTCCATCAGAGTGCCCACATGATGAGATTGGTGGTTCAGAGGCAACAGAGCAGGGCTGCAACCAGACCCCTGAATCTGCCTCACTCCTCTTTTTTTTTTTTTGGCATTTATTTTCAGTAAACTCTACCCCTGTGGTGGGGCTCAAATCGACAACCCCAAAATCACTGGCAGACAACTTGAGTCCCATGCTCTGTCAGCTGAGCCAGCCAGGCACCCCAGCCTCACTCCTCCTTGATCCAGCTTTTGCAGATAAACCTGCTGCCTCTAATAATCATGCCTCAAAGAAGTGGAAAACAAGCAGGGAGGTTTGAGATGGCTTTTTCAACATCCTTGCCCCCCGCTAGGTACCAGGATCATCTATGACCGGAAGTTCTTGATGGAGTGTCGGAACTCGCCTGTGACCAAAACACCCCCGCGGGACCTGCCCACCATTCCCGGGGTTACCAGCCCTGCCAGTGAGGAGCCCCCGACAGAGCCCAGCCAGAACCACCTGCGAAACAGCCCGGAAGATAAGCCGGCCGGTGGTGAGTGACAGGGCTTGACCAGGCCCTTCCTTAGGGAGGGAACATAGGCAGCTGATAGATCCCTTTCAAAGAGGAAATTTCAGGGAAGGGAATGATGGCCACTGCCCTACCCTCTGTGGAACAACTTAGAGACCAGATGTGGATTGGGGGGTAGAACTTTCAGGGGTACCAACTTTCCACATGAAAGGAGTCTGAGAACTCCAAGAGAGGGGATTTGGCCTCATCAGGTAATTTAATTGGTAGGGAGTTTGTTTGAAATGGAGGGGAGGGCTCCACACAGCCACTTTCATAAGCATGACTCTTGGTATAATTGTCCCTGAAGCATTTTCCCATGTCTGCCATGCTTGGGACATATCCATGATGTGCATGGGCAGGAGATGACTTCTCAAAGATATGATATATGTACCCTCTAGGAAATTACAGGTCTATAGGATCAGAAAGACATCCAGGATGCCTCCTGTATTGGTCTGCTGGTAGATTCTTGATGAAGATGAGTAGAAACAATTGTTGTTTTTGCAGGTTTGACATGGGGAGGCTAGGTCCTTCTTGGTATCTCACCTTGCCTTCCCCCTAAATAAAGAGCAACCACCCGGGGAAAGGTGTGTGTGATGCATTCTTGTGGCATCATGACTAGCTCACCAGAGCATCTCAGCGTCCTACTGTGGGAGAGTGAAGTGTGAGCACTGGCAGACAACTTGAGTCAGATTGGAACCCGCTAACCCTTCACCCGGAAGGCGGTGGACCAAGGCCAGACAGGACGCAGTTGAGACCTCAGGCTGGGCTGGCCCTGCTGACAGCCGCAGAGTCCATCTACCCAGGGCCTGCAGGATGTGATTCATATTTACCCTGGGAACTCCATGACAGGCAGCCCTTGCCTGGCCTTTTATACTTGGAGAACAGTGGGAAGGAGGGAGGGAGGTGTGCTTGAGCACACACAGAAAAGGAAGAATGGATTCATGTGGTCAGTTACCCCCTTTTGCCTCAAACCAAAGACTGGAAGTTGAGGATGAAGGTAGTCATACCTGACAATGTGGAATCGTCACTACTTGACAGTTGTGCCAAACCCTTCGCAGTTTCTGGAGCTGCACTCAGCCATAGCAAATGCAGGGCTGGCTCAGAGGTGCCCCAGGCTGACAACCCTTAACCCACAATAATGGCCTAAGATTTCCACTGTGATGGTGAGGGATGGACCTAATTTTTCATTTTGCTTAACAGGACATTAGCCAAAGCTCCTAGCCTGGGACCATATATTTGTGTAAATAAAACCAGAAGAAGTGGCCAGTTTCCTTGTGGGGGCCAGGGCATCTTGGTATATAGAATCTCAAAGCAGCCTTACCCCAGAAGATCATGAATAAGCCAGCTCCATTTAAGAAAACAACCTCCTGCAGCTTGAGTTACTTGGATATTTTTGTGGAAAGAGTTAGGATGAGGGTAATGAGTAGCTGAATTACCAAAATAACTCCTTTATTGCAGAGTCAGGCTATTCTGTGGGCAGTTGGACATGTGCCTAATAGGTTGTGTTACCATCTTCTAAACTATGGTTGGGACACACACTCAGAAAAGTTTCATGTTTAAGGAATGTTCTTCTGTGAGGCTGTATTTATATCAAAGCTAAGTAACCATTCACTCTTTTTAAAAATAATAAAAATTGTACAAAATTCAGGATTGTCATTTCTCCTATGGGGAAACTCGGTTTCTGCTCTTCCTTTAAGATTGGAGAAGAGAACACAGCTGGACAGGGAAACTTCAGGCCTGTTTCCAGGAATTCCTAGTGGAGTCCTACCCTCCCTCCATTCTCCTTGGCCCCTACTCTTGTAGGAACAACAAAATGAAAAATAATGCCTCTCCCTGGCCTCTAAAAGGTGAGCCCTACTTTACCAATTGTTTACCTGGCCATCTATCCCTTCTCTCCCCAGGTGAAGAGTCACAGTTTGAGATGGACATTTAAAGGACCAGCCATTGAATAATGCCTCTGGGCCCCCTGACCCTTCTTGGGAGAAGAGTCGTACCAGCCAGGCCTTTTGCAAGTCATAATCCTGTGCAGGCATTGAGTATAGGTTCGGCCATCCTGGCCCTCTGCTCCCTCACTCAGGGCACCTGCTCCCCCTTCCTCTTCATGAACGGATACCAGCGGATACCTCCATGTGCCTCCATTCATGCAGGTGCTTCCACCTTAAAGGGAGTGACTATGATGAGCACACCCTGCAGCCCAGGGCCAGGATTGGACTCGGAGGAGCTCTTCTGAATGATAATCTGGCTCTTCTAGCCCCATCCTCTGGGGGCACACCCACCCCTTCCTTAGGTTGGTGTGCATGGGAAAACTCTCCTCCCCCTTCTTCCCCAAGAGAGGAAATAAAACCCACCTTCGCCCTAGGGCCAAGAGTTGGCCCCTGTCTGAGCTCTTTTCAACTCCATATGGGTAGCTAACACCAGCTACTGTTTGTATGTGGGGTGCTTCTAAGCACTTTCCCATACATTATCTCATTTGATTCTCACATAAACTTATAAGGTAAGTAGACTAAGTGTTATCCTCATTGTACAGCTCAGAAGACTGACTCAGAG
Source organism: Nyctereutes procyonoides (assembly GCF_905146905.1). NCBI lineage: Eukaryota > Metazoa > Chordata > Mammalia > Carnivora > Canidae > Nyctereutes > Nyctereutes procyonoides. The sequence goes on from NW_026575120.1 coordinate 14,117,231, forward strand.
AAGTTAAAACACAACCAGTAAATGACACATGGGACCGGCTTTGAGCTGTGTGTTGCTCTCCATCTCTTGTTGTTCAGCAGTGGGTGCAATTTCTTTTCTGGGCTTTGTCCACCAAGCCTGTTAAGTGACCCCATCACCTTCGTTCTGTGACCCAGTCCCTGCAAGAGTCAAAGGGAAGAACCCAAGACTTGGATGATACGGAGCGTCTTTGATACACACACCCCTCATATTGGTCCATGATCCCTTTGTATGAGCTGTCATGGGAGACACCAACAGGAAACAAGTACTCTGCCTTGAGGATTTCATTGAAACATAAGATTTGCCATAAGGAAAGGTAGTCTAAGAGAGATTGTATAGGATTGGTTACCAGAGAATGGTCAATGCAAGTAGAGGCTTCATGGAGCTGATGCTCCAGCTGGGGTCCTGAGAAGGAATGGGCTGAGCAGTGGCAGGGGCCCAATATTGCCAAGGTCAAGAGGCCTTGAGGAACCAGGGCATACAAGGACAAGACATCAATAACCAGAGCCAGCAATTTGTGTGGGTGGGGACAATTTTTATAAATGAGTATAAAAGGGTCATATTTCTAAATCCTTGAATGTCAGGCAGAGAGATTGTTGAGAAACAGCTGGTGTTTCTCATTATAGGATATGCTGGGGGTGGATGGCATTTGGCCAAGTGGCAATGGCTGACCTGGACCTTACAGTTCTGGACTCATAACACTTGTCGATCTGCCATTTGGGGAGCTGCTAGCAGGCCTTGGTGGTAAAGTCCTCTGCCTGGCCTTTTCTACAGCTGTGTTGGAGTCCCCCTCACAGGGGCTATGAAGGCAACTGGAATCCATGTGCCTGCTGAGGGCACGTGGAAGGGCCCAGCCATAGTGGCATGTTTCCAGAGAGTACAAGTGGAGGAGTGGCCTGAACCGCCAGTGATTTTCCAACCTCCATCCTACTGTTGGCACAGCTGTGGGCATCCCTCTGACTCCCAGGAAGCCAGACGAGGTCATCTGTCTACTAGCACCCCATCATGAGACATTTACCATGGAAACGACCCAAGGAAGAGCCCAAGGACACTGAGGGATTCCTTGGTCTGAAAACCAGTACTTCGGGAAGGGACAGGGTTCATTAATAGACCAGCAAGTGGTCTTTTTCAGCTAAACCCAACCTCCTTCTGATTTAATAAGACTTTGCTAAGCCTCTAATCCATACCCAGCAGAGTGCTAGACCTTAAGGCAATGCAGGAGAATTTCAAGACCACCACTCAAGGACAAAGTTGGAGGAGGCATGATGAAGAGCAAATAAGAGGAGTGAGAGTGGGAGGGGTGCAGCTGAAGACTGTGAAGGATAGGTGGGCTGCAGGGAATCTGCATGTGCAGAGATCCGGTGTCTGGAATGGATACAGTGTGCATAGGAATATCATGTGAGGCTCCAAAGTGTTGGGTAGCACACGGTAAATTTAGATAGCATAAGATTACATTATTGGGGGGAAAAGGCCATTGGTTGAATGCTTTTTGTATACCTGGAGCTTTACTACAAAGCCACTATTCGTGGTCCCAGTAACATAAGGTAGATTTTTTTTAAAAGATTTTATTTATTTATTCATGAGAGACAGAGAGAGAGAGGCAGAGACACAGGCAGAAGGAGAAGCAGGCTTCATGCAGGAAGCCCAATGTGGGGCTCGATCCTGGACTTCGGGGATCATGCCCTGAGCCAAAGGCAGACATCCAACCGCTGAGCCACTCAGGCGTCCCTAGATTTTTTTAAGGTAGATGTTTTTATTCCCATTTTACTTACGTCTGTGGTGGCTGTGTGTCAGAATTAGGATTCCAGCTTCTATCTGTCCAGCTCCAAAAACCATGCATGTCCTTTATACCACACTAGGTGGAACTGAGGTCCGGGCTCTATAGATTCTGAGCCAAGGGCAACTAGGATGTCGGTTGGAGGTATTAGAATAAGGCAGTGACAGGCTAGTGTTGAGGTGAATCAGGTGAAGATAACTAGAACCAGGCACTTTTTCCAGATAGATGTTCAGTGGATTGCTTAGAATTAGAGGGATTGGGGGTGAAAACCAAGGAGTGAAAGAAGATTGGTAGCCTTTCTCATTTATGCAAGGGCTATTTATCGAGTGCCTACCATGTGCCTGTGTGCAGGCACTCTCAGGCACTGGAAACAGAGCAGTGAGCATGACAAACCTTGCTTTCCAGGAACTGGCATTCTTGCAGAGGTAACATACACTTAAGGATTGAGACTGCATGTGATTCTTGTCTTGCATATTCATTGCTGAAATCACAATCCTGGCCTCCTTGAGATAAGTCTCAGAATTTTTTTGAAGTTTTTTAATTTATTTATTCATGATGGAGAGACAGAGAGACACAGGCAGAGGGAGAAGCAGGCTCCATGCAGGGAGCCCAACGCGGGACTCGATCCTGGGACTCCAGGATCATGCCCTGGGCCAAAGGCAGGCGCTAAACCGCTGAGCCACCCAGGGATCCCCAAGTCTCAGAATTTTTTTAAAAAAGTTTTATTTTTTCATGAGAGAGACACACAGAGAGAGGCAGAGACATAGGCAAAGGGAAAAGCAGGCTCCCTGTGGGGAGCCTGATGTGGGACTTGATCCAGGGCCCCAGGATCAGGACCTGAGCCAAAGGCAGAGGCTCAACCACTGAGTCACTCAGGTAACCCCTAAGGTTCAGAATTTAGCATAGCCACCCCTCCCTGCCATCCTAAGCAGAGGACACACTCCCCTTGCTGTGGGACTATGAATCCTGCAAAGAAGAGCCAGCTTCCCAGTGCCAGGCAGTAGACCCCTCAGTTTCTGGAAATAACTAGAAGAAAGCCTCCCTCCTCATCTGCAGCAGGTTAAATCAAGAGAAGCTGAGGAACTGACAGATTAATTGGGGAAAAGTACAACCCATGAAGATTAGGTTTCCTTGAATGTATATTTTCCAAAGGATACGAGTTGAGTGTGTTCTGCAGAGGGGGACCCCCCTGGCCAGAGTGGAAGTGAACTCCTCCTTCCCCCAGCTGTTCAGAGGCTATAGCACAGGACACTGGTTTTTAAAGGCAGACTTTTTAGCTGCCATTTGTTCCTTATTCTCAGATTCTCTATAGGAAAGGTTTTGTTTTTTGTTTTTTGTTTTTTTAGTTTCCAGCTGCAATACTCAAGTTCGTGCTGCCTCCTGCTGGAAGAGTCTGTTAAAACAAGGAAGGAAGCTTACTGTTCATTTCAGTTAGATGAGGAAGTGAGGGGCAACACAGGTATTGCAGACCTGAGCACATTTCTTCACATTATCTCAAGGTTATGCGATTGGCCACTCATTCTCTGAAAAGAATACTGAGTAACAAATTTTCCAGACAGTGTGACCAGAGGTGTATTGTGTATTGAGGGCAGAACCAGGGGTAGCGTAAAACACTTCTGCACTGCTCAGACCTGGTTTGGGACAAGCTAGTGACAACCCTGACATCCACCCTCCAGCCAAACACAGCCAAGCATGTGGCCAGTCGTGGTGCCTTCTGACGTCAACTCACCACTCTGTCCACCTAGGCTCCATCCACTTAGGCTCTACCCACCTAGGAACAAAGTTTACTCCTTGCATGGCTCCTCAACCTGAGCTTTTGCCATTAGGTTGCTTTTAAACCTTTTCCCAGTCACTCCACCCTAACACGGGAGAAACAAGACTGCCTTCCAAAAGGACAAGACTCTGAACTGTTAAAAATGCTTTCCATGGGACGCCTGGGTGGCTCAGTGGTTGAGCATCTGCCTTCAGCTCAGGTCGTGATCCTGGGGTCCCAGGATCGAGTCCCATATTGGGCTCCCCTCGGGGAGCCTCTTCTCCCTCTGCCTATATCTCTGCCTCTCTCTGGGTGCCTCGCATGAATAAATAAAATCTTTTTAAAAAGAATGCTTTCCTTAGACTCTACCAGGATAGCTTCAGATTTGCACTAGCATTGTGGATATAAAGATAGTTGTCACTCGGGTAATCCCCCAACTCCTGGGACACTTTCAGCCCCTGAGCCCTTCAAGGACCACCAAGAAGCCCATCCAGAGCTGTGCTTCCTGGCTCCTGAGCTGAGCCTCTTAACAAGAGGTATTTACATACTAGAAAGCTCTGATGTCCTAAACAGTGGCACTGAACTCAGTCTGTAAGCCTGGTGAACCTTGCCACCCCTTTACTCAGTTCACTGACAAATTATGCTAGGGGTACTGATCTGGGGGGAAAGTAACATGACTTCCTCTATGGATGGCATCTAAACCAGACCAGCTTTTTTCAGTGCAAGGGGCCCAGAGGCAAAAGAGAATGTTCATGTGGGCACCTTGTAGTATGTGTGCAATGTGGCTCATCACCTCCACCCATTCAGCCCTGGGTTTGGGAGATCTCAAACCACAAAGGAAGAAGATGGCACCTTATTTATTTGTTTGTTTGTTTGTGCTATACTCAAGATGTAACTGGAAATGCTACTCAGCCATCAGTGGATAGTCCCTCCATTGACAGGATTTGGCACCTCCAACCAGAATGAATTTTCAACCACTGACTCTTTTTTCCCTCCTGGAGACTCCAATTCTTTCTTCTTTATCTCAGACTTGACAGCTCCCTTCATGTTCCTCTAGGGTTGAAGACAAGCCATCACCAACAGGAAGACATTATGATCCTGACCTGTCAAAAGAGCTGGTCTGCTATCTATTCTCATATATGCTACACAAAGTATACATGATGGGTACTTAGATCCAGTGAGGGGTGGGTAGCAGAGAGCCCCAACTCTTGGGCCTGCATCATGAAAACTTAAATCCCTAAATGAGTAACTGCATTAAAGTTTACAGTTCAGTCAGAACCTTTCTTGTGTCCAGGAAAGGAGAAGAAAGGAGGTCAGAACTTTGTCTCTCCCCCAGAGACTTCATGGACTCCTGAATGAGGCAAGCTCATTTTCACTGCCCCTACTTCAGTTCTCCTCTGATAACCGCTGTCCTCTTGATCTTTCCAGATATTCTGTATAGTGCTTTTTGTACTATACAGCTTCATTTATGTTCTGAGCTCCTGACTATGCCTTATCCTCTGCAGTTCCAACAGAACAACCATTTACCACATCCTGATCAGAACTTACTATGTCTAGAACAAGTGGAAATTTTAACTTTATATTCTTTCGCTGCCCACCTTTTTTGGCCTCCAATATACCACAGGGACTCTCATCAGAGAAACTCATATGTACTGTGTGTGTGTGTGTGTGTGTGTGTGTGTGTGTTAAGATTTCATTTATTTGACAGAGAGAGTGCAAGAGAGAGAGCACAAGCACAGAGAGCTGCAGGCAAAGGAAGAGGGAGAAGGCGGTTCCCCGCGGAGCAGAGAGCCTGGTGTGGGGCTCAATCCCACATGGGATCATGACCTGAGCTGAAGGCAGATGTCTAAGTGGCTGAGCCACCCAGACTCCCCTACCCTGTGCATTCTAAACAATCTTCATCACTAGCTCCCTGAGGAACTGCAGGACAGGAAGCATCTTTTTGCTTGAATGCACACACCACCACCCCCAGCACTCAAAATAGGCTCTGAATTTTCAGCACTTGTTCCTCCTCTTGCTCATCCTCCTGCCCTTTATCCCACTACATCAGTGATGCTCAAACTTTAGAGAGAAAAAAAAAATTTAGAGAGCATTGGAATGACTTGGAGAGCTTGTTACGACACATTGCTAGGCTGGATCCCCAGGGTTTCTGATTCAGTGGGTCTGGAGCAGAACTTGAGAATTCGCACTTCTACTAAATTCCCAGCTGATTCTCACACTGCTAGTCCTGAGACTACACTTTGAGAACCACTGAGCTACATAATCTGAGGATGTCCTTGGCTAGACAAAGGCAACTTGTTTCCAAACTCCTCAGACTCCAGAGGACCCCTTTGCTGAACGCTCTGGGACACTTTCCCCAGTGGGGCTGCTGGTACGTTTGGCCTTACAGTGGGGCCAGCCTTCACAGGAGAGAGATGCAGTTCTATATATTTAACAAATATTTCCTGAGTATCTTCTTTGTGGGGGGCACTGTTCTAGGTGTGTGGGATACATCAGTGAGCAAAACACAAAAATCCTCCACCCACACGGAACTTACCTTTTTCTAATGAAAGGAAGAATAAAATTCTTTTTACTGTTTCTAGGACTCCGATACCTGGTTGCTGGAAGTAATCAAGAGTGTTTAGTTAACTCCATGTACATACACTAGAGATAAAGGTCCAAGGACTCAGGCAGAGACCAAATAAGAGCTCCATTGAGATAAACCAGTATAATAATTATTTTCATATTTTGATAATTAAACACGTTTTGTTTTTGGTTTTGGTTTTTTTGGCTTTAGAGACGATAAAAAAAATATGCAGGTATGGGGGGAGCGGGGAGCAGAGCCCTGGACATCTGACCCGCTGCTCTTTTTTTTCCAAAAGGGCCCAGAAACTTCTGGCAAAGGCTGCTACAGGGATGGGACTGCTTTTTCCCCATAAGTTCTCTCCCTTGGGGACTGGAGGCCCTCTGGTGGTCAAGAACAAATACGGGCTTCTGAAGGGCCAACACTAGAATCTTTGCTAGTGTTACAGATGTGAATCTTGGTCTACAATTCAATTAGCAAGGAATGGGACTATATAATCCAACATGATTTTTCTTTATATTCTCTTTATATATTTTTTTATGATCCAGCAAAGTTCAGGAGAACTCTGTTCTATTGGGGGTAGGCTTCCGTTCTAAGCCTAACCCCTACGGCATCCACTGAGCCTTCCTTTGCCCCATCTGCTGTTCAGGTATGGGCCAGGTGAGAGGGTGTGGGAGGCATCTTGTCTCCCCTGTGCCGCACAAGGGCACCAAAATCTCTGCAAGGCTCAGTCCCAGTCTATCTAGACTTACCCACAGTCATGGCACGTCCCTTTCTCATCTTCTAAGAAACCTACGTGGGGGTAGAAGTATGTACCTCAAGTATCTTAGTTATGAGTCCTTTCTGTACCTCTAAGGGACGTAGATGACCAACTATTTCTGTTTCATCTTGCCCTATCTCTCCTTTAGTCAGTGAAGCACAGGGCAACCCTAATGCACCCTAGAACCAAACAGGAAGGGGTGCCCGGATGGCTTAGGTGGTTAGGCATCTACCTTCAGCTCAGATCATGATCCCAGAGTCCTGGGATCCAGCCCTGTCTCAGTGGGGAGTCTGCTTCTCCCTCTCCCTCTCCCCTTCCCTCCTCCTCTCCCTCCTGCTGAAGTCCTCTCTCAAATAAATAAAATTGAAAAAAAACCACATAGGAAGTTTCTTTTAAAATAAAGATTTTATTTATTTGTGAGAGTACGAGCAAGTGTGAGAATGTGTGTGCATGAGTGAGGGAAGCAACAGAGGGAGAGGAAGAAGCAAATTCCCTGCTGAGCAGGGAGCCCCATGGGGGGCTTGATCCCAGGACTCTAAGATCATGACCAGAGCCAAAGGCAGACACTCAACCAACTGAGCCACCCAGGTGCCCCGAAAGCTTTTTTTTTTTAAGCTATCAATACCTGGATCCCGCCTTTATAGGGTCAAATTATATTGGCCAAGGGGCACTGCCTGTTTTTTGTAAAGCTCCTCAGGTGCAATCCATTACTGTTTGGAATTATTATTCTGTTAGCTAGTAGCTAAGCAGGATTAGTTATTACCAGCTGTACAACAAGCTCTGTTGCAAGGGATCATATGAGAGAAGCTAGTGGGGAGGTGAAATAGGGTTAGAAATACTCTACTCCCTGCCACTCAAAGTGTGATCCTCAGACTAGCATCCTTGCCACCAGCAGGGAGCTTGTTAGAAATGCAAGCATCTCAGCCGCGCCCACACGCCCCGCCCCCCTTCAGCATCTGCAAAGTACTGCTTGACACTGCTCTTTTGTTAAAGCATACTCTTGGGAGGAGGAAGGTCTGGAACAGGTTTTTAAGTTGTAAAGTTTTCTGGAAAGCTTCATTCTCAGAGAGAACAGCAAGAAAATAGTCATGCAAGAAGTCAGTGTGGCTGCTTGGTGGAGAGACAAAATGGACACAGCTTGGGGAAGTTTCTGGAGGGAGAAGTAATCTAGCAACAATTAGAATCCAGCTCATATTATGTCTTGGTTTTGTTTTTAAGTGAGAAGAAAATTCTCAGTTCCTTAAGGGTCTGGAATATCTTTTTTCAGTTTAAAAGATGATAGAAAAAAAAAAGATGATAGAAGTAGGTTAGTTCACTTTAACATTTATACTAGGGGAAATTACTTGGTTTAGTTCATATATGTGTAAAATTTTAAAAAATGTGTTCACCTTTTCTAATTACAAATCCAATTGATAGAAAAATCTAAGATATTACAGAAAGTCTCTGTATTCAACTCTATTCCCCTAGAGATAACCACTGATATAGCTACAATCCAGATTTCTTTTTTTGTGTATACTAACAAATATACGAAAGTAGGAACACAACATAATAGGTTTAAGGTTCATTTATTTATTTAAGTAATCTCTACACCCAACGTGGTACTTGAACTCACAACCCTGAGATCAAGAGTCTCACACTCTGGGACGCCTGTGTGGCTCAGCGGTTGAGCATCTGCCTTTAGTTCAGGGCATGATCCCGGAGTGCTGGGATCAAGTCCCACAACAGGCTCCTTGCAGGGAGCCTGCTTCTCCCTCTGCCTGGGTCTCTGCCTCTCTCTGTGTGTCTCTCACGAACATATAAATAAAAGCTTAAAAAATAAAAAAGAGTCTCATGTTCTTCTGAGCCAGCCAGGAGCCCCAAAACTGTTTTTTTCCTTTACACTCTTTTTATTCTTGAATCCAGATGATCCATCAATCAAAACAATTGCTTCTTATATTTATTTTTTTAAGATTCTATCTTTAAGTAATTTCTCTACCCAACATGGGACTCAAACTTACAACCCCGAGATCAAGAGTTTCATGTTCTACCAGCTGAGCCAGCCAGGCACCCAACTAACTTTATCCAAAATCATTAAATCCTACGGAAAGAAATAATGTTGTTTTGAAACTTGGCTTTTAACATTTGCCATTCAAGCCAGAGGGAACAGCTCAAGCAAGGAAAAGGAAACAAAAGTAAACTGAGTGCAGAGTGGGATACTGATTGCTTTTGAACATTTTATTTTTTTTAAAGATTTTATTTATTTATTCATGATAGAGAGACAGGCAGAGGGAGAAGCAGGCTCCATGCCCGGAGCCCAACGCGGGACTCGATCGCGGGACTCCAGGATCACGCCCTGGGCCAAAGGCAGGTGCCGAACTGCTGAGCCACCCAGGGATCCCCGAACATTTTATTTTTTAAAAAAGATTTTATTTGAAACAGAGTGAAAGAAAGCACACAAGCAGGGGGGAGGGGCAAAGGGATAGGGAGAAGAAGACTCTTGGCCGCTGAGCAGGGAGCCCTATTTGTGGAACTCAATCCCAGGACTCTAGGGTCACGACCTGAGCCGAAGGCAGTACTTAACTAAGCCACCCAGGCGCTGGCTTTTGAACATTTTAGAGAAGTCAATTATTCATAAGACATCGTAGTTTGTTACAAATGAAATGATCGCCTGTGTTTCACCTCATACAGGTAAGCCAAACAGGATTATGGACACTGGGACTACAATAAAATGTTCTAATTTGCAACTGAGGACTATTGAATCATATACACTTACATAGAGACTGCATGAAGCAAGTTTTCCAGGGGGAAAATAACTTTAGATAAGGGTCTTGATGTAATACACATGGATGCAAGAAGGGGGTAGGGGGCAATCCAGATGGAAGGAAGGAGGACCAAACCTAGAGATCTGAGGATGGGGTGGGGTATCCTGAGAATGGTGGGTTCCAACAGGACTGGGGCTTATTTGCTGGACACTCTTGAACATGGAACTGGGTCTGTTTTCTCTGAAAGGCAGTAAGTAGCTTGCTAAGGAAAGATGCAGAGCTGCAGAGATGTCAAATGACTGGTGGGGCTGAATCAGAGTAGGAAAGCCTGAACCAGGAAGCTTCAGGTGTGGTCATCCTAGTGAGGTTAAAAAAACAAAAAAACAAAAAAACAAAAAACTACAATAGGCTGGAGGTTCAAATCCCCAGACAAATCTGGAGAGAAGTGAGGAAGGAGACAAGTCTTTCTTTCTTTTTTTTTTTAAGCCTTTATTTACTTCTGATTTGAGCAACACTTACACACAGTCAAGCACTTGGAAAACAGAAGAGGCAGTCTTTATCAACCCACTGCTGAAGAATTACAATTGTGAGCATCCTGAATACTGTGTCTGAGGATGAGAGAATGGGCTCCCTATTTTCACCAGGCGAACAATAGACCTTCCAGCGGGCAGTTGCAGACAGTCAGCTTCCTGACAAGCTGGAGGAGTTCCCTACGGCAGACGGGGAGAGCTTCTAAAACATGTGAAGTTTCTCCCATTGTATCCATCCTCAACTTCTAACCCGATGCCATTAGTGATTTTGGTTAACCTTTATCTTGAGTAGCTGCCCTGGGTGGGGGATGCCTTGCTTTCTACTCCTAGAAATTAGATTTGGTTTCACCTTAGCCTCACCCATTTTTTTACTAACACATGAGCCAGCTGTTCAAGAATTCTACTAAAATCTTGAAACTCAAATATTCTGACTTCAGCCTCTCCCCATTCCAGTTCCTGCCTTCTCATCCATCCAGACTTCTGGATGCTGGATTCCCCCATTTTCCCCTGGATTCCCCCATTTTCCCCTGTCTTCCTGCTTTCTCCAGTGCCATGGTTCAATCATCTGAACTGCTTTCTTGCTATCATCTTTGATTGCCTTTTCTCCTAGCCCTTTTACCTGCCTGGCAAAACTGAAAACTCACACAGTTCCCATTCATTTTTGCTGTCATATAGCCTAGTGCTGTTGCGGGAATTGGAAGATATAAACTGGGGCCACCAAAGCTGCGCAGGCTCAGAGCTCAGTGAAGCCCTGTCAGCCAGCTACTGACTCAAGGTCTCCTGTTTGTATTAGAAACCACGTCTTTATTCCATCCTCCCGATTTCTTCCAGTCTCAGACGAATGGATTCTCTCCTTGCCATCAAGCCAAACTTCTCCACCGGCCAGTTGCCTCACCTCCTTGACCCCATCAGTTTCTTTACAAAGCTACCCCATCAACCACCACTTCTCTTGTATTTTCAACCTCTGGCTCCCTACTGATGAATGAGTGTCATTAGCCAGCTCCCCAACCCTGCATTCCCTTCTAGCTATCATTCAATTGTTCTCTCACCTTCAGAGCTAGACATATGCTTAGGGACTATTTCAAACACACTGAAACAGTGCAGAGAATCACGTAACAAACAAGGATTTAACAAATGTCAACATTTTTACCACATGGACTCAAGTTTTTTCTTGGAGGAAATAAAATGCCTCAAGAAAAACCTGGAAAGACCTGTCTTCCTCTCCCTTTTCAATCCACTATAATGTGGGTTCTGCCCCTTACCACTCTACTGGAATCATTCATGGCCTTCATTTAAAATGTAGTCGCTGGCAAGATGGCAGAAGAGTTGGGGCCTTAACTCACCAGGCCCCACAAACTTACCTAGATAAATTTCAAAACATCCTGAACACCTACAAATTCGACCTGAGATTTAAAGAGAAAATAGCTGGAATGCTACAGAGAGAAAAATTTTCGCTTCTAACAAGGTAGGAAGACAAAAAACAAAAAAGAATTAAGGGAGAGGAACCGCAACCAGGAGGGCTAAAGCGGAGCAGTGAAAGCCTCCTGGGGCAGGAAAGCCAGCCCTGGAAAAGTGGGAACTTTAAAAATCTGCACCAGAGTTTTCCCTGACAGAAAAGTGCTTAGCCAGGAAATCGCAGGAGGGGCAGGCAAGCCTCAAGATTCCCAGAGTCACTATAAGAGGAGGGGCACCTGGAGGAAAGTGCGCCACAAACCACGGTCCATTATCGGTAAAGGGCTGGGAGCGCCGCAATCCTCTGGTGCATTTGGGAAAAGCCAGTTGGTTAGGTGGGCTGGCTCTGGGCGGAGGTGGCTGTACCCCATTTCCTTCGGGACAGGCAGTCCCCAGGAGCGCGAGTCCAGAGGCACAGGGCCCTGAATCCCAGGGCGCCAAAGCAAAGCGGGTGTTCCTTCTGGGACAGGCGGAAGCGGGGAGGGCACAGGACGGTGAGAACTCAACTGCTACTAGGTACCCAGCAAGCCGTGCAGATCAGTGCACCGGCGCCTGCCCCCAGGAGCATCTAGGCCAGTGTGGACTGGGAGCTGTGGTTAGTTACTCACCGGCAGCTAGACTCCAGAGCTGGAAATCTGGCCGCTACCATTTTTGTTTTTCCTCTGTGTTTCACCTTGTGCCTAGGAGAGGAGGGGCCTCTAGGAAACAAAGACCTCACGGGATCATCAACTCACTCTGAGCCTGGCACCTGGTGAGGGATGGGGTATCTCCACCCAGGCCCAGACACCTGAGAATCAGGACAGCAGACCCTTACCCCAGAAGAGACCAGCTGGAAGAACAAGGGAAGAGCAAGTTTACTGACCAAGCAGCACTGGAAAGCTGCCTATGCTGATTCTCTAGGACTGCGGGAAAATAGTACATAGAACAAGAGGGTCTTTTTTTTTTTTCCATTACTACTCGTTTTTATATCAGACTAAAAATTTCCAATATTTTTTTCTTTTCCTACCTTAACTACAATATTTTACCAGCTCTTCATTTTTAAGTTTTTTCCTTTTTGACTTTCATATTTCTAAAATTACATGTCTTAGACATATTTTTCACTTCTGGATTCCCTTCAACGTATTCAGTTTAATTTTGGTAGATATACAAGATATGGGTTTTTGTTTTGTGTTGTTTTTCTGCCTCATTTTGTTTTACAATGGTGGGTGTTAGTACCTTCTAAAACACGACCAACATATACCCAGAACCAAGTAGAATACCGTGTTGGTTCATTCTATGAGATTCTATTCCCTCTTCCTCCTCATTCCACCCCCCTCTTTTATCTTGTTTGTGTTTTTGTGGTCAATGTTGGGGCTTTATATAACTTTTGCTGGTTTATATAAATTTAGGATTGAGCACCTTCTAACACAGAGAATAAAAAACACTCAGAACCAAGATGATCACCCTCTAGGACCCCTCAGATAGACATTCTCTCTCCACTACCACTTCCTCACCACCACCATCCCCTCCTTTTTTTCTTTTTCCTCTTTACTTTTTTCTTTTTCTTTGTTCTTCTTCATTGTTTTTGGTTTTGGCTTTTTATTTTTACTGCTTTGTTTAAGAATGTGTTTTTCACTTTAGTGGTCCTTTTATTTTGTTCTTTTTTTATTATTTATTTTCTGGTCTCTGACGTCTTCAGAATCATTTAGGGTGTATTTTACTTGGTAATGGTTGATATTTTTGACTCAGCCCACTCATACAGCCACTCTGCACTGGACAAAATGACTAGAAGGGAGAATTCACCATAAAACAAAGAACCAGAAACAATACTCTGCCACAGTTACAGAATTTAGATTTAAATATGATGTCAGAAATTCAATTCAGAAGTACAATTATAAAGTTACTGGTGGCTCTGGAAAAAAGCATAAAGGACTCTAGATACTTCGTTACTACAGAATTGAGATCTAATCAGGCCGAAATTAAAAACAGATGAAATGAGATGCAATCCAATCTGGATGTTCTAACTTCTAGGGTTAATGAGGTAGAAGAGAGAATGAGTCACATAGAAGACAAGTTGATGGCAAGGAAGCTGGGAAAAAAAGAGAAAAACAATTAAGAAACCATGAGGAAAAGCTTAGGGAAATAAATGATAGCTTGAGAAGGAAGAATATGCATCTAATTGGGATTCCAGAAGAGGCTGAGAGAGAGGGGTGACCACAAAGTATATTTGAACAAATCATTAACTGAGAACTTCTCAAATCTGGGGAAGGAAATAGGCATTCAGGTAGAGATGCCCCCTCCCCAAATCAATAAAAACCATTCAACACCTCGATATTTAATAGTGAAACTTGCAAATTTCAAAGATAAAGAGAAAATTCTTAAAGCAGTGTGAGACAAGAGATTCTTAACGTATATGGGGAGGAATATCAGATTAACAGCAGAGCTCTCTACAGAGACCTGGCAGGCCAGAAAGGGCTGGTATGATATATACAGGGTACTAAATGAGAATAACATGCAGCCAAGAATAGTTTATCCAGCAAGGCTGTCATTCAGAATAGGAGAGATAAAGAACTTCCAAGGTAGGCAGAAACTGAAAAAATATGTGACCACCAAACTACCTCTGCAAGAAATATTAAGGGGGACCCTGTAAAAAGAAAGAGGAAGCCCAAAGAAATAATCCACAAAACAGGGACTGAATAGGTATTACAATGACACTATATTCATATCTTTCAATAGTTACTCTGAACAGGAATGGGCTAAATAATCCCATCAGAAGACACAAGGTATCGGACTGGATAAAAAAGCAAGACCCATCTCTATATGTGTCTACAAGAGACTCATCTTAGACCTAAGAACACCTCCAGCCTGAAAATGAAGGGATGGAGAATCATTTACCATTCAAATGGTCCTCAAAAGAAAGCTGGGGTAGCAATCCTCATATCAGATAAATTAAAGTTTATACCAAAGACTGTAGTAAAAGATGAAGAGGGACGCTGTATCATACTTAAAGGGTCTATCCAACAAGAAGACTTAACAATCATGAATATTTATGCCCCTAATGTGGGAGCTGCCAAGTATATTAAGCAATTAATAACCAAAGTAAAGAAATACTTAGATAATAATACACTAATAGTAGGAGAGCTCAACACCCCACTTTCAGCAAATGACAGATGTAAGCAGAACACCACCAAAGAAACCAGGGCCTTAAATGATACACTGGACCAAATAGATTTCACAGATATATACAGAACTTTCCATCTGAATGCAACTGAATACACATTCTTTTCAAGTACACATGGAACTTTCTCCAGAATAGACTACATACTGGGTCACAAATCACATCTCAACTGATTCCAAAAGATTGGGGAAATCCCCTGCATATTTTCAGACCACAAGCTTTGAAACTAGAACTCAATCACAAGAAGAAATTGGGGAGAAACTCAAACACATGGAGGTTAAAGAGCATCCTACTAAAAGATAAATGGGTCAACCAAAAATTAGAGAAGAATTAAAAAGATTCATGGAAACTAATGAAAATGAAGATACAATCATTCAAAATCTTTGGGATACAGCAAAAGCAGTCCTAAAAGGGAAATACATCGCAATACAAGCCTCCCTCAAAAAATTGGGAAAAAAATACACAAGCTAACCTCACACCTAAAGGAACTGAAGAAAGAATAGCAAGTAAAGCCTACACCAAGCAGAAGAAAAGAAATAAAGACTAGAGCAGAACTCAAAGAAATTGAGACCAGAAGAACTGTAGAACAGATCAACAAAACCAGGAGTTGGTTCTTTGAAAGAATTAATAAGATACATAAACCATTAGCCAGCCTTATTAAAAAACAAAAGAGAAAATATTCAAATTAATAACATCATGAATGAAAGAGGAGAGATCACAACCAATACCAAGGAAATATGAATGATTTTTAAAACATATTATGAGCAGCTATACACCAATAAATTAGGCAATCTAGAAGAAATGGACGCATTTCTGGAAAACCACAAACTACCAAAACTGGAACAGGAAGAAATAGAAAACCTGAACAGGCCAATAACCAGCAAGGAAATTGAAGCACTCATCAAAAACCTCCCAAGACACAAAAGTCCAGTGCCAGATGGCTTCCCAGGGGAATTCTATCAAATGCTTAAAGAAGAAGTAATACCTATTTTACTAAAGCTGTTTTGAAAGATAGAAAGGGATGGAATATACCCAAACTTGTTTTATGAGGCCAGAATCACCATGATCCCAAAACCAGCAAAGACCCCAACAAAAAGGAGAATTATAGATCAATATCCCTGATGAACATGGATGCAAAAATTCTCACCAAGATACTAGCCAATAGGATCCAACAATACATTAAAAGGACTATTCACCACGACTAACTGGGGTTTATCCCTTAGATGCAAGGTTGGTTCAACACTCATAAAACAATCAACATGATAGATCGCATCAACAAGAGAAAAACCATACATATGATCCTCTCAATAGATGCAGAGAAAGCATTTGATAAAATACAGTATCCATTCCTGATTAAAACTCTTCAAAGTGTATGGATAGAGAGAATATTCCTCAATATCTTAAAAACTATTTATGAAAAGCCCACAGCAAATATCATTCTCAATGGGGAAAAACTGAAAGCCTTTCCCCTAAGATCAGGAACACAACAGGGGGATCCCTGGGTGGCGCAGCGGTTTGGCGCCTGCCTTTGGCCCAGGGCGTGATCCTGGAGACCCGGGATCGAATCCCACGTCGGGCTCCCGGTGCATGGAGCCTGCTTCTCCCTCTGCCTGTGTCTCTGCCTCTCTCTCTCTCTGTGTGTGACTATCATAAAAAAAAAAAAAAAAAAAGGAACACAACAGGGATGTCCACTCTCACCACTGTTATTCAACATAGTACTAGAAGTCTTAGCTTCAGCAATCAGACAACAAAAATAAATAAAAGGCATTCAAATTGGTAAAGAAAAAGTCAAAATCTCCCTCTTCAGAGATGACATGATATGTACACAGAAAACCCAAGAGACTCCACTCCAAGATTGCCAGAACTCAGACAGCAATTTGGCAGTGTGGCAGGATAGAAAATCAATGCCCAGAAATCAGTGGCATTTCTATACACTAACAATAAGACTGAAGAAAGAGAGATTAAGGCATCAATCCCATTTACAATTGCACCCAAAAGCATAAGATACCTAGGAAGAAACCTAACCAAAGAGGTAAATGATCAAAAAAAAAAAAAAAAGAGGTAAATGATCTATACCCTAAAAACTACAGAACACTACTGAATGAAATTGAGGAAGATACAAAGAGATGGAAAAACATCCCATGCTCATGGATTGGAAGAATAAATATTGCAAAAATGTCAATGCTAGGGCAATTTACACATTCAATGCAATCCCTATCAAAATACCATGGACTTTATCCACAGAGTTGGAACAAATAATCTTAAGATTTTTATGGAATCAGAAAAGACCCCAAATAGCCAGAGGAATATTGAAAACCAATGCCGCAGGCATCACAAGGCTGGATTTCAAGCTATATTACAAAGCTGTGATCATCAAGACAATATGATACTAGCACAAAAACAGACACACAGAAAAATGGAACAGAATAGAGAACCCAGAAATGGGCAATCAACATTATGGTCAACTAATATTCAACAAGTAGGAAAGAATATCCACTGGAAAAAGGACAGTCTCTCCAATAAGTGGTGTTGGGAAGATTGGACAGCCACATGCATAAGAATGAAACCAGACCGTTCTCTTACATCATACACAAAGATAAACTCAAAATGGTTGAAAGATCTAAATATGAGACAGGAATCCATCAAAATCCTAGAGGAGAACACAGGCAACAACCCTTTTGAAGCTGGCCACAGTAACTTCTTGCAAGATACATCTATGAAGGCAAGGGAAACAAAAGCAAAAATGAACTATTGGGACTTAATCAGGATAAAAAGCTTCTGCACAGCAAAAGAAACAGTCAACAAAACTAAAAGACAACCTACAGAATGGGAGAAGATATTTGCAAATGACATATCAAATAAAGGGCTAGTATCCAAGATCTATAAAGAACTTATTAAACTCAACACCCAAGAAACAAATCCAATCCAAATGGGCAGAAGACATGAACAGATATTTCACCAAAGACGACATACACATGGCCAACAAGCACATGAGAAAATGCTCCACATCACTTGCCATCAGGGAAATACAAATCAAAACCACAGTGAGATACCACCCTTCACACCAGTGAGAATAGCGAAAATTAACAAGACAGGAAACAACAGAAATTGGAGAGGATGTGGAGAAGGGGGAACCCTCTTGCACTGCTAGTGGGAATGTAAACTGGTACAGCCACTCTGGAAAACAGTGTGGAGGTTCCTCAAGAAGTTAAAAATAGGGATTCCTGGGTGGCTGAGTGGTTGAGCATCTGCCTTTGGCTTAGGGCATGATCCTGGAGTCCCGGGATTAAGTCCCACATCAGGCTTCCTACATGGAGCCTGCTTCTCTCTCCCCCTAGGTCTCTGCCTCTCTCTCTCTCTCTCTCTCTGTCTCTCTCATGGATAAATAAATAAATAAAATCTTTAAAAAAAAGTTAAAAATAGATCTACCCTACGACCCAGCAATTGTATTACTGGGTATTTACCCCAAAGATACAGATGTAGTGAAACGCCAGGACACCTGCACCCCAATGTTCATAGCAGCAATGTCCACAATAGCCAAACTGTGGAAGGAGCCACAATGTCCCTCGACACATGAATGGATAAAGATGTGGTATATATATATATATATATATATATATATATATATATATATATATATTAGAATATTACTCAGCCATCAGAAAGGATGAATACCCACGATTTGCTTCGACATGGATAGAACTGGAGGGTATTATGCTGAGTGAAGTAAGTCAATCGGAGAAGGACAATCATCATATAATTTCACTCATACAGGTAATGTAAGAAGTAAGTGAAAGGGGGATCCCTGGGTGGCACAGTGGTTTAGCGCCTGCCTTTGGCCCAGGGCGCGATCCTGGAGACCCGGGATCGAATCCCACGTCGGGCTCCCGGTGCATGGAGCCTGTTTCTCCCTCTGCTTCTCTCTCTCTGTGACTATCATAAGTAAATAAAAATTAAAAAAGAAAAAAGAAGTGAAAGGGATTTTAAAGGAAAGGAGGGGAACTGCGAAAAATTAGAGGGAGACAAACCATGAGACTCCTAACTCTGGGAAACAAACAAAGGGTTGTGGAAAGGGAGGTGGGCAGGGGGTTGGGGTAACTGAGTTACGGGCTTTGAGGAGGGCACTTGATGGGATGAGCACTGGGTGCTATATGTTGCAAAATCAAACTTAAATAAAAACAAATGAAAAAATAAAATAAAATAAAATGCAGTTGCTGCCCAGATCACAATCCCCAGGCACAGCACTTTGAAAACAATGCTGTATCAGTGTTTTCCAAATTGCTGAGGTTGTCAAATCAATCTAATGTGTCACTACTGACATTAAAAAAAAAAAAAAAAAAAGAAAAGGGATTCCTGGGTGGCTCAGTGGTTTAGTGCCTGCCTTCAGCCCAGGGCGTGATCCTGGAGACCCAGGATCGAGTCCCATGTCGGGCTCCCTGCATGGAGCCTGCTTCTCCCTCTGCCTGTGTCTCTGCCTCTCTCTCATTCTGTGTGTCTCAGGAATAAATAATTTTTTTTAAAAAAAAGGATATATAGAGTACAGAATGTTTCATGAATCTTTTAATTGTAAATAATATAACATGTATAGTGGGTCACATTGCAAAATGTATTATGTGAGATGTGGTCAAACGTTTGAAAGACATTGTTCTAAATTAGCGGTCTTCAAAATTTTGTTTGCCTGAATATATCACTGTAAATTTAATTACCTGTAGAGAATTTCAGGTGAATTGCAAACATCAGCATTGTTAAATAAAACTAAAAAGAAAGTTCCACTGTACTGATTGGATATCTGCCATTATCCATACAAAAAATACATGAACAACTTTTAATATTACACTAAAAAATAGAAATTTTACATTATCTCATTTTCTCTTTAAAGTCAGAATTGTGGGCAGCCCTGGTGGCATGATCCTGGAGACCCAGGATCGAGTCCCACGCTGGGCTCCTTGCATGGAGCCTGCTTCTCCCTCTGCCTGTCTCTGCCTCTCTCTGTGTGTCTCTCGTGAATAAATAAATAAAATCTTAAAAAAAAAAAGTCAGAATTGTTCTTCTTCCCTCATAAAACACAATATACATATAGATACACAATACACAGATAATACATTTGTGCAAACATTTATTTTTATACTAGAAAGTCTATAATACTTCTCTGAAATAAATATAAAAATTGATGAGGTGGGGCACCTGGGTGGCTCCATGGCTGAGCATCTGCCTTTGGCTCAGGGCAGGATCCTGGGGTCCTGGGATCCAGTACCGCATCACGTTCCCCACAGGGAGCCTGATTCTCCCTCTGCCTCAGCCTCTGCCTCTCTGTGTGTGTCTCATGAATAAATAAATAAATTCTTAAAAAAAAAAAAGTTAATGAGGCTGGCTCAGTTGGTAGAGCATACAACTCTTGGTCTTGCGGTTGTGAATTTGAGCCCCATGTTGAGTGTGGAGATTACTTAAAAATAAAGTATTTTAAGGGGTACCTGGGTGGCTCAGTTGGTTAAGCCTCCAGACTCTTGATTTCAGCTCAGGGTCATGAAATCCAGCCCCTGCATCAGCTCTGGCTCAGTGGGAGTCTGCTTCTCTCCTTTTCCCTCTCCCTTTCCCTCTCCCCTCCCCCTGTTCTCTCTCTCTCTCAAATCTTTAAAAAAATAAAATAAAATCTTAAAATATATATATATGAAAGTTGAAATTACAATTTTAAAAACCTCCTGTGACCTTAAGGCTCTACTGTCAAAATCTTTCTCCTTGATTGCATAAAATTCAATTGATCAAATAAGTGTACAAGTTTTGATAAACATAAATTAAAATTTTATTGGCGATATAATTTTTTTAAAGATTTTACTTATTCACAAGAGACACAGAGAGAGGCAGAGACACAGGCAGAAGGAGAAGCAGGCTCCATGCAGGGAGCCTGATGTGGGACTCGATCCCAGGTCTCCAGGATCAGGTCCTGGGCCAAAGGCAGTGCTAAACTGCTCAGCCACCCAGGGATCCCTGGAGATAAAACTCTTAATGAGACTGATTATTTATTTCTTTGATTTACATCCATAGATGAGTATCACCACTGCTAGAATAAGACAGTTTAGCATCAATACTATTCTATTTTTCATTTTTTTATATATGCAAGAGCTGACAATCTTTGTTTACATAAACAAGCAGATTCCCATCTAGGATTTATTGAATCTGCTACAGATTTATTGAATCTGCTCAATTCTTTGAACTCCTTCAAAGTTCTATGCCAAATCACATTGTGACCTAACATCAGTTTTTTAAATTTATATCTTCAATTACTTTTAGATTTACACAAGAATCACAAAGATAGCTCAAAGAGTTCCCTCATATAGCCTTGATCCAGCTTCCCCTAATGTTAACATCTTAAAGCATAGTACATTGATCAGAAATTAAAAAATTAACATCACTGTGGGATGCCTGGGTGGCTCAGTGGTTGAGCATCTGTCTTTGGTTCAGGGCATGATCCTGGAATCTGGGGATCAAGTCCCACATTGGGCTCCCTGTGAGGAGCCTGCTTCTCCCTCTGCCTGTGTCTCTGCCTCTCTCTGTGTCTCTCGTGAATAAATAAAATCTTTTTAAAAAATTAACATTGCTGTAATATTATTAACCACAGACATTATTGATTTCACCAGTTTTCCACTAATGTCCCTTTTCTGTTCCAGAACCTCATCCAGGATACTACACTGCATTTAGTAGTCATCTCCTTGCCTCCGCCAGAGTTTCTCAGTCTTTCCTTCTCTTTCATGATGTTGACAGTTTTGAAGCATACTGATCAGGTATTTTCTAGAAGGTCTCAATTTCGATTTGGCTGTTTTCTCTTGATTAGACCAGAGTTAGGGATTTTGGGGAAGAATCCCAGAGATGAAGTCTGTCCTTCACACTGCATCATATCAATGAGCAAATGAAATTAATCTGATTTATTACTGGTGGTGTTAAACTTGAGCACTTGGTTAAGGTGGTGCCTGCCAGTTTCTCCATGGTAAAAATTACTATTTTCCTTTTCCACATTCTACTGTTCGGAAGCAAGTAAGTCCAGCCCACACACTCAAGAGGTGGGATTCAAGCTCTATCTCCTAGAGGAAGCAGTACCAAAGTTTTTTGGCCCTGTGTTAAAACCACCACTATAGGTAATAAATATTTGGGGGGAGGGGCACCTGGGTGACTCAGTGGTTGAGCATTTGCATTGGGCTCAGGTCATGATCCCGGGGTCCTGGGATCCAGTCCTGCATCAGGCTTCCCGCATGGAGCCTGTCTCTCCCTCTGCCTGTGTCTCTGCCTCTCTCTCTCTCTCTCATGAATAAATAAATAAAATCTTTTCTAAAAAATAAATAAATATTTTGGGGTACATACTTTGAGTCTGTGAAAGTACTGTTTTTTTTAAAGACTTTATTTATTCATGAGAGACTACTCCAGTGATTTCACCTATCAATACTGCCATTGATTCAAGTTCCTTTCTTTTTTTTTAAAGATTTTATTTATTTATTCATGAAAGACACAGAGACAGAAGCAGAGACATACGCAGAGGGAGAAGCAGGCTCCTCGCAGGGAGCCCGATGCAGGAGTCTATCCCAGGACCCCCAAAAGCAGACGCTCAACCACTGAGCCACCCAGGTGCCCCATTCCTGGGGTTCTTACCGTTGCTGGACACCTGTTCCCTTCTCCAAGGCCAATCTTCTTTCAACCGCTGCGTCCTCTAGCATCGGACTTCCTAACTCGGGCTTCAGCTTCCAGAACACGCAGGGCGGCGCACCTCTTCCGTCTGGATGCTCCATCCACATCCCCTCTCCGGTCCGCGCCCGTGCAGCTGGGGCTCTAGATTCACACAGCCGAGGCTAGGCGTGCACAAGGTGGCAGACCTCGAGGGCAGGGCAGCGAACAGCTTCTGCGGTGGGGCAGCGAGTCCTGGTCGGTGTTTGTAGAAGACATTTCCACATTTCACGGGGAGGAACGTCTGGAGCGCACACCACAACCTTCGGAGTCCTTGGGCACCTCGAGCTGCCTCTCAAGGCGCCTCATCTGCGCGGTGACGTCCAGCGTTGGCCACGAAAAGGTACAGAATCTGGCCAAGGAAGTCCTAGAAGAAAGCCAACTAGTATTCTTGCTTCCGACGCCTTCACCCTGCTGGGTCCGTAGCAGGCCACACCCCGAGACCCCGCCCACCTCGGCCCGCCCGCCCGCCCCCTTAAAGTGGTCCGGGAGTGCCTATTCCTCAGGCAAGCGGTGGACCCACCAAGAACCTTTACTGTTTGAAGATTACAAAGCCAGTCGGCAACTCACGCGAGACCGAGATAGGATTCTCGCGAGAACCCTGGGAGGCGGCAGTGATGGCGGCGGCGGGAACCGGACCCGGACCCGGAGTAGATGCAGGACCCGGCCCAGCAGCGGCCGCAAATGCAACAACGGCGGAAGAAGGGGAGATAAAACCGGTGGTAGCAGTGGCAACTGCCCCGGCTGGAGAGGGGGCATCTGTTGCTCCAACTGCGGAACCTAGTTCTGGAGAGGCAGAAAGCGGGTGAGACGTCCTGTGGCCCGAGGAGGATGTAGGGAGGGAGGCCCAGCCCTCTTAGAATTCCGCGGCTCCCGGGAACCCTCTTGCCCGCCCCCTCCGAACCTAGGTCTTGCAGCTAACGGCTCGCCCTGCCCCCTCGAGGAGTGTAGTCCCGCCCGCCGCTTGGCCCGTCCCCTCGGCCCTCCCCTCTGAACTAGGTCTGAAACTACGCCCCTTTTCACATCTTTCTCTGTGAGAGTCCAGGTTCTTGTTCTCTCCCCTGCTCTGGCACCCTAGCACGGAGCTCGTAGCTTACTCTGAGAGCAGGAACCCCTCAGATATCCCAGAGAAGAAACCACTTTGGATTGACGGACTGGAAGAAGTAACGGTTCCTCTGTAAGCAGAGTGGGAGAGCTGCATCTCTGCGAACCTCCCCGAGGACCAATTCCAGCCAGTGTAGATTTGTTGGTAAGGGCAGATTAGGCTTCCCTGTGCCCTGTGGGGCTGCGTCTGTCTAGGCCATATTCTTCCTAACCCTGGGCATCCAGGCTGAGAACAGGCTTAGTTGAAAAAAGCTGTAGGAGCGTGAAGTTCAGCTGTACTTTGATCATTATCTTTGGAAATAGGCACTTTGAGGTTTGTTTCTCTTGAAAATTCTTACTTGAGTGCTTTCATTATCTTGTAGGGATGCAAATTCAGTTGATGTAGGTGGTGGTTTGGAGACCGAATCCTCTAATGGAAAAGATACACTAGTAAGTACTTCTTTTTGGATGTATGCAAGGCGAAATAGCTTTTGTTTTTTTAAGTTTTTAAGTGACTCAGAAATACAGTTGGGTCAACTAACTTGATTTTCTAATTGCTCTGTGGACGCAGGAAGGTGCTGGAGATACTTCAGAGGTGATGGATACCCAGGCTGGCTCGGTGGATGAAGAGAATGGCCGGCAGTTGGGAGAGGTAGAGCTGCAATGTGGGATATGTACGAAATGGTTCACAGCAGACACCTTTGGCATAGATACCTCGTGAGTATTTTTTGTGGTCTCTGAGAATCGCTTTGTGAAAAAAATGTCAACATGTTCAACAGCTGAATGATAGTTTGTAGGCAAACATAAAAGCGTATTTCCTATGTCTTCTAACCCCTGTTCAGTGAGTAGTAGGATTTGAATCAGGAATTGTTTTAATAACCTGGGCTTGTTTCCTACCTATTGAGGGCCCAGACCAAATAGGTGCAACGTTAAGTATTATCCTTGCTTTGAGCTTACTTGGTTGGGAGACAAAGCTGTGCAGTTGTGAAGCAGTATATAAACAAATATGGGACAGTATCATTTAAATGTTGTATTAGTGTTAATGGATTTGGGGGAAAGGGTTGGTGTGTATGACAGACAAAGCCTGTTGTCAAAAATTTGAGATGACCTGTGCCTATTCATGCTTGAGCCATTTTTTCTTAACTTTTGGCTTCTTGAACTCACTCCCTTTAAGTATCCTGTGTTTACTCCTCAACATATTTCCAATCGTTTACCTCTTCTAATGAATTAAAATCATTTTATGATTGAGAATAAAAGGCTGTTGCTTTATTGTAGGGATTCAGTAAACAGCAAGTGCTTGATGTTGATCCACTGTCTATGGAAATAATTCTGCTAGCTCTCTGTGGTGTTCCTTATGGTCCATATTATGCAAGTAAATTTAGATTGTCTCAAAATAAGACTATTATGAAATTCTTCCTCATTGGGTGGATTTGTGAAGAAATATCTTCCTTTATAATTTATTGTATGCTTTCTAGTTAAAAAGTTATAATGGGTTTTAGAAATGCTAATGTTCTTTTTTTTGTTTTTTAAGATTTTATTTATTCATGAGAGAGAGAGAGGCAGAGACATAGGCAGAGGGAGAAGCAAGCTCCGGGCAGGGAGCCCAATGTGACTTATTTCCAGGACCCCAGATCACGATCTGAGCCAAAGGCAGACACCCAACCACTGAGAAATGCTAATGTTCTAATTAACATGTGATTGATGACCTAAGATAGAATGTTAAAAAAAAAGAATACTGAAGGATCTGGAAGAAAGAATTGATCTTGGTAGAAGGCTCTATAGGGAGAATATACAAGATAAGCAAAGCTGGTCACCTAGACAGACAAGACCTAAAATTGGGCCGCTTTGGCCCGGGAGAGTTTATTTGGATAAGTAGAGCCTAGGAAAGGAAATTTACCAGAGGGATAATTTAGGGAGATCTAGGGAAGAATCAAAGCACAGTTTGGAGTTTTGGTAAAAACCAGTTTGTACCTGAATTTGAGAAGTTACACCTAAAGCCCACCTAGGTGGGACAGATTACCCTTCACAGCTGAGATGGAGGAAGTGAGCCAGCAGGGTAGGAAAAAGGCTGCTGTAAACATGTTATATTTCAATTAAATAACAACTATCTACATATCTGTAGTTTGAGGCTTCGCTTTATCTTTTTTTATTAAGATTTTATTTATTTAAAAAAAAAGATTTTATTTATTTATCCACAAGAGACACAAAGAGAGGCAGAGGGAGGAGAAGCAGGCTCCACGCAGGGAGCCCGATATGGGACTCTGATCTTAGGACCCCTGGGTCACGCCCTGAGCCAAAGGCAGAACCTCAACTGCAGAGCCACCCAGGCATCCCTTCTTTCTTTCTTTTCTCTTTCTTTCTTTCTTTCTTTCTTTCTTTTCTTTTCTTTCTTTTCTTTTCTTTTCTTTTTTTAATTTTCTTTATTGATTCATGAAACTGAGAGGGGCAGAGACATAGGCAAAGGGAGAAGCAGAGTCCTTGTGGGGAGCCCAATGTGAGACTCGATCCCAGGACCCCTGGATCACAACCCTAAGCCAACGGCAGATTCTCAACTGAGCCACCCAGACACCCTGAGGCTTTACTTCCTGAGGTGATTTTGTCACAGTGGGCTGTTGAACAGAAAGGGTTTGAGAGCAATGTAAAGGCAAGGGAACTCAATCTAAACATTCACAGCAATGTTTATTTCTTGAATGGTGACAGTAGACACACACTCAGGAAGCTTCTCTTTGAGGATATCTCAAGCAAGTTTCAGTTGAATCCAAGATTATCCTGCTTTTATTTTGATTTCTTCTCTTACAACTTAAACCAGTCTCCTATTTTTCTGTTACCCTTCTCCTTTTTTCTTTTTTTTAATTATTTATTTATGAGAGACAGAGAGAGAGGCAGAGATACAGGCAGAGGGAGAAGCAGACTCCATGCAGGGAGCCCGATGCAGGACTCAATCCTGGGTATCCAGGATCAGGCCCTGGGCTGAAGGCGGCACTAAACTGAGCTACCTGGGCTGCCCTACTTTTCTCCTTTTTAAGACTAAGGTCTCCCTGTACTCTACTTTTCCAGTCATTGGGTGCAGTCCCTACCACACCTCTTTCTCTAATGCATTGGTTTCCTCAGTTATATCCTCAGTATCCATCATTTTTTTAAATCTCTCCCTTTCTCTGGCATCTTTCTGTCTGCCTTTAAACAGACAGGTCTTCTCTTGCCCCAAACTTCCCTCTTAGGAGTTTCATCTTCGTGATATAAGCACCCTTAGTAGGTAGAATTTTCACCTCCTGCCCCCCTCCATTAGTCACCAAGCTTTACCAACTTTTTTCTCTTCTTGTGTAGGGGCTTGTCCTTTCTGTTTTTGTTTTTATTTTTATTATTTTTGTATTTATTTATGATAGTCACAGAGAGAGAGAGAGGCAGAGACACAGGCAGAGGGAGAAGCAGGCTCCATGCACCGGGAGCTCGACGTGGGATTCGATCCTGGGTCTCCAGGATCGTGCCCTAGGCCAAAGGCAGGCGCCAAACCACTGCGCCACCCAGGGATCCCCTCCTTTCTGTTTTTATTAATTTCACCCTAAGTGAGGCCTTCTTTACCTTCTGTTGGAGCTGCCAAAAAAGCATCTTACATACATTTGCTTTTTGTAATCTCTTTCTTCTGACCCATCCTGTCATGCAACTTGGAATTTTAACTGTGTCACTTCGCCTTCAAGGAATTCGTATTACCCACAGAAAATATCCAACTATACCTGGTTCCTTGCACTTCCTACCTATCAAGCCTTACTTTTTACTTTTCTTTTTTTTTTAACCATATCCCTGACAAATCCCCTCTCTGAGACAAATTTATTTAACAGCAGTTTGCCTCTCTGCCCCCTAGTTGGCCCTTTCTCATCTCTATACATAGTTCACACCTAGAGAAATGAAAACCAACTCATCTTCCCAAATCCAGTTCATAACTTATGTCCTCCAGAAATCTTTTCTCTTAAATCTGAAGTTACTACTTGGATGCTTAAAACTCTAATAGACTAATTACCATCTGTAGGATTCCTTTGATAATGAGATAAGTAATGTTTTGTGACTATGTGTTGTTTTCTTGAATAATTACATTTTTAAAAAAGATTTTATTTATTTTAGAGAGAGAGCAGGGGGAGGAACAGAGGGAGACACAGAGAGAGAGAGAATCTCAAGCCAACTCCATGCTCTGCACAGAGTCCAATGCGGGGCTCGGTCTCCCAACCCTGACATCACAACCTGAGCCAAAATCAAGAGTCAAATGCCCAACCTTCTGAGCCACCCAGCCACCCAGGCACCACAATTATTTACATTTTTAATTAATCTTGTCATAGTTTCTCTCTGCCCTTTCCAACATGTTACTGGCACTTTAAATAAATATTTAAGTATTTAAATAAAATTTATATACAAACATTTATATATCTGTTTATATTTACATATCATTTACATACAAATATTTATATATAAAGGTATTTAAAGAGCCTGCTTTGTTTTCCACAACTGGCCTAGGATAATCTTTTTAGGTGCTCAAATACTATAACAAACTAGCTTGGACAAGATCCCAGTGAGAACCTTCCTGGTGATGAATTATCCACTATGGTAGATAATGTCTTATTAAATTTTTGTAACAGAAAAATCCATCTATTTGTAAAAATACAAGCCTTGTTTTGGTTTTGATGACCTTTTTAAGTTGTAATTGTATATTAATATATTAATATTATTCCCTTAATTTCATTGTGAGAAAGGGATTCTTGTTGATTCTGTTGATTTACTTCTCATAAGAAATGTGTGTTGAGAAGTTCACTAATCTGTTTAATCTGGCTGTTCTGCAGATCCTGTCTACCTTTCATGACCAACTATAGTTTTCACTGCAATGTGTGCCATCATAGTGGGAATACCTATTTCCTCCGGAAGCAAGCAAGTAAGAACAAACTATGGAGTGCTGCAAAATTGTTCTCTGGTTAGCTGCAAAACAAAAGGAATTTGGACATAGCAGAATCAGAAACCTCTGCCTGGTAGCTGGTAGAAGTTCAGGTTTAGCTCTGAGTAATGGCTGTTGTCCATTTCAGATTAATGATGACTCTACTTTTAGCTGCTGTAATTGCTAATTTGTGGACCACCTAGGTTAATATTCTTTTGGTAATAGATAATACTATAGATAACTTTTTCTTCCATTTTGTTTTTGATAGACTTGAAGGAAATGTGCCTTAGTGCTCTGGCCAACCTAACATGGCAGTCCCGAACACAGGATGAACATCCGAAAACCATGTTCTCCAAAGATAAGGTAGAGAAGAAATTAATGTAATTGCACAGTTATGCCAAAGAATTAGGTGGAACTTCTAAATATACTTTTTAACAATAAGTACTTTCCCCCAAATTTTTGTGAATATACGACTGTAGATTGAGTAGTTACATGTTACTTATTTCATGTGATTTACTAACTTCTTAGTATGTGCAAATTATGTCATTTGGCTTAGTTATTAGTTGGGTGAATTGTTAAATAGTTTTGGTTGGCATTATAGAAGTAACAACTGTCTATCCTGCAAGTAATAATCAAATCTTGAGGGGAACCTTCTCAGCCCAGTTTAGCTATTTGTATGGATTGTTAGTACAGATTTTGTCAGAAGGAAGAGGATGAGTTTATTTAAATGAGTTATCCTATTATTAAACTGCAGAACCACACAACGAAAGTCAGGAATCAAAATTAGATGATTAACCCATCCATGAGTCTTTCCTATACTGTGATTCATGGTAACAAAATAAAATTAAATAAATTTTAGAATGTGGAGTTTACATTGTACCTAGTATACTATTATACCTACCTACTTTTCATTTAAAACTGAAACAAAAGGGCAGCCCCGGTGGCGCAGTGGTTTAGCGCCGCCTGCAGCCCAGGGCGTGATCCTGGAGACCCTGGATCGAGTCCCACATCAGGCTGTCCCTCTGTATGATGCCTGCTTCTCCCTCTGCCTGTGTCTCTGCCTCTCTCTCTCTGTCTCTATGAATAAATAAATAAATAATCTTAAAAAAAAAAAACTGAAACAAAAATTTCACCAAACAGTGCTTATCCTCTGATCTTTTCCCTCTGTACTCTGTTATTTCCTGTTCTAGGCAGGGCTAGATTTGATCTGCAAAATTGATTTTATAACTTACTAATTGATTGCAATCTACAGTTTGAAAGACACTTGTATAGGGTGTCTGGTGAGACCAGTGTAGTTGGGATCAGACCTGCAAGGGATTTTCTACTGAATAGAAATTAGGATCTAGTCCTATAGACAGCCCGCTCACCTTCTTTTTATTCCTGCATTAAAGATGTGTTGTGATTAGATTTGTTTTTTTTTTTTATTTATTCCTCCCAAATTATTTTGAATTTTTCAAATGTATAGAAAAATTCAGGTAGTACAGTGAACATCTGTTTATTCTTTACCTAGATTTACCAGTTGTTAATATTTTATTGCATTTACTTTATCATCCTGTCTATATTTTTTCTCTAAGCTATGTGAGACTGAATTGAACATTATATCTGGTATTCTCTCATAATGATAATACAGTGATCATACTCAGAAAATTTAGTGTTAATGTAATACTATTGTCTACTTATATAAAATTTTTATTTTTTATATAAAATATATAGTTATATTTTCTTACTGTTATTATTGTCTTAATATCTTTCATAGTTTTTTCCTCCATCTAGGTTCCCGGCAAGGATCACACATTACATTTAGTTGTAATGTCTCTCTCTTTCTCTCCTTCTTTCTCTCTCTCTCTCTTTTTTAAAGTAGGCTCCACACCCAACATAGGGCTAGAACTCACAACCCTGAGATCAAAAATCACATGCTCTACCCATTGAACCAGCTAGGCATCCCTATAATGTCTTTTTTGTCTTTAAAATAGTTCCTGAATTTATTTTACTTTGTTTTTTTAGTCTGCTATGACATACATATGTTTATTTATTTGCAAAGTTTATTTAAGTAATCTCTAATCCCACTGTGGGGCTCCATCTCACAACCCCGAGATTAAGTGTCTCATGCTCCTCCAACTGAGCCAACCAGGCACCCAAGTCTGCTGTGACAGAAATTTTGAGGATCTTAATTGTTTGACATGATGCTCCTCAAGTTGCATTTATATCTGATTGTTTTCTCATGATTGAATTCAGGTTAAACTTTTTTTTTTTTTTTAGAGAGGGAAGTGGGGCAGAACAAAGAAAGGGAGAGGGAGAGAGAGAATCTCAAACAGGCTCCACGCCCAGTACGGAACTTTATACAGGGCTCGATCTCACAACCCTGAAATCATGACCTGAGCCAAAATCAAGAGTCAAATGCTTAACCAACTGATCCTCTCAGGTTAAACATTTTTGGCAAGAGTATTATGTACATAGTGTACATTTTTCCTTGTGTCACATCAAGAGACATAAAATACTGGTTTGTTTTATCATTAGCGGTTCTAAATTTGATTACTTTGGTAAAGAGGAGGTCTCTGCCAGATTTCTCCATTGTAAAGGGACCTTTTCTCTTTGTAATTATTAAGCAATCTGTGTGGTGATGCCTTGGGATTGTGTGAATGTATTGTTTGAACCCTTTCAAGCAGTGATTTTAGCAACCACTGATTATCCTAGCCTGAATCAGTTAATAGAATGGTCGCTGTGAAAAAGAATATTGCTTGCAATTCTTCTGTAAAGAAGAGTTTTCCTTTCTGTCCATCCTTTTTTTTTTTCTTTTAAGTATGCGGATTTGTGGGTTTTTTTTTTTTTAAGATTTTACTTATTTTAGATGGGGTGGGGGAGGGGCAGAGGAAGACACAAACTCCCCACTGAGCAGGGAGCCAACAACCTGGGGCTCAATCCCAGGACCCTGGGACCACGACCTGAAGATGGACACTTAACCGACTGAGCTACCCAGGTGCCCCAGATTTATGGATTTTTATAGTCCATTATTGGATTTCTGATTCTGGTGCTTGGATTTGACCAGTGTCAGACTGCTGACTCCTTACACTTTTTGATATGTCTCTATCAGTTTTTGAACTCTTCTTTCTGTAACAGCAGAATATTCCAGACTTCTTTCTACTTTCCCTGATTCAACCTTGGTTCCTTTTATTTTATTGTTTATTTATTTATTTTAAAGATACTACTTTTAAGTAATCTTTACACCCAACATGGGGCTCGAATTTACAATCCCGAGATCAAGAGCCACATGCTCCACCAACTGAGCCAGCCAGGTGCCCCAACCCTGGTTCCTTTTGGTAAAAATTTGGTTTTCATGGAACTAATTGGTGGAAGGTATTAGTGATTGACTCTGACTCTGGTGGACTTTGGAAGAATGGTGAGAATGGGGGAAGGCCAATGTCAGATCAAGCTCAGATATTATTTTAGTCACGCCAGCAAGAACTGGTGAGGACTACAATCAAAGCAGTGGGGATAGAAAGGAGGCTAAATTGGTGAGAATTTCTGAAGTCTTAAGAATTAATTTGGTGTTGGTTTAGATGTAAAAGTTGTACACAAGAGAAGAATCAAAGATGATCCATGGTTTCTAGCTTGTGATTCTAGGTAATAGGTGATTCTGAGCATTAAGAGCAAGAATAAAAATCAGCAGAGCAGATTTGTGAAGTAGGATACAAAGTTTAGTTTTCTCTTTCTTTTTTTAGAGGGTGGGGGCGAAGTGCAGAGGAAGAGGGAGAGAGAGAATCTTAAGCAGGCTCCATGCACGGGAGCTGGACTTGGGGCTCCATCTCATGACTCTGAGATCATGACCTGAACCAAAACCAAGAGTCCTACGCTTAACCAACTGAGCCCCCCAGGCACCCTCCAAAGTTTATAGTTTTCTTATAAGAAGTTTGAGGTGCCTGGGGGGTATCCATATAGAGATGTCAGAAGCAGAAACAAGAACTCAGGAGAGAATGATTTGGGAGTGCATGCAATTATGTGTTTGTTTAATCATGAAAAGACTAAATGTGGATTTTTCTCTCAGTTCTGACAAGGTCTTTGAAAATGCTGCAGTTTTCTTTCCTTTTTTTGTGAGTATAACTGAAAGCAACTGTAGAAATCTTAATATATTTTGTTTTAAAAATTAGGATATCATACCATTTATTGATAAATACTGGGAGTGCATGACGACCAGACAGAGACCTGGGAAAATGACTTGGCCAAATAACATTGTTAAAACGATGGTGAGTAGACTAAAATGATTAGACTCGACATTTTGGAAGTCAGTGTTCTTTGTAAGAATTAAATTTGTTTAAGTCTCACTGAAATAATGTGATGACTAAGAAAATGAGAAAACTTAGTTGTAATTCTTGGAGAGTGAGGTATCACTAATTGTAAATTTTAATAGGTTTCACACAGTCACAAAGTTGTGTCTAAAGTGAATATCACCCTGGTTGTTTTATACACGACACTGAAACCTTTTCTACTGTACTTTTGCAAGTATAATTTTATATTGACATTGCAGACTATTTTTTCCTTTGCTTTAAAAACAAAAACAAATAACACTGTTTTAAACATTATTGTCCTTAGAATTAAAGAGAGCACCTGGGGAGAAGCCAACAGCAAGCTGTTAACAGTGCTTATCTCTGTGAGGTGGAGGGATAGGTGAGGATTCTGAAGGACTTTGGCTCTCATTTTTTCAAGTTTCTCTGTTTGAATTTTTGGATGGTCTTGTGTTAATTTTCTAATCAGAGGGGAAAGCAGTAGTATCATTTTGGGAGATTACACTTAGGAATTGGAGTTGCTGGTTGATCATCCATTCAGCACCACTTTGAAGTATAAAATCTCCAATAATGCTAAAATACTGCTTCCTTTTAGAGTAAAGAAAGAGATGTATTCTTAGTAAAGGAACATCCTGATCCCGGGAGTAAGGACCCAGAAGAAGATTACCCCAAATTTGGACTTTTGGATCAGGTACTGTGTACTCCTCTTGATTTGGAGACTGAGATTTGGGCTTTATTAACATTTTACTGTTTGCCACTGCCACTAGAGGCCTCTCACATTGTGGGCTCCAAGGGAGGGTTTCTGCTATATGTGGGAAGAGGGAGCCCTTGCCTTAAACCAGGAGACTAGCATTTTAGTTCTGGCTCTTCCCCTTAATGTTATGGCTTTATGCATATCCTTTTTATCTTTTTTAACTTTCCTCACTTGTATCACAAATAAGCTGTACTGAGTTACTTCTAATTTTCTTTCCATCTTAAAGTTTACTCTTAAAAACTTTTATATTAGCAAGAAAAATTTGTTGTGAATTAGAATTTGTGTTGTGGGGCAGCCCCGGTGGCGCAGCGGTTTAGCGCCACCTGCAGCCCAGGGCGTGATCTGGAGACCCTGGATCGGGTCCCACGTCGGGCTCTCTGCATGGAGCCTGCTTCTCCCTCTGCCTGTGTCTCTGCCTCTCTCTCTCTCTCTCTCTCTCTCTCTCTCTCTCTCTCTGCATCTCTATGAATAAATAAATAAAATCTTAAAAAAAAAAAGAATTTGTGTTGTGTATCTAGCATAATGAGGAAAAAGAAAATTTCCACTCTCTACAATGGCAGAGGTCTCATTTGGTGTGGCAGAAAGCCACATCTTTCAGATGTGCCTTAAAATGTTTGATCAGGGATCCCTGGGTGGCTCAGCGGTTTGGCGCCTGCCTTCCACCCAGGGTGTGATCCTGGAATCCCAGGATCGAGTCCCACATCGGGATCCTTACGTGGAGCCTGCTTCTCCCTCTGCCTGTGTCTCTGCTTCTCTCTATCTCCCTCTCTCTGTCTCTCATGAATAAATAAATAAAATCTTTCTTTTTTTTTTAATTTTTATTTATTTATGATAGTCACACACACACAGAGAAAGAGAGAGAGAAAGAGAGAGAGAGAGGCAGAGACACAAGGAGAGGGAGAAGCAGGCTCCATGCACCGGGAGCCCGACATGGGATTCGATCCCGGGTCTCCAGGATCGCACCCTGGGCCAAAGGCAGGCGCTAAACCACTGCGCCACCCAGGGATCCCAAATAAAATCTTTATTAAAAAAAAATGTTTGATCAGTCAGCATTGAAAATTCAAGGTTTCTTTCTTTCTTTTTTTTTTTATTATTCATGAGAGACACACAGAGAGAGGCAGAGACATAGGCAGAGAGAGAAGCAGGCTCCATGCAGGGAGCCCAATGTGGGACTCAATTCCGGGACTCGAGGATCACACCCTGGGCCAAAGGCAGGTGTTCAACCACTGAGCCACCCAGGCATCCCGAAAATTCAGGGTTTCACACAGAAATGTTACTGTACACAGGTCCATTGCCCAATGATGTACAGTAAGCCAAAACCTGACACCAGTTTTGTAGCAGAGAAAAGGGGTTTTATTGGAGGGTTTCAAGCAAGGAGATGGGAGAAAATTTCTTAGATCTGCTTTCTCGAAGGATAGGGGTTGGGTGTATTTAACCATAAGGAGTCAGGATGTCAGGGAGTGGTGTGTAGGTTGAACGGAATATGCTAACTGATATAGGGACAAAAGGAGGTGTCCTCCTTTCTGGGCATGTGCATTCAGGAATCAAGCCTGTTTATGGGTCATTTGCTCCAAATATAGCAGCTCAGGATGATGAGGTAGAGGGCACCTGGGGGTATGTCCTCCTAGAGGTTACTTTTGTTTGCTCTTTGTCCTTTCTGTGCATTTGGAGGAATTCCCTGTTTGCTCCAGTCTTAGCTAGCCTTATCCTTGATCAGTCAGCTTCTGCAAAACAGGCTCATAAATCAGTCAGTTTTCTTAGAGTAGATGAGTCCAGCATTTGTTAACTTAATGTGCCAATTTTAGAAATTCAGATTTCTGTCTTTTTTTTTCTAAAAGATCTGATTACAATGGGCCTGAATTCCCACAGGGAGCTGAGAAAATGAGGCTTAGGCACTGCTGTTTGCCATTGCCCCCCTCCACCACTCCACCCCCAATGCATTCTTAACCACAGTGATCCTTACATTTGGCCCACTTCACACTTGTTACTTGCTGATCTCTGAAGCATCCAGGTTTGGGACCCTGCAAATTTCAGGGTTGTCAGTTTTGATTCACATTCTTAGGGTTGTCAGTTTTGATTCACATTCTATTAGAATTTCCTGGTTTTTTGAGCATTGCCAGAGTGGTTTGATTATATAGCCTTTATAATTGAATATGTTTTTCCCTCTAGGATCTTAGTAACATTGGTCCTGCTTATGACAACCAAAAGCAAAGCAGTGCTGTGTCTACAAGTGGGAATCTAAATGGTAAGTGTTTAAATGTCTCCTTGATGAAATACTTGTAAGCTGTTGAATCCAAATATGCCTAGCATTGGGCATCCTTTGGGTTGACTCTTAACTGGATATTTACAGAGGCTTTACAGTCCCGAACTCAGTTTTTGGAAGCTAGCTAAAGATTAGACAGATGGTAGTGGAGATCTTTTTGTCCCTTTACACTATAGTTTGATCTTAAATGAAACAGATTTAGCATAAGACAACATACAGGTTTAAGGTTAGATTTACTGTGTTTATTTTAGACTCCCTATCTGTATGTCTGTATCCTCATCACTAACATCTAATGTAGATTCAGTTGCTCTCTGCTCTTACTCCTAATTCAGCTTCTATTTAACAGAACTCCTTTGCCCATCTTCTCATTTTTCTTGCCCTGAAACTTTAGTTTATTCCCATGACAGCATTTCTGTACTGATCACTCACTATAGATGCTTTTCTATCAGTAATCCACCTAATGACAGGAATGGCCTTCAGGATTAATGGTAATCTAATGAAAGTTGGGGTAGCTGGGAGGTAGCTAGCTATTCAGCTAACACATGGTATCATTAACTTGTCCTTTGGAGCAATAGCATCTTAAATCTGTAATCATTTCCACTGTTACTAATATTCTAAGATGGGTTGGAAATAGCTAAGCATATTGTTTATCTTTTTACACCATTTTTTCCCCTTTTAATTGTTTAAAATCTGACAAATACATGGTGCCACTTCTGTTCTTACAGGTGGAGCCTCTTTTGGAGGTGAATTCCTCCTCTGTCTTCTTTCAGCCTCTCAGACTTAAGTATTATGTGGTTTGGAAAATGCTTTTTGCTGAGTTGTGGTAGAAGCTAAAACTAAGTTGAAATTTTAAAGCATCGTGAAAATGGTGGCAATAGCACTTGATATGAAACTATAGTTCCAGTTGAATGTTAGTAATTAAAAGCTTATACATTGTCATATTCTGCCTAACATGGCCAGCAGTCCCCTTAGTAGCTTTATTTCAGGTAGATCTAAAACTTCTCTCTTAAATTAATCAAAATACAAGTAACAGTTAAAAATTAATAGTTTTTTAAGGTAACTCAAACTAGAGATAATGGATGTTGCAACAGTTTAACATTAAACCTTGTTATGAAAAGTAGGAATAATACCTGATATGTTCATAAAAGGAAGTTCTGTGTGAATCTGGTCCTGTATGTGCAGAATATGACTTGCTCTCAATGTCTTGATCTTTTTCATTGCAGCAGAACTGCTGATAATTTCCAAGCTTGCCCCAAATTAAGATACAGTACTCTATGTAGTTGTTTCCATAAAGGTGTTTTCCTGCAGTTCAGGGACATTTTCTGGCAGATGGAAAAACAAATTGAGAGGAAAGACAGAACTGGACAAGGATTTCAAAGTACCTATTTCAGAAATCACTAGGTAGGAGTCCTTGTGGCCTGAGTATGTAGCTAAATTAATTTTTGTATGACATATGTAAATTGTCTATTGATATTTGCTCTTAATTCCACAAGCTAGGTTAATCTAACTTGAATTTTATACATTGGCACAGTAATTGTAAAAGTTGCCTGCTAAATTTAAAGCCTTTCTACTTGTGTCATGCACAACTGGAGTGGATACCTAGTAGCACTGGAGAGAAACACCTTTTTAGTATTTCCGTTTCTGTTTTCTATGTTTTATGTACCTTTGTCTTGTTGGATATTCTAGTTAAGTGCTTTAGCAGATATTGTGCCTTTATTATGTTTATGGAATATATCATGCACAGTTCAAGCAAGTGAACATCTCCTTATACTGAGGATATTCTTTGTGAATGTTTGTATTGATTTGGGTGGGAAAAAAATGTTACTCTTGCTATTGTTTTTAGATGTGGGTATTTGGAATCTGGATGAGTGAAAATGCATTTGTGTCACATCCTCAGAAAGTGTACTTGTAGTTATAGTTTATTAAGAAAGGAAGGTTGAAAATGTAATACCGGTGTTATCAGTGCTACGTTCCTTTGAGCTTACCACTAGAGCCCAGTGTTCGTAGCTGTGAGAAGCTCAGCAGACTCTTTCAGAACCAAGGTGAAACCCACTATGCTTTCAGGAAGGAAATCCTCCTGTGTGTGGTGTTACACAAATGCACGTCGGGAATGTTAGTCTCCATGGAATTTCCATATCCTGGGAAGCTTCTGTCATAACTCATTGAAAGTGATCTGCCTTCTCTTCAAAGGGGGAATTGCAGCAGGAAGCAGTGGAAAAGGAAGAGGAGCTAAGCGCAAGCAGCAGGATGGAGGGACCACAGGGACCACCAAGAAGGCCCGGAGGTGGGCAGAACACCCGCTCCCACTGTTACACCATTCTTTGGTGCTGGCACAGTTCATCAGAGGGAAAAGAACTGTACTCTTCACTAGCTCAGGTGTCTGAGATTAAAAAGCCTGTCCATTCTTCTCAAATCTTGAGCGCTTTGAGGGGTAAAATAATCCCAGGCTAGGAATCCTGATTTACAGATTTGTTAAAATCAGCCCTGGGGCAGCATCCTGTGGAGTTAAGTTCTGTAGGACATCTCGAGAAAGGGTAGGTTGGGGAGAGGGAGAGCAGACCCAATATTGAACTTGAGCTCTTTTACCTCATCTTTGCTGTGCCTCTTCCCTTTGCTTTGTTCAATAAATCCTGGTCTTATTTAGCTTGGCAAGGTAGTAAGTGCTCATATCTCTGAGTTTCATGTCATTAGTTAATAGTAATTAATATACTAAAGGAAATTGTAATTGTTTCCTTCTCCCTTTCTCTCCCTTATGAAGTACTAGCTCTGTTTCAAAGATATTCCTACAGACTAGAGAGTAATTTGACCAAAACCACTTCATTAAATTTAAAAGCAAATCTTTTCCTGGTTTGCCTGCAGAGGGCAGGATGATCTATTTGAGCAATGGAAAACATTTGTGACCTTGCATGTGTTCCTCTTGAAATCTAACAAATCAGATGTCCTTCTTACAGATTTGAAGGCATTTGAGCTAGAGGGAGTTTTAGTTTCTTGATTTTATTTTTTCCTTTCTGCAGTGACCCTTTGTTTTCTGCTCAGCGCCTTCCGCCTCATGGCTACCCCTTGGAACACCCGTTTAACAAAGACGGCTATCGGTATATTCTAGCTGAGCCCGATCCCCATGCCCCTGACCCTGAGAAGCTTGAACTTGACTGCTGGGCAGGAAAGCCTATTCCTGGAGACCTCTACAGAGCGTGCTTGTATGAACGGGTTTTATTAGCCCTACACGATCGAGGTATGTAAGGTATTAATGTTCATGTTGGACGCAGATGGTACTTTGAAAACTGTCCTCAGCTTTGTTCAGTCTAAAATGAGAGAAAAATGTCAGTCTATTACCCCCACCTGTAGTTCTAGCTGGACTCAGCTAGAACACGCAAGAAAGAATCTCCTTCCTTTAAAAAAAAAAAAAAAAAAAAGAATCTCCTTGTTTGTCTCTTCCTATAAACTCTAGCCATTTATGTAAATGCATACGTGTGTGTGTGTGTGTGTGTGTGTGTGTGTTTTTAAAACTTCCTATTTTGAACTAATTTTATTTTTAAGTAATCTCCATACCCAGCGTGGGGCTCAAACTTACAACCCTAAGATCAGAAGTTGCATGCTCTGCCAACTGAGCCAGCCAGACACTCCTATTTTGAACTAATTTTAAACTTAGAATAAAGTTATAAAAATAGTTTTAATATATCCCTCCCCAAGCTTCTAATGGTAACATCTTACATGAACTTTTTTTTTAAAGATTTTTTATTTTTTTTTTATTATGAGAGACACAAAAGGCAGAAACATAGGCAGAGGGAGAAGCAGGCTCCCTGTGGGACGCCCAATGCAGGACTTGATCCCAGGATCCCAGGATCATGACCTGAGCCAAAGACAGATCTCAACCACTAAGCCACCCAGGTGCCCTTTTTTTTAAGATTTTTTATTTATCATCTTACACAATTGATAATCCAGTTATCAAAAGCAGGAAGTTAACATTGGAATATGCAATTAACTAAACAAAAGATTTCATGTACATTTCACCAGTTTCC
Source organism: Nyctereutes procyonoides (assembly GCF_905146905.1). Taxonomy (NCBI): domain Eukaryota; kingdom Metazoa; phylum Chordata; class Mammalia; order Carnivora; family Canidae; genus Nyctereutes; species Nyctereutes procyonoides. Next base: position 14,157,006 of record NW_026575120.1, read on the forward strand.
TCATTAATGCCTATTCTTAAGGATCTTACATTGCATTTCATTATTTCTCCATAGTCTCTTGAAGCCTTTAACAGTTCCTCAGTCCTTGTATATCTTTCATGATCATATTAATCAGGGATTCTGTCGAATATTGCTCAGTAAGTGTCTAACTTTACCTCATGATTAGACCAAGGTTATGCATACTTTGGAAGAATACCACAGAAATGAGTCCTCATTGCGTCATCTCATGGTGATCATGATGTGGATATGTCTAATTATTGATCATGTTGACTTGGTCATCTGGTTAAGGTGGTTTCTGTGGCTTTCTTTGTCTTTCCCTTTGTAGTTAATAAATACCTTGAGGAAAGATGCTTTAAGGCTTTGCAGATATCCTGTTTATAAAGTTTTGCTCAAAAAAAAAAAATAAAAATAAAAAAAAATAAAGTTTTGCTCAATTTTATCCTTCAGTGGATCTTTTCTGCAACATTTTTTTTAAAGATTCTATTTATTTGAGAGAGAGAACATGAGCAGGGGGAGGGGTAGAGGGAGAAGGAGAAGCAGACTCCCTGCTGAGCAGGGAGCCCACAGGGCTCAATCCCAGGACCCAGAGATCATGACCCGAACCAGAGGCAGACACCCAGCTGACTGAGCCACTCGAGCGCCCCTGCAGCAGTTATTAATGTGATGTTTGCGTGATGGTCTTTTATGTCTTTCTTCCTGTCTCCACTTATTATTTAATTGATTATATCAGTGTGAACTCTAGTTGCTCAAATTATTCTTGTTTTGGCCATGGGGAGGGGTTTTTGTGAGTTTTTTTTAAAGATTTTATTTATTCATTCATGAGAGACGCTGAGAGGCAAGACGTAAGCAGAGGGAGAAGCAGGTTCCTTGTAGGGAGCCTGATGTGGAACTTGATCCCAGGACCCTGGGATCACAACCTGAGCCAAAGGCAGACATTCAACCACTGAGCCACTCTAGTGCCCCCATAATGAACTTCTTAAGGTTAGTTCCATTGTTTTTTTGATAGGCCTCATCTTTTTTTTTTTTTTTTTTAAGTACTTCTTTACTTTCTGGCATCACAAAATATTTCTGGCTTATCTAGTAATTTCTACATCCCAGGCCAAGTATCAGCTACTTCTCTGATGAGCCCTGGTTCCTTTGATTGGAGAATGAGATTTAGAAATAAAGACTTAAGTGTTATGCTCCCCAGATGTCGCTTCTAGACTCTTTCAATGGACAGAAATAGGAGTTGTATGTATATCAGCTAACACGTATATATACAGGGCTATACTGCATTTGCACTGATAGCTTGGATTCCAGTGAAACACGACAGGGTAGTTCCAGCCCTCCGCCTTATTTGTCATTTCTTTCTCCAACAGTGAGAAACCTGGCTAATTTGTCTACAGTGTAGTCCTTTATTTGTTTATTTGTAATATGCACATAATGTAGTTTCAGAATTGCTAACCTCTGTGAGAAATACTCACTAGCTAGCTTACAGTAGTTCCGTCCAGCTCTTTGTCTTTTAATCTTGCAGTATTCCATCAGGTTACTGTTAACTTAGCTTCGTTCTCTTTCTCCCTACCTCATTCAGGGTGATTGTATGTGTCATTTATAATAGTTAGGTTTATTTGTTAGTGTCTGTATGCTATTTTTTTTAGGTTCTCCCACCTCCTGGGGGGCTCGGGGGGGAAAGACAGAGAGAGAGAAAATTGTGTGTGTGGGGGGGGGTATTCAGGAGAGTCGGTGAAGGGTCTGTGAAACATGACTGTGGTTCCGGGAGTTAAAGTTGTATAAAAAGGTTAACTCAAAGTATCACTCACTCGTCATCCCTGCCACCCCATTCTCATTCTTTTCTGCCCTCACTTACCCTTTATAGGTAACCAATCTCGTTAGTTTTCTAATTTATCCTTGCTATGTTTCTTCTGCACAAATAAACAGATATATGTACTTCCTTTTATCTCCTTTTTTCATGCATGAAGGGCAGATACTCTTTTGCATTTTCCTTCATGCATTTACTCCGCAGTACTTCAAAGAGATCATCTTTGTTTTTTCCTATTTTTTTAGCTTCTTAATACTGTATTATGTGGAGATATATAGCTTATTCAACCACTCTTTGGGCACTTTGTGTCTAGTATTCTGCAATTACAAAAAGATACTGAATAACCATGACCATGTGTGTTTTGTATTGTTGTTGGTATACTTGCAGGGTAGAATTCTAGAAGTAGAATTTGCTGGAGGAAAAGATAAGCAGATATATATGTAGTTTTGTTAGCATCGCCAAATTGCCCATAGGAAAGTTGTGCCAATTTGCATTCCCACCAGCAGTGTAGAGTGTTTATTTTCCCCATAGCCTCACAAACAGAATGTGCAATTGTCCTATATTTTAACTGGGCAGTCTCATTGGTGAGAAATGATACCTTAGAGCTGTTTTGTGTGTGAGTTTGAACACTTTTTCCTGTTTAAGAGTCATTATGGGGGCACCTGGGGTGGTTTAGTGGTTGAGCATCCGCCTGCCTTTGGCTCAGGTTGTGATTCTGAGGTCCTGGGATTGAGTTCCGCACTGGGCTCCCTGCAAGGAGCCTGCTTCTCCCTCTGCCAAATGTCTCTGCCTCTCTCTGTGTGTCTCTCATGAATAAATTAATAAAATCTTAAAAAAAAGAGTCATGTTTTGAATTATCTGTCCCTTTATATACTGGAATATTGACCTCTTGTTTGTGGTATGTGTTGTGAATATTTTCTCCCAGTTTGTCAGTTGTCTTTTGACTTTATAACTTTTTTTTGTCCTAAAAAACTCTTTAATGTATAATAGCTCTTTTAATAACATAATTTACTTAAAATAGCCTTCATTATCCCTTAGTCACTTACATCCCTTAGAATGTAAAAATGAGGGATCCCTGGGTGGCGCAGCGGTTTGGCGCCTGCCTTTGGCTCAGGGCGCGATCCTGGACACCCGGGATCGAATCCCATATCGGGCTCCCGGTGCATGGAGCCTGCTTCTCCCTCTGCCTGTGTCTCTGCCTCTCTCTCTCTCTCTCTCTCTCTCTCTCTCTCTCTCTCTGTGACTATCATAAATAAATAAATTTAAAAAAAAAGAATGTAAAAATGAATTTAAATAAACTCACATTTTTTAATATATATTTTTTATTTATTTATTCATGAGAGACACGGAGAGAGCGAGGCAGAGGGAGAAGCAGGCTCCATGCAAGGAGCCCGACGTGGGACTCGATCCTGAGTCTCCAAATTCACATCCCAGAATGAAGGCAGCGCCAAATCGCTGAGCCACTGGGGCTGCCCTAAACTCACTACTTTTAGATGAGTGTACCTTATGAATTTTTGTTGTTTTCTAGAGTATTAATGAAAATTCCAAATAACATTTCACTCTGTATGTATGTCGAACAAGGTTTCTTTAAAATATAACTATTATACCATTATTATCCCTAACCAAAATGAATAATAATTCCTTAATGATCTAATAATATTCACATATTCACATTTCCATGGTTTAAAATATGCCTTTCAGTTGTTTCTTTGAATTAGCTCTAAACAGGTCACATACATACTTATTGCATTTGGAAGCCCATTATTTCTTGATTTAATGCTAACAACTAAGACTTGTAGGAGTGCCTGCCTGGCTCAGTCAGTGGAGTGTGTGACTCTTGATCTTGGAGTTGTGAGTTGGAGTCCCATGCTGGGTGTAGAGATTACTTTTTAAAAATAAAATTAAATTTATAAAAAAAACTAACACTTACATTGATGCTGGTCATTTGGAAGGGCAGGAATCCTATGGTGTCATGTCCATTATATATGGATTGTTTGACTTCTGGTAGTGGCAAGCATACTTTGATAGTAGGGAAGAGCCATATAAGTGACTTCAGGGTGTAAGAAGTGAGACCTGTCTTATTTCATTATACATAATAGCTATAATCCTGGAAGAAGGAAAAAAAAGAACACTGGCCCTTAGTAGTTAATTATTTTTTTTTAAAACTTAATATAGGATAGCAGGGGCTGCTTGCTGTTTATGCTATTTATGCTGAGCCTTTGAAAAATTAATGATAAATCTGTATGTTATCTTTTAAAGTTTTTATTTTGAAATAATCTCAGATGTGTAAAAAAGTTGTAAGAACAGTACCTAACTATTTTTTTCTGAACCATTCGAGAGTAAGTTGCCATGACCCCCTCTCATTTTTTGAACTTGATGATGTAATTCTTACAAGTAAGGATGTTGCCCTTGTGTTATTTAATGCTGCTTAACAAAGTACCATAAAACTTAGCAGTCTAAAACTATAAATGTTCATTATCTCCCACAGTTTTTAAGGTTGGGAATCTGGGAGCAGCTTAGCTGTGTGGCATGTTTCAGTAGAATTCATGTGGTTGCAGTCAAGCTCTTAGCTGGGCCTATCGTCTCTGAGGACTCGACAGAGGCTGGAAGACTTATTTCCAAGATGGCTCACTCATGTCACTTTGACAGGATTCTCTCAGAGCCTCACCATGTGGGCCTCTCCATAGACTAATTATCCTCATCCATGGATGTTAACTCCTCCCAGTGCAAGTGATCCAGGAGAGCAGTAGAGTTTGAGTGTCTTCTGTGACCTCTCTTTGAAGCTGGTTAGTTGCTTCAACTTTGTTTTGTTAGAAGTGAGTCCCTATGTTCAACCCACACTCAGGTGGAGGGAAATTAGGCTCTACCTCTTCAAATGAAGAGTATCAAAGAGTTAGTGGATATTTTTTTTAACTGTCACATTCTTACAGAACCAGTACATAACCATCAAAGACAGGAAATTAACACTGATTACTACCATCTGATGACCCTCAGATCCTAGTCAAGTTTCTTCAGTTGACACAGTAATGTCATTATAGCAAAGGATCCCATTGAGAATCATTTGCTGCTTTTAGATGTCATGTCTTTTTTTTTTTTTAAGATTTTATTTATTCATGAGAGATAGGAGCAGAGACACAGGCAGAGGGAGAAGCAGGCTCCCCGCAGGGAGCCCAATGTGGGATTTGATCCCAGGACCCCGGGATCATGCCCTGAGTGGAAGGCAGATGCTCAACCACTGAGCCACCCAAGTGCCCATAGATGTCATGTCTTTTAAGTCTTCTTCAATCTGGAACAGTTTTTCTATTTCCTAGATTTTGAGGACCTTGAAGCTTTTGAAAATGAGAGTGCACTTGTTTTATAGAATATCTTGCAGTTTGAGTTTGTCTGGTTGATTCCTTAGGATTTGATTCAGTTCTGCATCTTTGACAGAAATATCATTAAATCATGCTATCTATGTTCTTCACGTTGTATCCTGTCAGGTGGTACATGATTTTAATTTGTCCCATTACTGATGATGTCCACTTTGATCATTTGGCTAAGGTGGTATCTGCCAGGTTATCCCCTGAAAAGTTACTTTTTTCCCCTATGTAATTAGTACTTTAGGAGGAGGTACACCCTTTAGTGTCCTATTCCATCCTGGACACTTGCCTTGCTCAGCCCCCACCTAGTGGCTGTAGGGGTGAATTGCCCAGGAAGGGATAAGGGAAGAAATATTTGTATTTGAGAAGTTAGAATTTGCAAAATGCCTAAGAAAGTTGTGCTAAGCAACATGCATTTAATTTAAGGAAGTTATCATCTGCCTAATACATGAGCCATTGTGGTTCTGTGTAACAGAAAGAGCGCAGGGGCAGGGCTTTTTAGTCAGCCATGCCACAATGACCTGCAGTGCGCTCTTGAACAGCCACATCATCTGCTGCTCCATCTGCACTGTAGAAATGGTAGTTGAGAGAGTCAGGGTCTGTCTACCTACCTATCTACCTGTGAAAGTACTTTGTAAGTCGTAAAGGCCTTTATAAAAGCTATAGCTGGGGATCCCTGGGTGGCTCAGCGGTTTAGCGCCTGCCTTTGGCCCAGGGTGCAATCCTGGAGTCCCGGGATCGAGAACCACGTTGGGCTCCTGGCATGGAGCATGCTTCTCCCTCCTCCTGGGTCTCTGCCCCTCTCTCTCTCTCTCTCTCTCTATCATAAATAAATAAATTTTAAAAAGATAAAATAAAAAATAAAAGCTATAGCTAATCTCAAGTTTTTGCTTCCTCCTGTAGAAGTCAGACAACTTTGAGTGTTACAAACAATATTTCAACTTCTTTTTCCTCACTGGCCTTAACTGGATTTGTGTTTGTTTCTATGTTGATAAAAATCAAACGACATCACCTGGAAATGTTCTCCTATCTTTTGTCATTGTTTTTCTTCACTTCCAAGACGCAATATCCCCTCCAGTTGGTTTAGATTGTCCCCTTATCTTGCATAATGGCCTCATAGTAAAGTTTCAAACATACACAAAGGTAGAAAGATGAATACAATGAACCTTCATATACTTTTCACCTAGATTTAACAATTATCAAGTTTTTGCCATATTTATTTTATCTGGGTTTTTTGCCTCTCTTTTTTTTCCTGAATTTTTAAGACAAATCTCACCCTACATACCTCTAAAAAATATGCATTTCTAAAAGATGGGGTTGTTTTCTCTTATAACCACAATGCTCACACTTAACAAAATAGATCATTCCTTGCTATCATCTAACTTCAGTCCATAATCAGATTTCCTTGATTGTGTCAAATATATTTTTATCTCCCCCACAAAATTCTTACCAATTACAAAGGGAAAATAGTAACTTTATTTTTTAAATTTTTTTAATTTTATTTAATTTCATTTAATTGACATATAATTTGTTAGTTTCAGAGGTAGAGGTCACTCATCAGTCTTATGTAATACCCAGTGCTCATTCCATCAAATGTCCTCCTTAATGCCCCTCACTCAGTTACCACATCCCCTACTACCCTCCATCAACCCTCAGTTTGTTTCCTATGATTAAGAGTCTCTTGGGCAGCCGAGTGGCTCAGTGGTTTAGCGCCGCCTTCAGCCCAGAGCGTGATCCTGGAGACCGGGGATCGAGTCCCACGTCAGGCTCCATGCATGGAGCCTGCTTCTCCCTCTCCCTGTGTCTCTGCCTCTCTCGCTCTGTGTGTGTCTCTCATGAACAAATAAAATCTTAAAAATAATAATAATAATCTTTAAAAAAAAGTCTCTTATGGTTTTTCTCCCTCTCTGATTTTGTCTTGTTTTAGAAAATAGTAGCTTTATAGTGGAGAAACCTGTAAGGCACCATGATAGTCAAGTGCTCAAAGTGTAACGTGGACATTTTGATATCATGTGTTTCCTCATAAGATATACTGAGCAGCACAGCATTATTTACTTCAGTGATGTTCCAGTCACAAAAAGCATTACCTGTATTTAAATTGGAGAAAACATCAGAAAAACCTAATTGAGGGACATTTATTTCCTATAAATGAAAAGTGACCAGTACTCTTCAAAATGTCATGGTCATGAAAGACTTAAACTGTCTCAGATTGGAAGAAACTAAGGACACATGACAACTAAGTGAAATGTGGGATGTTGGATTAGATCCTGGAACAGAAGAAGGATATTATTTGGCCAATTGGCTTGATTTGAAGATGATCTATAGGTTAGTTAACAGCATTGTATTATTAATACTAATTTTCCAGTTTTGATAATTGTGTTGTGGCCACAGATGGTATTAACATTTGGGGAAGCCAGGTGAAGGACATATGGGGAATGTGTACTATTTTTGAAAGTCTAAAATTATTTCAAAATAAAATATTGGGTCTATTAAAGGATGGTTTATACAGGGGCACCTGGCTGGCTCAGTAGGTAGAGCATGCAACTTGATTCCAGGGTTGTGAGTTCAAACCCCACATTCAGTATAAAACTTACTTTTAAAAAAAAAGGGATGGTTTATACAAATCAAGACCCAAGCACATTATAATTGGTTTGTTACATTTTAGGGACTAGCATCATTAATTTTAACCTGTTAATTTAATATCACTTTTAGTAGAAACTAGATTACCTGACCACTTTATTCCTTTTTTTTCCCTCTCACCTTCAGCCATGTCTTCTGTTGAGATTTTGAAACTCCTGAACTAATACTTCAGATTCCTGACCTAATAGTCTGATTTCTTACTCCATTTTCCTGGAGACTCTGGCTTGGGGGGCAGTTGTCTCCAAGTGCCTCCAGTAAGTTGCGGGCCATTGTTTTCATCTTCACACTGCAGCTCCCCAGCTAAAGATCTCCGATGACCGGCTCACTGTAGTTGGAGAGAAGGGCTATTCCATGGTCCGGGCTTCTCATGGGGTACGGAAAGGCTCCTGGTACTTTGAAATCACAGTGGATGAGATGCCGCCAGACACCGCTGCCAGACTGGGTTGGTCCCAGCCGTTAGGTGAGTGGAAGCTGTTGTGCGGCCTTCGCAGCTGGCGGAGAGGTATAGACCATCTGGCTGAGCTTCATGACTTTTCAGCTTATTGGGCAGAAAAGTCACTTCCTGAAGGATTGGGTGGTTTGCAATTTTGTAAAACTGACCAAAAAATATAATGAAAGGAGAATTTTTTTGTCAGCAAACCAGATTTGATTTGCAGTCTTTTGACTTCCTGTAAATTTCTTTATCGGAACAGGTAACCTTCAAGCTCCCTTAGGTTATGATAAGTTTAGCTATTCATGGCGAAGTAAAAAAGGAACCAAGTTCCACCAATCGATTGGCAAACACTACTCTTCTGGCTATGGACAGGGAGATGTGCTGGGATTCTATATCAATCTTCCTGAAGACACAGAGACAGCCAAGTCACTGCCCGATACTTACAAAGATAAGGTGAGTTTGTCCTCCTGAGAGATTTCTCAGGGTTTGAAGATCTGTGGCAGCTAACAAATGCCTGCAATTGCGGCCTGGGTGTTCTCTTGTAATGCTGACCTACCATTCACATATTTTTCTGACATTTCGCTATGAAAATTTTTAGATACAACAAAGTTGAAAGAATTTTAAAGTCAGTGTCCGAATACCCATCACCTAGATTCTACCATGAACCTATTATTTGCTCATTCCTCCACCCACCCACCCATCTGTCCGTCCATCTTGTTTTAATATACTTCAGAGAGGTATAGCGATCAATATACCTCACTCCTGCCCACGTACTTCAGGATACATGTCAATACCTAGAGTGCAACCTTGATTTAGCTTTTTCTTTTGATATAAAACTTACCTAAAATGAAATGTACAGATTTTAAGTATAAATTCACTGAGTTTTGAGTTTGGCCTAAATCCCTAAGAAGACATTAGAATCTTATCACCCCAAGAAGTTCCCTCATGCTCTTTCCCAGTCAGTCCTAACTCCCATCCCTTAGAGACCCAACCACCATCTAGAAATTTTTTTTCCCTATCATAATCCTATAAGTTTTAATTGTTCTTAAACTTAAGTAAATTGAGCCATGTACTATGTAGGCTTTGTATCTGGCTTTTATTGTTTGACATAATGCTTTTGAGATTCATTTATGTTTTTGCATGTATCTGTAGCTTGTTTCCTTCTGTTGTGGAGTAGTGTTGCATTGTATGAATACACGCAGTGGATTTATCCATTTTCCTATTTTTTCCAGCTTTATTGATATATAACTGATATACAACTATCCATTTTCCTATTTTTAAAAAATTTTAAGATTCCAATATAAATAACATACAGTATTTGTTTCAAGTGCATGATGTAGTGATTTAACAATTCTGTGTATTAGTGCTTATCATGATAAGTGTACTTTTAATCCCCTTCACTTATTTCACGCATCCCCCCCACCTACCTCCCTCTAGTAACCACCAGTTTGTTCTGTCTTGTTGAGTCTGGGTTTTTTTGTTTGTTGTGTTTCTTAAATTCCACATATGAATGAAATCATATGATATTTGTCTTTCTCTGACTAACTTATTTCACTTAGCATTATATTGTCTAGCTCCATCTATGTTGTTACAAATAGTAGCAAGATTTTGTTCTTTTTTTATGGCTGAGTAATATCCCATTTTGTATACACCACATCTTTATCCATTCATCTATAGGTAAGTACTTGGGTTGCTCCCATAATTTGGCTGTTGTAAATAATGCTCAATAAAAATAGAGATGCATATATCTTTTTGAATTAGTGTTTTTTGTTCTTTGGGTAAATACCCAGTAATGGAATTACTAGATAAGATAACTCCATTTTCCTGTGGATAGACACTTGGGCTATTTCAGGTTTGCGGGTGTTAGGAATAAAAGTGACTAGAACTCTCTTATACAAATGTTTTTGTAAACATGTTTTTGTTTCTTTTGGGTCAGCAGCTAGAAATGCAATTACTGGGCCATAAGGTAGTTATATATTTAGTTTTAGAAGCAGTTACCAGACTCTTTCCACTCCCAGCTACAATGTGTGGTAATTGTAGTTGCTTCATATCATTCTCAGCATTTGTTGTCTATCAACTTAATTTTAGCCATTTTGGTGGCTCCTAGTCTGTGACTTGTTTATGTCTTAATGGTGTTTTCTGATGAACTGGAAGTTTTTAATTTAAGAAATCTATCAAATTTTTCTTTTACACTTATATTGCTTTCTATGAGTTAATAATTCTTTGCCTACTTTCCACTCATGAAGGTATTCTTCCATGTTTTCCTTCGAAAACATGGTTTTAGCTTTTACATTTAGGTCTCTGATCCACCTTGAATTACTCTTTGTGTATGGTATGAAGTGTAGGGATCAAGGTTAATTTTTTCTTCCATATGCATGGATATCCAATTATCCTAACCCCATTTTTTGAAAACTTTTATGCTTATTTCTTTGTTGCCCTTTGTGAAAATCAGATGATTTTACAAGTGGAAAGTAGAATTTGTTCTTGAGCTCTCTATCCCATTGCTCTGTTTGTTGACCTTTATGCCAGTACCACACTGTCTTGATTATTGTAGTTTTAGAGTAAGTCTTCAAATTATGTAGTATTGGTCCTTTTTGCTTCCTTATTTTTGTCTGGTGTGGGTTTGTGTGTGTGTAGTATTTTAATTTTGAAGATACTAATATATGCCTAGACTTTCTAGAAAGATACAAGAACACTGGAAAAGAGGTTGCTTTTGGGAAAGGGAAACTTGCATGTTGAGTGACATGGTGAGAGGGAGAGAGACTCTTTTTTTTTTTTTTAATTTATTTATGATAGTCACAGAGAGAGAGAGAGAGGCAGAGACATAGGCAGAGGGAGAAGCAGGCTCCATGCACCGGGAGCCTGATGTCGGGCCCGGGTCTCCAGGACTGCGCCCTGGGCCAAAGGCAGGCGCCAAACCACTGTGCCACCCAGGGATCCCGAGACTCTTCATTTTATGTTCTTGTAAATCTCTTGAATTTTTTTTTTTTACTGTGTTTATGTGCTAAGAAATTTAAAATAAAAAAAATAATAATGTCATACATTTTCCTGGGAATAAGTAATTAATTAGGCTCTTGGGAACCAGCAAGGAAGGGGTGAACTGGAAACCTATAGGAGAATCAGAACTAGGATTAAAGGAAGTGGCTCTCAAAAATGTTTTTATAGAATAGGAGATTGTAGGCTCAGTAAACTTGTTATTTCACTGAGATTATCGAGGGAAAAAAGAACTATGAATTAATTTTAGTTTAATGGGTATTTTTGTTGTGGTAAAAGTATATATGTGTATGTATGTGTTTTTTCACAAATCTTAGTAAAGGTCTTTTTTGAAAATGTTTAACCAGTATGTGCCATCCAGTAGTTTTTAAGATGCATGTAGTTGTTTAAAATCTAGCAAAGCTAAACCCCACATAGATTTTTAATTTTTGTTGCAAAGCCCAAGGGATCCATGCTATTTGTGTGAATCTGGCTTTTTTTTTTTTTTAATTTCATGATGATGTAGCTCATGCTTCAATGTTCCTTTTTTCCTTTCTTTCTTGATTTTCAAGGCTTTGATAAAGTTCAAGAGTTATTTGTATTTTGAGGAAAAAGACTTTGTGGATAAAGCAGAGAAGAGCCTAAAGCAGACTCCCCATAGTGAGGTGAGTCATGATCATAAAAATGTCAGAACTAGAAGACTTTGAAGATTGGGACCAATCTCCTAATTATAAAAGTGAGGAAAATGAAACCTGAAGGGGCATCAGAGCAAGCTCCCACTCCTGCCTACTGTGTTTGTGCTCTTCCTGTGGTACCATGCTGTTACTATAAAAGGGATCATCAGGGCTCTTTTAGGGCCAGTCTATAGAGAAAAAGGTAAAAACAGCAGCCTACTGGGGAAATCTGCAAGATATTGAGGAAGCAGGTCAGAGATATTTCTTCTTCTCAGAGGAAGGGTCAGGTTCAGAGGAAGGAACACTGGAATAGGAGAGGATCTTGCTGTGACCCAAAGGCAGCAGGAGCTGTCATGGTTCATTCAGTGTCCTCTAGAACTTTCCCTACTTCCTGTTCCAAGGCTGATGGAAACACATCTGCCCAAAGTCCCAGCATAAATAAAGGCTGGCACGACAGGACCTAGCCGCAAGGGCTGAAATTAGAAGGAGAAGGGGTGGAAGAAAATTTTAAGCTGGAAACATTTTTCCATAAAAATGTTGTGAAGCTGCCTGGGACAGTAATAGAAGCAAATGTAGGAGAAAATAAAGTAGGGTTCCAGTTGTTTTTAGGGGGAAAATAATAAAGGAAAACAACTAATAGATCTAAGGATAATCCAGCCTGGGAGAAGATCACTCATGCTGGGAGGAATAGGCAGAGAAGTTTGCTTCAGAAAGAAGAGCCTTTTCTGAAGTCCATAGGTAGTGGATGAGAGAAAATATTCGGAATAATTTCAAAAGGGAAAGGACAAAAAGAAAATGAGGATTCAGAGATTTAGAAGATCTGAAGAGATTTTCAAAGGAGAAATACAGAAGTGAGAATCTGATGTAAGGGAAGGGGACAAATAAGCTTAAAAGGGTATGGTTCCAGGGAATTGGTGGAAGACCAAATTATTATTATTTTTTTTAAGATTGTATTTATTTATTCATGAGAGACACAGAGAAAGAGAGGCAGAGGCACAGGCAGAGGGAGAAGCAGGCTCCATGCAGGGAGCCTGGTTTGGGACTCGATCTCAGGACTCAAGGATCACGCCCTGGGCTGAAGGCAGGGCACTAAACCACTGAGCCACCCGGGGATCCCCGGAAGACCAAATTACTCTCTAGAAATATGTGATGAATAATAGGAAAACAGATTGATATAAGTAACATAAGAATTCAGAAAGCAAAGAAACCTGAGGACTGACTAGAATAGTGCATGTGAATATGCTCTGAAAAATCTAAAGTCCTGTATAAAGATGTTGTTGGTGCACAAGCTATATGCTGGTCTTGGAAGACCTTACTACCAGCATGGTGACAGCACTTCTAAAGGGTTCTCCAAGTGAGTTATTTTTCAGTTTGTTCTGTGGTTAAATTCTGAAGTAAAACCATGGTTTTTGTTTCAGATAATATTTTATAAAAACGGTGTCAATCAAGGTGTGGCCTACAAAGATATTTTTGAGGGGGTTTATTTTCCAGCCATCTCACTGTATAAGAGTTGCACGGTATGTATTATCTGTTCATCCTGTGAACAGGACTTGAGGGAAATAGATGAATGGTTGTGTTGGAAGAGCTATTGATGTGAGTTCTAGAAAGACGTCTGAATAGCCTAAGAGTCAAAGGAGAATGTGTTCCTACTGTTACTCTTTGTTTCAAAAATAGTGGGGTGTTTTAGGAAGTATTTGCTTGGATAGATAAAAGATTGTGCGGTTAGTGTGTCCCATACTTTTCCTTTGAATGTACTATGTGGTAAATATTATTGTTCCATGTAAAACATAGGAGGTACATAGGTACAGAAGTCAACTTGGTGTTATAAGTCATGATAATCCACTACCATTGGTTAGTAACTGTTGCTTATACTGTGTTGTGTTTTTTTTTTTTTTAATATGATCCAGTATGAAAGGGACTCTCATCAGATCCTGTTAGGTTTTTGTTGTTGTTTTAAATGGTTTAAAAGGGTAATGTCTGGAAGTTTCCATGTATTTTTAGTCTGTCAGTAACCACCATTTAAATAGAATAAGGAAATCTTTAGGTTGTAAACAGAAATCATCAAGTCTACCTAATTTTTGACAAACATCAGGATGTTGACCATTTTTAGCACTGTGAATCTATGTCATTCGTTCTGCTTGTGCCCCGAATGTCATAGCTACATTTAAAAAGTTCCCATGTCACGTTCAACTTGTTCACTGTTTTCTTCTGTGCTTTCATGTCTGCTCGAATTGAACTCCCCCAGGTTTCCATTAACTTTGGACCATGTTTCAAGTATCCTCCAAAGGATCTCACTTACCGCCCTGTGAGTAACATTCACGATACATCCTCCTATCTCTGTTTCTTCTTGTTGTAGCTATTCTCATCGCCTCAATTCTGTTTCTTGTTCCCCCCACAGATGAGTGACATGGGCTGGGGCGCTGTGGTAGAACATACTCTGGCTGATGTCTTGTATCATGTGGAAACAGAGGTGGATGGGAGACGGAGTCCACCATGGGAACCCTGACCAGATCCCTCTTTGCAGACGTGGACTTTCTGGGGAATAAATTGGGGAGGGGGCCTGTTTTTGTTTTTTAACTGTTGCAGACGTTCTCCCAAAGATACTACGGAACACAGCCTCTGCTGTTAGCAAGTTAAAAGTGTGGGTGAGACTGGGAAAGACTGCCTGCCCTTCAGCACTCTCTCCACTTCCGGTGACTGCTTCTATGTTGTGTGCCATATGCCAACAACTGCTGACCCTAGGATCCCATACACTCCCTATGAAACTGGTGCTGTACCATGTATCCCACCACCTGGGACTTGTATTGTAGACTGTATTTTCTAAGGAGTGAATAATCTTGTTCAAGTAGCTAACTTATTTAAAAAGGCATTTCCTTTAGTGGCATTGACTTCATCCCATCTGATTTCCAAGGAAATGGTCTGTTTCTGAGAACAGCTGATTTCAGTGACTGTACATTCCAGATCTAAAAGGTCTTTCCTTTTGGTGTGGGTTTTTATTCATTTTGAAATATTTTTGAACACTGGGGTCTCTGAAACTACTAGGTCTCTAGAACTATAATTGTAAAAAGAACTTGCTTGCAGCTTTAACAATTAGAAACTCTTCCCAAATAAAACTTGTCTTCAAGTGTTTGTGGCACTTTGCTTCCCTTTCACATTGGGTTCCTCTTGTGACAGTGGTAGGGAATGTGGGCAGTTTGAGGAAAGGTAGCTAGAATTGGGGGAGACAGGCACATTGCTGACTCTATCCCAAACCCTCTTGCTTCCATTCTTTCCACCCAAGTCACCCACTCTCTTTATCCTGTGAAATCAGACTCCTGAGGTGAACAAGAGCTTAAAAAGTTTAATGGGGTCACCTGGGTGGCTCAGTCAGTTAAGCAGCTAACCCTTGATTTTAGCTCATGATCTCAGGGTCCTGGAATAGAGCCCTCCATCAGGCTCCGGGCTCAGCAGGGAGTCTGCTTGGGGATTCTCTCCTTTCCTCCCTCTGCCATCCCTCTGTCCCCCACCGCTTGAGTGTGCCCACTCTCTCTCTCAAATAATAAATCTTTAAAAAAATAAACAATAAGGGTTAATGGTCTCCCTCCAACTCTTCCCGTTGAACATGTATGTTAGTATGTAGAGATTGTTTTCAGAATAGGTGATAATAAAAGGGCAGTGTTCAGAATACTAAAAGCTGGAATGTAAGAATGAGGGCCCCCTCCCCACCCCCCTGCCAGGCAGCCCAGCCCCAGTGGCTCAGCAGTTTAGGGCCACCTTCAGCCCAGGGCATGATCCTGGAGACCCGGGATCGAGTCCCGCTATCAGGCTCCCAGCATGGAGCCTGCTTCTCCCTCTGCCTATGTCTTTGCTTCTCTGTCTCTCATGAGTAAATAAATAAAATCTTAAAGAAAAAACAAAAACGAATGAGCCCTCCCTTGAGATCCTTTTATGGCTTCCCTGTCTCCATTTTTAATACGTCAGCCTCCCAGGATTACTCCAGAGACTTCCCTGCCTCTAGCCTTCCATCTAGGTAAATAGAGGGGTTCACCGCAAGGTGGGGAATGTGTTGCCATATTTCCTGCGTGTTGAAGAAATCTCCCAAATCTCTAGTGACTATTGGTATCCTTAACACAGTAGCTTTGACTAATATATTTGTCTCCTAACAAACCAGCCTGGCTGTTTGTTTTGGCCATTCCACATATCTTCACAGAAGACCTAACAGAGTTAGTATGATCGTAGGCTAACGACACCTATTCATTCATGGCTGGTCTTAAAGGGCAGACTTGGTTATAAAGCTGGATGACCAGAGTTTGAAGAACTCTTAAAAGAGAATGAGAGAGGGCAGTGTCTTTTAGAGGAAGCTGGAGGTAATTTTTTTTTAAGATTTTATTTATTTATTTGAGAGAGCAAGATAGAACAAGCACGAGTGGAGGGGAGGCACAGAGGGAGAAGAAGAAGTAGACTCCTTACTGAGCAAGGAGCCCAAAGCAGGACTCGATCCCAGGACCCCAGGATCATGACCTGAACAGAAGGCAGATGTTTAACGGACTGAGCCCTCCAGGCACCCCTGGAGGTAAATTCTTTGTAATATAATTTACCACATGTTATTTGTACACCCACTCTCCATTTAAATGATAAAATTTTGTACATTATATTTTCATAAATCAAGTTACAGAAGTAATTATTTTACCTGTTTATAATTCATATTCAAAGTGCTTGTGTGTTTTGAGAAAGTTTATTTGAAGGGCTCACAGAATACCCACTCTTCACATAGACTTCCATAAAATGGTCTCGGCAAGCAGGTTGTCACTAACAACTTACTTTATTCCAACATAAAATTAAACAAGTGGAAAAATAACTCCCAGTCCCCTCAAAGACACAGTTGCATGGTTTGAAGAAGGCAATTTAAAATCAAGATCACAACTATGATGTGTGGTGAAGTCCCATTTCTTTGCTTTCAGCATGTTCTTTTTTAAAACCAGAGTGTAGCTTCACACAACTTTAAACAAGTAATCATTTTCTCTGAGCTGGGAATGGATGATAATTCTGTATTTAGATATTTCTAATTCTAGAAATACTTCTACAACTATCCCCTCTCACTCTGAAGTGCCCCCAGGTAGATAATAATTTGATCTATGCTAAAAAGAGATCACTCTAAGAAACAGAATAAATAATAAATACTTTTCTCAGATGTAAAGTTTCAGTAGCTCAATAAATACCAGCATTCCTGCTCTTGCTGAGCTGTTTAATAAATAAGCTGGAGCTCTGTTTCCAAATGCTTTAAATCATCAATGCCATTAAAACCAGAATGGAAAAGCTTCAAGTGGTGATGGCTGGGTTTTCATCGTGCTTATACACATTAACAAAGTAATCCCACCCCAGTTTATATTTTTAAAGCATAAATTCTCTGAATCTTGGGTGCTTTGCTATCACTATATCACCTCTTTCAACCATCTCTTGAAATTGTAAAACACTGACCTGTTAAAGGCAGAGAAAGTGGCCACCCTGAGCCATGCTAGAAGCTGATGTGAGCAGCTCTGAATTAAAGACTCCCCTTTTTGGGTTTCAGTGTTCACTCAAGGAAAAACAAGTAAATTTGTTTCTGTTCAACATACATTCTCATATTTGTCCTATCTTTTCTTTAGGTAAATAAAAATCCTCAGTCATGATCCTCTTCCAGTGCTCATCAATCAGCTACCAGTTCTAGAGTTCTTTTAAGAATTAATTTTGGCTTGTGCTTATCATGGAAATTAAACCTTTATGAAAGATCCTGGTAACATTCTAAATAATTGAGTAATTTATGTGCCCAGTAGTTTTTCCTTCTAATGAGCTAGGGGATCTAGTTAATTTCTAGGACTCCTTTAGCATGAAGTTGCAATTTACTAGAATGATTTTTTTTTAAGAGAATTTTTCAACAGGTACAGACTGAAGTTTTTGTGTTAGTTATAATTCTTTTTTCTGACTGGTGCTCATGGCAGAAGTAGAACTAGTTTAATTAGTTTTATTTATTTATTTATTTTCAATCAGGAAAACTTAGACTACATTTCTAGAAGGCACCTGCTGCTGTGGGGAGTTGCTTGGTCTTTGGTGCCCCTTGCTACCTATCTGGTAGAGGAGCAGAGGGTTGCTAGAGTACCTTTTATAAGACCCGCTGTGTCCACAAACACTGCCTGCAGGGAAGGGAGTTCATGAGCCCATAAAGTATGAGATCCCAATCCCTGTATTTAGTGCCCTCTGCACCCTGTATCAGCTAGTAGCATTTTAAAGATGCTCTTAAATAGACATGTAAGGGCCAGAAAGAAACTTTACAAATATGCTGGGGCCCTTGACCTTCATTTCACAGCTAATCATTGAAGCTATAAAGCTCTTAAAAGCCTTGCCCTCATTTTCTTGGTCCTAAAATTTTACCAATCTGAGTCCCAGTATCATACTCTATAAATACACTCCCACCTCATTTCTCAGTCCCCAGATGAAGATCTTAAACAGACTTGTAGGCTTCTAGCAGGGATCTTCCTGACAAGCATGCAAGCCAGTGTAGCTAGGAACAGTTGGGAGCAGCAGGCTGGTCCTTAACATCTGGCTTCAGGAGCAGGGCTGGACTCCAGGTGCTTGCGCAGGTGGTTGGCAAAATCCACCTGAGTCTGTGATAAGACCTGGTTGATGATGGTCTTTGGCAGCCATCCCTAGAGTAGAAAATTAGAAGAATTTGGCCATCTTATGGGTGATGTTCGGCTGTAGAAACCTCTGTGCCCTATCACAAACATGGGTTACTTAGGGCTTGGTCTTCAGCTCTGTTTATAGATGCGACCTTAGAGTTGACCAGGAGGACTGCATCCCTACCCTGCTGTCCTGACAGTGTAAGAAGCACAGAACTACTCTCTTCCCAGGTGTGTGACTCTGAGCTAGCAACCATATCTTTTGGGGCCTAAGTTTCCTTCTTTCCACATTGATAACTGCAGAGTTGAAATTTGATAGAGGTAAAATGGAGCTATTGTAGGCTTTTGAGGTGATGGAACAGTAGGCCATAACTTGAGCCTCTTCCCTCCGACAATCTGCATTTTGAATGTAAGAGGATTTTCCCTCTTCCTTGTGGGACAATATGGGAGTGCCAAAGCCAGTTTTTCTCCCCACCACCCACCCACTGAGCCATCCTGTGCTCCTCACCTTGAGGTCAATGCTGAGCAGCCAAGTGAGTTTGGTCTTTGAGGGACTTTGAGCCAGTGGATGGAGCACCATGCACGTGGGACCATGCTCACCTCTGGCAAGTGAAGAGAAGTCAAGTCAGGAGAACCATGCAGAATTCTTATGCTGCCAACTTAATACTAGTCATGCTTCTCTATTACCTTGTCTTTTCTAAGTCTCAGAAATATTATTTGCCAAGGGTGATATTTAACAGTTGGCGTGGTTACCAGCTCATCAGAACAAATGCCAAATGGAGCTGGAGCCTGGAGGCCTCCTGTGGTGCCTTTTAGTTGCTGAACACCAGAGAAAGGGTCCAGGGTAGTGGCTGGGGCCCTGGGAAACTGAGGCAGCAGCTGTGTTCTAAGTGGTATGGATTACATTTTAATCGACAGTATGTTCGGTCATACCTGAGCATACCAGCTAAACCTCAGCCTTGCCTCATATTTTAGAAAATTACTAAGGTGTTTAAGCTCTCTTGGAAGGTCAGGACAAACTGGCTATGTAAGTAGGGCCAAACTTGTCTTCCTTCCCTACTATGGAAAAAGAATACTTCTGTGTGAAAGCAAGCTGAAGGAAGAGACCAAGGACTGGTTTCTTGGAGCTGAGGATTCATCACACACCTGGTGGGTGCATGCCCACAAGCCTGTGTTTGGGAAGAGAGGTTTTGAGGGACGGCCAGTATTACCTGATGACACCTTTCTGCTCAGGCATCTCCCCGAAATGTGTGGCCATGCCAGCCAACACACAGGTGGAGCCTCGGCGCTTGGCACAGCGCACACTCACAAAGTCCCGGGGCCCCACCAGGTTTCCTGCTGATTCTGCAGCCAGCTCATGGGTGATGACTGTATCTTTTCCAATCTTCTGCAGGACCTACCAAGCCACAGGGAGCCAGAATCACTGCTCAGCCAGTGCTGGGTCTAAGGCACTACCCACAGCTTGCGGCCTCTGTGGCACACCTTGCAGACTGAGTTTCTGTGGCTTTCTGCCACTCACACCCAGACTCTCCTTACCTTGACCTCCTTGACATTCGGGTTCCACTCTCCCATTGTTTCCATGCGTTCCACAAGCTCTTCATAAAGCCTCTCCATGGGCTGGTCCACCACCACCTCCAAACGGAATACCTTGCCCACATCTGGGACCACCTTACTGAGTACTTTGTCCCCATTTGCCTATCAGGGAGAAAAAATTAACTTCAGGATAAAGGTTAAAAAAAAGTATTCCTAGCGTAAGGCACACAGGCAAGGCAGGCAACAGGTAGGGAAGTGGCACACACAGCTCCAAGCTAAGCACTAAGAAGCCTAGCATTACTTCTGATGAAAACAGTTGCTAATCTTTCCTGCCACAAGCCTCGTGCATCTGCCGGAGCTTTAACAAGCAACCTGCCTGCTCCTGGACCCTTTTTTCTTGGTGGTAAATGCTGTTGGGTGTGGGTAAGTCCAACTGTAGAGGCCCCTACTCAACCTCAGAAGCACAAAGTTCTGAACGAGACAAACCTGGGAGTGGGAAAGTCTGCTCCACCACCACCTAATTACATACACACCATGCCAGGTGGGATCTTAAAGACATGTTCAGTCCAGTACCTTGCCTTACAGCAGAAGGATGTAGGCCCAGAGACCCTTAGCCTAAGGGCATTGCTGGACCTACACCCCAGATTTCCTGACTCCCAAACCAGTGGTCTGCTAACTCAGAACTTGAAGGGGAGGGTTTACCTAAACTTTAGGCAACAGGCGGCATGGAAGCTTTTGGGTGAAGTACAGCCACAAGAGTCTCAATGGAGCCAGTGGCCTTGAACATGTGCCTGTTACTGGTTCCCATTCAGGATGTGGTGCTCAGGAGCCAGGAAACTCAGAAGGCCTCGGGGTCCAGCCCTGTTGTGGCTGAGCTCAGATCAGCCCTGCAAGCTCAGCTGTGAGGACGGCTGAACAGCAGCAGCACTGGGCCTTGGTACTGACTCTTCTGACCAGCGTGGTGAGGCCTCCAATGCATGCAGGACCGTTACTGTGTGGTCCCTGGCAAACTGGGTGTACAATGTGTTTGGAGGGTAACTGAGGATCCAGATGACAGTGTTTCTAGAACACCAGTCTCCAGGATGTCTGTGATGGGCAAAAGGAGTATCTGAGGATGTATTCTTGGAAAAGGAGAATTTTCAAATTAAAACTAGCACTTGGCAAATGAGGCAGGAATTCTGAGGCCTTGAGGACAGCAGAGGAACAGTGAGGAACGTGGGTTCCTCCAGGCCCACCCTTACCTGCTGGCTCTCCTTCTTCCAGCCTTCCTGATTGCTGAGGATGCCCAGGGCCTTCTGCATGGCTTCCTCTCCCTGCCGGATATAGGCCAGCTCCTGGTCGCTGTAGAGGGTTTCTTCCAGCCGAGAACCTAGATACACAGCCAAGGAGAGCCCAAGTTTGCCTCTGTTTCCCTGGCCTCCCTTCGACTTCCATCCCTTGGAATCTGGGTCTGCTCTTTCCCTTGAAGAGCCAAGACGAAAGCCATGGGGTCAGGCTCACAGGCAAAGTTAGACAC
This sequence comes from Nyctereutes procyonoides, assembly GCF_905146905.1. Classification (NCBI taxonomy): domain Eukaryota; kingdom Metazoa; phylum Chordata; class Mammalia; order Carnivora; family Canidae; genus Nyctereutes; species Nyctereutes procyonoides. The sequence goes on from NW_026575120.1 coordinate 14,178,567, forward strand.
ACAGCTGCAGCTGACAGGGGTCTGGCCTTCAGGAACTCCAGTCCCATCTTCTCAAAGTAAGTGAGTGAGGCCAGCTTAGGGTTAGGGGGAGGCGGGGGTGGTGGGAGGGAACCAGAGCAGCACGCACGAGCTCGAGCTCGCACCACTGGCACAAGTCCAGAAGCCTGGGCTTACCAAGCAGAGAGCTCCGACGCTGAACCTGGTTAATCCACGCACCTGGGGTTGGGCCCCCCAGCGCCCTCCGGTTCAGCTCCTGGCCGATGGCCAGCATAGCCTGGTGCCTCAGGCCTGTGGAGAGCAGAGGAAATGGTTGCTTAGGACAGCAAAATACCCCTAGAGGGCGACCAATCCACCTCTTCACCTTGCCACAGATGAGGAAACACTTGGAGAGGGAGGTGACTTGCTCAGGAACACAGATCCCTAGTGGGGACCGGAACCAGAGCCAGGCCATCTCCCAGCCCAGGGCTGTTACTCTGTGCCAGGCTGCCTCCTGGGCCCAGAGTCTACCTTCCATCTGGGTGGGCCAGGCCTGGTCCTGCCTGGAGGCAGGAGCTGTACCAGAGCCCAGGGAAGTTTCCTTCTTGAAAGAGAAGCTTTGTTCAACCAGAAAAAATCTGCTGCCGAAGGAGAATTGAAGACCCCCATCCCCTGTAGTCTGTGTAGCTGTCAGCAGCCGGGGGCCTTTGCATGAGTAATTGCTTTGTGTGCCGCTGGGTCAGAGCGAGCTGGTCTTATTGATCTGGTGACAACAGGCCCACTGCTGGTACAAGTCTTCCAAGCATGGCTTCCATCTGAATGGAAGCCGGTTCAATCCAGTGTAACAGGAAAGCACTCGAGATTGGTTTGTGTACCATTCAGTGACCGCAGGGGATTGACTCTGATGACCTGGAATCTTGATGAGCACCGCAAAATCAGGCTTCGGTAACTGGTTCTGCCTCCCCATGGTACATAATAAGACTTCCAGCTGCACCCACTTTCTCTCTTTCCTCTGCTCTTCTCTGGGTTCCCTCTCCCGTCTTTTTCTCCCCACCCCGTCCCTGCGCATGTCTCAGGCTTGCCCACACGGCCCGCTGGAAGTCGAGGCTCACGCCCACTGCATGCACCGAGGCTGAGACTTTCCTGGTAGCCTCCGCGCCAATCTAGGCAAAGTCAGGACGAGCTCAAGAAAAGGTGGGGCCCCAGAGAGGAGGGCAGCAGTGACAGGATCCAGAAGGGACACAGGTATCTAAGCATCCAGCCCAGCTGTTCACATGGGGAGCTCCAGAAGGGAAGTGACTGGTGCAGGTTGCACATGGGATCAGCGCCTGAGGGGCCCGCTCCCCAGTCCCGCACAACCACTCGGCCTGGGCACCCGCAGCCCCTACCCCGGTCCAGGGACCTCACCCTTCATGTTGCGCACGTGTCTGTAGGAGCTCCCTGCACACAGCTTAAACGTGGCTAGAAGCATGGTTTAAGGCAGTGGGGACAGGCAGGGGAGCGCTGCTGTGGCCACTGGGGCTCTTGCCTCTGCTCTCCAGGTGGCTTCTTCCCTCCTGGCCGAGCCCAGCAGGGTCTGCCTCTGGGTCCTGCAGCTGTGGCTGGGACCAGCCTGTGTTCCTGTCTTAAATGCTCCCCGGCTGAAGGCTGTGCTTTATCATCCGGAGATAAAGCCATCACTGGCTGTGCAGAGGAAGGGGTCAAGGATAGAGGGATTGCCTCACAGTGTGGCTCTGGCCATGTGCGGGTTGCCTGGGGGAGGCCGGTGCACAGAAGGGAGCTGGGAGATTGGTGCCAGACTCCAGTGGATGGAGGGGGGGGAAGCTGCTGAGGCCAAGGCAGTTTGGAACAAAGCCTACACCATCCAACTGTGCTTTTCAAATCTCATGTGGGGGTGCTGCTTAATATGCAAATTTCTGAGAGGTGTCTTGGGTGATTCTGTGGGTTAAGCATCTGCCCTGGCTCAGGTTATGATCCCAGGGTCCTTAGATTGAGCCCTATATGGGATTAGGGGGCCGCTTTCTCCCCCTCCCTCTGCCTGCCACTACCCCTGCTTGTTCTCTCTCTGTGTCACATAAATAAATAAAATCTTTAAAATAAATAAATAGGGCAGCCCCAGTGGCTCAGTGGTTTAGGGCCACCTTCAGCCCAAGGCATGATCCTGGAGACCCGGGGATTGAGTCCCACATCAGGCTCCCTGCGTGGAGCCTGCTTCTCCCTCTGCCTTTCTCTCTGTGTCTGTCATGAATAAATAAATAAAATCTTTATTAAAAATAAACAAACAAACAAACAAACAAACAAATAAATAAATAATAAAATGCGGATTTCTGGCCCCCAGCCTTGGAAACTCTAGATTTAACAGGTCTAGAATTGAGGCTTTAAAACTCGTATTAAAAAAAATTTTCCAAAAAGAAAAAAAAAATTTCCAGGTGGTTGCCATGTGAATTGCATGCTACTCTTTGAGAAACATTGTCCTGGTCTCTGATGAAATCTTTTCCTTTTAAGATTGAACTTGAGGTTGCGTTTAAGCTGGATTCACCCGGCAAGAGTATCAGGAGTCCAGAGGATCACACTAGTGTGGCCCCTGGCCCAGGGCCTGCCTTCCTTGGGAGAGCGTTCTGGGTTCTGTCACTGCTGCCGCAGGGGTAGGGAGGACAGGCCTAAAGAGCAGGGAGCAGTAACAGGTCCCCAGTGGCTCTTGCTGTCTCCCTCACAGCAGAAAGGATGGAAGTGACAGGACCTGCTCAGAGCAGACCTGGTGCCCAGAGCCCATGCAGAAGAGTGAGTCCCACACCCTCGGCGGCCTATCAGGCCCCATGAGGAGTAGGGAGGAGGGTCCAGCAATCCAGAGGCTCTTGTCCTGGGCTCCTGTCTGAGCAGTGGCTGCCTGGAGGCCCTCCAGCTCGTTTCTCGAGGCCCACTGTGGGCCCTCTTCCTCTGGGAAGGAAGCCTTCCTCCACCATCCCAACCTTCTGGAATGGCTTATTCCTCGGACTCACACCCTCACTCGTCACACCACCAGATGGGTGCATCGCGTCGGCCCGACTTGTATAGTGGTTTGTGTGTTTGCTTGTCTCTTCCATTGGACTGTTTCTCCCCGAAGCGGGTGCCTTGCCCGCTTCTCCTCAACACCTGCACCCCGCCCCCTCCCCGCCCCGCACTCAGCTCCAGGCTGGGAGGGCACAGAGCAGGCTCTCGCTCCTCGGTTGGGTGACGGGGTGGGGGGGTGCAGGGGCGGGGCCGAGAGGGGTGGAGGTCTGTCTTTGGCTTAGGAAACGTGCCTGCAGGCTTTGGGCCCTTGCAGCGTGGCAGGGAAGGGGAGAGGCCTTGGCCTCCGGGTCTCCAGCCCGCGTGAAGGTTGCGGTGGTGGGGGTGGAGACTTAAGGTTCAGGGCAGGAAGGGAAGGCGCGGAGGGCGAGCTGCGGAGGCCGGGGCCAGCCCCCGCGCTTCTCCTCCGCGCGGGTACACGTGCGCCCTCCCGCACATGCGCCTCCGCGGCGGCGAAGCGGAACCGGCCGCGGGTTATTCCCGGGCAGGCCGCGGAGATAATGCTCAAGGCCCGGCTGCTGCCATCCTGGGGGGGCGGTAAGGGCCGGGAGCCAGGAGGAGCCGGGCTGGGGAGGTCGCAGGGCCAAAGCGCACAGCTGTTGCTGATGTCAGAGGCGGCCACTGACTGCAGGGGGGGGTGCTGGTGACCTCCCCCAAGGCCGGGCCCTCGTCTTCCTTCCTCGTGGTTTCCAGGACCGGTGACCGGTTAACCCTCCCTGTCCCTGTGAGCAGCGAGGTGCAGGAGACGGGTCGGTCATTTGCTGGGGCCCCGGAGTCCTCTGTATCTGGCTTGGCTTCCCGAGGAGGCAGGAGACCCGGCGGGCCGCAGGCCGGGGAAGGCGACCAGAGGCGTGGGCAGGCGGGGCGGGGCGGGCGGGAGGCCCGGGCCGCGGGGCCGAGGCAGGGCTGGGCGCGCAGGGTCGCTGCGCTGCGCGCGAGGGCAGCCAACCGTGTGGAGTCTGGAGGGACGAAGGACGCGACACCTCCCGGCGCAGGGAGAAGGAGGGCTCCTGAGGAAGGGACGTTCGAGCTGAGTGTGGAAAGTGTGGGTAGGAGTTGCTGGGTTTGAGGTGGCGGGTGGGGTGCGGGGCGTTCCCGGGGAGAGCACGGGCCAGCAGCCCCAGGAAGGAGGCACCCGTCGCAGGCGGGGAGGAGTGGCGGCGGGTGCAGGACCGCGCAGTACCAGGGCGGGCGCCCGAAGATTCCTCGGCAGGGCAGGGGGTGGGCTCCCCGGGCCTGGGCAGGCGGGGCGGGGCGCCGGGACGGCAGGCGGCGGAGAGCTCGCAGGTGTCACACCGGGGGTCACGTAGCGACGGGCTCCGGCCTATGCCCCCCCCCCCCCCCCGCTGCCTCTTGCTTCGTGATTGCCAGCCGCTCCCTTCTTCCTTCTGAAATTCCTGACCTGTGAAATGGGGGTACGTTCTCCTTTCCTTTTCCCTTGTATGGCCCTCCCAAGGGGTGGTTCTAAGGCTGCGATCAGGTGACGATACATCAGGAGCCCACGAGAGGAAGTCCAGACCTCTCAGCGCCACGTCTGGGCCCCCCAGTGGCTCACACCCTGGCTGTCTTCTCCAGCGCCCACGTCCACGTGCAGGTCGCTCACAGCATCACCTCCCCTCAAGGCTTCCCTTCCTCCCACCTCACTCTGCTTCTTTGTTTCCTTTTCTTTTTCTTTGTTTCTTCTTTTTAAAGATTTTATTTATGTGTTCATGAGAGACACGGAGAGAAGGCAGAGACACAGGCAGAGGGAGAAGCAGGCTCCTCGCAGGGACTGGGATGGGGGACTCCATCCCGGGCCTCGGGATCACGACCGGAGCCCAAGGCAGACGCTGAACCGCTGAGCCACCCAGGAGTCCTTCACTCTGGTTCTTTAACTAGAATTCAATACTTTTCCCTTTGGGCCACCTTGATAAATGTGTATCACAGTATCAGTAAGACTACTGCCCGGTCCGCCCCTCCCTCCCACACACCTCGTTTTATTATTTTATTTTATTTTATTTTATTTTATTTTATTTTATTTTATTTTATTTTATTTTATTTATGAGAGAGAGAGAGAGAGAGAGAGAGAGAGAATGAGGGGGAGGGGCAGAGGGAGAAGGAGACTCCCCATTGAGCAAGGGGGCTGGCCAGGCACCCCTGAAAAGACTTTTATCTTATTTTATTTTAAATATTTTATTTATTCATGAGAGACACAAAGAGACAGAGACACAGGCAGAGGGAGAAGCAGGTTCCCCACAGGGAGCCTGTTGCAGGACTCAATCCCAGGACCCTGGGATCAGGTCCTGAGCCAAAGGCAGATGCTCAACCACTGAGCCAACCAGGTGCCCCAAGACTATTATTTTAGAGCAGTTTTAGGTTCCCAGCAAAACTGAGAAGAAGGTAGAGATTTTTTATACACCCCCTGCCCCCACACAGGCAAGTCCCCCTCTTTTACACGTCTGTAAGCTCAATAAAGACCTGTAAACTCCACTAAAACTTGGATCCTTTGCAAATTCTCAAATCCCCAGCGCTTAGCACAGTGGTAGTTAATTGATACTGAATCAATGTTTAATGGATGATTGGAAACATAGAGCCTGGTACCTTGTAGATTCTCAATAAATACTGATTTTCTTCCATCTCTTAATGGTGGTCAACCTGGAAGTAAGGGCAGGTCCTGGGCTGCTTATAGGGTATATGCTTATTTAGGATCAAAAGAATGTGGTATTTCCCTCCCAAGGCACCATTGTGAGGCGGCAGCAGAAAGTCAGGGAAGTTTGACTCATTGGCCTTGAGGTAATTATGGATTACCTCCCTTTAGAATACGTTTTATGTCATTAGTATCTTAATTTTTTTAAAAGATTTTATTTATTGGAGAGGTGGGCAGGGGGTGGGGGTGACTGGGTGACGGGCACTGAGGGGGGCACTTGAGGGGATGAACACTGGGTGTTATTCTATATGTTGGCAAATTGAACACCAATAAAAAATAAATTTATAATAAAAAATTATTTATTCATGAGAGACACAGAGAGAGGCAGAGACACAGGCAGAGAGAGAAGTAGGCTCCATGCAGGGAACCTGACATGGGACTCAATCCTGGGACTCCAGGATCACGCCCTGAGCCAAAGGCAGATGCTCAACGCTGAGCCACACAGGTGTCCCAGGATCTTAATTTTTAATCCGAGTTAGCCAACATTATCTCAGAAGGTATCCTTATTTGTACAAAGGAGACTGTTAAGTGTCAGTTCATCAAGGGAATGAAGTCGATGCCAAGAGTCTGGCACATGTCAGGGATTCAGATGATAGTAGCTGACAGCTGGACACTCCTTCTGGGCCAGGCATGATTCTAAGCTCTTTATGCATATTAGCTCACTTTATCTTTATAGCCACCAACCAAGGAGTTGATGCTATTGTTGTGCCGATTTTACAGATGAGGAATTAGAGGCATTGTGCTAAGCAGCTTGACCAAACTCAGACAGCTATGAAGAAGCCAGAAGTCTAGTCTGTGCTTTTGGTTACACAACTTAACCTTTAAAATTTTCGTGTTTCTGGGGGCACCTCGGTGCTGCAGTCAATAGAGTGCCCAAATCTTGATTTTGGCTCCGGTCATGATCTCAGGGTCTTGAGATCGCCCCAAGTTGGGCTCCATACTCAGTGGGGAGTCTGCTTGAGATTTTCTCTCCCTGTCCCTCTGCCCCTCCTGCTCTTGCATGCATGCACTCTCTAAAATAGGTAAATAAATCTTTAAAAAAAATCTCATGTTTGTCTCTGGAACCAGGGCCAAGAGTTCCCTCTCATAAGCTATCATACCTGGGATATAGTAGTCATTCAACAAACTTGGAGCAATGAATGACTTATTCAAATTATATTTGGTCCCTTGCTCTCCCTTCACTCTCCATCTCCCGCAGGTGAGCCAGGCTTTGGGTCTCCTTGCCCAGAGATTTGGGCAGGGAACACCAAACTTTCTGCCTTTTGGAATAGCCTAAACCAGAAGCTCAAACTGAAGGCGGGTAGGCTGAATTTTTAAGATTTTATTTGTTCATGAGAGACAGAGACAGAGAGAGAGAGGCAGAAACATAGGCAGAGGGAGAAACAGGCTCCATGCAGGGAGCCTGATTGCAGGACTCAATCCCAGGACCCCGGGATCACTCCCTGAGCCAAAGGCAGATGCTCAACCGCTGAGCCATCCTGACGTCCCAGGTGGGCTGAATTTAACCCAGAAGGTTTTTTTGATTTTGCCTCTTTTGACCTGTACACTATTTTAAGAAAATTTTTAATTCATTGCCAACATACACTACAGTGACAGGAAACAGATCAGTGGTTGCCAGGGAGTGGGAAGGAGGGAGAAGTTAAATTCAATGGGGCAGGGTCATGGGCACCTAACTATATGTAATTAACTCATAGAGCTGTGCACTGAAAGAGGGGATTTTACTGAGAGTAAAATCTTAGAGATAAATTCTCAGGCCATCTGGATATATAACCTTGAGATACACTGAGCCCTTGTTCTTTTTGTCCTTGCTACAGGCTAGCTAGCTGCCCAGAGCAGCAGCATCTGAGGCCGTTTCCTACCGCTGGGTCCAGCCAAGTGGCAGCTATGAAGTCTCTTGCTCTCCATGGTGGGGGGGGGGGAGGGGAGGCGCAGGAGGATGATCCAGGGGGCACTGGAGGGTGATCTGCAAGATGGGAGTAGGGGGCTGCTGTTGAAAGGAAAACAAGCTGAAGAGTATATTCTTTTCTTCCAACAACCTTGACAAGTCCTCCCCTACTCCCAAAGTCCATGTTTCTCTGGGATGCTCTTCCACACATTTTTTTACACCATGTATCTCCATTCCTTACACCTGAAGGGCTGTGGTCTGCGGTGAAGGCTGCCCCACAGTAAGAGCATGTCTCCACATTCAGCATAAGGATCTTGGGCAGCCCCGGTGGCTCAGTGGTTTAGCGCCACCTTCAGTCCAGGGCGTGATCCTGGAGACCTGGGATGGAGTCCCAGGTAGGGCTCCCTGCATGGAGCCTGCTTCTCCCTCTGCCTGTGTCTCTGCCCCTCTCTCTCATGAATAAATAAATTTTACAAACAAAAAAGTATAAGGATCTCTACTAATTACTCCTGTTGGCTGCTTGGTGGGTCCAGTTGTCATGTTCAGTCTCACTGGCAAAAACCTGGCATCTCTTGGATTTAATTTACAGTTGACTTTTTGTTTTTTGTACAGTTGACTCTTGAACAACGTGTTTGAATTATGCAGGCACACTTATAAGTGGTTATTTTGATAAATCTAATATAGTACTGTAAATGTATTTTCTTTTATGACTTTTTATTTCAGAAAGAGGGAGAGGGGAGGGAAAGGGAGAAAGAATCCTCAAATAGATTCCTTTCTGAGCTCGGGCACCCAACACAGCGCTCAGTCCCAGCATGGGGTTAGATGGCAGGACCTGAGTCAAAACCAAGAGCCAGCCACTTAACTGGCTGAGTCACCCAGGCCCCCCCCTTGTGTGATTTTTTACTAACATTTTCTCTAGCCTACTTTATTGCAAGAATACAGTATATAATACATATAATATACAAAATATGTTAATCAGGGGATCCCTGGGTGGCTCAGCGGTTTAGCGCCTGCCTTTGGCCCAGGGCGCAATCCTGGAGTCCCGGGATCAAGTCCCACGTCTGTCTCCCAGCATGGAGCCTGCCTCTCCCTCTGCCTGTCTCTGCCTCTATGTCTATCATAAATAAATAAAATCTTTAAAAAAATATGTTAATCAAGTGTTTGTTATTCATAAGGCCTCCAGTCAACAGTAGGCTCTTAGTAGTTAAGTTTTTGGGGAGTCAGGAGTTACATGGGGATTTTTGACTGTGTACAGGAGGGTGTGTTCCTAACCCCTCTATTGTTTGTCACCTTTAGGAATCAACTGCATTGGTAGAGCATGTGTGCATGTGAGCTTTTATCACAGCTGATATTTCCTGCTCAGCTCACATTAACCCCACAGTAACAGCTCAAGACAACTCTCCTGCTACTCTTTCCTTGATTAACTAGCAGGGTTGGTTTTAGCTTAAAGCTGGAGGGTTGTTTCAGCATTGGAGCATCAGCCTGCAACATCTACCACCAGGATGCCTTCTTTGTACCTCACAGGGAATCCTGGCTCCTAACAGGAAAAGTGGGATAGAGCTCATCTTGTAGCATGCCTTTTGAAAGGTGACAGATAACCCACAGATAGGTACGTATGTATAACTTGCTTGGGAGGAGAATAGGGGTATGGAACTGTTAACTATCTCCCTTCTAGTATTTTCTTGCCCAGTACAATTCCTGGGATTGGCTCTGGAGCTGTGCAGTGCTGCCATGAATCTCCTGTATGGCTCCGAGACTACAGGTTGCCCAGTGCGTCTGCCTGAGCCTGCCAGCCTCTACTTTTGGGAGCAAAACAAGACCACTTTCCAGCCACCTTCAACTCTGTGCAATACCTCTGGGATTCAGCCTGATATGGCTTCCCTGAAAAACCTTGTACACTGGACAGTGTGAGACTATTTGGCTCTACTAAGTATCCAGGGCCAGGGCCTGTTAGCTTATCAGAGCTGGGGGAAGATTGTGATTTTATTTAATTTTTAAAAGATTTTATTTATTTATTTATTTGGTGGGGGGGAGAGAGAGAGAGAGAGGAGCGGGGTGGGGGGCAGAGGGAGAAGCAGACTCCCTGCTAAGCAGGGAGCCTAATGTGGGATCCCAAGACTCTAGGCAGACACTCAACTGACTGAGCCACCCAGGTGCCTCAAGGCTGTGGTTTAAACAAGCTAGGAGCATGTAACATAAGATCAAGAGCCAAGGAAAGGGAAAAAGAACAGCTAAGAGAGAGAGAGATATGCTTTTGAACTCAATTTTATCAGATTAAAGATGGACAGGAAAGGGGCTTTGGTAGATCATCCTTATTGGTTTTCCTAAAAAGCAGTGTCATGGGAAACCCTATTGGAAGAAACTTTGTTTTTAAGATTTTACTTAGGGGATCCCTGGGTGGTGCAGCGGTTTAGCGCCTGCCTTTGGCCCAGGGCGCGATCCTGGAGACCCGGGATCGAATCCCACGTCGGGCTCCCGGTGCATGGAGCCTGCTTCTCCCTCTGCCTGTGTCTCTGCCTCTCTCTCTCTCTCATTCTATGTGACTATCATAAATAAATAAACATTAAAAAAAAAAAGATTTTACTTATTTATTTGAGAGGCAGAAAGAGAGATAAAGAGAGAGCTCACTAGCAGGGGGAGCTGCAGAGGAGAGGGAAAAGTAGACTCCTTGCTGAGCAGAGAGCCCCATGTGGGGCTCAATCTCTGGACTTGGGTATCATCACCCAAGCTGAAGGCAGATGCTTAACCAGCTGAACCACCCAGGTGTCCCTGAAGAAATTATTAAAGATAATAAAGTATGAACTGAGGTGGAGTCTGAAATCTAATAGAAGAGTGTGCCAGCAATGGTCCAGGAGAAAAAGCACCAGCTTTCAGTATCTGCAAAAAAGGTTGGGCCAGGCAGAGCAGAGGGCAACCATTGTACTGAGCAGCCTGGAGACTGAAGAAGGAAGCAGGTAGTCCAGTTTCATCCTTTCAGTATAATTCTTAGCTGCTGCCTGTGTGACTAAGGTCAGGAAGCAATGATCAAAACCTGCTAAGGCCAAGAAATTCTATTGAGGATATAATGTCCTTTTTGCTCATAAGCCATAACTCTTGTTACTGCCTTTGGAATCGTTTGAAGGAGATTGAAAATAAGAAGATAACTATAGTGAATCCAGATTTCTTAAAGGTGTCAGAGGTTCGGAAACAGTGGTGCTTGGGGAAAAAAAATGTACTTCTGTTGGACTCTCAGTATCTTCTCGTAGTTAAAGTGACACATGCTTGTCAAAGGTTGGTGCTGGGCCTTGTCCCTTTCTGGTGTGTTAATAACAAATTCTGGGTATTAAACTTTAAGATTAGAGGCAAGAACTAGATGCATCATTACATGCAACAGTTTCTTTACAAATTATCTACTTTAAAACCAACCCAATGATGAATAGCTCAGCAGTCAAATGGTTGATAGGTATTTGGGGGTAATTTTAAAAACACCTGACAAAACATTAAGTACACTTAATACTATCAGTAATTCAGACACAGGAGTGGAAGAAGTGGATTTAAGTATCTTATGAAAAGGAAAAGGATGTCTTTGGTCAACATGCCATAAAAAGAAAATTATTCTTTATTAAGTGTAATTCTGAATTAACTGTAATTGAATTCAATTAATTGAATTAATTGTAACTGAATTAACTGTAATTCTACAGTTAAAAAAACTGAGAGAGGTGCTTGGGTGGCTCAGTCGGCTAAATATCTGTCTTTGGCTTGGGTCATGATCTCCAGGTCCTGGGATCAAGCCCCCCATCAGGCTCCTTGCTCTCTCTGCCTCTGCTCTTCCCCGCCATTCATTATTTCTTTCTCTCTTAAATAAATCTTAAAAAATTTTATTTATTTATTTGTTCATGGTAGACAGAGAGAGAGAGAGAGAGAGAGAGAGAGAGAGAGAGAGAGAGAGAGAGGCAGAGACACAGGCAGAGGGAGAAGCAGGTTCCATGCCGGGAGCCTGATGCAGGACTCGATCCTGGGACTCCAGGATCGTGCCCTGGGCCAAAGGCAGGTGCCAAACTGCTGAGCCACCCAGGGATCCCTCTGTTAAATAAAATCTTAAAAAAAAAAAAAAAAAAAACACAACACAACAAAATAAAACCCAAGAGTCAGAGAGGGGAACTGAGAGAGAACAGTGTCTCTCCTGACGTGTCTGACGTGTCTGAACTCCTCGTTTGGTACACTGCCCAACACTACCCTGCACTCTTGAAATCGGTATGTTATACATCCGGGCAGTCAACATCATACCATCTTCCTAGGTCATCAGCCAAAAATAACCTAGATTACCAGTCCCTGAAACACCACTTAGTTTCTGCTCCTTTATGATGACAGCACAAGAGGCTCAAGACACAATCCCAAGAACCAGAAAATCTAACCAAATTAACAGAAGATTTGGAGAAAAAGTCACCTTAGTAAAGTGCTGGGTCTCATGGGAACGCAGTTTGGACTGGCTGTTGGTGAAGCAGTAACAGCAAGTATGGTTGTAATGCTGTTTCTCAAAACCGAGGCTTCTGATACCATCAGTTAACTGTAAAACTTCACTGAAAGCTCCTTCCTCAAGCCTCCTCAAGCCCTTGAGCTCCTCCACACTTCAAGAAAAGGTGTTTTTCTTATTAGACAAAAATATGAAAAGGGGAGAGGGGAAGACCTGCAAGATATTTAGGATGAAAATACTCCTTCATAAGCAACTAGCAAATTGGAATTGTCGCTGAAGGGAGAAATCCCAGTGTGGACAGCTTATACCTTTGAGAGCAGAAACTTAATTTTATCTATTCATTGGAGGCAACTCAACTTAGGAAATAACATGAGTTTTCAGATTATTTTATTTACAAGTAAACGGAGAATGTCTCCTGTGAACACTAATTTGAGACAAGAAAGGCAACATAAAGCAGGGTTGCCAGCTCCACAGTGATCAAAATGATGTGTCAAAGGATCCTTGCCTCTGTTTTTTTTTTTTTTTAAACAATGATTTTTGTCATTAAAAAGGGGGGGAAGGTGATTTCATCTTGTTCATGTGAAAGAACTCAAAGAGGACTTTTCAATACTCTACAGTCTCTAGTCAAATGAGTGAGGTGATCAGAATGTCACTTTCATTCAGTGACAGCCTTGCTCCCCAGAAGCAACAGCCTCTGAGCAAATGATTAATACTCATCAAGGGTATCTGCCCGAGGAATGGAGAGACCCCGATCCTTCAGAGCTTGAACTTTCAGCTTCTCAGCTTCCAGCTTGGTCTGCTGTTCTACCCTTTGTTCTTCTAGGATTTCTTCAATAGACACTTGCTGGAGGGGTGTGTCACTCTCCTTTTCCAAGTCCTACAAAATAAGCAGGGTTGAAAAACTTCAACTGACAACCAAGAATAGAAAACATTACAGACCATTAGGCAAATGGATTCCTATGTCAGGCTTGGGTTATTTATCATAATTGTTACATGGCTGAAATATCCTTTTCTGGGGGACAGAGAAGCTTCCTAGAGAAATGGATGGCCACACTACTACAAAATACATACTTATATGAATGTGGTGGTAGGGATCGCTATCAGTGTGTATCACAGAGCTTTAAGTTACCTGCAGTCCTACAATACTCAAAGACTGCTTTTCTTAAAAAAAATTACATATTCATATATATGCATGAATAGCTGTCTCCCCAACCCCAAAGGATCCAAAAGAGAAGTTACTGAGGGCAAGATGGCTTTAAGTAAGTTTTGTATTTTTACATGATCAAAGTCAGCTTAATGCCTGGGGGTTTTGGCTCACTAAGAAGGTAGAGAACAGTGATTCAAAGAAGCACCCCTCACCCAAAGAGAATAAACTGCCCCTCTGTTCCATTAACCAGGAGGCTTTAAATCATAAAGCAAGATTCTTTCCCCCTCTATGGCAACAAATCTACAGAAAACCTTAGTAGACCGGTTAGGTCACTAAACTAGTTTCACTCTAATATATTTATTTCTCCACTGTTTTAATTACAGTATTTTTGTTTTTAAAAAAGTCATTTTTTCCTGTTATTTTAAAAACACACGTGTACTGTATGAAATTTAGAAAACGGACAAGCAGAAAATTACCCATAATTCTAGTATGAAACAATATTTTGGTGAATAGCTTTCTATTTTTCCATGTATATATTGACTTGAAACCCCACAAAGCTATTAATTGTAATTTTTTCACTTACTCTGGCATAAGACACTTAATTTTTTTTTAAAGTAGGCTCCACATCCGGCACAGAGCCCAGCATGGGGCTGATATCAAGACCTGAGCTGAGATCAAGAGTTGGATGTTCAACCAACTAAGCCACCCAGGTGCTCCTATGCTTAATATTTTTATGTTTGAACACCATACAAATATTTGGTAACTAATCTTATGCTGCAGAACCTTGCTATAAAAGCATCTCACTATCCATAGAGTCAACTTATTCTCCTTAAAATGAACATACAGGCATTATTCTGTGTTTCTGTAACATGGAAAGACTATATATATATGGGATATTCTTATTTCTTATCTTTTTTCTATGATTTTCAGTCTTAAAATTCTGGGAAGGCATCAACACACAAACCCTCAGGACAGTCCACCCTACTGCTGGGTACTAACACCACATGTGTTGCCAAGGCCTCAGAACCCACAGGCAGTGACATCAGGTGGAAGATCTTCACCAGAGAGATTAGAATGAAAGCCACACAAATTATATAAGCAAGCCCTGCCTTGGCTCGAATGTTAGCTGCCCTGGGCAAAATGTATCTTATTAAGTATAACCAGCCCTAACAACCCATGTGTAGCAGCTGAAGGGAAGACAATGTTCTTGGCATGGTATACTGCCTCTTGGACTTTTCAGTATGTTATTCATTGAGTTGTTCATGTGGTTATGATGATGCCAATTTCCAACAATCAGTTTTATTACTTAAGGCTGTGTGCATCATCATCCTTGAGGCAGAATCTAGGGACTTCCTAAACAACAGATGTTTACAGACTCTAAATGGTTTCTGGGTATGAGTTTCTCTCGGGTGGGTACTTAATTTCTTCACACTGACTATTGATTGGTTCCTACAGCTGTGTAACCATTCTGAACCACAAGGCTTATAGCCGTACCACTGTAAAATTCTGCAGCATCCAAACCATTACCATTCAAGAGTACTTTCTCCACAAAGGAACTCCCAGGAAACAACGAATCTTCACGAACAAATTCAAGTTCCCTCCCTCTCCTCACATACATATACATCTACACAGGGGCACATTTGTGCCAATGCAACTGGCACACAAAGCATTTGTGGTGTCTACAACTAAAAAAAACTGAAGCAGAGTATGTGTAAATATTTTAACTTAAATCTTTTTTTCCTGATAGCAAGTCATGTTTCCTCTTTAAAAATTGAGAAAAGTATAAACAAAAGAAAAAAAAAAATCACCCATACTCCTACTGTCCAGAGATGGGTTAGCCCTTCTTTATATACTGGCAGAAGAGCACTTTACTTTGTAGTCCTTTACTACTGCCAACTCCCCACACCTCACGGTGCTGTATTTCAACCTCTACATGTTACAACGAGATGACAATTCCTACAGCTGAAACATGCGAAAAATGATCTACTGAACCAAAATTATCAATCACAAAAACACTTTCAAAATTAGAAAAACTTATTTTCTACATTTCATAGCAGGACTTAACAATATTGCTATTAACACTATTGATTAGTCACCTCTAGCTAACTGTTTTCAACTTGAAGTCTCTGAGCCAACCTGAGCCTGGCATAGATTATCTCCTTACTTTTCCAGGCAGCTTATTGTTAAAAATCTCTACAGACCAAACCACCTCACTTCAAAGACTTCTGTAAACCAGATATAAGATGTGGTTAGGTATTGAGAAACTACTGAAAATGTTAAATGCCAAAGTTTTTTAGTTTAATTTTCCTGGCAAACCCAATAATCAAAGCAAAGCCAAAGGTTTTAAACTAGGTATTTTTCTTGTTTTTTTTTTTTTTTTGTATTTTTTTTAGTAAATATTTTATGTAAAATATGATAATCAAGTTTTATCTTCTTTTAAAAATGTCTGAGAACCACCGTATTGGACATCTGAAACTAAAATAATACTGTATGCTGGGGCACCTGGGTGACTCATTTGGAGGAGCATGTACCTCTTGATCTTGGGGTTGTGAGTTCAAGCCCCATACTGGGTATAGAAATTACTTAAAAATAAAATCTTTATAAAAAAAAATCAAAAAACTACTGTATGTTAATTGGAATTAAAATAAAAACTTAAAAAGCCAAAAACCTCACCAAGTCTGAGTACATCTATTAGCTATATAAGTTTTCTAATACTTTTGTATGTATTTATATAAGCCTACATATAGACAAGTGTATATGTATGGGTATGTACATGTACATACCCATACACACACACAGACCTACAGGAACAACATTTTAGAAGACTTAACTTTTCACCTGCCAACTGGTCTTCCTGGCATAGGTATAGAGGTATCCTCTTTGGTTGTGAGCTATGATCCAACGGAGGCTGAGCTCCATTCTCAGGAGTTAACAGAGAGGCTTTTCCTATAGGCCCCTTCTTTCTTTCCCCTTCCCCCCTTTAAAAGACAGGAACATCACAATGTATATGCAATGTGTCTTTCCCTCAAGCATTGCTCAGTAGCTCTAGGTCATGAAAATCTACTTGTAACCAATTGTTTAAATGACTGCAAAACATTCCAATTGAGCGTCTGCCTTTGGCCCAGGGCATGATTCCTGGCCGGCTCCCTACAGGGAGCCTGCTTCTCCCTCTGCCTGTGTCTCTGTCTCTGCCTCTGTCTCTGTCTCTGTCTCTCTCATGAGTAAATAAATAAAATCTTAAAAAAAAAATTCCAATGCACATAAATCATACTTTATTAATTATTCACCTCTTGTTAGGTATTAAGTTTTTAAATTTTCTGCTGTTAAGAGATAGCAGAAATAACATTAATGAACATGTTTTTACAGTATGGCATTTTTATATCAGGTAAAATCAACAATACTTTGTTGCTAATGGGATCAAAATCTTTAAAATGCCAAGTGGCACTGAAACAAAGTTAATTATTCTCTCTAGTTTTCCTTTTACGTCTGTAGCTCTCCTGAACTAATGTGCTAGTTTCTGCTAGAAGCTGGATGCAATGTGGAAAACATACTTTTTCCTTCTTGAAAAGAAAAAGAAACCTAGCTAGCATAATTATGAAGACCCACAGCAGCTTAACAATTTTCACTTACTATTTCTCCTAGTAGGACCACATTTTCTCCTCTGACCACAAAAATCCCTCGAGGAATATCACCGTATTTTTTGCCCACATGAATACGCTCCACAGTCTGATGTAGCACTAAATTAGCTATAAGTGTATAGGGAAGAAATAAAGATATTTAGTTTAAATTATTGGGTAAAGGTCTGTTACTCCAATAATCAGTTATTTTGAGTAGAAAAGATTTTGCTAAACATGATCTCCAAACTTTCTAATTCCGGGAAAAGCTAAAATTTTGAATAGTCTTCTTCTGTTTCATTAAGACACACCACTTAGGAGACTCCTAAACCGCTGGAAACTGAGAGAGTATTGGGTATTATGTTGCATTAACATGAATGATGGTGGGGACCAGTTACAAGAATTAAATTCCTTTACATCAGTGAGATTGTGACTATTGATGTGATTATAAGAAAATATAAATAACCGGGATACTTGGAAGAATCTAAAGCCTAAACAACTGGAGAGGTCAAAATTCGTTTTTAGACAAAAAAACAAGTTTTCCTTTGTTGTGTAGGTTTGTGTATATGGTGATTTACCAAAGATTTAACTTTGTTTCAGTACTTAGGATTCATTTAACCCAGTGCAGGTATCCATGGATTATGATACACAAAAACCTCTTTTCACTTTGTGAGATAACAGTACCTGGTAATGTGAGAATAAAGTCAGTATTTGCTACTTTTCCCCCAAGGTTTTTTGATGAATTTGACAAAAGATTCAGAACCCCAGTCTGTTAAGAATAATTATTATTATTTTTAAATTGATATTTGTCTCATTTGAAGAAAAGCAAATATCTCTGCTATCTTCTGTAATTCCTGTTTCAATTATGTTGCTTTTCCTTATGCCCAAATCCATTAGGAAATGTCCAACGAATGTTGATATGAACTGAGAAGCTCCTTGAAACAGAAGCAAATATAGATCTCTTTAGAAAAATGCAAGATGCAAAACAAAGACTGAGACTCTTTTGGGTCTGCTGTATCTCTCAAGTGAAAATCTTGAGCTTAAAGTTGGGACCCCCAAAAAGTTCAGGAAATGCTTTCTATACAATTTTCATTGGACAAGGGGGATTACCTTCAGTGCAGGAACTGCTCTGAAGAATAGTCGCACCCAAGCCAATGTACAAATGAGCAGCTTTTTCAGTGGCCTGAGTTTATTTCTATCGTTTGGCTCCCTCTACTGGGGAAAATAAAAAACAGTCCAAAACATTGTAATCCTATGTTCTAGTGAAAACCAGTTTTAGAAATACAAGCTTGAAACAAAAACAAAAACAAAAAACAAAAAAGAAATACAAGCTTGTAAATACTAACTTTTGAATCACCTGATCGTAGTTTAGAAAAAAAAGGACATAATGACTCAAAAACAGTATTCCATTATGCCAGACACTTGAAAAAGTTGCAGGATTAATGTCAACATTTAATAACACAAACATACAAAAGCAGCTCTTATTATTCAGAGTATAAGTCTAATACTAGTACATACCAAATTGATCAATGCTTCTTAAAAAACCTATAAGCGTCCTTCCATCTCGAAGCAGGACCAAGTGCTTTTCTGGGGAGAGGAAAAAAGATCTTTAAAAATGAGAACTGTTAGCTTCAGCGAGTTTACAGGATTAATAAAAAAAAGTTAATAGTTTAAGCTCTACCACTTCTCCCAATGTATTTAAGGCAGAATTAATTGGGAAATTAGTGGAAGGACCAAGGGATCCTGGGGTTGAAATGACAAGATTCCTGGTGAAAAGGATCAGAGTCATGTGGCAGAGTGGGCAAAGGACTGGGTGAGATGACTGGAAGCCAGCCTCCCAGCTCTAGATGTTAATGTTGGCAGTTAAATCCTCCCAGTGTCATGTCAGTTTCTATATCCAAGGATTGAGGAGGTCTATCTAGACCTTTATGGTCTTAATACTAGAATTATTTTCCTCTCAACTTAGAAGAGCTTCTATTTCACATTTTGGAATCAGGGAAGGTTTTGAATAAAAACAATGCCTCAGACAGGTAAAATGAGCATGAGCAAAAATTTAATAATATTTTTTCAGAGCCAACCACTGGTCTGGGGCTTAGATATACCGTAGAGAAGACGACTCAAAGTCACCAACCTTATCAACATATATTCCTGGTGAAGGAAGACAAACAAGTAAAAAATAAAAAGACCCACTGTGATTAATACAATGGAATAATACACAAGATAGCAGGATAGTATGATGAAGAGAGAGGGGAAGTAGCTACAGAAAAGAGAGTGGCTAGGGAAAACTTCTAAGAGAGACTTTGAGCTGCACTGAGGAATGACAATGAGCCAGTCACTAGAATGGCCAAATTTATTCATCAATCATCTTTAATGATGCAGTTAACTGCATCTTTTTTCTTTAATGATGTGCATAAAGTACTTTCTAGAAGCATAACAGAGAAATAAGACAGTGATTCTTTTTTTTTTTTTTTTTTTTCATTAAGACAGTGATTCTTCCCTGAAGGAATTTGTAGTCTTCTTTGGGTTATAATTAAGTTCCATAAGAAAGCAAATCTTAATTATATGAGATTAAGAGAAACTAGCTAGTTAGAGGAGGTATCTGAATTGAGCCTTGAAAGATCACTTTTGGCCTCTGCGATGAATGACAGGGAAAGAGAGAGAAAGGGGAATCTGCAATTTAGGAAGCAGGGGGGAAAAGGCCTGTATGTATCCATACGTTTGGCTAAAAATGTGGGATATAAAGGGAAGTCAAAGGATATAAAGTCCAAAAAGTACCAGAAGCAGGTTCAGTTTGGATTATACTTCACAAGAAAACACTAAAGTATGAACTGACAGAAAAGGTTAAGCAGAATGTGAGACATGAGGCAAAAACCTATACCAAGGCCAATGAGAAGGAAAAGGCAACAGAATTAAGACTGTGTAGTTCTGTTTTGTTTTGTTTTTTAAAGATTTTTCATTTATTTATTCATGAGAGAGAGAGGCAGAGACACAGGCAGAAGGAGAAGCAGACTCCATGCAAGGTGCCCAACGTGGGACTCGATCCCAGGTCTCCAGGATCACATCCCGGGCTGAAGGCGGTGCTAAACCGCTGAGCCACCCGGGCTGCCCTGTTTTTGTTTTTTAAATATTTACGTATCTTTGAGAGAGTGCATGCATGTAAGTGCTCACAGAGGGAAGGAGCAGAGGAGGAGAGAGAATACTCGATCAGACTCCATACTGAATGCAGAGCCCAATGTGAGGCTTGATCCCAGGACACTGAGATCATGACCTGAATTGAAACCAAGAGTCTTGGTTTAACTGACTGAGCCAGCTACACACCCCAATACTGTTTGGTTTTAAGTGATGGGAATTTGTAAAGGTAGAGTATTATTGTATGTGGGGGTGCTGAAGAAATGAGTTAAGAAGATGCAGGAATTTTTTAAAAGATTTATTTATTTGAGAGATAGGGAGGGAGGGAGGAAGAGAGAGCCCTCAGGTGCACAAATGTGGGAGGGAAGGGCAGAGGGAGAGGGGGAGAGAAACTCTAAGCAGACTCTAAGGAGACCCCAAAGCTCGGCGGGGCTCCACCTCTTGATCCTGAGATCACGACCTGAGCTGAAACCAAGTCAGATGCTTAACTGACTGTGCCATCTAGGCGCCACAAGATGTAGGAATTTTGAGTCATGACAGAACAGATCATTTATCAAAAGTTGGCAGTAAAAGATTAAAGTGAAAGACTGGGGATCCCTGGGTGGCGCAGCGGTTTAGCGCCTGCCTTTGGCCCAGGGCGCGATCCTGGAGACCCGGGATCGAATCCCACGTCGGGCTCCCGGTGCATGGAGCCTGCTTCTCCCTCTGCCTGTGTCTCTGCCTCTCTCTCTCTCTCTGTGTGACTATCATAAATAAAAAAATAAAAAGTAAAAAAAAATAAAGTGAAAGACTGTTATTTGTGATTCTAAAGTGCTAATCAGGGCATCTACATAGAAATGTCAACAGGGAGTTGGAAATATAAGACTAGAATGTCAAAGAGGTCAGAATTAGAGCAATTTCTGATAGGTCTACAAAGAGGTGATACAATTATAAAAGTCCAGGAGCTCTCCTAGAGATTTAAAGAAAAAAGCATGAGGCACCTGGGTGGTTCAGTTGGTTGAGCAGCTGGCTCTTGAATTCAGCTCAGGTCATGATCTCAGGTTCCTGGGACTGAGTTTCATGCTCAGAGGGGAGTCTGCTTGGGCTTCTCTCTCCCTCTTCCCACCCCCTAAAATAAGTAAACAAATCTTAAAAAACAAAAACAAACAAACAAAGAGGCAGACCAAAGATAGAACCTAAGGGGCCACCTATTTTAGGGAACAGTTAAGAGTTGGAGGGGTGAGAAAATTAGCAAGTACCAGTGCTGGAGAAAACAAACAAACAAACAAAATTAAGAACCCAGTGGTATTAGTATCACAATATTACAGAGGAGAGGGTAGAACCCAGAAGAATGCATCAGATTTTGGCCTTTTAAGAATGCAGCTTCAGTATGATGATAACAAAAATCAGATTGCAGGTATAATGGAGGTGGTCTACTGAAGGTGGTCAGGAAGTAGAATCAAAATGGAGAGGATTCAAAATGTTAAGGGGTAGGGGGGATCCCTGGGTGGCTCAGCGGTTTAGCACCTGCCTTAGGCCCAGGGTGTGATCCTGGGGTCCTGGGATCGAGTCCCATGTAAGGCTCCCTGCATGGAGCCTGCTTCTCCCTCTGCCTGTGTCTCTGCCTCTCTCTCTCTCAGGAATAAATAAAAAAAATTTTAAATAAAATGTTTAAAAAAATGTTAAGGGGTAAAGATATGAAAAAGGGATGGGAGTTTGATGAGGAGACACAAGTGGAAAAAAAAAGTATGAGATGGACAGATAAGAATAAGAATATATATGAATGGAAGGATCCAGGGAGAGAGAGAAGATACGAGAGAAAAAGGGCATTAATGGAAGAAATAGGGGAAGAAAGAATAATAAAAGACCACAGACTGAAAAGGAATACCTCCTACTCAGATGAGAGGATGGGTGCATATGCAGAAAGACTGAGGAGAGAGGAGGAAATTGTGTGTGGTTGGGGGGACAGCGAAGGGTACATAAGGAATGGTTTCAAACTTTTCAATAAAGGAGGGGGCTTGGAATCTACAAAGAAGGCGTTAGAGGGTTTGAGAACAAAAATTATTTTTAGTAGAACAGCAGGATTTATTAGGGGCCTCATATAATTCTCATATATAAAATGAGAGGTGGGCAGCCCCGGTGGCGCAGCAGTTTAGGGCCGCCTGCAGCCCAGGGCGTGATCCTGGAGACCCTGGATCAAGTCCCACGTCAGGCTCTCTGCATGGAGCCTGCTTCTCCCTCTGCCTGTGTCTCTGCCTCTCATTCTCTGTTTCTATGAATAAATAAATAAAATCTTTAAAAAAAATAAATAAAATAAAATGAGAGGTGGGGGCAAAAGGGCATCCACAGACAACTAAAATTGAATTTTTCATTACACATTACAGATGGATTTGTGCAATTGTTATTTATATACAAATACAGTCCAATTCACACTACGTTTTCTTTCAATAGCAAAATCACTAATTTGGATTTATTTACTGATTTGTTTTTAAATATTTTATTTATTTATTTAACTGAGAAAGAGAGCACAAGCAGGGGGGAACAGCAGGCAGAGGGAGAGGAGCAGCAGGCTCCGCTGAGCAGAGAGCCCCATGTGGGGCTGGATCCCAGAACTCTGGGATCATAACCTGAGCCGAAGGCAAACACCTAACGGATTGAGCCATCCAGGCGCCCCACTAATTTGGACTTAAAGAATGATTTCAGACAATGAAGAGAGTATGATCACAGACTCACATTTTATGATTTCTTAAAAAATTGTATTTTGAAGTACTCTCTAAGTAACCCAAAGTGGGGCTGACCTCACAACTCTGAGACCAAGAGTCACCAGCTCTACTGACAGAGGCAGGCAGGCGCCCCAGGGACTCACTTCTTAAATTTGCATACATAATAACCGTGATTGTTGTAACTTGTTTGGAACTGTGTAAACCATTTTTGCAGCAATTATAAGTTAATGAGACGGACCACAGGATTTTAAAGGATTAGAAAATGTTGCTTGAGGAGTAATTCACAGATGAGAGCTTAGAAAAGGAAAGAGAGGAGTCTTTCTTTTGCGCAGGACCGAACTCTTCTTTAGAACAACGATGGGGAGAGAAGGGAGGTCTTTTTAGTACAAGTAAGAGAAAACCGTCGAACAGAAAAATAAGTTTGAAGTGATTCAGCCTTTCCAGAAAAGTCAATACCTTTGTCTGAAAGTGCTGAAGAACCTGACGGTAAAAGGATATTGCAAATGGCTACACAGCATAAAACCTGTGTTTACTGCCAATTAAGTCCAACCGCTGCTATCTTTTAAAACGTTCGTTTCTTAACGAATCCTTTCTCTACTCTCATTCGTCTACCAGTACCAAGCTGGTACTTCGATATATTGCAGGTGGGAAAGAGTGGACGTGGGGAGGGGCAACTCTGGCGTCCGGGTCTTGGCAGCCGCGTCCCTCCAAAGCAGGAGTGAATTCTACAGCTTGTGGCTTATCGGCCCACGGGCTGGTGGAGGCTGCGAGACGCCGGAGAGGGGCAGGCGGCTAGGAGGTGGACAAATGGAGTGCCTGAGGCTCTTCACTCACGTGGAGGATGTCAACGCCGAACAGCCAGAAGCGTGCTAAAAACACTCCCCCGCCCCCGACTCCTTCTACGAGCTCCCCCTGAAGAGGTGTCCGCCCAGGAGGAAGGATCTCACCCGACTTCACCCAGAGGAGATGAGCTACTCACTGTCGATGTCCTCTATGAGGCTGGCGGTACCGGGCATATAGTTCATTTTGAGCTGAGATAAGGCTGCAGAGTATAGCGGCGGCGGGCCAGTGCGTCCAACACCTCCTTCCTTCTGACCGCAGTCGCCGCCTCGGCGGGACCGGGACAGGAACCCGGACCAGGAGCAGCACGTCCGCCCCGGCTTTCAGAAGCCGGGGCCTGCCGGAAACGCCTCCATATTATTCCCACCCACTTCCGGTATCACGTGCCCGTCCTCCGGAAGAGGCGGGACTGGGGCGCGGTCCCGGGACACCCATTCCCCGCCCCTGGTAAAAGGGGAAGAGGAAGCTGGATTGACTAGACGGTAAGGAAAACGTATTCTCCCTTTTAAGAAACGCAGGGCTGCAGCTCATCTCCAGCTTCTCAGACAGCCGCCCCCCGCCTCCCCCGAGGCACGGACCTCCGTCCCACGACTCTCGGGACTCGCCGCCGAAGGGGCGGGCCCGAGCCAGGATTGGCTGTTGTCGGCCGACCCCTTTCTCTGCTCTCCAGTTCCTCTCGTCGGCGGGCGCCTGCGCCATGGGCTGGCCGTGGGGGGCGGGAAGCGCTGCGGGGCATTAGAGCCCATGTCGGCCTTGAGGCGCTCGGGCTACGGCCCCAGCGACGGTCCTTCCTATGGCCGCTACTACGGGCCCGGCGGGGGAGACGTGCCCATGCACCCGCCTCCGCCCTCGTATCCTCCTCGCCCTGAACCTCCGCAGCCTCCCATTTCCTGGCGGGTGCGCGGGGGCGGCCCTGCTGAGACCACCTGGCCGGGAGAAGGCGGAGGAGGGGATGGCTACTACGCCTCTGCAGGCGCCTGGTCAGAGAGCGGTCGAGCTGGAGGAAACCACCAGGTAAGCTTCGGGCCGTCTGTCCCAGGGGGTTTCGATAAGGGGAGTCTTTGGAGGGTGAGGGCCGCCGGGGTTGATAAGCCTCTGGAGTTCGTAATGGATTGGGTTTCATGTTTATTTTCCTTATGGGGGGTGCGTTGGAGAGACAGACGGGGTTTGTGGCTGGAGGGATATGCTTGTGTTCTCTGCGTCTCCTTTTCTTCTTCGACCATAATAAATGTGTCTGCTACCATTTAAAAAAAAAAAAAAGAAGTAGAAAAGAAAGATCCTCCGCTGACTTGATAAGCCGAGTAGCAAGGTGCGGAGTCCCTCGCCTTGGGTTGATGTTGGGCTGGAAAGCTTTTGGAGCTCTAACAATTTATCCTGCGTGGCTCGTATGGCCGGCTCTCCCCGAGAAGGGAGGTGGCTGCAGCCCCCGCTGCCACTCAGCAACCCCTCCCGACGGGAAAGAACCCTGCAGGAGGAGGAGGGATCGGGCATTTAGACCTTTGCCCCTAACGCTTTGTCCGGGGTTAACTCACCAGTAATCAGTGTTGGAAAGCACCTTTACTTGGATTGTTAAGTTACGTTGCGGTTGCGACGTGAATGCCATTACAACCTCTCTATTTTATGATTTAATAGTTGGCCCCTGAGAGGTTAACTCACTTGGGCAGTAGAGGTCTCCTTGGGTTTTTGAAGGTTCACTTTATTGCCACTTGGTTTTTTAGGAAGGACCTACATTATTAGTGCCTGTTTTTACTAACTGCAAGGAGTCTGGAGAGGAGTTTGGCTTTTAGGAAAGAAGCTGAAAAGTGAGAATAGCTTCAGTGTTTGTTTTGCAGCAAGCAGTAGTAGAGGCAGTGCGCAACTGGGCAGTAAGGGTGGCACCGCCAATCTCCTTCCCTGGGAACTACACTCAGCTTCTCAGCATCACACTGCCATTACTCTGAACTGTGTCTATGAGCCTCTGTGCTTTATCTCCATTTATTTTGTGTATTTGTTGGCAAGATATGTCCTAAGGTATCAGAAAAGCCTAAGAAAGGTTATTTGAGGAGCCTGGGAATGCTGAAACATTTTTCATAAAAATTAATGGTAATTGCTTTTTTTTTTTCTTTATGCCATTTTGGCTTTACAGAAGATTTCATAGGAATGTTCTATTTTCAGATAGCAGGGGAAACCTCTACAGTCGGACTTATAACATTTTACTCCTTGTGTTCCTGTGGGAAATATACTTCTCTTTTGTTAATTAAGTATTTTTAGCAGTGAATTATTATGTAGTTGGGGGGAGCACACCTCTCTTTCCATTCAGTAATTAGAACATCTTCATGGGTTGAAAATGCAGTAGTGAAATGCCCATATATTGCTGGTAGGGATATAAAATAGTTCATTGCTTTGGAAAATAGTTTGGCAGTTCCTCAGAACGTTAAACATAGAGTTAGTATATTACTCAGCAAGTTTGCTTTTAGATGTACCCAGGAGAACTGAAAACATGCCTACATAAAGACTTGCATGTTTTTAAGAACATCAAGCATGTTCATGGCAACATTATTCAGAATAGCCAAAAAGTGGAAATAACCCAAATGGCCATCAGCTGATGAATAGATAAAATATGATAGATTTCATTTGAGAGGAAATTATTTAGCCATAGAAAGGAACTAAGTACTGATACATTCTACGACATGGATGAACCTTGTAAACATCAGGCTACATGAAGACCACGTACTGTATGAGTTCATTTATATGAAATGTCCAGAATAGGTAAATCTATAGGGACAGGAAGGTTAGTAGTTGCCAGGGGCTGAGGAACTGGGGACTTTGAGGTGATGGTAAAGGATACGGGGTTTGTTTTGAGGTGATGATAATATTCTGGAATTAGATAGTGATGATGATTGTACGACTTTTAATATACTAAAATTGAATTGTATACTTTAAAGGGGTGGGTTTCAGGGCACCGGGGTGTCTGACTCTTGATTTAACTCAGGTCATGATCTCAGGGTCCTGGGGTCCGGCTGCATCAGACTCTGTGCTTAGTGTGGAGTCTTCCTGTCCCCCTTGCTCTGCTCCCCCCACCCTTTCAAATAAATTAATAAAAATCTCTTTTTTAAAAAGGGTGGCTTTATGCTATCATAGTCATATCTTAAAAAAATTATGTGAGAAACATGTAGTGAGAGATTAATTGTGGAGAAGAGTTATATTTGTGTGTGTGTGTGTGTGTGTGTGTGTGTAAAAATCTGGAATAAGTAGGCTGAGGAAACCCACGGTAGATTAGAGTGATAAAATGTTTGGCCTATAAGGAGACAAACTAGACCACAGAGGAGAAGACCAATAAACTGATGACTTATACTTGGACTTGCAGTATTCTTTTTTTTTTTTTAATTTTTTCAATTTATTTATTTATGATAGTCACAGAGAGAGAGAGAGAGAGGCAGAGACACAGGCAGAGGGAGAAGCAGGCTCCATGCACCAGGAGCCCGATATGGGATTCGATCCTGGGTCTCCAGGATCGCGCCCTGGGCCAAAGGCAGGCGCCAAACCGCTGCGCCACTCAGGGATCCCGGACTTGCAGTATTCTTAAATCAAGAACAGTATTCTTAAAACTTTTAAAACCTTGTTACTAAAAAAGTGTGGTCTATGGACCAGAAACTTCATTGTCTCCTGGAAGTTGTTTGAAATGCAGGATCTCTCCTGCTCCAGACTTAATGCTGCAGTTTAGTAAGATTCCCCAGGGATTCGTATGCCTATTCATGTTTGAGAAGCACTGCTCTGTGGTATTGAATGTACTGAGCTGGTGTTGCACTGAACCACTACAAAGACTTGACTCTATATTTACATGTTTAAATGTGACAGGGGAAGAAAATGGAAATCTAACCTTCCCTGTTTTCTTTCCTTTCCTTGGTAGCTATATTTAGAGCACAGTAGTTTGGTCCCTGAATTAGCAGCATCGGCATCACTTAGGAGCCTGTTGGGAAGGGTGTATCTCAGGCCCTGCCCCTAACTACCCTCCAGAATCAGATTTTAACAGGATCTTTAGGTGATCTACATGTTACTCTAGAATGAATTATCAGAGAGTACTGATCTGGAATCCAGAAGCTGCGGTCTCTCAACCTAATCTCAGAAGTGATAGCCCATCACTTCTGCTGTATGCTATTGACCAGAGAGACCAATTCCAGTATAATATGGAGCCATCTCCACAAAGGTGCAAATACCTGCAGGCAGGGATCATTGGGAGCCATCTTGGAGGGTGATTACGATGGGAAAGACTGGGGAAACAGCTTAGTTATGGTCTTAGAGTAGTTCAGAAGAGAGGTAAAAAAAAAGAAAAAAGCAAGCATTGGAACAATATGAATGTACACAGATTTTTTTCGACATCTTACTACAAAACTTTTCAAACATACAGAATAGTTGAAAGAACTACACAGTAAATATCTATAGAGCCACTACTTAGACTCTGTAATTAGCATTTATTATATTTGCTTCACCACATCTATCTTACTTTTTTAAGTAAATTTTTTCAGTAATCTGTACACCCAATATGGGGCTCAAACTCACAACCCCAAGATCAAGAGTCACATGCTCCTCTGACTAAACCAGCCAGGTGCCTCTATCCTACTTTTTGTATGCATTTCCAAACAAGTTGCATAGGTTTGAAAGACATTTTAGGGATGCCTGGGTGGCTTAGCAGTTGAGCATCTTCCTTTGGCTCAGGGTGTGATCCCAGCATCTCCAGATCAAGTCCCGCATTGGGCTCCCTGCATGGAGCCTGGTTCTCCCTCTGCCTGTGTCTCTGCCTCTCTCTCTGTCTCTCTCATGAATAAATGAATAAAAATCCTAAAAAAAAAAAGACATTTTTAAAGGTATATATCAATTAAAAGTGAGGGAAGCCAGAGGAACAGAAAGTGATTCTGAGGTTTTAGTATTTCCTAGGAATAAATGTTTCATAGTACTAAAAAAAAAGGAAGAGGAACAGGTTTTTATGGGAAGATATAGTTTAGTTTCGTACCAGAAGAACTAATGATTGGTTAATAGAGGAGCTTAAAAAAAAATAAGAAGGCTTAGCAAGGGTTTTTGTACTGCATTTATTTCATTTCTGTTGCAAGCCAGTTATTCACTGTGGTTACTGTGTGCTAAGATCTGGTTGGATTGTATGTGATTGATTAGAGAGAAGTTTGTGATTTTTCTATTTTTATTTTTGTTTTTTGATGCCAAATTTTAGAGTCTGTGGCATCTAGGAGTTGTCGGTAGGAACAAAACAATAGATGTGGGGTCAGGTGGGTGATGGGGATGGAGATAGTGATTTGAGCGTCATCAAATATAAACATATTTGAATTACCAAACTGGGTAATGGTAGATCTTTGAGAGTCTAGAGTAGATGACAAAGAACGGATGCTTGGAAGGAAATCAGGAAAGTCATGTAATGCAAACCAAGCAAGGACACAATTATTTTGCATGTAAGTGATGGAGAACTGAAAAGATGCTATTGGATTGGCAATTAAAAGGGTTTTGTTGATTTTAGTGGTGGGAGTTTAAAATAGTGGGAGGTTTGGATGCCACAGCAACTGGTATAAACCATACTTCCAGAAGTCAGTAAATGGAAAAGTGGATAGTTGACTGTGAACCAGGATTGAGAGAAGAATTTTTATGATTAGGTAGTTTGAATATGTTTTTAAGTAGAGGAGAGTAAGAAGGAAGATGGGCACCAAACAATGGAATATGGCTTGTGGAGAGAGGGATGTGAAGACATGAGGAAGAGCTGGAAAACCTCTTCCAAGCTAGAGCGGGGGATATCACTTTGGAGGTAGAGGGGAGGGACATCAAAGGAGTTTGTAGCTCTTGGTATCCTTGGTGGAGTAGGAGGCTAGGTCATCACAGAAGAGAGGAAGTGGAATGGGATAAGCTGAGAACTTGGTATGATAAATATTTGAAACAGGTGCTGGGAGAAAGTGGGAAATTTATTTTTTTAAGATTTTATTTATTTATTAGAGAGAGCACAAGCAGGGGGAGCTGCAGACGGAGGGAGAGGGAGAAGCAGCCTCTCTGCGGAGCAGGGAGCTTGATATGGGACTGGATCCTAGGACCCTGGGATCATGACCCAAGTGGAAAGCAGATACTTAACCAACAGAGCCACCCAGATGCCCCAGGAAAGCGGGGAAATTATAAAGAACGGTGGAAAAGATCCAAATGAGATTGAAAATCAAAATTTGGGATAATGGTGAACATAGGTACATAAAATGCTTTTGTAGTGATTTAGGCATGTATAGCCAAAAATAATTTTTAATGTATATTTTAAATAATTTTTGTCTAATTCTTATAAGCAAGATAAACAAATTTGTAAATGGAACTTAGTAGCAGCACTAGTCAGATTCTTCTGTTAGATTTGTTTGGGGTGGGGTTAATTTTGGAGGCATGTTGGTAAGTCACTTTGTAAATTTAATCATGCATGTACTACAAAACTAATTCTAGGATAAATATGAAAGGAGTTGACTCCAGCCTTCATCTGAGATTTAGCTATTTCTTCTCAAAAGGCAGGTAAATGAACTTATTATGTTCTTGCATAATTTTTTTAAAAGATTTTACTTATTTATTTGAGAGAGGGAGTGAGCG
This sequence comes from Nyctereutes procyonoides, assembly GCF_905146905.1. Taxonomy (NCBI): domain Eukaryota; kingdom Metazoa; phylum Chordata; class Mammalia; order Carnivora; family Canidae; genus Nyctereutes; species Nyctereutes procyonoides. The sequence goes on from NW_026575120.1 coordinate 14,208,638, forward strand.
AGAGAAAAGGGAGCAAAGGAGCAGGGGCAGAAGAAGAGGGAGAAGCAAACTCCCCTGCTGAGCAAGGAGCTAGATGAGGGGCTCAATCCCAGGACCCTGGAATCATGACCTGAGCCGAAGGCAAATGCTTAACTGACTGAGCCACCCAGGTGTCCCTCTTCTTGCATAATTTTGATCAAACTTCCAGTTCCACAAGAACTTTAAGTCACATTAATTACTACCTCTTGTGAAAACCTTTTCTCATCTTTGTCTAGTTTACATCACCATCAGACAACAGATAAAAGTTCGGAAAGAGTTAAGCACATGATAACATTGGCTAGTGGTTTTATAAAACAGAGATCAGCTTCAGCCAGCTTCCTGTGAAATCAAATGCTATTTCATAGAATTATGTCATGTTAGGAGGGCCTTGAGCTGCAGACTTTCATTGTTACTGGGGATATTTTTAGATTTGCTCCATTTTGTCCAAAGGGGAGGAAAAAAAAGAAGCAAAGACAATCTTTTTATTAAGACTTAATAAAATTAGTAATTCTTACCACTTCATTGAAGACATTCTTCCATCCAAAAGCTAGCCAGGCCTGACCCAGTTTAGCTTTCGAGATCAGACGAGATCAGGCATGTTCAGGGTGGTATGGCCAGGGACAGCAATCTATTTTTCATTTTAAACATTAGGATACATTTACATTCTGTAAATTGTACCTATAGTTCTGTGAGTTTTGATAAATGCAGTCATGTAATCACTGCCATGATCAAGGTATATAGGTAGTGACCTGTCTTTATTTATTTATTTTTAACATTTTTTTTTAAGATTTTATTTATTCATAGAGATGCAGATTGAGAGAGAGTAGCAGAGACACAGGCAGAGGGAGAAGCAGGCTCCATGCAGAAAGCCTGATGTGGGACTCGATCCAGGGTCTCCAGGATCATGCCCTGGGCTGCAGGCAGCGCTAAACCGCTGCGCCACCGGGGCTGCCTGTGACCTTTTATTTATTTATTTTTATTTATTTATTTTTATTTATGATAGTCACACACACACAGAGAAAGAGAGGCAGAGACACAGGCAGAGGGAGAAGCAGGCTCCATGCACAGGGAGCCCGACGTGGGATTCGATCCCGGGTCTCCAGGATCGCGCCCTGGGCCAAAGGCAGGCACCAAACTGCTGCGCCACCGAGGGATCCCTGTGACCTGTCTTTAAAAAAAAAAAAAAAAAAAAAGATTCATAGGATAAGATGGAAGATTTAATTTTAATTCATTTATAAACCCCATTAAAATTTCAGAAAATTAACTTTCTCCTTTGTTAGGTATCATCTCATTTGCATTGTGTGTATATATGTATGTATACATGAATAAAATATATTCTGTATTTTGAATGTGTTTCAGTCAGTTACAGTCATTATTTTTATTGCTTAAATGATTTCATATCCTGCGAATGGGAGTCCCTTCTTGGCTTCTGAGTCCTTTTGACATGACTCATTGATTTTTGACAGCTTCCTTGATTTCTGGTACAAGATGTGCTAGACTTATTTTGTGTATATTCTGTCCAGACATATAATCCACTATTCTTTTAAGAAACCTTGATTTTTGTTTTTTTTTAAATGGAGGATTATATTTAGAAACATATATGTCAGGATCCAGGCAGGAAAACAGAACCTACACTAGTTCTCTTAAAAGAGAGAATTTAGGGGCACCTGGGGGGCTCAGTTGATTAAGTGTTTGTTTGACTCTTGATTTCAGTCCAGGTCATGATCTCAGGGTCCTGGGTTTGAGCCCTGCATCAGGCTCTGTGCTCAGCAGGGAGTCTGCTTCTCTCTCGCTCTTGCTCTCAAATAAATTAATTAATTTTTAAAAAGTGAATAAAATAATTTGTTTTAGGAAATTAGTGAAGTGGGTATTGGAGATCTAAAAGGCAAAAGGAAAGTGGAGGTAACATGGAAGATGGTAACTGTTGGAAACAGCTACAGTTCCTAGGGCTGGGGAATAAAGAGAAGAGGTTGGGTTATTATAACCTGCAAATTTAGAAGAATGGCCTGGTGGACTTGGAACCCAGGAGAAGACACTGCCTCGCTGGTGTTGATCTCTCCAAGGGAGCTCTGAAAAACTAGAAGAATTTGGAGATTGCTACTAACTGTCCCTCCAGGGTTAAGGGTGTAGCTAAGGCTGACAATGACAGAAACAACAAAAAAGCAAACTGGAAGGAGCATGTAAGTCCCTTCTTTCCTCTAACCTAGTGCCTCCTATTGGCAGAACCAAATAGTAAGCAGCAAAAGAGAAATGTTTGGACTCCTAATCCTCTGCATCATGGAGCCAATTATAAAAGCCTGTGTTTGGATGTTCATAACTGCTACAGAAATTAAATTTGGATGCTAGGTATATCAATTGTGATTGTATTATCCCTATTTTTAGACCCTTTCCGTGGACAGTTAATGAAATAGGTTTTTTTAATTTTTAAATTTTTTAAAAGATTTTTTAAGATTTTATTTATTCATGAGAAGCGGGGGGCGGGGGGCAGAGACACAGGCAGAGAAACCCAGCGGAGCCCGACGTGGGACTCGATTCTGGGTCTCCAGGATCACGACCTGGGCTGAAGGTGGCGCTAAATTGCTGAGCCACCCAGGCTGCCCCCAAAATATTTTATTTTTAAGTAATGTCTATAGCCAACGTGGAGCTTGAACTCAAAGATCAAGAGTCACATGCTCTACCAAGTGAGTTAGCCAGGTTCCCTGGAATTAGGTTTTTTTTTTTTTTTAAGATAGAAAAGTAAATGAGTTCATATTTATATTAATTCAAATTTAACATTATTTTTGCTTCTTTGTCTTTATTATTTTTCCCTTGTATGAAGTATTTTGGTTATTAACAATGTTAGGATAATTACAACTATTTGAACAACCCTACAATAATATATAAGATGAGCCCCAAATAATGCCTGATTCTAGTTCTGACATAACAGTGTGAGGAGCTCTCTGGACCCTCTCCCCAGTGAAACTGTTGCAAGTTATTTAAAAAAAAAAAAACAGTTAAATTCTCTGTAAATGGTCTTAGGATATAGAGCAAATGAATAAACATTTATTCTGGAAAATTCGCTCAAACTCAGGGAGAACAGTGAGAATCTGCTTTTTGATCCAGGACCTGCTCCATTTCTCCCCTCTCTCAGCAGTGAGACAAACTCTATTCCAGACTAGTACAGCCAAGAAAACAGGGCTCCCTCTTCCTCTAGCTCCCAGTCAGAGGATTATCCTGGGAGGGGCAGCACATCAACATTTCTTATCCTGCCCCCAGCTATTGTTGTTGAGGCCAAGTTTCCGGCAAGTGTGGTTAAGTAATCTGGTTCCCTCCTCTGCCAGGTCCCTACTTGGGGATGGAAGCTTTACTTTGTTTGGGTAAGGCACTGCAGAGAATACTAGGGCTCTGATCACCCTTACCCTGGCTTGTAAGGCAAGCTGAGAATCCCTGAGGCTACTGCCCTTTCCTCCACAGGTGCTCAGCTCTTAAAGCAGTGTGTCTCTTAGAGAAGCACACTATTGTCCCCAACCCAGCTGCAGAATATGGCTCAGACATTTTATCTGGAGGCAGAAGCAGGCTATAAAACAGGTAGCTCCGAATCTTTTTCCCAAAGGAACTGACTTTATTTGCAACAGAGTGTGGTGTGGAGAAGCTGAAGCTTAAAGATGTTCTTGAAAACTGTGGAGGTTGTTGTGAAAGGCAACTGAGGAGATTGGTAGATTCATTGGGTGTATAGTCTAAACTGTAGACCACCTACTTTGCTAGAGGGAACCAGGGAAAAGACGTAGCTGGGAGAAGCCTTTTGGGGTTAGAACAAATCTTAAACACTAACTTTGAGACCTGTCTCTTCCAAGAAGCCCAAGTTTGGTTGGATCAATTTGTGGAACAATTTATATCCCAGGGTGTGGAGCTTTAACAGCTAGGTGTGGTCAGGAAAAGAAATATACACACTCATTAAAGAAATTAAAATGTTACATTAGAAAATAATTACTTAAGGCAAAAGAAAGCAGTTAAGAATAGAGGAACAAAAACAGATATGAGATATAGAAGATTAAAAAAAGATCCAACTATATGCTATTGTGAGATAATAGAAAAAAAAACATATATATTGGTCTCTGTCCTGGGTTCCTGGCACAGAGCTCCTGAAACTTTTGTAAATTGCTAAATGAAAAGAACACTAGGAGTATTTTTGTTCTAATATTTCGTCTGTGACCCTAGTACCTGACACAGGGCTCTAAACTACTTGGAATTTTTTGGATGATAAAACTATTTTTTGTTCTAATAACGTGTTTCTGGGTGGTTTCCTGGGTGGTTCCTGGATGGGGCTGGTCACCAGAAAGGCCAACCCATAAGATTAGATATTTAGAGTTTTCAGCTCTGGTCCTCATTTTCCAGAGAAGGGAGGGTGGCTGGAAATGAAGTTAATAATCAATCATGCCTACATAAGGGAACCTCCATAAAAATCCAAACACACTGGGGTTCAGAGAGCTTCCAGTTTGATGAACATATCCACGTACTGGGAGGGTGATAGACTTTGACTCTATGGGGACAGAAGCTTCTGCACTTGGGGTCTTCCCAGAGCTTGCCTGCCCTTTATATCTCTTCATCTGCTGTTCATTTGTATCTTTTCATACCCTTTTTTTAAGCTTTTATTTATTTATTCATGAGACACACACACATAGAGAGGCACAGATACAGGCAGAGGAAGAAAGCAGGCTCCATGGAGGGAGCCTGACATGGGACTTGATCCCGGGTCTCCAGGATCACACCCTAGGCTGAAGGCGGCGCTAAACCGATGAGCTACCCGGGCTGCCCTTATCATATCCTTTTAACAAACTGGTAATCATTAGTATTTCCCTGAATTGGGTGAGATGTATTGGCAAATAATCAAATCCAAGGGGGTAGAGGTCATGGGAACCTCCACTTTGTAGCTTCGTGAGACATAAATTGTAGGTAACCTGGAGACCTGGGTACCTGTTGCTTCAGATTGGCATCTGAAGTGGTAGGGGGCACTACCATGGAACTGAGCCCCTAACATGTGAGATCTGATGCTATTTACAGGTAGATAGTTTAATTGTAGGACAGCCAGCTGCTGTTGCAGAATTATTTAGCATGGGGGAAAAAAATCTCATATCTGGTATCAGAAGTGTTGTGGATGTGGTAATAGCAAAAGAGTAAAGGAAAAACAGGAGTAGTAGGTTTTTCCTTCTTAGCTCTGTGGGAGACACAGTTCAGATTTAAAGATACAAATATTTTAAAAGTAAAAAGAGGAAAAAGGGGGATCCCTGGGTGGCTCAGTGGTTTAGTGCTTGCCTTTGGCCCAGGGTGTGATCCTGGAGACCAGGAATCAAGTCCCGCATCAGGCTCCCTGCATGGAGCCTGCTTCTCTCTCTCTCTCTCTCTCTCTGTGTGTGTGTCTCATGAATAAATAAATAAATAAAATTTAAAAAAAAGGAAAAAGAAATATGCAAACAGTAACTAGAAGAAAACTAGTAGCTATACAGTATCAGATAAGTAAACTTTAAAACAAAAAATGTTTCTAGGGATAAAGTGGGACATGATAAAAAGGGTAATCTATCAGGAAGATAAAATAACTATAAAAATATATGTATCTAATAACAAAATACCCAAAATACATGAAGCAAAATCTTACAAAAACAAAGGGGGAAAATGGACAATTCAATAATAATAGAGACTTCAGTACTCTACTTTCAATAATGGATAGAATAACTGGATATAAGATTAATGAGGAAATAGAAGATGTGAACAACCATGTAAACCAATTAGACCTAACAGACATCTATAGGACCCTCCACCCAACAACAGAATATACATTCTTCTCTAGTACACATGGAACATTCTCGAGATAAACCATATGCTAGCCATAAAACAAATCGTAATATACAAGGATAGAAATAATACAATTGGCCATAATGTAAAAACATTAGATAGTAGTAGGAAGGACCTTGGGAAATTCAATATAACACTCCTTAATATATTTTTTAAGATTTTATTTTTAAGTAATCTCTACACCCAACATGGGGCTCAAACTTACAACCCTGAGATCAAGGGTTTCATGCTTTACTGACTCAGCCAGTCAGGCATCCCTTAAATAAAACACTGCTAAATAACTAGCAGATTGAAGAAGAAATCAAAAGGGAAATTAAAAAATACTTTGAGGGGGATTCCTGGGTGGCTCAGCGGTTTCGCGCCTGCTTTTGGCCCAGGGCACGATCCTGGAGTTCCGGGATCGAGTCCCGTGTCGGGCTCCCGGCATGGAGCCTGTTTCTCCCTCTGCCTGTGCCTCTGCCTCTCTCTCTCTCTATGTCTATCATAAATAGAAAAAAAAATACTTTGAGATAAATGAAAATGAAGACACAGCATACTAAAACTCCTAAGATGAAGGTAAAGTAGTACTGCTGAGAAGGAAATTTATAGGTATAAATGCCTATATTAAGAAAGAATAATGATTTCAGGGTTCCTGAGTGGCTCAGTTGGTTAAGCATGTGACTCTTGGTTTTGACTCAGGTCATGATCTCAGGGTAGTGAGACCGAGCCCCACTTGTAAGTGTAATCTGCTTATCCTTATCCTTCTGCTCCTCCCCCCTTCACATAAATAAATCTTTAAAAAAAAAAAGAATAATGATTTCAAATCAGTACCGTACTCTTCCATCTTGACACTGGAAAAAGAAGAGCAAACTAAACCTAAAGCAAGCAGAAGGAAGGAAATAATAAGAGTGGCAGAGCATCTTGCTGCTTGTCTGGTAGAGTGTGCAACTCTTGATCTTGAAGAGTGGAAATTAATCTAAGAGAGAATAGAAAAATAGTAAAGGAAATCAGTGCAACCAAAGGCTGGTTATTTGAAGAGATCAACCCAACTGATGAATCTTTAGCTAGATTCACACAGGAAAAGAGAGACTTGTATTACTAGAATCAGAAATGAAAGAGGGAACACTACTACTGATCTTACAGAAATAAAAAAATTATAATGGAATATTGTGGATACTTGTATATCAATAAATTAGGTGACTTAGGGGAAATGGACAAATTTCTGGAAAGATACAAACTACCCAAACTAACTCAAGAAGAAATAGAAAATCTGAATAGACCTATAACAAGTAAAGAAATTAAATTGGTAAGAAAACAAAACAAACTACCCCAAAGAAAGTATAAGCCCAGGCAAGCTACTGAATTCTACCAAACATTTAAAGAACTGTTACACCAATTCTTCACAGATACTTCTAAGAAATGGGAGAGAACACTGCTAAATTCATTCTGTGTAGCCATTATTACCCTGATACCAAAACCAGACAGACATAACAAGAAGAGAAAATGGGCCAGTGTATCTTAGGAATATGGATGCAGAAATCCTAACAAATAAACAACAAATCCAGCAACACATAAAAAAAAAAAAGAATTATATACCATAGCCAAGTCGGATTTATTCCAGGACTGCAAAGTTGGTTTAACATCTGAAAATCAATGCAATATACCATATTAATAAAAAAAAATAAAACCTCTACAGTTATTTCAATAGGTGTAGAAAAAGCATTTGACAAAATCCAAAACTCTTTCTTGATAAAATGACTCCAGGAATACAAGGAAATTTCTCCAATCTGATAAAGGGCATCTATAAAACACCCACAGCCAACTGCATATTTATTGATGTAAGACTAGATGCTTTTTCCTAAGATCAGAACAAGATGAGGATATCTTCCCTTGCCACTACTACTCAACACTATCCTGGAAGTTCTGGCTAGGGCAATTAGGCAAGAAGAAGAAAGGAAAAGACATGTGTAACCTATACATCTATATGGAATAGAATTGAGAATCCAGAAATAAATTCATGTGTCTGTGGTCAAGTGATTTTTGAGAAGATGCCAGGACCATTTAATAGAGGGACAGAATAGTCTGTGGCACAACACAACAATACCATGACAACTGGATAGCCATATCTAATCAATAAAGTTGGACTCTCAGGCAGCCCTGGTGGCTCAGCAGTTTAGCGCCGCCTTCAGCCCAGGTGTGATCCTGGAGACCCGGGATCAAGCCCCACGTCAGGCTCCCTGCGTGGAACCTGCTTCTCTCTCTGCCTCTATCTGTTCCTTTATGTGTCTCTCATGAATAAATAAATAAAATCTTTAAAAAAATAAAGTTGGACTCATATATAAAAGCTCAAAATGGATCATAGACGTAAGTGTAAGATCTAAAACTATAAAACTCTTAGAAGGAATAAAGAGTAAATCTTCACTACTTTGGATTTGGCTGTGGTTATGTCACCAAGAGTTAGATGTAAAAGGAAAGAAAGAAGCCTTAGTTCTTTTTGCTGCTTCAGTGAGGAATTACAGTACGGCAAAGTAAAAGGAAAGCAGAACAAAGTTTTATTAAAGCACACTGCAGGGGAGCAGGCCAGTCAAAAGAGAGACAATGGCCCTGGAAACTCCTTCTGGGGTGTGGACTTGTATCAATTTTTTCTTTTGGGTGGGTCCTAGGTCTCAATATTTGAGTGACAGGCCTGCATTACATAATAATTAATGAACTACACATGTCCTTTCCCAAGACATAGTGGAAATGGCTGAATAGGGTAGGAAATGGCAACGTTATTTCTATTCTAGAGACAGGTTGAATAAGGACAAGCACAGCAAAATGAACTCCTCCTCTGCCAGGATGTAGTAACTGCAAGTTGATGCTAGATGGGTGGAATGTGGTAGCCCCTGGGAAGTCCTCGGTTGGGACTCTGTCAGATGTCTGAGGTCCATCCTTCTGTTGCTCATGCCTAGCTTCCTGCCTAACAGTTTTCTAAGATAAGACCCCAAAAGCACAACCAAGAAAAGAAAAATTCAGATAAATCTGACTTCATTAAAATGAAGAACTTTTGTAATTCAAAGGACATTATCAAGAAAGTGAAAAGGTATAAAATGTTTACAAATCATATATTTGAAAAGGGACTAAATACATTTAGGATGTATAAAGAACTTATTTTTTAAATATTTTATTTATTTATTCATAAGAGATAGAGGCAGAGACACAAGCAGAGGGAGAAGCAGGCTCCATGCAGGGAGCCCGACGTGGGACTCGATCCCGGGTCTCCAGGATCACGCCCTGGGCTGAAGGCGACGCTAAACTGCTGAGTTCACCCTATAAAGAACTCTTAAAACTAAACAATAAAAATATCAATGACCCACTTTAAAAATTGGCAAAACGTCTGAATAGATAATTCTCTAATGAAGGCATAAAATGGGCAATGAGCACATGAAAAAAATGCTCAACAGCTTTAGTCATGAAGGAACCATAAATCAAAACCACAGTGAGATACCATTCCACACCCACTAGGATGGCTATCAAAAAACAAAACTACAGAAAAAACAAGTATGGATGAGGATGTGGAGAAATCAGAACTCAACACATTCATTGCTAATGAGAAAGTAGATTGGTGTAGCTGCTTTAGAAAACAGCTTCCAGTTCCTCAAATTGTTAAACAGAGTTGTCATATGACCTATCAATTCCAGTATCCAAGATAACGTATATTCACATAAAAAAATCATTCATGAATGTTTATAGCAGCATTAGTCATAGTGGTCAAAAGGTGGCAACAATACAGATGTCTATCAACTGATGAATAGATAAACAAAATGTGATTTTGTGTATAATGGAATACTATTTGGCCACAAGAAAGAATGAAGTAGTGATATATGGTACAACATAGTTGAACCTCAAAAACATTGTGCTAAGTGAAAGAAGCCAGTCACAAGATATTATATGTGATTCCATTTATGTGAAATATCCAGAATAACCAAATCTATAGTGTTAGGAAGTAGAATAGTAGTAGCATAGAGCAGGGGGAATGGGGAGATAGGAGGATATAGCTAAAGGGTAACAGTGTATCCTTCTGAGGTTTTGAAAATGTTCCAAAACTGATATTGTACTTATCTGTGAATATACTAGAAACTGTTAAATTATACAATCTAAATGGTCAAATCGTGTATTATCTCAGGAAAGATGTTAATAAAAATAATGCTGCTATGTTGACTAGCTTAACTAATGAGTACAGGTTTAAATTTCTAAATTTATTTTTTTTAAGATTTATTTATTTGAGAGAGAAAAGGAGTGGAGTGGGGAGGAGCAGAGACAGACAAGAGAGAATCTCAAGCAGGCTCTCGCTGAGCACACTCCCACTGAGTGGGGAGCCCAGTGCAAGGCTTGATTCCAGGACCCTGAGTTCATGACTTTAGCCTAAACCAAGAGTCAGCTGATTAAACTGCTGAGCCACCCAGGCGCCCCCAGGTTTAGGTTTCTTTGCAGTTCAGCTTATCCTGAGAGTATATTCCACTGAAGATGTACAGTAAAAGTACTGTAATTTAAAAGTCATTTGAAATAATTCTTTTTTCCTGCATGGTTATATTACCAACTTGATATTTAGTTATTGGATTCTCTGATTTTTCCTGTAGTAAAAAACAACTCTAAGAGTTGTGGCTTACAACAGTAAGTGTTTATTTCTTGCTCGTATTCTGTGAGTTTGCTGTAGTGACTCCAGGTTCTAGGTTGGTTTGCCTGTGTGTCTTCTCATTCTGGGACTCACACTGAACTCACAGCTTCTATATGGCAAATGCTGGCCTCATGGTAGAGGACAGGCATACGAAAGAGGAATACCTCTTTAGGCAGGCGCTAAACCGCTGAGCCACCCAGGGATTCCCTATCATTCATTTTTAGCAATTATTGGGTAGGTTATTGTTAATCTTACTGATTTGTATGCCACTCACTTGCACTGTTATGGTAGTTTATTTTTTTTTATTTTTATTTTTTTTAGTTATGGTAGTTTATTTTTTTATTTTATTTATTTATGATAGTCACAGAGAGAGAGAGAGAGAGAGAGAGAGAGAGAGAGAGAGGCAGAGACACAGGCAGAAGCAGGCTCCATGCACCGGGAGCCTGACGTGGGATTCGATCCCGGGTCTCCAGGATCGCGCCCTGGGCCAAAGGCAGGCGCCAAACCGCTGCGCCACCCAGGGATCCCTAGTTATGGTAGTTTAAATATATATTTAAATATTTGCTTAGGATACTCTTAAGGGCAGGTTTGTGTTGTAATGGGATGATCTGCTCGACTAGGAAGAGTCGAGGAAAGATAAACTAACTACAGGAATGAAATTCTTTAGACGGGAAGAGGTTATGTGGGCCACACACCTATGGAAAAGGATTGGCCTTCATGTTTTGTTTTGTTTTTTTTTAAAGATTTTATTTATTCATGAGAGACACAGAGAGAGAGGCAGAGGGAGAAGCAGGCTCCATGTGGGGAGCTCAACGTGGGACTCGATCCCCGGTCTCCAGGATCACACCCTGGACTGAAGGTGGTGCTAAACCGCTGAGCCACCCGGGCTGCCCCAGGATTGGCCTTTAATAGAGCCAGAGGCACATCACACTTTCTGGAAAGACAGTGGCAGATAGGGTGCATTTGATTTATAAGTAGGAAGATGATGTTTCTCTCTGCTTCTTCCTTTTTTTTTTTTTTTAGGTGGAATATGAGATAAAGTTGTCAGTTGAAAAATGAGGGGTGGGCTAAAAGGATATTGCAGATTTGAGGGCGCAAGAAGAGTAAAATAATTAAAGAGTAAAATAATTGTTATGGAGAGTGAGATGAACATCCTAAGGAAGTGTGGTATGGTTGGTAGGCAGTCCTGTCTACTTGAGATTTGTGGTCTCTAATTGAGAGAGAAACCAAAGAGCTTATAGTGTTTCTCTCCACCAGTATGTATGTATGTATGTATGTATGTATGTATGTATGTATGTATAAGATTTTATTTATTTATGAGAGACACAGAGAGAGATGCAGAGACATAGGCAGAGGGAAAAGCAGGCTCCCTGTGGGGAGCCTGATGCAGGACTTGATCCCAAGACCTTGGGATCACGACCTGAGCCAAAGGCAGATGCTCAACCACTGAACCACCCAGTTGCCCCTCTCCACCAGTATTTAGAGGAAGTGCAGATGTGAAGTTAGCGAACAGTTGGGTTTAAACTGGGTTGGGTTTGGGGATCTATGGGTAGTTTAGCAGTTTAGCGCCTGCCTTTGGCCCAGGAATCGAGTCCCTCATCAGGCTCCCTGCATGGAGCCTGCTTCTCCTTCTGCCTGTGTCTCTGCCTCTATCTCTCTGTGTCTCTTATGAATGAATAAATAAAATCTTAAAAAAAAATAAACTGGGTTGGGTTTTTGCAGGGCAAGTATATCTGAGGGAAGCAGCGGCAAAGGACTGGGAAGCTGAGTAAGGAAGGAAGTGAGGACGTGTGTGGGGTGAGGGATAGAAGGGTGGAGAAGTAGTGAAAATGTGGGGGACCAAAGAGAGTCAGTAAGAGAGAACAGAAACCAGGGCAGTTCTGGAGATTTAGATATTAGTTCACCACTGAGGGGGTGAGTCAGCTTCAAATCTTGTTTTTTCATCTCTACTACTAAGATTCAGATTCTTGGTGGAGAGAACAATTAGCCAAGTGCTTACCCTTTAACCAGGAAAAGGAAGGGAGGGCATTAATTAGGGGCATCTGCCTGCTTGAGAAATTTAGTAGGTATGATCTGAAGTTTGCCCATAAAATTTTTTTAATCTTGCTATATTTCTGTATTATATAAAGGAGATGCTACTTGGCTAGTTTGTATAACGTCATATGGAATACTTATGTGCTTTGAAAACAAAGCATTATGAAACTGTTAAGTAGGGGCACCTGGGTGGCTCAGTGGTTGAGCTTCTGCCTTTGGCTCAGGTTGTGATCCCAGAGTCCTGGGATTGAGTCCTGCATCGGGCTCCCCCCGGGGAGCCTGCTTCTCCTGCTGCCTATATATCTGCTTCTCTCTCTGTATCTCTCATGAATACATAAATAAAATGTTAAAAAAAAAAAAAAGGAAACTGATAAGTAGTGCAGTTAAGCCAAGATGGTGATAATTAAACTCTCTGTGATTACAACTGCCAGTGAATGTATTAAACAATTTGAAGATTTTGTTTAAGCTTAAAACTAGAACTATAAAGTTCAAAGCAAATTTATTCATGAGAGGCAGAGAAAAAGAGAGAGAGAGAGAGAGAGGCAGAGAAACAGGCAGAGAGAGAAGCAGGCTCCATGCAGGGAGCCCGACGTGGGACTCGATCCGGGACTCCAGAATTATGCCTTGGGCTGAAGGCAGGCGCTAAACTGTGGAGCCCCCCAGGGATCCCCCTTAAAAAGTTTTTATGGGCTTATTGCAAATCATTGTATTAACTCTTCAGTGGGAGTGCAAAGCTGTAGAGACTAATGTCATAGCTAGACTTTTTTTTAAGATTTTATTTATTCATGAGACACACACACACACACACACACACACAGAGAGAGAGAGGCAGAGAGGCAGAGACACAGGCAGAGGGAGAAGCAGGCTCCATGCCAGAAGCCTGACGTGGGACTCGATCCCAGGTCTCCAGGATCACACCCTGGGCTGAAGCGGCGCTAAACCTCTGCCCTAGACTTTCTAGGGGCTGCCCTAGACTTTCTTCTTGGAGTGGTAATTGTTCTTTATCAATTCCTGATACTTGAGTTAGTTGTAGGCTGCCAGCCGAAATGTAGCCATATCAGAAAGTAAAGGAAAAACCTAATGTTGCAGGCAAAGGAGTATTGCAGATGTATGTTTTTGAAGTAAAGTTTAGAAGTAATATTTTCAAGCTCCAAAGTTTTTAAGATAGGCAAATATTGCTTCTAACAATGGAAAAAACTATAATCTTGTACGAATTAAATTATAGTGATGGGGATGCCTGGGTGGCTCAGCGGTTGAGCGTCTGCCTTTGACTCAAGGCGTGATCCCTGGGTCCTGGGACCAAGTCCCACATTGGGCTCCTTGCATGGAGCCTGCTTCTCCCTCTGCCTGTGTGCCTCTCTCTCTCTCTCTCTCTCTCTCTCTCTCTCTCTCTGTCATGAATAAATAAATAAAATTTTCAAAAAAATCTTAAATAAATAATAGAATCTTGAATGAATGAATATGATATGGGGTTGATGATTGGAGAGGATAAAAGAATTTAGGTCTCTGGTTTTGCTATTCATGTTAGCATAGTAGAATTTTGTTATATATCATTGGTATCATAATGCATAAGAACAGCCTATAATAGATAGTCAATAATTGCTTTGTTATAGGATATGTGATTTACCATATAATATTTCTGCATCAATTTGATGAGAATTTAATAATGAGTGATTTTATAGTAGGATTCTATTGCTTTTTGTCTCTTGCTCTTTTTTTGATAATTATACTTACCTTTATCAACTTTTCAATATGATATGAGAATATTATTAAAAGTGGCTTTTTTCCCCCTTAGGACCAGCCACCTTATTCTAACTACAATTCTAATTATTGGAATTCTCCTGCACGACATAGAGCTCCATACCCAAGTACATATCCTGTAAGACCGGAAATGCAAGGCCAGGTATGAACTAAAATTGACAGACTTCCTGAAATTTTTTAAAAAGATTTTATTTATATATTTTAAAGAGAGAGAGAGAGGTGTGTGTCACGTGGGGGGAGAAACAGAGGGAGAGGGAGGGAGAAAGAATCTCAAGCAGATTACAGGCTGAGCTCAGAGCCTGACCTGGGGGCTGATCTCAGGATCCTGAGATTATGACCTGAGCCAAAACCAAGAGTTGGATGTTCCACCAACAAGCGACCTAGGTTTTTTTTCTTAATGTATTGTTTTTTTCAAAACCCGCGGAGATTTCATTTCAGTGTGTGGCGTTTTGTTATTTATCGGATTCTATCCTAATGTTTTTGGCTCAGAAGTAAAGAAATATCTAGGCAAATATCTATACAAGATACCTTAAGGCATAATATATTACTTCTTAGGACCTGGAAACAAAAAACAAAATGACTTAGTGTTTTATTTTTATTTTTTTTTAAGATTTTTTTTTTTAATTCATTCATGAGAGACACAGAGAGAGAGGCAGAGACACAGGCAGAGGGAGAAGCAGGCTCCATGCGGGGAGCCCGATGCGGGACTTGATCCCAGGACTTCAGGATCACGCCCTGGGCCCAAGGCAGGAGCTCAACCACTGAGCCACCCAGGCATCCCGTGTACTTAGTTTTTTAAGTTGGACTTTTTTTTTTTTTAAATATAATTGACATGTAACATTATATTAGTTTCAGGTATATAATGTAATGATTTGCTATTTGTGTATGGTGTGAAATGATCACCACAATTAGGTCTAGTTAATGTCTGTCACCACATATAATTACAATTTTTTCTTCTGATGAGAACTTTTACAATTTATTCTGTTAGCAACTTTCAAGTATGCAGTATGGTATTAACTATAGTCATCATGCTGTCTATAACATCCTCATGACTTATTTTATAGCTGGAAGTTTGTACCTTTGACCCTCCATTCACCCATTTGTACCTCTGGTCCCACTTCTAGTAATCATCAGTCTGTTCTCTGAATGTAAAATTTTTTTTTCTAAGATTCCACATATGAGTGAAATCATAGGATATTTGTCTTTTTCTTTCTTTTTTAAAGATTTTAATTACTTTATTTGAAAGAAAGAGAGCACATAAGTAGGGGGAGTAGCAGAGGGAGAGGGAAAAGCAGCTTCCTCACTTCTCACTAGGACCTAAGGATCATGACCTGAGCCGAAGGCAGATGCACAACTGACTGAGCCACCCGGGCGCCCTGATATTTGTCTTTCTCTGACTTACTTTGATCCTTGTTGTTGGAAGAGGCAAGATTTCCTTTTTTATAGCCAAATAATAGTAAATTGTTTATATATACACAGTTTCTTTATTCATCCATCAATAGATACTTAGGTTGCTGTTATAAATAATGCTGCAATTGGGGATCCCTGGGTGGCTCAGCAGTTTAGTGCCTGCCTTCGGCCCAGGGCATGGTCCTGGAGTCCTGGGATTGAGTCCCACATCAGGCTCCCTGGATGGGGTCTGCTTTTCCCTCTGCCTGTGTCTCTGCCCCCGCCCCTCTCTCTCATGAATAAATAAAATCTTAAAAAAAAATAATAATGCTGCAGTGAACATGGGGATGCAGGTATCTTTTCAAGTTAGTGTTTTTGTTTCCTTTGGATATGTTATAAGTAGTAGCTTTGCTGGTCATTCTATTGTTAACTTTTTTTTTTTTTTAAGATTTTATTTATTTATTCAGGAGAGACAGAGAGAGGGGCAGAGACACAGGCAGAGGGAGAAGCAGGCCCCATGCAGGGAGCTCAACGTGGGACTTGATCCCAGGTCTCCAGGATCAGACCCTGGGCTGAAGGCAGTGCTAAACCGCTGGGCCACTGGGCCTGCCCTATTTTTAACTTTTTGAGGAATCTCCAAACTCTTTTCTTTCCATAGTGACTGTACCAATTTACATTCCGACTAGCAGTGCTCAAGGGTTCCCTTTTCTCCACATCCTCATCAACACTTGTTATTTCTTTTCTTTTTAATAGTAACCATTTTAACGAGCGTGGGGTGATATCTCATTGTGGTTTGGTTTGCATTTCCCTGATGATGAGTGATGTTGAAGCACCTTTTCAGGTGCCTGTTGGCCATCTGGATGTCTTCTATGGAAAAGTGTTTAGGTCATTTGCTATATTCTAATAGGATTGTTTGTTTGTTTTTTTTTTTTTTTGGTATTGAGTTTTATGAGTTCTTTATATATTTTAGATATTAACTTATTATCAAATATCTGATTTGAAAATATTTTCTTCTATTTAGTACGTTGCCTTTTCATTCTGTTGGTGGTTTCCTTTGCTGTGCAGAAGCTTTTTAGTTTGATGTAGTTCCTACTTGTTATTTTTACTTTTGTTACTTTTTCTTTTGGTGTCAAAAAATTGTACTCTTAGGACAAATATTTAATTTTAAATATTTCAAGCATACTGAAAAAGAACAGAAAATGTGTACATCTTTTCATCCAGCAGTTTGCCGCATTTGGAAAAAGAATTTCAGATTTTTTTTTAAGATTTTTTATTTATTTATTCATGAGAGACAGAGAGAGAGAGGAAGAGAGAGAGAGGCAGAGACACGGGCAGAGGGAGGAGCAGGGTCCATGCAGGGTGCCTAATGTGAGACTCGATCCCAGGTCTCCAGAATCACGCCTTGGACTGAAGGCGGTGCTAAACCGCTGAGTCGTCCAGGCTGCCTTTGTTTCAGAATTTTAAAAAGAAGTAAAACAAATAGAGTTGAAGTCACATAAAACACTTCTTTCTA
The DNA here is from genome assembly GCF_905146905.1 of Nyctereutes procyonoides. NCBI lineage: Eukaryota > Metazoa > Chordata > Mammalia > Carnivora > Canidae > Nyctereutes > Nyctereutes procyonoides. Next base: position 14,225,818 of record NW_026575120.1, read on the forward strand.
TTTCCTGAGGTTATATTTATTATCTCATACGTGTTTTTATGCTGTATTACTAATATGTGCGTTTACATAGTATTATTTACCATGTTTTTAAACTTGATGTGAGTAGTTCCATACTAGCATTCTCCTGCAGCTTGCTTTTTTACTTGACATTGTTTTCACTTTTTTGTTGTACACATTTGAGGCAAGAACTTCTCTAGGGTTTGGTATTTTGGGGTTTTGGTGTGTATGCTTATTAAGAATAGCCAAATTACTTGTCACAGTGGTTGTATCATCATGGAAATGAGGAAATGTTTATAGTTAGTCACCCATCATCTGGCCACCTTAGTAAAGCAATAATTGTCACATTTTTATATTTCCTTCCACTTTTTTTCCTGTCTATATGCCATATTTCTATATGCAAATATGCAAATAATTTTTATTTTTAAATTTTTAAAAAGATTTTATTTTTAAGTAATCTCTCCACCCAATGTGGGGCTCAAACTCAAAACCCCAAGATCAAGAATTGCACACTCAGCTGAGCTAGCTAGGTGCCACTGAAAATAAACTTTTTTAAAAAAGATTTTATTTTTTTATTCATGACAGACACAGAGAGAGAGGCAGAGACATAGGCAGAGGGAGAAGCAGGCTTGCCGCTGAGCAGGAGCCCAATGTGGGACTCCATCCTAGGTCTCTGGGATCATGACCTGAGCCAAAGGCAGACGCTCAACTGCTGAGCCACCAAGGTGCCCTTTGAAAATAATTTTTAAAAACATGATGTAGTACATACAATTTTTTAAAAGTAATCTCTACACTCAATGTGGGGCTGGAACTTATAATCCCAAGATCAAGAGTCATACACTCCACCTACTGAGCCAGCCAGGTGCTTCTGTAGTATATACAGTTTGTTTGTTTGTTTATTTATTTAATATTTTATTTACTTATTCATGATAGAGACACAGGCAGAGGGAGAGGGAGGAGTAGGCTCCATGCAGGGAGTCTGACATGGGACTCGATCCTGGGACTCCAGGATCACGCCCTGGGCCGAAGGCAGGAGCTTAAACCACTGAGCCACCCAGGCTGCCCAGTATATACAGTTTTAAAGCAGCTGCATTTAAGCAGCTTTCAAAGAATCTGAATTTTAGACCCAGGTCAGAATTCTCTGTAAACTGATGTTCTCTGCAGAATTAAATTTTCAGATCACCATAAAGCATACTAATGTAATTCTCCTGATAGTTTTCAAATGTCAAATACTATGTTCAATTCTGTTCTAATTTTCTGTTGGTGTAGGGGCTGAAATAATAAAAATAAGTTTCTTTATGGGGCTGAATAATTAGTTCATTACCAAAAAATCATTTCCCTTTTTTCTCATTAATTTGGTGATACATGCCTTTAAGATTGATTTTTTTTTAAAGATTTTATTTATTTATTCATGAGAGACACAGAGAGCCACCCAGGCCCTCTTGAATAGCTTGTAGTTTTTTTTTTTTTAATTTTTTAAAAAAGATTTTATTTATTCCTGAGAGACACAGAGAGGCAGAGACATAGGCAGAGGGAGAAGCAGGCTTCTCTCAGGGAGCCTGATGTGGGACTTGATCCTGGAACTCTGGAATCAAAACCAGAGCTGAAGGCAGACGCTCAACCACTGAGCCACTCAGGTGTCCCTTAAGATTGATTTTGAGCTAGAAAAGCCTATTAAAGTTTTTTTTTTTTTTTAAGATTTTATTTATTTATTCATGAGAGAGAGAGAGAGGGGCAGAGGCACAGGCAGAGGGAGGAGAAACAGGCTCCATGCCGGGAGCCCAAAACAGGACTCAATCCCAGGTCTCCCAGATCATGCCCTGAGTCAAAGGCAGATGCTCAACTGCTGAACCACCCAGGCGTCCCCCTATTAAAGTTTAGAGCAAGATTTATGTACTTAAAAAAAACATAAAAGCAATTGATTTTTCTTAATGATTATGTGTATGTGAACTTTAGGATAAGGTTGATAGGAGATTGTGGGATACAAAATAAAAAAACATTGTATTTGTGTCATCTGCATTCCTATGACTGAACTTGAGAAGAAGGCATTGTTATTGCTTAATGTGATATGCATGTAATTTAGCCATATTTCATAAAATTCACCCTGAAATGTACACAATTAATCTGTTTTTAGTTTATTCACAAGGTTGTGCATCTGTCCTCATTGTCTATTCCAGACATTTCCATCATCCCAAACATTCATCATCCCAGTTAAAAACAATGTACCTATCTCCCCATTCTTCTCTCCCCTTAGCCCCTGGCAAACTTTAATATATTTGTTATTTCTATGGATTTGCCTATTCTAGACATGTCATATTAACAGAATCATATATTTGATCTCTTGTGACTGGCTTCTTTCTTTTAGCATATGTTGATCCATGTTGTGGCAATGTACTGCTACTTTGTTTCTTTCTGTGGCCAAATACTGTCCATTCTATGGATATAACACATTTTATCCATTCATCATCGGTTGATAGAAATACGAGGTTTTTTTCACTTTTTGGCTGTTATGAATAATGCTGTTAAAAACATTTGTGTGCTTATTTTTATGTGGACATATGTTTTTTCAGTTCTCTTGATTATATATGTAGGAGTGGAGATGCTGGTCATATGGTAGCTCTGCTGTGTTTAACAGTTTGAAGAACTGGCGGGTTTCTAAGAAAACTGAAGTCCTTTGATAACATTCTGAATTGAGAAACCATGATACAAAAAGACATTGGTTAGAACCTGTAACACTTTTTCATTCAATTTGAAGAGGAATTGGGTTGTAAAAAATAGCCTATTAAGAACTGTGGTCAGGGCAGCCCAGGGGGGGGCTCAGTGGTTTAGCGCTGCCTTCAGCCCAGGGCATGATCCTGGAGACCCGGGATCGAGTCCCACATCAGGCTCCCTGCATGGAGCCTGCTTCTCCCTCAGCCTGTGTCTTTGCCCCCCCACCCTAAATAAATAAATAAATAAATAAATAAATAAATAAATAAATAAATAAATAAATAAATCTATCTTTAAAAAAAAAGAACGTGGGCTTTGGGGTCAGATCTGGTTTCACTTCTTGATCTTGCCATAATAATGACAACAGTGATATTATAAATTATTATCATTTATTGAGCATACTAGGGCCAGACACTATGCTATGGATTTATATATATATATATCATCTCATTTAATTTTCATGGTAATCCTACAAGGTAAGTTTATGATTTCCAATTTTATTGAAGAAACTAAAGCTCAGAGAGGTCAAACACAAAGACAGAGCTAGGTCTATCTCTTTAGTCTTCTCTTCTCTCAGTTGTACCATATTTATTCTTTGTCTAGCCCTTCCCACCAGTTTCCTAGAACCCCTTACAGGGAGTGGGCACAAGTTCTCTGCTGTTAGGTGGAATTGTTAGGTATACTTATGGAAGTGTTTGAGAAGCACTGCTCTGAGGTCATCACTTCATCATGCATTACAGCATACTCTCATTGTTACAACACAGACTCTACAGTGATAATCTGTATTTAATATGTGGTCATAATATGTGAGAGAAAGAATGCTTCAGAGATTGCTTAGGGAGTTCATATTTTCATTAGTTACTGATCTTTTTCCTTACCAAAGTTTTCAAAGTTTAGTACTAAGCCAGGGCATTTCAGTTCTTCTATTCAGTCATCTTTCTTTTTTTTTTTTCTCTCAACTTTGCTTTTTTACAGAGTTTGAATTCTTATACGAATGGAGCATATGGCCCACCATACCCCACTGGCCCTGGGGCAAATACTGCCTCATACTCTGGGGCTTATTACACACCTGGATATACTCAGAGCAATTACTCCCCAGAGGTTCCAAGCACTTACCGTTCACCTGGCAACAGCCCAGCCCCAGTCTCTCGTTGGCTGTATCCTCAGCAGGATTGTCAGACTGAAGCAGCCCCTCTTAGGGGGCAGGTTTCAGGATATCCTGCTTCACAGGTGAGCGGTTTTCTGGTGGGTTTTTGTATTTTAATATTCTATGAGTGAGGGGTGCCTGGGTGGCTCAGTCGGTTAAGCATCTGGCTCTTGATATCAGCTCAGGTCTTGATTTCAGGGTCATGAGTTCAAGCCTTTCATTGAACTTAAAAAAAAATTCTGCAAGTGATACCATGTTTATTTTTCTGTCCACTTCAAAGGGAGTTCTAATCATCTATATTTGTGTTTCCTTATAGCATATGGATCCACTCATTTATAATATCATGGGACAGACATGCTATGCTTTTGCCATTGAATTTTAAGCTTTTTCCCTCTGAGTTTGTCACTGAATCTGCCCCTCATATCTGTGGAACCAAGCTTTTTATAAGGCTTGGAGAAATAACTATGGCTAATTAGAGATGCTACGGCTTAGCCCAGTAGCCCCTAATGTATACTCTGTTAAGCAGAAAGGAAGCATCTCAGTCTGTTTATATTAGAGTATTTTTGTTACTTTAAGGGTTTTTTTTTTTTTTTAGCAGTGACCAGCATATTTCCTTCCTCTCAATCTAGAACCCTGGAATGGCCCTGCCTCATTATCCTTATGGGGATGGTAATCGTAGTGTTCCACAACCAGGACCAACTGTACGACCACAAGAGGACTCATGGGCTTCTCCTGGTGCTTATGGAATGGGAACCCGTTACCCCTGGCCTTCAGCTGCACCCTCAGCACCACCTGGGAATCTCTACATGAATGACAGTACTTCATCATGGGCCAGCAGCAGCTCCTCTCAGTCACCTCCTTCACCAGCACCCCAGCAGCCCAAGGTAGGATACCTTCTAAACATTCTTCTTGGGATCCCTAGGTGGCGCAGCGGTTGGGCGCCTGCCTTTGGCCCAGGGCGCGATCCTGGAGACCCGGGATCGAATCCCACGTCAGGCTCCCGGTGCATGGAGCCTGCTTCTCCCTCTGCCTATGTCTCTGCCTTTCTCTCTGTGACTATAATAAATAAATAAAAAAAAAAATTATAAAAAAAAAATAAATAAACATTCTTCTTATGATGTTTGGGTAATTGAGAGAGCACAACATGGAAATTTTCTGCATTAGTGTGTGTTAAATGGTGACTAATTGCAAAAAGTTGGTGATTACTGCCAATAGCTTTACCTAACCAGGTTTCTTTTTTCTTTGAATAAACTTTATTTTTTAGAGCAGTTTTAGATTCACATCTTTTTTGGAAAAGACAGATAAATGTTCATTTACTGTTTGTTGTACTACTATCTGAATGTTAAACAAAATCAAAGATTATATTTTATTACCTCCATCTGTAGACCAAAGATGATACCAGTGTGAAATTGTATAAACCCTAGATTTTTTTTAATTTTATTTATTTATTCATGAGAGACACAGAGACCGAGAGAGGCAGAACACAGGCAGAGGGAGAAGCAGGCTCCACACAGGAAGCCTGATATGGGACTCGACCCCGGGTCTCCAGGATCATGCCCTGGGCTAAAGGCGGCACTAAACTGCTGAGCCACCAGGGCTGCCCTAAACCCTAGACTTGAACATCTTTTGCCTGTGGGTGGGTTCCTTTTTCATCTTAAAAAGGTTTTAACTCTTTAGGGGAAAAACTATCTAATTCCTGTTTATTTATTAAGTCACTGTGGAATGTGAGGTGGGAAAGATAGATTATGAGGTGTTCATGATGATGAGCACTTCAGGGTAGATTCCAACCATTATACTCAGGCATTCTCTGCCTTTTACTTGACAGAGCACTTCTTTTATCTTTTTTAGGGCTGTGTTTTTCTCAAATGATTAAGGACGGAAGTCCAGTTTTGTTAGTAGGGAACTTTTCATGTACGTTCGTGGTCAGGTGAAAGATGTAGGCTAACAGATCTGGTATTGATGGATTCCCATTAAAACAGCTCTTTTCCTCTCTTTGCTCTCCCACCCCCAGGACTCCTCATACCCCTATAGCCAGTCCGACCAAGGAATGAACCGGCACAACTTCCCTTGCAATGTCCATCAGTACGAGTCCTCGGGAACAGTGAACAATGATCATTCAGATCTTTTGGATTCCCAAGTCCAATATAGTGCAGAGCCTCAGCTGTATGGTAATGCTACCAACGAACACCCCAGCAGTCAAGATCAGAATGATAATCTTCCTGAAGAGTGTTTATCTTCAGATGAAGGTACTCCCCCAAGTATTAAAAAAATCATACATGTGCTGGAGAAGGTCCAGTATCTCGAGCAAGAAGTAGAAGAGTTCGTAGGGAAAAAGACAGACAAAGCGTACTGGCTTCTGGAAGAAATGCTAACCAAGGAGCTTTTGGAACTGGATTCAGTTGAAACTGGGGGCCAGGACTCTGTCCGGCAGGCCAGGAAAGAGGCTGTTTGTAAAATCCAGGCCATACTGGAAAAGTTGGAAAAAAAAGGATTATGAAGGATTTAGAACAAAGGGGAAGCCTGTTACTAACTTGACCAAAGAACTCTTGATTTTGGTTAATTAGCCCTCTTTTTGAAATGCTTGTTGGTGACGAGAAGCAATACATTCCAACTTTCCTTTGATTAAAACTTGAAAAACTGGTAAAGGACTTGAAAGAACATTTTAGTTATGAATTGTTTTCAGTTTTCAGACCAATGAATGTAATAGGAAGCTGTGGAGTTACCGTTATTGCCAAGTAGACTCACTCCTTAAGAAATTTGTGGATATCTACAAGCTGCTTCTTATCAGCAGGAGGGAAACACGCTTTATGTAACAGGCTTATCAAAAATCGACCAGATGAGACTGGATATAATCTGAGGCAAACAGGCTCTGTTTTTTTAACCATCTGGATTACTTGTCACATTTTTGTACATTGTGACTGCTTTCAACATACACTTCATGTGTAAATTACAGCTTGGACTTTAGCCCTCTCGGACCTCTGTTTTGTTTTGTTATTTGCAGTTCATAAATATAGTATTATTCTCTACTTCTTGGTACGTTTTGTAGTAATATGTTTAATATAATTATTCATGAGACTATATTGACAGCCAGATAGTATGGCAGTTCTGAATGAATTTATATCTTTTCACCACTTGAACATATTGCAATGTGTACTGAGTTCTTGAGGTAGATTGGCCCCTTTTTTGTATAGATCATTAGGGTAGAGTTTTACCACTTCTAGTTTTCATGTTAATACTGGAAGGCGAATTGGGAGATGGCAAAGGCACAGGAATAAATGTTTGTGGCCATTTTCTTTTTTGCTTTTTTATTGTATTTGGATAAAGATCCACCTTAAAATTGCCCTTCCCTACCCCTTAATTATCTTTTCACTACTGTTGCTTCCATGTAGAGCATTATGATAGATACAGATAAAAAAATTAAATGCCACAGTTAGTAGAAGTAACTGCAAAAGTAATAAATGTGACCACTTGGAAATGTACTTCTCTATCTAAAATAATTAGTTTCATCATGGGGATCCCTATGAGCAGATTTCAGCTCAGTTTATAATAAAAAACATGAGGGTAAACAGAATTCATGCTCAGGGAATGAATCAGCCATAGTAAGAGTGGAAAATTTTCTTCTTTTAAAGGTAGATTTGATATTTACCTTTATTTCCCTATGACAAATTGTTTTATTAAAAAAAGATGTTGGTTACCGTTAATAATGGTCATTTCAGAGCAGATTTAAGAAAGGGATATTGAAATGGTCTTAGTTGGGCTTGCTTGGGTAGCTCTTTGCTATGGTGTAGAAGAGACTTAGGTAAATGGTAAATGACTTACTTTTTCTATTGGAAGTGAGTTCTGGTATACAGTATCTGTTATTGGAAAAACAGCTGTTTCTTAATAAGATATCTAAATGATAACTTTTTTCTAGACTATGAGGCCTATAAATAATGATAAATCTGTCAGCCATCTCCTCTCCTTTTTTTTTTTTTTTAAAGTGGGCTCCATGCCCAATGTGGAAGCCTTGTGTGGGGCTTTAACTCCCAACCCTGAGATCAAGAGTTGGCCATCCAACTGACTGAGCCAGGCACCTCCATCTCCTCTCCTTTTAAACAAAACCAAACACATGATGAGAAGAAATGGAGTAAAAATACTGGCTGGGTCTTATGGATGGGATGAGTGATTTTATAAGATAATATGGTGACAATTTTATTCTAGGATTTTCTTTTTTGGCCTAATACAGGAATGTTTAAAAAAAAAAGGCTTCCTATGAAAATTAGAAAATTGTACTTGAAACTAAAAATTTAGAAAGGGGAGAACCTTAAAGCTGACTTAGTGAGACAGTGACTAATTCAGGAGAGAACTCTGCTATTTAACTGAAGACCCAAGATACCAATTTCCACAAAGTCTTGATGTTTATACACACACACACACACACACATTATGCACATATATATGCGTGTATGTTTTTTAGCAGTTTTTTTTAAATTTTGAGATAATTTTAAACCTAAGGAGTTGTAAAATTAGTAGTTTCTGTATACTCTTCACTGAACTTCCCCTTATGTTAAATAATGTCTTACATAACCATAGAACAATTGTCAAATTAAGAAATTAGTCTTGATACAATACTGTTAACTAAAGTAGAGATTTTAAAAAAGTAGAGATTTTCTTGTTTTTTTCACCGATGTCCTTCTGTTGTTCCAAGATCCCATGCAGAATCCTACCTTGCATTTAGTTGTCATGTCTCTGTAGTGTCCTCCCAATCTGTGACAGTGTATGGTAACACCTGATGTCACAATGTGTTTCTGGTGTTGTTAACCTTAATCTCTAAGGTGGCATTTGCTAGGATTCTTTACTGTAAAATTACATTTTTCTTTGTAATGACTAAATATTTGCTGGAGATACTTTGAGATTATGCAAATATCCTGTTTCTGCTTAAACTATTGCCCACTCATTTTCACATCCATTGCCAGATCTTGCTTGTGTCAGTTACTACTACTGTGGTGGTCTAATGGTGATTCTCTGTTTTTCTCAATCTTCTACATTTATTAATTGGAATTCTTCTGTAAGGAAAGGTTACTGCATTTGGATAAGTCAGGATTAAGTACAAACTTAGAATTTAAAGATGTAAACCATTTAAAATGATAACAAAAACCAACATCAAAGAAAGGAAAGCTAAATTGGTAATCTGTTTCAGAAAATATAATGAACTTAAGAAGGAAAATGGTATTTATGATCTGTGGGTTTGGTTCAATATTTGACCTAGTATTGACTTCAGACTGAATTTAAAATATTCTCGGAGTTTCACATATGGACTTTCTAAAAGTATCTTAATTTATATTACTTTGGGGATAGTTTTTGTCAAAATCTTGAATAAAGTTACCGAGACCTGGCATGTTAAACACAGCTATGTCTTCTTTATAATATGCCACTATTGTTTCATATATAAATGCCATATATATTTAGTATTTAGACAAATATGCCCTAATGAAGTTTCTGGATGATGGGTTATGCTAGTGTCTACATTGTTGGAGATCTTCTAAATGCCTGCCTTTTTTTTTTTTTTTAAGATTTATTTCCCTATTCATGAGAGACACACACACACACACACAGAGGAGGCAGAGACATAGGCAGAGGAAGAACCAGGCTTCTCACAGGAAGCCTGATGGTGGGACTCGATCCCCAGACCTTGGGATCACGCCCTGAGCCAAAGGCAGATGCTCAACTGCTGAGCCACCCAGGTGTCCCTAAATGCTTTCAAAATAGGATTTTGAAAACAGTTCTTTAGTGTTTTGTTTTTTAAGATTTTACCTATTTGTTAGGGAGAGAGAGAGAGAGAGCACAAGCAGGGGGAGGAACAGGGAGAAGGAGAATCGGAATCTCTGTTGAGCAGGAAACCTGACTCAGGGCTCCATCCCAGGACTCTGGGGTCATGACTTGAGCTGAAGGCAGGTACTTAACTGACTGAGCCACCCAGGCGCCCCAGTTCTTTACTGGTTAATGTAATACTATTAAAGGTAAGCAGATTTAAAATAAAGTTGAAGACTATAGATTACATTGGCATTTACAAAAAAGATTTTTGGGAAATGGATAATTGATGACTGGAATTATAATTCTATGTAAGTTATAAAGAGTCAGTTCTGTGACAAGGACCATGCTCCTGCTTCCAGTCCCTTGTTCTCTTCTACAAAAGCAAGTACTTTCAACTGAGTCTTTAACAAATTATCTCCATATTTTTGTTGTTCTATTGTTTTTTTAGTTACTATTATCTTTTACTTCTAATCTTTATTATTTCCTTCCTTCTGCTACTTTTGAGTTTTGTTATTGTTTTTCTGACTTCTTTGGGTAATATCTCCATATTTTAATTTTTTATTTATTTTTTAAAGGTTTTATTTTTTTAAGTAATCTCTACACCCAGTGTGGGGCTTGAATTTATAATAACCTAAGATCAAGAGTTGCACAGTCCACGGACTAAGCTAGCCAGGCACTTCTCTATATTTTTTAGTGAACATAATTGTGCTTCTTTTGATTTACCAGAAGCCTCTATTCTATAGAGGCTGAAGGTTTAGGTTTATCTCTCTGCTCTTACCATATACACATCTCAGTCCTCATCCTCCGAAACTCAAAAGCTACTCCCCCAATCTAGTTATATGATGATTTTGTTGTACATTATTATGACCATGTAAATGCTAACCAGAGCTGTCATGTTGTAAACTGTAATTACTCTACCTTTCCTGAACAACTCCCTTTTTTTCCCTGCAGTTAATCATTTGCCCACATATTTATAGCTAATTTTGATGTCAAACCCTCCATCATTTGTGTAAATTTTCTTTTAAGATGTTCAGACTGGGCAGCCCTGGTGGCCCAGTGGTTTACCACTGCCTGCAGCCCGGGGTGCAATCCTGGAGACCCAGGATCGAGTCCCGTGTCGGGCTCCCTGCATGGAGCCTGCTTCTACCTCTGCCTGTGTCTCTGCCTCTCTCTCTCTCTGGGTCTTTCATGAATAAATAAATAAAATCTTAAAAAAAATGTTCAGATATGTATTTTATCAATTTCAAACTCCTGAAGTAGTCTACCCTGGAGCCTTCTGACTAGAGAACTGGTAGGTTCTGAGTGCATATTATCATTCTGGGATCTTCTACTTACCCTGGGGATTCTCTTTGCTTCTCCTGCTGGTTTTCTGTTTTCTGTAGTTTGTCTTTTTCTTAATTTATTCTGTCAGAGCATATTCTCTGGTAGCTTCCTGAAAAGGGTGCCTGAGAAATAGTTTTTTTACATCTTGCATATTTGAAAATGTATTTTTATGATCCTTTGTATAAAACCCTTCTCTCTGGAAGCTTGTATGATATTTTTGTCTCGTGTTCTGAAACTTTCTAACAGTATAGCTTTGGTGTGGGTTTTGTGCATTTTACTGGGCACATTTTATTCTGGAAACTCATACCCTAAGTCCTAAGACATTGTCTTGATTTTGTGTGTTTATTTTCCCCCTCCATCACCCTCATCTCTGTTAACTGTTTCTAGAATTTCTGTTATAGACCTCTTAGACTGGTTTGTTTTTTTTTAAGAGAGAGAGGGACAGAGTTGGGGAGGGGGGGACAGGAGAATCTTAAGCAGACTCCATGCCCAACACAGAACCTGATGCGGGCCTTGATCTCAATCCTGAGATCATGACCTTAGCGAAAATCAAGAGTTAGATGCTTAACCCAATGAGCCACCCAGGCACCCCTAGACTGGTTCTTTGATTCACTTTTTTTTTTTTTTTTTTACTTTTTGCCTTTCTCCTGTACTTTGTGGTAGCTTTACTTGCCTTTATCTTCTAAATCACTGAATTTTACATTTCTGTATATTTTTAAATTTTAAGAATTTTTTTGTTCTCTATATTCCTTTATGGAATTCTGATTTTGTTTGCAGTTGTAGTATGTTCTGAGGATGATCAGTGATAATTTCTCAAGGTTTCCTTTTTACTAAATAATGGATTTCCTCCAAAATTGCTTTTTCCTTTCTTTTTTGATCTCTATCTTAATCATATTAGAGATATTTTCTCAGATGTCTGTTAGTTCTTGACTGTGTTATACTGGAGACCTAAAATTATTTCTAGAAAATGCTTCCTATTTTGCTTTTATTTTTTTCAAAATCTCTGTTGGGAGGAATAGCTCTTTTACATCTGAAATTAGGAAGGGAGGATTGTCTGAATAATTTTCTTTTTTTTTTCTTAAGATTATTTATTCATGAGAAACACACAGAGAGACAGAGACAGAGGGCGAAGCAGGCTCCCTACTGGGAGCCTGATTCAGGACTTGATCTCAGGACCCTGGGATCATGACCTGAGCAAAGGCAGACACTCGACCGCTGAGCCACTCAGGCATCTCTGAATAATTTACATTGCTGTGTGTAAATGGGAGATTTGATATTCAATGTGGCTTTCTCATCAGGAGTAGTGGGCACATTTGTTGTAATTAAATGTGAGGGAGAGGAGGTACCAGCTCAGAGAGTGAGGATTTAGGGGTTTCTGAGATCAGCACATATTTTCTGCCAGCCAACTCTTAAATGTCTTTATATTTTGCGATATATACTTTGTCTTCATAGGCTAATGTTAAGAATAGTATTGTCTAATAAATTATAGGACTCCTAGTTACATTTGGATTTCAGATAAATAACAATCACTTTTAAAAACAAATACATTCCAAATAGTATATGGGACAGCTAATAACTAAAAATGCCTGTTTTCCTGAAATTTAGATTTACTGGGGGTACTGTATTTTTTAAAGTTCTTATTTTGGGATACTTGTAGATTCACCTGCTGTTTAATTTTTTTTTTAAGATTTTATTTATTTATTCATGAGAGAGAGAGGCAGAGACACAGGCAGAGGGAGAAGCAGGCTCCATGCAGGGAGCCTGATGTGGAACTCCATCCCGGGACTCCAGGATCACGCCCTGGGCCAAAGGTAGGCGCTAAACCGCTGAGCCACCCAGGGATTCCCTCAAATGCTGTTTTAAATAATGCACAGCTTTCATGTACCTTTTACCCAGTTTCCTGCAATGGTAATGTTTTGCAAAACTTACTGCAGTGTCACAACTAGCATATTGATACTGATATAGTCAATATACGGAACGATTCCACCACCACATTTATTCTTTCTATTGACACCTACTTACCCTTTCCCACCATACTAAACCCATGGCAATCGTTTCCCATTTCAAGAATGTTATATAAGTAGAATTATACAGTTTTGTAACCATTAGAGATTGGCTTTCTTTCACTCAGTGTAATTCCTTTGAGATTCATGTGAATTATTTCCTGTATCAGTAGTTCTTTTTTATTGCTAAGTCTATGATGTGGATACCACAGTTCAACCACTTACCTACTGAAGACATACAAGTTTCCAATTTGGGGCTATTATGAATAAAGCTGTTATGTAGATTCATGTACAGGTTTTTGTGTGGACATGGTTATAATTTCTTTGGAAAAATGCCCAGGAATGCATCTCTGGGTCATAGTGTAGTTGCATGCTTAATTTTGTAGGAAATTACCAAACTTTTCTAGAGTGGTTGCACCATTTTACATTCCTTCCAGCATGGATGATTTTCTTCACATCCTTGCCAGTATTTGATGATGTCACTATTTTTTATTTTAAGTGTTATGATAGATATGTATCGATACCTCATTGTGGTTTAATTTGCATTTCCTTAGTAGTTAATGATGTTGAACATTTCTGCATGTGCTTATTTGCCACCTGTATATCCTCCCGTGAAATATCTGTGTGTGTTTTTTGCTCATTTTAGGGGGACTTATTTTAATAAGCTTATTTTAGAATAGTTTAGATTTATAGAAAACTTACAGTGCTACAGAGTTCCTTTATACTCCACACTCTATTAACACTTTATTTTTTATTTTTTTAAAGGTTCCCTGGCCCTTTAAATTTTTATTTATTTATGATAGTCACACACACACACAGAGAGAGAGAGAGAGAGAGAGAGAGAGAGGCAGAGACACAGGCAGAGGGAGAAGCAGGCTCCATGCACCGGGAGCCCAACGTGGGATTCGATCCCGGGTCTCCAGGATCGCACCCTGGGCCAAAGGCAGGCGCTAAACCACTGCGCCACCCAGGGATCCCTCTATTAACACTTTAAATTACTGTTGTACATTTGACACAATGGACCAATAATGATTGATTCTCATTAAAATGCATACTTTCTTCAGATTTCCTTAGTTTTTACCTAACATCCTTTTCCTCTTCCAGGATCCCATTCAGAATACCACATCACATTTAGCCATCATATCTTCTTAGGAGCCTCCTGGCTGTGACAGTTTCTCAGACTTCCCTTGTTTCCGATGACCATGACCTTCTTGAGGAGTACTGGCCAGATATTTTGTAGACTGCCTGGGATTTGTCTGATGTTTTTCCAGAGGTGTCTTTTTCATCATATATCAAATAACTTATACTATTGATGTTAACTTTAATCACCTGGCTAAGGCAGAGTTTGTTAGGTTTCCCTACCATAAGATTACTTTTCCCCCCTTTTCCAGACTGTACTCTGTGGAAGGAAGTCATATGCAGTGTCACGCTTAGGAATAGGGAGTTTTCTTCCACCTCCTTGAAGGTGTTTGTCTATATAAATTCCTTGGAATTTCTACAAGGAATATTTGTTTGTTCTCCCATTTATTTGTTTAATCAATTTATATCAGTATGGATTCATAGATATTTATTTTATACTTTGTGTTATGATCTAAGATTACCTTATTTTGTTACTCAGATTTTCTGCTTTGGCCATTGGGAGCTCTCTAAGTTGTGTCCTTTAGGCTTACCCGCATCATTGTGTGTGGCTTTTTTTAACCCCCTTCCCTTTACTTTCTGGCATTAGAATAATCTCCGGGCTTATCTTGGATATTTCCTGTTCTAGTTTTAGAATCAGTTACTTCTCCAAGAAGCCCTGATTCCTGCTACTGAAAAATGGTATTGAAACCAAACTTGGGCTCCACTGTCTTCACTGCTGAATTTTGAGAGTTCTTTTTCTAGATACAAGTCCCTTGTCAGATGTGTGGTTTACATTTATTTTATCCCAGTCTGCCGGTTGTCTCTTCATTCTTTTAAGAGAGTCTTCCCAGAGCAAAAGTTTTTAATTTTGAAGAAATCCTATTTATCATTTTTTTCCTTTTAAGGATTGGACTTTTGGTGTCAAGTCTCTAAGAACTTCTGCTTTAACCCCAATTCCTGAAGAATTTCTATTTTCTAAAAGTGTTACATTTAACATTTGTGGTTTGCTACATTTACCAGGAAAAAATTCTTCCTCTACTCTCAAGGTCTTCCAGCTGAACTCAGAATTATATTTACATGGGACAGATTAATATGAGAGAAAAAAACATGTTTTATTATGTGCACATGGAGGCCCAATAATGAAATAGAGACCTCAAGAAGTGACCAAGGAAGGCAGTATTTATACTTTTTAGACAGACAATTTTGTGAAGAATTGACAGGAGAAAGAAAACAACTTTGGGAGGTTCAATTAGTGAGGAATTCTAAGCAGAATTTGGGCTGTGGTAGTCAATTAGTAAAGAGTAACAAGGGTTTTTTACACAGCCTTCTTGGCTGTAAATTTCCCATCTTCAGATGATAAGAATGTCTCTTTACCTCCTGGTACAGGGAGGCTACCTTTCACATGGGAGTCTTATTTCCTGCTTTCAGGGGACAGAGGAGGGTCTAAGTCTCCTTGCATAGCCTGTCTCTTAAGTAATTTTTATTTTAAAGATTTTATTTATTTGAGAGAGAGAGTGGGCAGAAGTAGGCAGAGGGGGTGAAGGAGAGGGAGAAACAGATTCACTGCTGAGCAGGAGCCTGAATTTGGGGCTCAGTCCCAGGACTCTGGGATCATTACTGAGCCAAAGGCAGATGCTTTAACCAACTGAGCCACCCAGGCGCTCATTAATTTTTTAAAAAATATTTTATTTATTTGAGACAGAGACCTAGCGAGAGAGAGCACGAGCCAGGAGAGAGGGAAAAGGAGCCCCTGAGCAGGGAGCTGGATGTGGGGCTCCATCCCAGGACTCTGGGATCATGACCTGAACCAAAGGCAGATGCTCAACCAACTGAGCCACCTCATTAAGTAACTTTTATTTTAAATATTCAATATGCTAATGTGGCCTATCATAGGGCCGCCTGCCTTTGGCCCCTACAGCTCAGTCTGACAACCCTAGCCAACAGGAAGTCTTGGCTTGATGGAAACCTCCAAGAGCTAAAGGAGAGACAGCTTGCCCCACAGCTTAAACTGAAGTTCTCAGGTTATCAGCCTCCAGAACAGCCCTCATTGCAGGAAGACAGATATATCCTAAGGGAAGTAAAAATCATTTTCTTCAAAGTAAAAACATTGTACGATTATTAAAACTGAGGAGAGGAACTATTCAGTTCTGGCTATAAAGTAATACAATGGATTTTCATCAATGATTTATGGACTTAACAAAAATCACCAACTTTGGATTGGAGAGAACATCACACTGGGGATCATTAAGGTTTCTTCTAGTTCTAACATTCTTGTTTCATAAACAAAGTGGTACAGCCAAAATTGTAACTCAGGTCTTCTCTTTCTTGATTTAAGTACCTTGCCTCATAGCAGCCGGTATGTTCTTGATTAAAATGTAGATTCGTGACCTCTCTGATTAAACTTTAAAAAAAAATAAAGATTTTTATTTATTTGAGAGTGAACAAGTGAGCACAGGGAGTAATGAGAAGGAGAAGCAGACTCTCGGCTAAGCAGGGAGCCCAATCCCAGGAACCCATGATCATGACTTAAGTGGCAGGCAGGCAGGCAGACAAACACTTAACCGACTGAGCCACCCACACGCCCCTGATGAAACTCTTCTAGTTAATCAGAATCTCTGGGTGTTAGATTTAAAAATCTACATTTTAAAGAATCTACTTAGCATATTCTTCCATTCATTCAAGTTTGAGGATCACCCTCACAGCCTGAAGCCCTGTTCTTATTATTTTATAGTAAGAGCATCCAAGACAACTGTGGAGTGTTCTCAATTTGGGGTACCTAGCTGTCCACCAGGGATTGAGGACTCCTGCCTCCAAAAACTATGTATCTTCATACCAAATGCCTTCATAGGCATTCAACAAGTACATTGTGAATACTGAAATACAGTTTATTTTGGAAAGAATCGATGCCTAACAATTTTTCCAGCTTTGGATATGAAATCTAGTTGTCTCATGACCCTTAAACTCCTGCTTTTGCTCTTTAGGCAACTTACTGGCAATTAGCATTACCTTTTGTATTAGAGCATGGAGTCAGCAACTGCCTAGCACCAGAGACCAAATGTAACCCACTGCCTGCTTTTGTAAACAAGTTTTGTTGGGACACAGCCACACTCATCTGTTTACCTACTGTCTCTAGCTGCTTTTGTGTTACAACAGGAGACCTAATTAGTTGTGACAGAAACCTTATGTCCCACAGAGCCTGAGATATTTATCTGGCCCTTTACAGCAAAAAGTTTGCTGCCTCCTGCACTAGAGAATTCAAAGGAAAGATGTAGAGCTTGTGTCAGATTTTGCCTTTTAAGTTTTTTCTCATACATACAACTGCAAACAACAGCTAGTGAAATTAAGTGGGTTTTGAGTGATATACCATAAATATTCTCTTTTTCTGAACCTACCTACTTACTGAGCCTTCTTGGGAACCTAAAATTTATACTGCTTAAGGCAGTGATCTCAAAGTGTAGATACCATACTATCTGCCTCTAAATCATCTGGAGTGCTTGTTTAAAATGCAGATTTCCTGAATCCTACCAAAGACCTACAAAAAGACCATTTCTGGAGGTATACCTAGACATTTGGTAACTCCTTTTGTAACTTTCAATGTATTTGGTTCCTGCCTCTGTTATGACACTCGAGATATATTTGTTTACCTGCTTGCCTCTTAAGACTGTGAACTCGTTCAGGGTAGGTATTGTTATTCGTTACTTTTGTATTTCATGCCAAGGTGGGCACATTTAATTGCTGTAGTCCACGCATGCTGGATCACAAGATCAAAACTATTAATACTGCGACATGATTTGCTTTTTTTGCTGCTTTTGACATTTGCACTGTTGATGCAAAAGCAATGGTAGGTGAAACTACTGGCGCTTTAGCAGGAATTAAGGAGTGGAAATAAATTGTATTGTCAGTCATTGTATTATGCACTGCCATGCATTCATAATAAAAATGGTGCCCACTTCACAAGAATACTGTTCTTGAAGTAAAAATTATTAATTTTATTAAATCTTAACCTCATGTTCACGCCTTTTTCATATTCTGTGTGACAAAATAGCATGCATAAAACAGTCCTGCATACCCACGCACTCTGGTCTGTTGAGGAAAAAGCACTTGATAGATTATTTGAATTGCTAACTGAACTGCCTACTTTTTTTTCATGGAACATCATTTTTATTTAAAAGTACAACAGAGAAACTAGGGCTAGTCAGATTTAGCTATTTGACAGAGCTTCTCTTGAAAACAAAGTGAGCTTGTCATTCAAGGAACAAAACTGACAGTATTTGTTGCCAATGATAAAATGTGACCTTTCAAGAAAAAAGCAGACTTTAGAGAACTTTTATTTGCTAAGAGTTTGACAGCTTAAAGGCTCTTCTAATGAGATCAGTGACAATGTGTTAACATTTGGAAGACCGAATAATACAGTGAGCTGTTATTTTCCAAATCACTAATGCTTGATGTCATAAATCATGTAAAGGTAAAAGATCCATTCAAAGTGCAAGATAGACTGATGGATTTTAATGTATCAAAGTACAAAATATTCACTGATAGGTTTTTAGATTCCCTATTGCAACTAACCTTTAAGAAGCCATCTTTTGTTGAATTTTAGTGTAGTATTAAAAATAGTCACAATTGGAAATCCCTGGGGGGCTCAGTGGTTTAGCGCCTGCCTTTGGCCCAGGATGTGATCTTGGAGTCCTGGGATCGAGTCCCATGTTGGGCTCCTTACATGGAGCCTGCTTCTCCCTCTGCCTGTGTCTCTGTTTCTCTCTCTCTGTCGCTCATGAATAAATAAATAAAATCTTAAAAAAAATAGTCACAATTATCTGAAGAGGCTATTAAAATACTTCTTCCTTCTCCAACTACATAGTTGAGGGAAGCTGGGTTTTCTTCATATACTTCAACCAAAACTAAGTAACAGTTTGAATGCAGAAGTAAATACGAGAATCCAACAGTTTTCTTTTTTTTTTTAATAAAAAAGTGGGGTATCCAACAGTTATCTATTAAACTAGACATTTTTTTTTTATAAAAGATTTTCTTTATTTCCTTGAGAAACACAGAGAGAGAGAGGCAGAGACAGAGAGAGGCAAAGACACAGGCAGAGGGAGAAGCAGGCTCCATGCAGGGAGCCTGACATGGGACTCGATCCCGGGTCTCCAGGATCAGGCCCTGGGCTGAACGCAGTGCTAAACCACTGAGCCACCCGGGCTGCCCCTATTAAACTAGACATTAAAGAAATTTATAAAAATGTAAAATGCCATTCTTTCCCCTGATTTTTTTCATTTTGGGAGTTATTTTTCCATGAAAAATTTTATTTACAAGAAATGAGTTTTTAATGTTATTTTAAATTAATTAGTAAATATTTAAATTTCTGTTTTAATTTCTAGTAAATATAGATATAACCTACATAAACAATACTTCTTTAGGGTCCTCAATAATTACAGTGTAAAGAGTTCTTAAGACCAAAAAATTGAGAACAGCTGGTATAGAGGATATAGAGATTTGGAGACAGAGGACCTAAATTCAAGGTCTGGTTTTGTCACTTAACTGATTTTAGGTTAAGTCCCTTACCTGCAGGCTCTGGAGACACTATTTTTCTGGCTCCATCACTTGCTGATAATTAAGACTTTGGGTAAGCCATTTTACCTCTATAAATAGGGATAGCTAGAGTCTGTACTTCATCAAGTTGTGGCGAGGACTAAATGGGGTCACACTTGTAGAAAGCTTGCGACCCTACCTGAAACATAGTAAGAGCTCAGTATAAATGATGGCTCCTGTTATGGGTCTATGATATTAGCTAGTCATCTGACAAGGTCCTAGAGAATGGGACAGCTCTGGCATTCTTTATCCTCTCCCTGGAGAGCAGAAGCTTTCTAGGTGTTAAAAGTAAACTTGTGGCTGTCTGTGGCTGTGAACCTGTTAAGAGAATGTGTTACCAAAATTCTTTTTCCTCGATTTCTGAAGTAGTAACAAAACTGAAAGGCATTTTCTGAACCCTTGCCCTTTAATCTAGTTAGAAAATAGGCAAGTATCTTAATGAATACTCAAAGGAGCTGAGAGCTCTTCCAGAAAACTAAATACTCAGGAGAGCAGGGCAGGGCCATGAGCTTCATGACTGTGGGAAATTCATTTAAACTTTTCACCTCAATTACGTCATCTTGTTTGGACAAAATTAACTCGTTTCCAACCTCTGGTGCAGCTTTTCAATGCGGTGACGCTCACCTCTACATTTTTTAGACTTATCTTTTTGGGCAGCCTTGAAATCCTAATAAATGGAAGCGGGAGGGGGGAAAGACGCAGGGGTAACTTTTTTCTTTGCAAATGCCAGGGGTGTCCACTTTCCCCTACACACAGGAAGGGAAGCCTCTGCCAGCGCCCTACCATCCTACTGCTCCCCAGGGACGCGGCACCTGCGACCCGGGCATCTTTCCCGGCCCTTCAGTGTGGTCAGCCAGGGTAGTACCGGGCCCGGCGCGCCTCTTTCCTCGTCTAGTCTGCCGAGTGAGGAGGCGAGGCTGGCTGACCCCGAAGAAGCTTGCTTCCAGTCCAACTCAAAACGCTCCCTTACTCCTGGAAGACCTCATCCCCCACCCCCGCCTTTCCAAGTCCCCCGACCTCCCGCTGAGCTTCCGCGCGCGGACTCCCAGCGAAGGGCACGCCCCACGCACCGCCCACACGCCCAGCGCTTCGCCTCCCTGCCCGCAGGAAGGAGCCACATCTCGCGCGATTCCTCCCACCTCTCGCGACACTTCCTGTCAGTCTCGGGCCGCTCTGAGGGCCCCACCCATCGCTTCCTCGCCGCGGTCCTAGCCACATCACCTTTGCTCTCGGTCGCCCGGCCCTCTGTTCGCCCGCTGGGAGCGCAGTGGAGCCCAGTGCTGGGCACGAGCCTGGCGGGGCCGCAGGCTCCGCCCTGCTGCGCCCCGCCCCGCCTGGGCTCCCGGGAAAGGCTGCCGCGGGGACATGTCGTGCCCCCCTCAGCGAGGGCCGGAGCGTGTGAAAGGCAGCGGGGCTGTCAGGTGAGCCAGCGGCGGCGGGCCAGGGTGGGCGGTTGGGCCCAGGGAGGCCCGGCTGGGCTGCGGGTTGGGGATGCCGGGGGCGGAGGAGGACGGGATGCCCAAGGCCGAGAGGGGAGGTGCCAGGAGGACCGACCCGGGGGTGGGTGACCTCGATCCGGGGGGAGCGGCCAGGGTTCCGTGTGTGCCGCCTGCGCTCTCAGGCCCCGGGAGATTACTGTGTTTCCATCCGCTCCGCTCCTTTCTGCAGGGCTGGACGCGGGCGGAGGCAGGTCTCCGACCTCTGGTCCGGGCTGCAGGAGGAGGCCCGGGGTCGTGGGGAGCAGGGGCACGCCAGGGTGGCTGTGAGGTAAATCGGTGCTAGGGAAGAAAGATGCAGTGGCCGGAAGCCTGGGGAGCGTCCGCTCGGGGGAGGGCAGGTGTTTGCCATCCCTCTGCGCCCGGTGCCGAGATAGCAGGCGGCTCACTTCCCTCAGGTGGGACGCACCTCGACGGATGCAGTGTCCCTGCTGAGGGGTCTGAGTGGTGAAGGGGTGGGACCACCTAGGGCAGAGTCGTCTTTGAGGGAAAGAGGCTATTGAGGTCACTCTTTCCTTTTCACCTGAGCCTGGCGCCGTGGCAGTGGGTGCGCGCTTGCGTACGGGGGTTCCGACCAGGTTCAGGTTCTCAGAATTCGTGCCCGAGTACACTTCAAGAATCCATCAAAGGTGACAGGTTCTTAAGTGAAGAGTTTAACTTTCAGTATTGTAAGATCCCAATAATCCAGTATGTAAGTGTTTAGCGATAGAGGCCTGGAGCCTAAAATATAGGTGTTACTAAGACAGTTGGAGTAAATTTTTTTGCCTTTGGTGATAGATTGGATTTGGGATGAGACGCTTTGTTGCAGTCAAGTTTTTGACCATGTGTTTCTTGGGATTCTGGGTTTGTCTCATAATTTATTGTCTGACTAAAGCCATGCAGTTTCCCGAGAGTTGGGAAATCCGTGTAAGGTGGTTTGAGTATAAGAAGCATTTTTTTTAAAGTTCCCCCTGAAATCCAGCTGTTAATTTATAGGTTATTTCTAAATTCAGTTGTGTGGCCCCCTTGAGATTAGTCTTTCTTTCAGAAATGGTTCCTTAAAATGACCAGGGGTGTGTGTGTGTGTGTGTGTGTGTGTGTGTGTGTGTGTGTGTGTATGAGAGAGCAATTTCACTGGAAAGTTTTTTTCCCCCCGATAGTTTCTTTTATCTTGTCTTTTAGAGAGCGAAATGTCATCAGCGGAATCACAGCAGGAACAATTGTCCCAGTCAGATCCATCCCCGTCACCAAACTCATGTAGTTCCTTTGAGCTACTAGACATGGATGCTGGCAGTTTGTATGAACCAGTTTCTCCTCATTGGTTTTATTGTAAAATAATAGATTCTAAAGAGACATGGATTCCTTTCAACTCCGAGGATTCACAGCAGCTGGAAGAGGCATATGGTTCTGGTAGGATGAAAATGATGACTTTTAATAAAGACTATTTCAGTCTAATATAATAGTTACTATATTTAGAGCCATTAAAAATAATAGTTTTTTTTCTAGTTTTCTCTATAGCATTTTTGTAGTTCTCTCTCCTATAGTCTTTTTATATAGAAGTAGAAGTTTTGCATTACTAACCAGTCGGTTTATAATATTTAAGAATTTGGTCTGTATTTGAAAACAGTACTTACTGTAATTTCTTCACAGTTATCTAATAATGTCTTATGTTCCAGCATATGTTTCCATTTTTGTTTATAAAGAGTGGGGGCATGTCACATTGCAAAGAATGAATTCTTCATTTATCACTTGTTTTTCCTTTTATGAAACAAGAATGATGCTATTAACTATTTTATCATCATGATAGTCACGGTTGTTAATTTACCTTTGGCTCCTCAAGCCGAAACTCAGAAAAGCCTTATATACTTGTTTGTTTGTTTAATGGGACACTACTGTCTCTTCTCAGAAAAAGAACAAAACATTGTTTGGGTATTATTTTTTTTCATGTATCATTAAAACCAAGAATGGTTTTGATGGTTTGTAAAGTAGTGGAAAAAAATATCAATTCTATTTTGTTTGTTTAGCCAAGAAGAAAATGTTCATTCTTATGTCTCATAAACATTATTTAGAGTATACTCAGAATTGTATTTTAGGAGATTTATTTTGATAAATGTACTTCTTTTCCCCTTTCCAATCTGTGATAGGAAAAAATTGTGATGGGAGAGTTGTCCCCACTGATGGGGGCAGATATGATGTACATTTGGGGGAGAGGATGCGGTATGCTGTATACTGGGATGAGCTAGCATCAGAAGTGAGACGATGTACCTGGTTTTACAAGGGAGACAAAGATAATAAGTATGTTCCCTACTCAGAGAGCTTCAGCCAAGTATTAGAGGTACATCTTGATCCCTTTTCATGTATTTTCATTTTTTTCTTTTATTTAATAATCTTGTGACTTATTTTTGTGAAATTTCTAGAAAGAATTTGGTTCTATCTGAATCATATCTATAGCATTTCTTTTTTTCAGGTTAGTTTCAAGATAAAGTGGTTTTATTTTCAGATTTTAAAATCCTATGGAGGGTACCTGGGTGGTTCAGTCAGTTAAGTGTCTGCCTTCAGCTCAGGTCATGATCCCAGGGTCCTGGATCCAGTCTCACATCAGGCTCCTTGCTTAGTGGGGAGTCTACTTCTCCCTGTACCCCTCCCTCTGTTCGTGCTCTCTCTCTCAATGCTCATTTTCCCTTCTCTCTCAAGTAAGTAAAATTTAAAAATAAAATAAAATACCATGGAAACTGTTATGCCTTTAAGTTAAAATTTTTTCTCTAGTGGTGATCATTGTTAATAATATTTAAATTATGATCACAGGATTGATCTGTTTATTTATTTAAAAGATTATTTATTTATTCATGACAGAGAGAGAGAGAGAGAGAGAGGCAGAGACACAGGCAGAGGGAGAAGCAGGCTCTATGCAGAGAGCCCAACATGGGACTGGATCTCAGGTCTCCAGGATCACACCCTGGGCCATCGGGGCTGCCCAGATTGGTCTTTTTAAGCCTTTTATTTTTCTGGCTCTGAAAACAGTCTGAAATTTTCTTGCTTTAAATTGGAGTAGACATTAATATTACTGAAAGTATATCAAAATGTGAACAATGATTTTATCTAGTCTACTTGATAAAAGTAGGAGTGATTTTTTTGTTCTATACTATTATCTGTTGTAATTTTAAAAGACCTTTCAAATAATTTGGTAAACAGGAGTCTGATATTCTTATGAAATTGTTTATCTAGCAGTATTCTTATAAAAAAAAAAGTTCAGGGATCCCTAGGTGGCGCAGCAGTTTAGTGCCTGCCTTTGGCCCGGGGCACGATCCTGGAGACCCAGGATCGAATCCCACGTCGGGCTCCCTGCATGGAGCCTGCTTCTCCCTCTGCCTGTGTCTCTGCCTCTCTCTCTCTCTCTCTCTGTGACTATCATGAATAAATAAATAAAATCTTTAAAAAAAAAAAAGTTCAGTTTTAATAGAAAGGCTCTTAGGGAAGTCTAATGAAATGTGTTTTCTTTTAAGGAAACGTACATGCTTGCTGTAACTCTGGATGAGTGGAAAAAGAAACTGGAATCTCCCAACAGAGAAATTATTATATTACACAATCCAAAGGTAAAGCGAATTAAGCCTTTCTTTCATGTGGGATTAAAGGTTAATTGCATTACTAAGGAGATCTTAACTGGTTTCTTTTTCATAGGGATTCTATTTAGGAAAACCTTTGGAAATTTTTACATTGCATTTACAATTATGAAGCTTGTATCCACTGCCACCATTTTTTACTTCATTCACCTTATACAAAAGAATTTTCTTTTTTTTTTTTTAAGATTTATTTATTTATTTATTCAGAGAGAGAGAGAGAGAGGCAGACACACAGGCTGAGGGAAAAGCAGGCTCCATTCAGGGAGCCTGACATGGAACTCAATCCCGGGTCTCCAGGATCACACCCCGGGCTGCAGGCGGCACTAAACTGCTGCGCCACCAGGGCTGCCCACAAAAGAATTTTCTTAGGAAAGATTACACTACTGTAGAATATAAGAATGTAAAGAATATCACTGGCATGTTATGTGGGCATATTTTACATGTATAGGGTATTATTGAGAGATTCCTTAGCCTGATGTTTTTTTTCTTTTTTGGCTTTATTGAGGTATAATTGACAAAATCATAAGGTATTTAATATGTACAACATTGACCTGTATTTTCAGGGCTCTAACTTTAAACCATCAGAGTTGCATATCAAAACTCATACTCATCAAAACAGATACTGTTCCTATCTCTCAGAATGTATAAATAGAGACGTCTATAATGTAGATCTTTTCTCTCTGAGATCTTTTGACCTTTTCTATTTAAGCTTATGGTGCATTACCAGCCAGTTGCAGGGTCTGATGAATGGGGTTCAACACCCACTGAACAGGGTCGACCAAGGACGGTGAAGAGAGGAGTTGAGAACATCTCTGTTGACATTCATTGTGGTAATGTTAATCATTTATTTTTCATGATGGGCTTATTTATGACTTAAATTGTGACCTTTTTCTATGGATTTGGATTATCTCAAGGCTTAAAAATGATTTAGTCATATGTGCTTATTTTGAGTTAAGATTAGCATCACTTTACTGAATATCTTTTTTTTAAGATTTATTTATTTATTTTAGAGAGAGAGTGTGTGTGCACACACAAGCGGGAGGGGCAGAGGGAGAGGGAGAGAGAATCACAAGCAGGCTCTGAGCTGAGTGCAGAGCAGGAGGCAGGGCTTCTTCTCACAACCTGAGTTTACAACCTGAGCCAGAACTGAGTCGGATGCTTAACTGACTGTGCCACCCACATGACCCACTAAAAATCTTAATAGATATAAAAATCTATTTTATTATTTTTTAAAAGATTTTATTTATTCATGAGAGACAGAGAGAGAGGCAGAGACATAGGCAGAAGGAGAAGCAGGCTCCCTTTAAGGAGCCCAATGTGGGACTCAGTCCCTGAACCCCAGGATCGTACCCCGAGTGTGAAAGCAGAGCTTAACCACTGAGCCATCCAGGTGTTCCTAAAAATCTATTTTAAAGTTACTAAGTATATATTGTGGGATAGGTAAAATTTGGCAATACTAATCAAGAGGTCACTTGGTACAAATGAACTGATTTAGTCCTAATTTTAAGAAGTATGATTTAACCTGTTTGGTTAAAAATTTATTTTTGGTAACTCCTGTCCTTGAAGATTTTGAACTAAGGAAAACTTTTTCAGTATAACTTGAATGGTTATCCATTGCTATCCAGCTAAAGCCATTTATGGTTGGTTTTATAATATACTTAGCTGGATTATAAAATTCCTTTTATCCCTGAGATGGCTTGTCTTAGACTTACTATACTTACAAGTCTTAGACTTACTGTAATTTAAAAAGATACATTCAGGGGTACCTGGCTGGCTCATTCAGAGAAGTATATGACTGTTGATCTCAGGATTGTGAGTTCGAGCCCTACATTGGGTGTAGAGATTACTTAAATAAAAAAAAAAAAATAAAATAAAAAAGATGAGTTTAAAAATTTAGGTTTTATATTCACACCAGACATTATTGGTATAATTGATAGAAATGGAATATTAAATAAAAGTATCCTACCAATATTATGTTGCCTGAATTCGATAACTGTACTGTGATTATTTAGGAAAATATTCTTAGTGAATACATATTAAAGAATTCAAAGAGTTAAAGATGTATGATGTGTGCAATCTGATGATATATACAACCTGCTTATATTTGCATATCATATCTGATGATATATGCAAATGGTTCAGAAAAATAAATGTGTGTGTAAACACATACATGTAGAGAATAATAAAGCAAATGTAAATGTTAAAGTTTTGAATCTGTAAAAAGTACATGGGAGTTGTCTATACTATGCTTTCATGTTTTCTGTAAGATCTCAGTTATTTCAAAATAAGTTTAAAACCTGAAAATTTCTTTTTACAGATTTATGTCAAAGTAAATAAACACAATAAAATCATTATATTTACAGTAAAATATGGAACTATTTTGTGTTCTTTAAGTAATCTATTTTGGGGCACCTGAGTGGCTCAGTCAGTTAAGGTACCGAGTCTTGATTTCTGTTTAGGTCCTTATCTTGGGGCTGAGGGACCCAGCATCTGCTGAGTGCAGAGTCTGCTTGTCCCTCTCCCTCTGCTCCTCAACTACCTACCTACCTACCTACCTACCTTCCTTCCTTCCTTCCTTCCTTCAAATAAATAAATAAATAAATAAATAAATAAATACTTTAAAAAATGATCTTATATTTTGCCATCTTTATAACCTATTCATTGTGAATGATTGACTTTAGAATATAAGGCTAGTTATATGAAATAATTATTCTTTTAAATTTCATTTATAGGAGAGCCTTTGCAAATAGATCACTTGGTTTTTGTAGTCCATGGGATTGGACCAGCTTGTGATCTCCGCTTTCGAAGCATTGTACAGTGTGGTATGTTTGCAAAGCATGTAAGATTAAATCATTTAAGGGTGATATTAGAGCTCCTGTGAGCTGAGATAAAGTGTTGTTTTTAGTCTTTTGTCTTATCTGCATAATAAGATTTGGAGAGCTAAAGACAGGTGGCAAGGTGGTAAAGCTTCTTAACCTAGACCTAAAGTATAGTAAATTCCTTAGGCTAATAGTTTATGCTCTTAACTAATAATTCTTGAGTGAACAAGCCCTTAATCCGTAGAAAATTGTATTATGAATGTGATGGCCGTCTTTCTAACCATTCCAAACTTAAAGTGAACCAAAAAGATGATATAGTTTAAATGAATAATAGAACCTTCAGTCATTTTTGTAATTCGTAGTGTGATAAAGCTCTTGATATTCTATTTGGAGTATTTAGGCTATTAATATAACTTGATTTTGAAAGGTAGTGTCCTCTAAAACTTAATAGTACATATTCAGAGTCTGTTCCAACTTGGGAACTTCTTCTACTGGCTAATGCTTCTAAACATTAACCTTTTGGAAGGTTAAGATTGATATAGAATGAATTACAAGAAGCAGTGTTTTTTTTTAATGTAAAATATTGGATAAGGGTTTTTTATAAGAACCAGAAAGTTAGAATAGGAATCTAACTTCAAGGCCAGTTGACACAGTCACGTGATTCCCCCCCTTTTTAAAAAACATTGAAATAGTTCCCATGACACAGAAGGTTTTTTTTGTTTTGTTTTTTGTGAGGGGAAAAAAAGCCTTTATTGATAAATAGTTTACAATGAAATAAATAGAGTGACAGTTTGTTAAAGGGAGCCCGACATGGGACTCGATCCCGGGACTCCAGGATCACACCCTGGGCTGAAAGCGGCACTAAACCACTGAGCCACCCTGGCTGCCCCCATGACACAGAAGTTTTAAAGTTAGCTTTTCTTTGGGTAAAATGTTTTGTATAGTAAAATAAAGTTTTGTCTTAAAGGAACAGCTTTTCCTATGTGCACTGATAATATTTCCTGAATACCACTTTGCTTGCTGTCTTTGACTCAAGTAAATATGTGTTCTAGGCAAATGGAGATAAGAGTATAATTACATGATCTGTTGCATCCTAATTCTGTGAATTCATTGCTTCCCTGGTGATGCATAAGTCAATTTCTTTTCCAGTTAATGATTTTCGCAGTGTTTCCTTGAACCTGCTACAAACACATTTTAAGAAAGCCCAAGAAAATCAGCAGATTGGGAGGGTAGAATTTCTTCCAGTCAACTGGCACAGTCCTTTGCATTCTACTGGTGTGGATGTGTGAGTAATACCTTATATCTTTGAGTTGTTAACTAAGATTGTAATACGTTTCCTGATCAGTGATATGGATGAGGTTATAATCAGCAATAGCTGATTATATAAAAATTTGTTGGGGATCCCTAGGTGGCTCAGTGGTTTAGCCCCTGCCTTTGGCCCAGGGTGTGATCCTGGAGTCCTGGGATCGAGTCCCACGTCGGGCTTCTGCATGGAGCCTGCTTCTTCCTCTGCCTATGTCTCTGCCTGTCTCTCTCTCTCTCTGTCTTTCATGAATAAATAATAAAATCTTAAAAAAAAAATTTGTTCAACAAGAAGTTTTTTGTATTTCTATGTCTTTTTTTAGAGATACATTATTAAATGCTGACCAGTTCCTTGGTTTAACTAAACTGGTTAAGAGTAATGAGCTGTGTGTATCTTCTTGCAGTGTGTCTTACTAGCTCGTTACTATTTACTATTACAGGTATATTATTTCTTTAGCATTAAAACCAAACGTTGCTTTCTTCCCATGGTGTATAAGCATTTCCATTTTCAGATGTCAAGCCACCTTACCTCAAGATGTACAAAGTGTTTTGTTGTTCCTTTTGTGGTCATATTTAGGTAATATTTGTCCACATTTGTAAAGAAATCCCTCAAACATTAAGTTATTAGCATTTAAACTTGAATAATTCATATAATTTTTAAGTGATGGCTGTTTTAAGTCAAAAACCTCAGTAGTTTTGTTTGTAGATTTTATGGTAATGTCAGAGAAGGTTGCCTTATATTAAGGGCAAAACACTTCTTTCTCTCTAGAAACAAGTGTACTCATAATATAGTTTTAGGATAGAATGGCAGATTTTTCTCTAGAAGATAAAGTAGTTGGTATTATTTTGGTGTTAGTCTTGGAAAAATGGCTTTTCTGATTCTGTGTCTCTCAGTTCTTAGTACTATATGATTTGAGCATATTCCACGTGCCAGATATTGTGGTGTTGCTTTTACTACGTATGGAGTTTATATTTGTCATATTTGAGATGATACTAAGAGATTCCTAAGGGCAAATTGCCCTCTCTAAACTACAGAAGCTGTTGAATCTTTGAGGAATCCTTCTCAGTATTTTGAGAAAGCTTTAACTGGAAGTTGATTTGGATAATGTCAGCATGGTTTCCTTTGCAAGATATGAGTTCTCTTGGCTTTGGCATTTGACAGTTTCCTATTCTTTCGAGGGTTTTAGAAATTCTGTATCGAGAAAGGGATCCATTTATCATTTGATTTGTGGTTTAAAAAATGCTGAGAATTCTAGAAAAATCTTGTATTTTCTGTCTTTAAAAAAAACCTTTATTGGGATCCCTGGGTGGCGCAGCGGTTTGGCGCCTGCCTTTGGCCCAGGGCGCGATCCTGGAGACCTGGGATCGAATCCCACGTCGGGCTCCCGGTGCATGGAGCCTGCTTCTCCCTATGCCTATGTCTCTGCCTCTCTCTCTCTCTCTCTCTCTCTCTGTGACTATCATAAAGAAATAAAATTAAAAAAAAAAAATAAAGCACAAACTGATTTAAAAAAAAAAAAACCTTTATTATAGAGAATTTTGTACACACAAGTAGCTTGTATAATGAATCTTCATGTACAGATTATGATTACCCAGCCCCAGGTAGCCTCAACAACATGGCCAGTTCTGTTCTGGCCATCCATTATCTTCCAACCCCTGTCTACTGCCCATCCCTCTACCATATTATTTTTGAACCAAATCTTAAAGTATTATATGATTTTATCTATTAATGTTTGTATATCTGAAAGGACTTTTAAAAATATATTAACTAGGGGTGCCTGAGTGGCTCAGTGGGTTGAGCGTCTGTCTGCCTTTGGCTCAGGGCGTGATCCTGGGATCCTGGGATCAAGTTCTGCATCAGGCTCCCTGCAGGGAGCCTGCTTCTCCCTCTGCCTCTCTCTCTGTCTCTTATGAATAAATGAATAAAGTCTTAAAAAATTAACTATAGCACCATTGTCATACCTAAAAAAAATTCTTTTTTAAAAAATGATTTATGTATTTATTTAGAGAGAATGCAAGTGTGCACATGAGTGGCGGGGAGCAGAGGGGGAGAGGGAGATAAGCAGACTCCCCACAGAGCAGGGAGTTATCCAGGCACCTCTAAAAAAATTCTTAATATTGGCAAATATACAGTGTTCAAATTTCCAATTGTCTAATACAGTTGTGATCATATATGCACACACATTTTAAACTGGGATCCAAGTAAGGTTCATAAATTGGAGTTCATTGATAGGTCTTTAAGTCTCTCTTTAATCTCTTGATCACCTTTCCATCTCTATTTCCTTGGAATTTATGTATTGAAGAAACTGGGTTATTTGTCTTGTAGAGATTCTCATTGGCTCTTGCTGATCACATCTTTTTGGCTTAAACATGTCTCTGAGTCCTTTGTTATTTCCTATAAATTGTTGTCTCTTGTGAATTTAAATAAGTCTAAGCTTGAAGGCTAAGCTGAGTAATAACTTAGAGGAGGTTATGGAATGTATTAGATTTTTTGCTTAAAATATGTTTTTTTCTTTTTTTTCAGAGATCTGCAGCGAATAACTCTGCCCAGCATTAACCGCCTAAGGCATTTCACCAATGACACAATTCTAGATGTCTTCTTCTACAATAGCCCCACCTATTGTCAGACTATTGTGGACACAGTTGCTTCGGAAATGAACCGAATATATACACTTTTTCTGCAGAGGAACCCTGATTTCAAAGGAGGTGTATCCATTGCTGGTCATAGTTTAGGTAACAAATGAATTCTCTGTGACCAGAGAAGACTATCACATATTAAGGACACCTGTTTTTTAAATACAGTGTCTTTTATCAGTATCAGATTCAGAGGTCTAGAACTGGTCTGTGATGAAGGACCAGTGGAAGGAGTTGGAAGGGTGGTGGTGGTGGATTGGAAAGAAAGACTTCCCGCTTTATAGATTTTACTACATGGGTAATTGGCTTAATACTTTTTGTATGAAACTGTGTAGTGCCAGTGCTTAGAAATTATCCCTTCTTTCTTCTATTTTAGGTTCGCTTATATTGTTTGATATCCTAACAAATCAGAAAGATTCTTTGGGGGATATGGATAATGAAAAGGTAAGTTAGATGTACAGATAGCTTCTTTTGGTACTATTTCTTTGTACAGATTTTTAGATCCTCAACCTATATTTTGTCGTTTGCTTAGTTTAGTCTCATACCATAATATTAATTTTATGATTATCTTAATTTTAACAGACTTATTAACAGATAATTTTATGATTATCTTAATTTTAACAGACTTATAATTATCTCTGTCATTCTTGGCTGATAGAAGCAAGATAGTAATATGCTTCCACAAATATTTGCCACATTCTGAAATAACTGTTGGTATTTTATTTTCCATTATAATTATGCACTTCTCATCTGTTATTAGAATTATAGAATCATTGAGCTGAAATGGAGTTTTCATATGATGAGGAAATGAAGAATGAATTGGATGCAAAGTGGTATAATTTATAGAAAGTCATTTGAAAGCAGTGGGAGGACTTGATGTTTAAAATCTTTTATAAAAGTCCTGTGAACACTTTAAAGGTTTGAATTAGTACTTAGCATATACTATCTTGTATATTTTCTCTTTTTAGAGAAGTGTTGTTTCTATTGTTGGACTGTGAGTTCTTCCAGGACAAGGACTTTATCTTGATATGTCTTAAACACTTTTTCTTTAATAAGAGCTCAATAGGGGATCCCTGGGTGGCGCAGCGGTTTGGCGCCTGCCTTTGGCCCAGGGCGCGATCCTGGAGACCCGGGATCGAATCCCACATCGGGCTTCCGGTACATGGAGCCTGCTTCTCCCTCTGCCTGTGTCTCTGCCTCTCTCTCTCTGTCTGTGACTATCATAAATAAATAAAAATTAAAAAAAAAAATAAGAGCTCAATAAATGTTTTGTTAGTGAAGGTGAAGAATACTTTGATAATCATTCATGCATTCATTTATTTAAAAATGTTTCAATTAAAATTGCAAACTTAAGAGATTAACTTAATTTATATTTTGTACAAATTACAGTTTACTTAAAATTAAGTATATCTTTATGTAGAACTCTCCTATAGTACATTTTTTTGTTGCCAATAGTAATAATAAAAGACAATCTAAATGAATTTAGAGAATATGAGCTTTACAATTTAATTTTTAGGATGCACCAAATATTGTCATGGATCAGGGAGACACACTGACACTAGAGGAAGATTTGAAGAAACTGCAACTCTCGGAATTCTTTAGTGTCTTTGAGAAGGAGAAAGTAGATAAGGAAGCTCTGGTAAAAACAATCTTTTAAAACTATGTTATGCCGTTTTTAGCATTTTTATGCTTATCTTCATCTTACTGCTGACTAAGAGCTGCCCTTTAGTCGTAAATACTCTGTTATCATTAGTAATGTCCTGTAGCATTATTTATGTGTGTTTTATCAAGTGATTTTTGCTTTGTGGGAGAGCAAAGTTCAGAGGAGGCATATTGACAAACACAGTGATAGAACAAAGACTGCAAAACAACATAGCTCAGGAAACAGAGTGAGAATAAATGGCCACTAATTATCCCACCTCTTATTTTCTGTTACATTTCCAAGAGCTCTACTGTTGATATTTGCTTATTTATTTGTTTTTTTTTACCCCCCCTTTTATTTTTTTTGCTTTTTGTCAGGCTTGCAATACATTCATTCATTCAACAGGTATTTAGTGAATGTTTAATATGATCAGGTGTACTATACTAAGTACTAGAGATAGAGTGGTCAGTAAGACAGATATTATGTAAGCCATAAACATGTAAACAAACATCCTGATGCTTATGGTTTAGTAGGGAAGACACATTAAATAATTAATTACAATTGTGATAAGTTCTAAGTAGGAAAAGTACACAGTAGTATTAAGAATGTATAATCGGGGGGATCCCTGGGTGGCTCAGCAGTTTGGCGCCTGCCTTTGGTCCAGGGCGTGGTCCTGGAGTCCTAGGATCAAGTCCCGTGCCGGGCTCCTGTCATGGAGCCTGCTTCTCCCTCTGCCTCTGCCTCTGTCTCTGCCCCCCCCCCTCTCTTGCTCTCTCTATGTCTATCATGAATAAATAAATAAAATCTTTAAAAAAATGTATAATAGGACTAACGTAGTCTGGGAGGGAGAAGGAAGCCTTAACCTAATCAGGTGAGTAGAACTTAAGCTGAGATCTTGTTTGTTAGTCTGTTTCATGCTCCATGTTGTATGTTCTTATTGCTTATGTCCATGAGTAGGGATATAATCTTTCTCAGAAATGTGACATCTAAGTCAGCATGGAAATCAAGGAGTGTTTTTGTGTTATGCAGGTAGATAACCACTTCTGTAGGTTGATATATGTGTGTGTGTGTGTATGTAAAATAATAACATGTCATTTGTATTACTATAGCATTGATACTGTATAGTACTGATAATTCTTCAGGCTTTTTTTTTTCCAGGCTTTTGTGAATAAAGTATTATTCCTTCTCGAAATTATTACTGATGTTGTACTACTAGAGAGCTCTGTTAATATAAAGCAAAGAACAATAGTGCATGGTCTTATTCCTCTCAGAGAACAAGACATTTAATTCATTTTATTTTGTCTAGAAATAAGAAGGATATTTGATTTTCTATGCCTAGGCTTTATGTACTGACAAAGATCTTCAGGAAATGGGAATTCCCCTAGGACCAAGAAAGAAGATATTAAACTACTTTAGGACCAGAAAAAATTTAATGGTATGTGCTTAAAATAGCTTGTAGGATTAAATGATTTTTGTCATCCTTGTATCCTTTTGCTTTGTGAGGTGTTTAGGCAGCTGACCAATTTCGTTAACTGATCTTTGGTACTATTTAGAAATTAAACACGTTTTCTTCTTAATTGATATCCTTAAAAATGTTACTAGCTTCAGAAGTCTTGTCTCCCATGGAGTCGTCCCACCATTGCATTATTTTCCTTTTTTTTTTGTTTTTGTTTCATAACTGCTTTATTGAAATGTAATTCACATCACAAACCATAAAATTCACCGGTTTAAAGTATACAATTCAGTCATTGTTAGTATATTCAGAGTTGTGTCACAATTACCACTGTCTAATTTGAGAACATTTACATCACCCTAAAAAGAAACCCCATACACATTAGCAGTCAATCCTCATTCCTTCCTCCTATGAGCCGTTGGTCTACTTTCTGTCATTATGAATTTTGTTCTGGACATTTCATATAAATGGAATAATACAATATATGACTTTTTGTGACTGGCTTCTTTTACTTTAGAATAATAAACTGGAGGTTTGGCTATGTTGTAATAATACTTCTACATTCAGTTTTTTTTTTTAATTTTTATTTATTTATGATAGTCACACAGAGAGAGAGAGAGAGGCAGAGACACAGGCAGAGGGAGAAGCAGGCTTCATGCACCGGGAGCCCGACGTGGGATTCGATCCCAGGTCTCCAGGATCGTGCCCTGGGCCAAAGGCAGGCGCCAAACCGCTGCGCCGCCCAGGGATCCCCATTCAGTTTTTTCAGCCCCTGAATTCCTTTCCATATCTTAGTAGTTATTTTTCAACTTTGTAGCAGGTTGCTTAGTTCTGATTTGAGGCTCAGTTTTTGGCCTGGTATCTGCATCATTTTCCATACCCATATAGACATTCTACTTCTTAAAAGGGCATTGTGCTTCATTGAACTCTTAGTGGCCTGTGGCATTGCTCTTCATCATACTCTGCTATTGTTTCTCTCATAATAATTGCCTGAAGTTTCAAGTGCTGCCCAAATAGCTATTATAGCTTTCATCGTTTTAGAGCATGTAGGGATGTCAGTTTATCACTTAAGACAACTTTTGTTTTCGTCAGCTTTGTTTGCTGAAGACTCTTCCTATAATTATTCACAACTTTTCTAAGTATACTTTCAAACCAGTAAAAACTATATAATTCTTTGGATATTTTTACAACATAGCAGCTCCATAAAATTATTTTATTCTTTAGGATATTAATAGACCCACCCTGCAGCCAGCTTCAGGCGTGACTGTATCTAACATCCCCAAAGAATCAGGTGTCTGCAGTAAAACTGATGCTACTGGGAATGGTGACTATCTACATGTTGGCATTGGACAGGTAACAATACTAATTAATTCTCTTTAGTCATTTTATTGCCTGCCACTGGTATGGTAGGAACAGATATTACATTTGTTATCAATGAGAGATACTTTTATATCCTCTTTCCAGGTGTCTGTAAAATATCCCCGGCTCATCTACAAACCAGAAATATTCTTTGCCTTCGGATCTCCTATTGGAATGTTCCTTACTGTCCGAGGACTAAAAAGAATTGATCCCAACTATAAATTTCCGACGTGCAAAGGCTTCTTCAATATCTATCACCCTGTAAGCACTGGATAGCTCCTGTGTTCTCACCTGAGTATTAAGACTTATTGGTAAAGAACATAAAATTTTGTTTTGATGATTTGCTTTTTTCTGTGCTATTTGAGGTAATGAGACAACTTATAGTACTGTGAATCAGAAAGTGATGGGGCAACACAACCGTTTTTTTTTTGTTTGTTTGTTTGTTTTAATGAGCTTATAATTATTCTTGGCCTAATACACAGTTCCTAAGACTGTCTTTCTTCAGCAAAGGTATCTGTAGCTATTATTTTTCCTATATAGTTTGATCCTGTGGCCTATAGGATTGAACCGATGGTGGTCCCAGGAGTGGAATTTGAGCCAATGTTGATCCCACATCATAAAGGCAGGAAGCGGATGCACTTAGGTAAGTGTGAGTACAGAACTTGTAATTCTAGACCATCTGGTCAGTGCAAACGGACTGGACCTCATTCACTTGGTTTAATTGTTTGGACCCTAAACTGTTTATAAACCATGTGATCCTTTTTTTTTTTTTTTAAGATTTTATTTATTTATTCATGAGAGACAGAGAGGCAGAGACACAGGGAGAGGGAGAAGTAGGCTCCCTGCGGGGAGCCCGATACGAGACTCAATCCCAGGACCCCAGGATTACACCCTCAGCCGAAGGCAGACGTTCAACCACTGAGCTGCCCAGGTGTCTCTGATGTTCTTCATTCGTATATGTTTCAGAATTGAGAGAGGGCTTGACCAGGATGAGTATGGACCTTAAGAACAACTTGCTAGGTTCGTTGCGGATGGCATGGAAGTCTTTCACTAGAGCTCCATACCCTGCCTTACAAGCTTCAGAAACTACAGAAGAAACTGAAGCAGAATGTGAATCAAGTTCAGAGAAGCTGAGTGGTTAGTAACCCTGTGCACTGTGATTTCCTGCATCAGGTCAGATAAGAGTAACTCCATGGTGTGTCATTCTTAACTCTGGATAGGACCAGTCAGTACTATGAGTCCTACACACCTTCAGCTCTGCTAATCTTTTCTATTATCTAATAGCTACAAATTATGGAAAAACATTATTTGTGAGGAAAGATGTCAAGAGAAGCAGAACATCTGGTAAAGAGGTTTTAAAAGACATCTCTCACTTGGGAATTGTGGGGGTTGTGTTAGGAGCCTTCTCTGTGAACCACCTTTCTTTTATAGGGGAATGTCTGTGTAATTATTGGTCAGTTTTATTTTCCTGGCTGGACACAAACTAGTATACTCTCCTCTTAATTTCACAGTTAAAGTTGCATTATTTTGCTTTAATTTTTGACTGCCTAAAGATTTCTATCCCTACTTACATTTAGTTTATAAACTAGGGGCAAATGAATTCGTTATTAGAAAAGAAAAAAAATGAACAAAATCAGTGTGACTTGAGGACTCTTTAAGGAACTCAAGAGGAGGAAAGTGCAGAAAGGTTTCTGAACAGAAAGTAGCTCAGCCTACTGTAAACTTGGCAGTCTGAGAAGAAGTAAGGACAATCTTGGAGGGCTAGAAGTTTTTAGATTGTTATTATGGTTCTTCTACGCCCAGATGTTAACACAGAAGAGACCTCTGTGGCAGTTAAAGAAGAAGTCCCACCCATCAACGTGGGAATGCTAAATGGAGGCCAGCGCATTGACTATGTGCTACAAGAGAAGCCCATTGAAAGTTTTAATGAATATTTATTTGCTTTACAAAGCCATCTATGCTACTGGTGAGTGGTGTTTGTTTTTGTTTCTGTGGTGGGTTTTTTGTTTTGTTTTCTTTTTTTTTTGTTTTTTGGTCTAATTGTTTCACAGATACTTGATAGATTTAGAAAAGGGAGGATGATAGGCTGGTGTACATTTGGGATTAGAGTGATTTCTCATTTAGATGGTTACAAAATAACACAACATGTCATTTAAAGAAATCTGATTTAAACACATTTTTAAATTTTGCAGTTGGGTAGAGCATGGACTGATGATGTCAGCTTAGTTTTAAAAATGGTGTTCTTTGGTCATTGGTGGGGGACAGGATGGGTACATAAGAATAAACTGGAACAAATACGTTACTACTGCTAAAAGTATTTTAAACTCATTTGAAAGTATTTTAGTAGCTAGATCAAACTTACTCTTTTTGTTTTGTTTTAATGTTTAGATATTTTTCCAGATTTATTGAGATATAAATGACAAATTGTATAAGATGTACAACATGATTTGATACATATATAGTGAAATGATCAACACAGAACTAGT
Organism: Nyctereutes procyonoides; assembly: GCF_905146905.1. NCBI lineage: Eukaryota > Metazoa > Chordata > Mammalia > Carnivora > Canidae > Nyctereutes > Nyctereutes procyonoides. Next base: position 14,264,285 of record NW_026575120.1, read on the forward strand.
TAACACCACCTTCACCTCACATAATTACCTCGTGTGTGTGTATGTGATGAGCACATTTAAGATTTACTCTCTTAACAACTTCCAAGTATGTGATAAAGTATTATTATAGTACTGTACATTAGATCCCCAGAATTTATTCAAAAGAATTAATCATTATTAAATATAGTTATCTGATGGATTGCAGAATGGATTAATAATGTTTATTGAAATTCATATATTGTAACAGAAAAGAACTTAATCACCAAAGAAATTGAAACTAAAGGAAAATAGAACTAGGAAAATAAGATGAGTAGGGGATACAGATTAAAAAATGCATGCCTTTAGGTCTTGAGAGGAATTTTTATTGAATCCTGATAAAGGGATTATTATTTGATGTGATCAGTCTCATATCTATATAATAAATACAGTAGGGGCCATGACATAATCAAAGTACAATAAAAACAATCCTGTAAGAAGCCAAAATAATCCTTTTAAGAATGATCTCTGTTGATATGGCTTGACAGAAATCTGAAAAAGGCATTTCTTTCTTTTTAAATTATGGTTTTTTATTATTTTTTAAGTTTTTATTTAACTTCCAGTTAGTTAACATACAGCGTAATATTAGTGTCTGGTGTACAATATGGTGATTCAGCACATCCACACAACACCTGGTGCTGATCACAAGTACCCTCCATAATCCCTATCACCAGTTGAACCCATCCTTCTACCCACCTCCCCTTTGGTAACCATCAGTTTGTTCTCATTATTCTTCACAATAAAAAAAGGGTCTGCTTCATTCCGCAGGGCTGGGCATGTTATATAATAGGGAGCACTTAATGGCTCAAGTGGATCAAAGTACCATTTTGATTCTGTCCCACCGGTGGAATCTCATGCATATTTGGTGACTGGACTAACTCCACAGAAGCTGTGATGTATTGAACCATTTCTGTCGTATCCCCAGATCTCACTAAATAAGAAAAGACCCTACACAAGAAAAGATAACAGCCTGTCCATAAAGTATTTTTATAGGCTTTTTCTTTGGTGTAAGATGGGAAAAGGGCCCTTTCTGGAATATGTGGATACAGGTATTTACGTGGTCTAAATATTGCTGGATTGATAATGTGTCTGTTATAATGAAAATAAGGTGTACATTAAAACCACTTCCAGATTAAGAAACTTCCATAATTTGTCTCAATTTTTCAAATAATGGAGCAAGTTCCTCTTCTAGGCTGATAAGTAGTCCTGTACTGGCATTACTCCTGGCCATGTAATCACCACCAACGGTAAATGATTGAATTGAACCACATGGTAGGTGTTATAGTAACAGATGATACTTTTATTTTTTGAAAGTCCAAGTTTGCTCCCTTGGTTTGTTGCAAGGGCAAAAGTAGATAAGAAACCAAGTCTGGGGCAGCCCGAGTTTACTTTTATATCAATGGAATCATATATACTCTCGTTTGTATGACTTCATCCTCTATGTTTTGTGTTTCAGTAGTTTCTCTGGTTTTTATTGCCAAGTAATATTCTGTTGTATGAGTTTACCACAATTGTTTATCCATTTCCCTGCTGATGGACATTGGAGTTGTTTCCAGTTTTTGGCTATTACAAATATAACTGCTGTGAACATTTGTGTATGAGACCTTGTATGGACATATTCTTAGTTTTTTTTTTTTTAAGATTTTATTTATTCATGAGAGAGAAAGAGAGGGGGGCAGAGGGAGAAGCAGGCTCCATGCAGGGAGCCTGACATGGGACTCGATCCCAGGTCTCCAGGATCGCACCCTGGGCTGAAGGTGATGCTAAACCACTGGGCCTGCCCAGTATTCTTAGTTTCTTATGGATAAATACCTACGAGTGGAATAATGGCTAGGCTTAGTATGGCAAAAGTATTTTTAAAAGAAACCTCCAAGCTATTTTCCTGCCAGCATCTTCTGTTCCCATCAGCAGTGTTTGAGAGTTTCAGTTGCTCCATATCCTCAAATTCACTTGGTATGTTTGTGGTTTGTATCTTAGTCTTTTTTTTAATTAATTAATTTCTATGTATGTATGTATGTATTTATGTATTTAATCTTAGTCTTTCTCAGAGTTGTAATAGTACCTTATTATGGTTTTAATTTGCCTTTTCCTAATGAATAATGATGTTGAGTATATTTTCATGTGTTTGCCATTTATTCAGCTTTCTTTTTTTTTTAGATTTTATTTATAGAGGGCTTTTTTATTGTTGTTGTTGTTATTTTTTGTTTTAAGACTTATTTCTTTGAGGGGATCCCTGGATGGCTCAGCGGTTTAGTGCCTGCCTTCGGCCCGGTGGCATGGTCCAGGCATGGTCCTGGAGTCCTGGGATCGAGTCCTGCATCGGGCACCTGCATGGAGCCTGCTTCTCCCTCTACTTGTGTCTCTGCCTCTCTCTCTCTGTGTCTCTCATGAATAAATAAATAAACCCTTTTAAAAAAAAAAGACTTATTTATTTGAGAGAGAGAGAGCAGGGGGTGGGGCAGACAGAGAGGAAGAGAATCTCAAGCAGACTACCTACTGAGCCTGACATTGGATTCAATCTTACGACCATGAGCTGATCTGAGCCAAAACTGACAGTCAGTTAACTGACTTGAGCCACCCAGGCACCCCTGTATGTTTAAGATTTTATTTATTTATTCAACTTATTTTGAGTGCATGTAAGCAGGGGGAGGGGCTGAGGGAGAGAAACAGAGAATCTCAAGTAGACTCTTTGAGCTCAGAGCCCAATGTGGAGCTCAATCTCATGATCCTGAGATCAAGACCTGAGCCAGAAACAAGAGTGGGACACTTAACTGACTGAGCCACCCAGGTACCTTGGCATCATATATCTTTGGTGAACTGTCTATTCACATCTTTTGCCCATTAAAAAAGATTATTAAGTTGCAGGAGTTCTATGTCATAGTTACAAGTCCTTTTCAGATACGTGCTTTTTTTCTCAGAATGGGGTGTTTTGTTTTGTTTTTTCATTTTTCTAGCCCAGTATTTTGATGTCCACAAGTTTTTTATTCTGATGTCCAATCTATTGATATTTGTGCCTTTTAAACATATTTAAGATATCTTTGCCAAATCCAAAGCCATTAAAAAATTACCTGTGTTCTAGAAGTTGTATCATTTTATTTTACCTTTTGTATTAAGGACTGTGATCCATTTTGGCTACTTTTAAAAATATGATGTGAGGTAAGGATTGAAGTTAATTGGTTTGCATGTACTGTCTAGTGGTTGTAGCAACATTTGTTGAAAAGTTTATTCAGGGGGCGCCTAGGTGGTTCAGTTGGTTAAGCATCTGCTTTTGGCTCAGGTCATGATCCTGGGGGATAGAGACTGCATTGGGCTCCTTGCTCAGCAGGGAGCCTACTCTTCCCCCTGCTTGTGTTCTCTCTGTCAAATAAATAAACAAAATCTAAAAAAAAAAAAAAAAGTATTCAGACAGAAACCACTGAATTGTCTTGGCTCTGTTTTGTTCCATTGATCAATTTGTCTGTCTTTATGCCAGTAAAACACTGTCTTGATTACTGTAGCTTCAGAATAAGTCTTGAAATCAAGTACTGTGAGTCATCCAACTTTTTTCTTTAAAGTTATTTTAGCTATTGTAGGTTCTTTGCGTTTCCACGTGTTTTAGATTGAGCTTGTTAATGTCAACCAAAAAGCTTTTTATGAGATTTTCATTGTGATTGCAAATGTTTTATCTACAGATCAATTTGGAGAGAATTGACATCTGAATAATACTGAGTCTTCTGATCCACAAACACAGTATCTCTCAGTGTATTTTGGTCTTTAATTTCCCTCAGCAGTGTTTTGTAGTTTTCAAAGTATGTTTAGCATACTGTATTTTTTTTACACTGTAGTTTTTTTTTTAATTTTTATTTATTTATGATAGTCACAGAGAGAGAGAGAGAGGCAGAGACACAGGCAGAGGGAGAAGCAGGCTCCATGCAGGGAGCCCGATGTGGGACTCGATCCCGGGTCTCCAGGATCGCGCCCTGGGCCAAAGGCAGGCGCCAAACCGCTGCGCCACCCAGGGATCCTACACTGTAGTTTTTAAATTTTATTACTCGTATGCTCCTGTTTCTCTTCAGAACAGATAGATCTTTTGCCTTTTAAAAATTTACATTCCTCCTGTTATGAATAAGATTGAGCATTTTGACATACATTTAAGGACCATTTTTATTTCCTTTTCTAGGAGTTATTTATATTCTTTATTTTCTTTTATTTATTTTTTTTAAAGATTTTATTTATTCATGAGAGACACAGAGAGAGAGAGGCAGAGACACAGGCAGAGGGAGAAACAGGCTCCATGCAGGGAGCCCGACGTGGGACTTGATCCTGGGTCTCCAGGATCAGGACCTGGACTGAAGGCGGCACTAAACCACTGAGCCACCAGGGCTGCCCTATTCTCTTTTATTTTGAAATATTTGTCTTTGTTGTTTTAGTTGATTAGTCTGTGATGAGTTGCAAATTACTTTTCCCCAGTTTGTCTTTGGCATTGCAAACATTGGTTTTTGCTAAGTAGAGAAGATTGATTTTTATGTGGTCATATTTGATGATTTTTCCTTTCTGGTTTCTGGAATATGTGTCATACTTAGATCTTCCTTATCCTCTGAAGAATTCCTTACTGTAGTTTATTTTGATATTTTATGGTTTCATTTTTACATGTGGATGTTTGATTCATTTTGGATTTATTCTCATAATAGTTATAGATTGATTCAGGTCATTTTTCAGATGGCTATCCATTTGTCACAACACTGCTAGTTTGTCTCACTTTTTTTTTTTTTGGTCTCACTTTATTAAATTCCTATATAGATTTAGGACTGTTTCTGAACTTCTTTTCTTTTGATCTACTCATTTATGCACCAGGATCATACCATTTTAACATTTAGTTTAGCTAATGCCCCCTCACTGGCATAGGAGGAATTTCTTAACCTGTGTATAGGGTTTCTGGGGGATAGAAAAAGTATATGAATCCAGTGAAATTTTATCTATAATTTTGGGTATATATGTATATGTGATCTTTTTAGGGGAGAAATCCATTGGTTTCATTAGATTCTCAAGTAGATACATGATTCAAAGTAGATACGTGATTCAAAAAATGTTGAACCATGAAACTAGAGAAATATTTGAGCTATACATCCTTAAGGCAGTCCTTCATGTTATTTTTTTATAATCAGGTGTCTTTATGAACTGGATGTAAGTAATTGCTTAAGCACACACAGAATAATATCTGGAAGATGCACGAGAAGTTGATAACCACTAGTTCCCATCCTCTGACAATCAATGTTAAGAAACAGAGGTAGAAAGGAAACTTCATTATTATACCCTTTTGTATCTTAAATTTTGAATCTTAAGATTGTATTATCTTTTTAAAAAGATAAATAACATTTAAAAAATTAAGGTGACCAATTAGATGGCTTTCTGTGTTCTGAGAATGAACTCTATGGAAAGGTAACAGTTCTTGGTTGGTCATTTATTACTAGTCTTTGTATTACCAGATGTAATGCTAGACTTTTTTTTTTTTAATTGTAGTTGACATACAATATTAGTTTCAGGTGAATCACTGCATCATGAATTGATAATTCTTTTTTTGTGAATTGATAATTCTGTATATTACTCAGTGCTCACCATGATAAGTGTAGCTATCATACATTATTACAGTATTTTTTTAAAAGATTTAATTTATTTATTCATGAGAGACACAGAGCGAGAGAGGGAGGGAGAGGCAGACGGAGAGGGAGAGGGAGACTCCATGCAGGGAGTCTGATGTGGGACTCGATCCCAGGTCTCCAGGATCACAACCTGGGCTGAAGGCAGCGCTAATCTGCTGAACCACCCAGGCTGCCCTTATTACAGTATTATCGACTATATTCCCTGTGCTGTATTTTTATTTCCATGACTTACTTACTTTATAACTGGAAGTTTGTATCTCTTAATCCCCTTCACCTATTTCACCCATCCTCCCACCTATCTCCCTTCTGGCAACCATGTTTGTTCTCCGTATATATGAGAGGCTGGTTTTATTCATTTTTTAAAATTAATTTTTAAAAAAGATTTTATTTGTTCATGAGAGAAACAGAGAGGCGGAGACATAGGCAAAGGGAGAAGCAGGCTCCCTGTGGGGAGCCAGATGTGGGACTCGATCCCAGGACCCTGGGATCATGCCCTGAGCTGAAGGCAGTCAACCATTCAGCTACCCAGGTGTCCCTGTTCATTTGGTTTTTAGATTCCACATATAAGTGAAATCCTATGGTATTTGTCTCTTATATCACTTAATATCCTCTAGGTCCATCCATATTATTGCAAATGGCAAGATTTCATTATTCTTTATGGCTGAGTAATATTCCACCATAAAATGAACTTTTGTAAAAAATGAACTTGTACAGTGGTTGGTTTTGTAGATTACATGAGGTAATATATGTAAAACATCCAGTATAACTGTTAGTTTCTTCTTTTTACAACTTAAGTTTTTCTCTTTACAGGGAGTCTGAAGATACAGTATTGTTGGTCCTCAAAGAAATCTACCAAACCCAGGGCATCTTCCTTGATCAGCCTTTACAATAAAAATGAACCATGTATGGCTGCTTAATGTAAGTTTTTAAATGTCATGTATGTAGCATAGTTCCTACATATTAACATGTTATGAGGAACAGGGTAGCCTTGAACTCTTTATAAATGTGCTTTTGTTACCTGTCACCAAGATCTAGGTTATGATTCATTTTTAGAGGGACTCTGGTTAAAATTTCTGAGGAAAAAGTGCAATAGCTCACTTAGAGAAAGTTAATGTCCATGTGTTTTTGCAAGTGACTTGGTCCCGTAACACCTGTTATTTTTTAGGATCTAAACTCAGAATCTAAATAGTTCTGATCATCTAAGAGTTACCATGGCAACAGCCCATGCTGAGATAAAGTTACTCTGCCTTTTAGATGTGTAACTAGAAAGTTCATGCATTGGACTCCGGTGTTCTGTTTGCTTCCAGTTGTGACTGCCTCATGACCTCTGTTCCACTCTTCCCTAGACGGACACTGCAGGATCCTCCCCCAGAAAAGCCACCTGCTTGTTGCTGCAGTTTCCCTCTCCTCAGCTGCGTCATTTCCTGCATGTTGCCTGCCACTTACTCACTACTGGGATCTTTGGAGGACTTGTTATCTTGGAAGTGAGTGGAAGAACAAAGGGAAGACCACTGGCTTCATAGAAGCCTTTGCCGCTCTTCATAGCAGGGGTTATTTGCAGCTCTAATTCTTGGATGATAGATGCCACCCTTTATTGCTTATTACTTGAGATAGTATAAAGTCTGTTTTGAGTTTATTTTGGTTTGAGTAGAAATTTTTTTCTAGGAAATTATTGTTTCTCTTTAGAAAATGTTCTAGTTTGGAAGCAGGCTCTGGAGATTAAATCTTAGTATATGTGCTGCTGAAGCGAGCACGGCTCCGGTGATTCAGAAGGCATTTTGGGGTACACTCATCTCTCATTGGTGTTCTCTGTATTTGAAGGCTAAGTAGTTAAAGGAAAAGACTTCTAGGCAACTTCTTTTGAGCCAGCGTTTCTTTCCTATAAGTACTGTGTAAAGGACTAAAATGTAGCTTACAGAGTATTGTTTACTCTCTATAGCTGACTGACCTTTGATTGCAAGGAATCACTGATGCTGTTTGTTTTCACAGCTGTTTGAGCTGCTCTCAGAGTCTGCAGCAGATAGTTTAGTTCCCATTAGGTGCATTTTATAAAGCAAAGATGTTATATATCCTAGACCTGTCCTTTTATACCATATTTCAAATGGGGAGACTGAAATCTTAGTTATTTGATAGTAACTTCTCTTTTTGAGGGCAAAGTTATAAAGGCTGGCAAACCTGAAATCACGCAGCCTTAACAGGCTCTCTGGTTATGAGTAAAATCTCTCAGTAGTACATTTAAGGTGAACTAGAATTTGTGCGAGTCTACCATTGTATCCACTTGGGTGAGGGCAGTGTTGTGTGTCCTCTTTGAAAACCCTTTATAAACACCATTGCTTGCTTAGGTACCCATGATCCAGGAGCTTATTTAAAAGCTTCATGGCACAGGCAGTGTTGGCTGGGCAGGAGGCTTTGGCTAAGGGAAATGTTTCTTATTCTGAAAGAAAAACTTATGCCTATAGGAATCAAGGAACAACCTGTGCAGAGTGTACATCAGAACATTCAAAGTGAAGTGTACCTTGAATTGTAACCAATTTTTTTTCCCCCGAGGGCATCTGCTCACCACAGGGCTAGATTTCCTTTCTCATTGGTCAGAGTTTGTCAATGTTTTTGCAGTTTTCTTTGTGATAGTCCTTTACCCTCCTCTCCAACTTCCATAGGCCTGTTTTATAGTGTGGTATAGGCAGGTAAGCTGCGTTTCTTTATAAACAATGTTTTTTTGTAAATATATCATCATGGTGTCTAGTGTATTGGTATATAACATTCACTTAAGCCATCCCTTCAACAGCAGTGGTCTCCATACCGTCACGTTGGAGATGACAGAGGTGAGGCTGGGTGCAAGATCCGTGGCTGGCTTTACTTGTCCATCTGCTTATAGACTAATGCTGAGCCACAAAGAAGTGTCAGGTATATGGAATACTTTTCTTTACCATATGAACTGAATTTGAAGTAAGGATTACTGAGAATTAAGTAGCGTTCAATTTTATTTTAAAGGGGAAGCTTTTGTCAACTTGTCAATTTACATTTATTCTTCATATTAGCTGAATAGATAGTATTTAAGAGTAAACCAAAGGAAAAGCAAGAATGAGTCCCTGTAACCAAAGATGAACAGCTCAACAGCATAACTGTGGATGGCTAGATATAAACCACAGTGTTGGTACTAAGAAATGTTTTTTGGTGAGGGGCAGGCAACTGTAAAAGAGCTTTTATCTGGTCTTTCTACCTGTGGTATCATCATGATTGTATATTACACAGAATAATACGCTTGATTTAAATTCTTTATTTAGTTGTATATTGTTTGCACTACTTCAGTTGTATTATGTGCAATCTCTTGACCAAGCCTAATTTTAAACTCAATAGAGTATCATTTTATACATATTTCCTGCTACGGAATTTGTATTGCTTATCTCAACAAGAGATTGTCTGCATGGAAAGGTTAATAGCACTGATTAGCTTTCTAATATTTTGCACTTTTTGAAATGTTTGTTTTTTACATGATTATATTTAAAAGTTTATGAAATACTGAAATAAAACCATATTGACCAGTTGCCTTTTACTTGATTGGATCCATTATACTGAAAATTAATACCATAACCATTTTCTTCTCCCTTATATTATTAAAGCAAATTTAAAAATACAAGTTTGGGGCAAAAGACCTAATATTTAAGTTCTTTTCCCTTGACTGGTGTTTTCATTATCACAGGCAGATATAGTTCAGAATTTAAGGCATGGCAGTTACAAAGTCAATACTGAGACTGTTCTTCAGTATTTACAGATACCAGTTTCTGCCCTGGCTGTTCTATCACTTATGTCAGATGGTCAGATGGGAAATCCAGTGTTTTACTTTGGAAATGTTCCAGCTCGTACCCAAAACACCCACATTCACCATTTTCTTTGTCACATTTTCTGAAGGAAAAAGATACACTGAAAATACAAAAGAAGCATGTAAGACAAGGTCATATTTAAAGTATAATCGCAAAGAGAAGGGCAGTTGTAGGTCCTATAGCATCGGTTCTGATAACGTCCTGTAATTGTCCCTTATATCCCATTAGGAAGAAGGGACAGGAAAAGTTCATTTGTCTTCCGGGTAGTGACATCTGTAATGCCATTTCTCAGAGTTGATGCATTTGGGCAGATCTTCAGTCCTGCATGGAGGGAAAGAAGCTCGTGAACACAGGTCAGGAGTGTGGTTTCAATACTAGCAACTGGTGATTTCCACCTCGTTTGTTTTACCATTTAAAGAAATTTTAAAAAATAAATAAATTATTTAGTAATTCAATAAATAATTTATGCCCACAGTATTCAAAATGGACAGCAATATAAGATACATGTGTAAAGTAAAAAAAAAAAAAAAAAAGCCAGAACTGGACATTTTCCTATTTAAGTTTTCATGGAATTATCACCAGAGAAAGTAAACAGAGCCAAAATAATTGAGTTCGTCATGTCCTGGGTTTTAAGATTTTGAGCTATGGAAAATGGAAATTTAACTCTAGGTCCTAGGATATGTAAAGGCTTCTTTGTGAACAAAGACCCTTCCAAGAATGGCATTTAAGTGTAAAACACTGTAGATATTAGGATACCAATCCAATGGACTCTACAGAAGATCTTTTTATCAGAATGTGAGGCAGAGAGTCATGAAAAAGAACCTTGAACCTTGACTCATGATAAATGCATGTGAGCAAAACTGCATTAATATATGGAGACAGATGAAGTGCTTATGTCCTTGCTTGTATTTCTTCAGAGTAAAAAAGTCAGACATTCTTGTCTTGGGCAGTTAAGAGGGGCTGATTCACGTAACTCAATTGAGGTAGTACTAATTTCTAAATACTAAAATGATGCGGATCAGCAGGCTTCTGTATAGTGGGAAGTACAAGTGTGTCCTGAAATGGTTTATGGCATTCTGCATCCGTCAGAGGAGGATAATACTGCCTGTAGCAGACGTAGGCAAATGTCAGGCCAATCATGGATCCAACTAGTACATCTAAAAGAGAGGAGATAAAGTCTTCACTTAAGCATATTAGACTCTTAAATCATGTTAAAATACCACACACTACTGGCATTCTGATACTTGGTAGGATTCTAGATCACTGCAATAAAGCAAGTATTCTCAATAAAGCAAGTCAGATGAATTTTTTTGTTTCCCAGTGCATATAAAAGTTATGCTAACACTATCTTGTGTCTGTTAAGTGCAACAGCACTATGTCTAAAAAAAAAAAGTATATACTTTATTGCTAAAAAATGCTATCACCTGAGCTTTCAGCAAGTCCTAATCACAAGTCACCGTAACAAATATAATGAAGAGGGATCCCTGGGTGGCGCAGCGGTTTGGCGCCTGCCTTTGGTCCAGGGCGCGATCCTGGAGACCCGGGATCGGATCCCACGTCGGGCTCCCGGTGCATGGGGCCTGCTTCTCCCTCTGCCTGTGCCTCTGCCTCTCTCTCTCTCTCTGACTGTCATAAATAAATAAATAAAATAAATAAATAAACAAACAAACCAAATATAATGAAGTTTGAAACATTGCAAGAGTTACCAAAATGTGATGCACAAACACAAGGTGAGCTAATGCTATTGGAAATACAGTGCCAGCCTGCTCAGTACAGGTTTGCCCCAACCTTCCATTGGTGAGAGAGACAGCTCTCTGTTCAGTGCAGGATGATGGGGGACATCTGTATTGAGAACCTGGGCGTCCAGGTTACTCTACTTGTTTGGGTGCAGAAAACCTCAATTTCAGTGGTTTTTTAGGCTTTCTCAATTTTATCATATAGTTAACAGGATTTTTTTTTTTTAACAGGATTATCATCAGGTTCTTTCCTTCCTAAACACCAAGTTAAAACACATCTTTAGTTAAATAAATATAATAAGCCTTTTTCCAAGTTTACACAAGATTGAATTTTTTTTTAAACGATTTTATTTATTTGAGAGAGAGAGGGAGAGATCGTGAGCAGGGGGAAGAGGGAGAAGTGGATACCCTGCCAAGCAGGGAGCCCTACACGAGGCTCGATCCCAGGTACTTGTGATCATGACCTGAGCCAAAGGCAGATGCTAAACTGACAGAGCCACCCAGGCACCGAGACTGAATTTTTAAAAATTCAATTAGCCAACATATAGTACATCATTAGTTTCAGATTTAGAGTTCAGTTGCATATATAACACCCAGTGCTCATCACATCACATGCCCCCCTTAATGCCCATCACCAAGTTACTCCATCCCCACCCACCTCCCACTAGGCTGAATTTTTAAAAACCTCAGAATAATAAAGTTTTATTTAATGCCATTAACCCCTTTTTCACATTTTAAGAGTTCTAGAGGAAGCAATAAACTCTTAAGGAGTTGCCCGCCCCTCTTTGCAAAAAATTAGCTTATTCTTTAAAACAGGGCTCCTAGGGACTTCTGGGCCTATACTGTCAGTTTTTTTGAATTATAGGTTTTCCATAAAGATACTCTGTTATTCGAATGTTTTACTATATACCATTCAACTTAAGATTTCTTTGGTTTAACTATAATTTTATGATTTTCTTGAATTTCACTTTAGTTTCTAACAAAAATCTCATGAAGTGAACTTGATTTTTTTATGGATTTGATTTTTAAGACAGTAAGTAAACTGACCTCTGAGGTTTGTTGTAAAAAATTTCTGAGAGAAAAAACCTTAAAGAGTTAATTCTGAACTTACACTGCTTCAGGATAATGGAAAAATTGGGACATTTCTCCTTAGGGATTTAAAAGGAAACTGTGCTTTCTCATCTTCCACATAGCTATACATACTCTTGATTCAGAAACCCAGACCATCCCATACTCATTTGTTTAATCATTTAACAGATACAGTCCACGTCTCCTCTGTGCCGAACGCTAGGGATGAGATGGCAGGAGACACATGCAGACTTCCATGGCAGGAATACTTTGCTTACCTTGCCAGTGATGCTTATAGTCACAGGTGCGGGACAGCGCAATCACAGATGCAAGGAGGAGAGGCAACAGAACAGCACAGAGCCTCCAAGACTTGCCACGGCCTTGTGGGGTAAAGCAATGTAACTTGCCAGCCAGGTAGAAGGAAGCGAAGGCCAGACCAGCAAATGCAACTAGAAGAGGAAAACCTATAAGTATCTATCTTATAAAGGAACCTCCCTCATTCATCCGCAGATAGGTGGCTGGGGGCAGGAACATGTTTTTTTTTAAAGATTCTTTAAAGACTTTTTATTTATTCATGATAGAGAGAGAGAGAGAGAGAGAGAGGCAGACAGCCAGAGGGTGAAGCAGGCTCCATGCAGGGAGCCTGATGTGGGACTCGATCCCGGGACTCCAGGATCGTGCCCTGGGCCAAAGGCAAGTGCTAAACCGCTGAGCCACCCAGGGATCCCCATGAACATGTTTTATCCTCTTTTGGTAATGCTTCTGGTGTAGATCATCAATGAGGGAGGGGGAAACAAAAGGAAAAATGGACTTCACTGTGTGTCCCAAAGTTAATATTTACCCTGGGAATAGTGTTTGGATACTAGCAATAGGACTTTGGGCAGGTAACTTCTTGATGCCTTGGCTTCCTCATATATAAATGGGAATCATAAAACTAATAGTATCCACCTCTTTGGGCTGTTATGGTATCAAATGAGAAGAATCAAAAATGCTTTTCAAAGCACCTTCAATAAAGTTTAGTTCATATTTTTCTAATTCCAGATTACAGGATCTAGGCAAATGATACAAGAATCATAAAATGTTCAAATCTCATGAAAGCAAACTCCTTCCTCTGTCCTTGAATATCTACCCTAATATTTGAGGCGCAGGTTTGTAAAATCTTGGGATTATTAAAGAACGGGGGGTTGTTTCTAGATACAAGAATAAGAGTAGTGAGATGTCCCCATTCTCATAAGTGTCCTAGGTTAAATTCAGTGATCCCCAAAAAGCAGAGATGCTGAGTGCATGAGGCGTTCATACAGGAGGAATGTCCACTGGGGAAGCTCTTGCGCCCCTCGTTCACCACGTCCTTCTCCCCGGTGCACGTCAAGTCAGAATGGGCTTGCCCATCAGGGAAGCAGCGGTAGAAGAAGTCTGGGCGTGGCCTGAAAACAACAACAACAACAACAACAACAACATGGTCTCCACACAGATCACTTAAAAACTCCGGAAATTAGTTTCTGGTTGTCTCAGACACCGTAAACCTGTTCACGGTTGGTCAAACAGCGTCGCAGGCAAAATAATGAAACTGGATTAGGATAGGCACCGTGAGAAGGGCGGCATTTCCAGGGTCCACACTGAAACGGAGGGGGGCGGTGCAGCACAGAGTACTTCCAAGGGCAAAGAGCAAGTCACGCTGCCGCCCCGGGGTGTTGGGGGCGGGGGGTGCTGCTGTGCTGGTCGGGGAGCAGGGAGGAATGCAGCTCAGGGCCGCAGGGAGCCAGGCGTCACCCGTCACCATCACCCGCAGGCCAGCCACAGGGGAGGGAGGGAACGTGAAGCGAGAGGAGCAAGGTTAGACTACAGGAGGGGAGCGCGGAGGAAGAGGCGCGACGCAGGCCATTAGCCGCTGGCAGACAGACCTGGGGGCCGAGGCGGGCACTGGTCACTTACCTGCCCACGATCAGTTTTACTGTGTTGGTAAAGACCCCGCTCAGGGCCAGGGCGAGGCTGGCAGCTGGAAAGCAAAGAAACGTGCTGAGGTGAGGGTGGTGTGCGCCTAGGAGGCCTTGCGCTCGCCGCCGGGGACTTCCCGAGCCAGGGATGGGCAGGCCCCCCGCGCGCGCGGTGGAGCACTGAGAACTTCGGTCCTGGGCTGAACAGGCTTCTGGGTCCAGAGTATCCGGTGCATGTAGACACACCGGTGTGAACTCTGGTCCCAGGGTAGGCTTCTGTCTCGTGGGGACAGCGTGGGGACAGGGAAGAGAGGATGGCCTGAGGAACACAACCGAGCGGCCTCCGCGCGCAGGTCGCACCCCCGTGGCCGGGCCCACCAGAGGAACCGAGGGGCGGCCCGAGGGGGCCGAGAGGGGGCCGAGAGGGGGCCGAGAAGCCCGAGGGGGCCGCTCTTACCCAGGCAGGCCTGCCTGCTGTCTGTAGGGCCTGCCTTCTTGAGACATCTGGCCAGGAGGATCAGAGACAGCGGGGAGAGAAATGCAATGACCTGAACCAGAAAAGGGCAGAGGTTAAAAAAGCCAAACCACCCCCCGCAATAAAACCGCGTGGTTCGCGGTTACAGCAGCTCCCACAGGGCAGCAGGCGGGACGGGACCGCAGGAGGCTCGCGGCAGACCTAAGGACGCCCCCGACTCCCGGCGCCTACGAGCGGCGGCGGCGCCTGCGCGTTAACTGGGCGCACAGGGCACGGCAGCGCCTTCGCCAGGATGTTCTAAGGGACCCGGCACCTCAGGCCACCCTGCGGGGCAGAGCTCACGAAACAGGTCTCTGGAGCCAAAATTGACATCTTGCTCTCTAAATTTGGATCTTAAAGCGTTGAGCACACCGTCAAAGGGAGCAGTCGGAACCCCGCCGAGGTCGTTCTCGAGCCGCGAGGCCCGCCTCCGGCTCCCCGCCTCAAGCTCAGCACTAGGTAGCAAGGGTCCGAGGAAGGCTCGTTCTCCACGCACAAACATGGGCTTGGTGGGGAAATACTCCGCTTCCACAAACGGATTCCGGTAAAGCCACATCTCCTCCGGCTGGATCCGCCTCTGGAAAGGAGGGAGGAGCTCCGTTACCCTGGAGGGGAAACACGTGCAGAGCGCGTCGGCTGGCTTCCTGGGCCCCGCGGGCGGCTCGTGGGGGCTCCCCCCTGGCCCCAGGCCTCGGCCGGGCTGCGGCGGCGCCCCGGGACCCCGGGCCCAGGCGGGGCCAGCCCGCCCGCCCGCCCGCCCGAGCGAGGGGCGCTTACAGGAAGGCCGCGAACAGGGCGAGCCGCACGCCCAGCTCGGCGCCGAGAGCCGCCGCCACCTTCCCCATCCTGCCGCTCGGCTGCGGACGGACCGACGGACGCTGCGCTGACGTGGCAGCCGCGGAGCGGCGGCGGGACGCGAGGCGGTCCCCGGGAGGGCCGAGCCGGGGGGCCGCGCCTCTGCTCTCAGCGCCTGCTGGCGGCCGCCGCGGGAACTGCACCCGAGGAAGGCGGGGCCGCCGCCGCCCCTGCCCCGCCCCTGCCCCGCCCCTGCCCCGTCCCCGCCCCGGTGGCCGGGCAGCCGGGAAGCGCGAGCCGCCTCCCGCCGTCCAGCCAGGCAGCAGCGCACGTGGAGCCTGACGAATGAACGAGATCCGGGTGACGCGCGTCCCTCCTTGCCGCCCGTCGCCCCGTCGCCCCGTCGCCCCGTCGCCCCGCGGTCTGCAGCCGCGCGGAGCAAGGCGCCCCTTCTCCGAGGCCCTCCCCCACCCCCCCCGCCGGGCAAACACAACCAAACCGCACGCAGTGGGCACCCTCTGTGCTGCAGGCCCCACCAGCCGGGTGTGTGTGTGTGTACACATCTTGGGTCATCCAGCCCTGCAACCGACGCCCTCCCTCCCATCATGACCTCTTTCTTGTCCAGGAGTTGTGGCAAGCAACTAACTACAGGCAATGAACAAGCCCACAGTTTAATTTGGAACATACAGGACAATTTATTGAAGTCAATCTCAAGCAAAATCTGAAGTCAGTGGAATGTCATTAAGAAGCTTTCCAAATTAATCCTCACGGAAGCAAAAAACACATCTGAATTTCGAAGTATTTGTAAAATAAAAAAAGGCAATATCTCAGTAAATATAATATACAAAAATGTATGTTCCTACCAGCACACACAGTAGTAATTACAGGCAATCCTAAATACGCTGTAACTAGTCAACAATAAAGCTATCTATATACAGGTTAACCAAGCTTTACACGTTTCACACTATGCAGTAAAACATAGGCCAATCAACAAATCCCCAAAATATCATATATCTTGAAGTCATGTGGCAACATCAAGTCATTATACAGTAATGCCCTAGTGGAACGCCCCCCAGGGAAAATGAACACTAATCCCTTAGTGTCAAAGAGCTTCTAGCCAAGTCACAGAAACTCAAAAGAGATTGACTTTAGTGAATATTGATGCTTTGTTATTAAAGACTCAAGTCTCAAGTGATTTAGGCAAAATAACATTTCACAGGATCTACAAAGTTTATTACAGATAAACAAAGTACAGAAATAACCAATCTACAAAGGTCATTATAGATAAAGATCACAAGAAAAAGAAAACAATCTGTAGGTATCTGTGTTTGTTGTGCAATATCACAAGTGGTTACAAATGAATTTCTTATATCAATTCCAATTATGCACACACCCTTGTATAGAAAAAAGGATCTTAGCCAGTTGTAATCATTATTTAGCATCTTGGTCATGGGAGACAATGTGATTTTCTTTTTTTAACAGAGGGTATGTGATAGCACAAATGAGATAAAGAGCAATATTAATGACAACAGAGTGAAAAAGTAAATTTTATCCAGTCCACTCCTAACCTGACAATACCTCATACATACCTCGTCTCGGTGGTCTGATCGACGCCGTGGGCCATGTGCACACGTCGAGGTCTGTGGCAGGCAGGAGAGGGGAGCACTGGCACCTGGAGGGCTTTCTTGCCAATGAGCAGATGTAGAAGGTCACGGAAGAAAACTGAGGACTGAATACATGACTTTGGCAACTGTTCATCTTTTCCCTTTCTCTTACACGTAACTGACTCTCACAGGCCACTGAAGGGCAGGTCGCACTCCCCCCACCAGCCCCCTCACACGTAGGTGCCACAAGCACCTGACCTTGTCACTTAAGCAATGGACTGACGGGGAAAAGAAAGGAAATGGTTTCTGAGACACACGGATTACACCCCGCGGTTCAAGGAGCGTAACGTTAAGTGCAAATTTTTGTTTTTTTTCCCTACACAGGCATATATATTACAAGGGAAGAGGAGGTGTGTGGGGACAGGGCTGACAAAATGACAAAGTAGAGAACGCACAAAGGAAATACTCATGAGAAAGCTGCTGGCAGTTCATGCAAGAGTCTCCTCCTCGGATGCGTCCAGGAAATCTGAGCTACCTGCCGGGGCGCTCCCTCCCGTGGGCAGAGCCCTGCCCTCAACCCAAGCGAAAGAGGACAAGAGACGAGGCTGTTTTCAAAAATGGTATACAAACAATGCTGTCTACTTCACAAACTTAAGAACTGTAAAATAAGGGGAATCGGAAGAGTTTCAAGTACTTAAAAAACCTGAATTCGATGAGGCAGAGGTCTCAGTGTTAAAGTGACTACTTCGTACCTGCGGTGAACATCCCCCTCCCTCGCCCTGTGCCAACGTCCCTGCTCCCGCTGCCCGCCCCGGGGAAAGTTGGTGGGTTTCACTATATACAAATCTCCAACTTTTCAATATTCACGCACACACGGCAAAGCCGTCTAATTATATCTGTTCCCTGCTTGCCTGAAAATGCAAGCGAGTCCTACTCTTGGTTTACAGACGACCGGGGACCGACCGTAGGTGGCCCTAGGCTGACGGAAATCGTTCCAAACGGTCACTTTGCGTCTGCGGCAGCTCGAAGCCCAGGCGGCTGGACACATCAGCCAGAGTCATCATACCTCCCCTGACCGAAGTGCAGGGAATGTAGGCTCCCCAAGCCCACCTGTCCACTCCTCCTGGTGGGACCTGCAGCAGCACCTCCCCTTCAAGGTCAACACTAGAGGAAGAGCTTTGCACTTAAGAATGAATGGGAGGCCCGGCCTGGCCCGAAGCCGGAGTGCCCAGACGGTTCGTTCCGCAGGGCTGCTCCCTGCCGTCCACACTGCAGCTCTGACCCTGACGGAAGCACAGACCGTATAACGAGGCCACAACAAAACCCAACTTCATGAGGCAGGAAAGAAACCTGCCTAACAACCTGCCGTCTCTGAGAGTCCTTTCCATGATTCTCTCAAAATTTCAAAACATGATTTATAATCATGTTTCCAAAGATTATGTGGAAATGGCAGAAGGGAGCTGGAGCCACCCCCCCCACCCCATTATTATTATTTTTAGTTTACTTTTTACGTATGTTCCTGACTTGAACACACACTGATAGCTCCAAGGTTCAGTGATTCTAAAAGCCTATTCTACAGCTTAGACCAGATCAGTTTTGAGAATTAAGGTAGAGTAAGAACTTGTTAAAAACGGAAATAAAACCCACTTCCCTCCTGACTCTAGCCTTGATTAGATATTAAAGAAGTGAATCACTTCCTCCAGCTGCTTGGGCCTTCCAGGGAGGAAGGGCGGGCCACCCCACTAGAGCTGGCTCTGGGCAGCCCTCCTCCTTGCAGTGCCAGCCGTGGGCCAGCCCCTTCATGCACCACACATGCCTGGAAGGCTGCCCAGGATTTCCTCTGTAGTTGTTACTGATCTGATTTCTGAAGTTTTATGCTGATTATCCAAAACTTTACATTCACTTCTTCCAAAGAATTAACATGAGGCTAAAAAAAAAATATGAAACAAAACACCACCATTATCCCATGCTGCTTTAAGTCATTTCATTTTTGGACAAGAATCAAAACCAACTATTTATGCTCTGACCACATACAGATTTAAAAGTTAACAAATACCAACTATGGACTATGAGAGAGTAACACGTCTTCTGGATGATTTCGTTGAAGGGCAGCCGGGCACAGGGCATATATGCTATGTACACAGAAAGCACAACTTTCCCCCTCCCTCGCTGCCTCCATAGCCTGTGACTTGAAAATACATAAACTAGGTAGGTGGTGACACCGTGGAGGTGTGAGGAGAGTTCCTGGGTTCCAGCAGGGCGAAAACCGCTGTTTGGACCATTGCAGAGCACTCAGGGACGAAGACTCCAGAGCTGTGGTTAGCTGTTTTGGTTTGTAATCATTTCTGAAATGGCAGAATGATCCTACTGGGTGCCCCCCAACCCCCCAAAAAAGATTAAAAAAAAAATCTCAGCAGAGCTGCTCTAGATACGCAAACAAAATGTGACACGATGAAGAAGCTGCATAAAAATATTGAAACCTATGATATTTTTAAGTATAGAGGATGTACCCTGGCTTACCATAGAAAAGTCATCGGATAGTAAAGATTATTCAGTCCAAAACAAGGAGATAAGATTTCATGTGGGTACGGTTTCAACAAGAGTTACATTTCAAATGTTAAAGGAAATCCTTCATGTTAGTTTTTAAAAAAGCAAACATTTATCTCATATATATATACACACACACACACATATATATAAAATAAAGTCTTAGTATGATAAAACCTAGATTTTCTTAAATTATTTTTTAAAAGGCTATCAAACTATATAATTGCTCAAGAGCAAAGTCTAGTGTTTTGGTGAGCTGTGCTGCATGTTCGATTTGGTAACATGCATAGCATTTTCCATTTTGCTCTTTCTCCTGGGATCATATTTAATCAAGATAATTCCTGGAGGCCCAGTAAGTTACCTCAGAATTAATTGCTGGAATCAGGCAAATGGCAGTTTAGGAGCTTAAGTAAAGGAACTGTAGTGTGGTGCTTTTTTGTTGTTGTTTTGTTTTATGCTTTTTTTTTTTTTTACAAGAGAAAATCCAGTACAATTGCACATTTACATTAAAAAAGGAGAGGCACAACTTTTTTTCTTCCTTTTTCTAGAGAAGAAGTCTAAATTAATAAGAAAAAAGGAACACACGCAACACAACGGAAGGAATGTGGCCGAGCATCTACCCTCTCTACCTTCATAAGGTTCCTCGGTACTTCTTAAGGGAAAATAAATGCCACCAGGTACCAGCAATTGTAAGCAGTCAAAATTCACAGAGAAAGTTAACATCCATTCAAGCTAGCCCTAGACTTCTACTTAGTACAGTGCCACAACAAAGCCTGAAGTTACTAATTACTCATACAAGGAATACTGGAAAATACATATTCTTAAGCATTAAATGCAAGTGAATTTTGTGGGCAGACATCTTGGCACACTTGCATCTATGATATCCAAGCATCACAACCAACCATTTTTGCTAATACTGCTTCCTTGGGAACTTCCCTAAGTGCTTCCTCAGATGAAGTGTGTTTGTGTGGCTCTGATATACTCTGTAGAAGTGCTTCCCCTCCCTCCTGGGGGCAGTTTTAGTTAGTAGATAATACTAAATAGAAATTGTTTACATATGAGCAGGGGATGCCCCTACCCCTTCCACCCCCCAAATGAGGAACTAAACCAAAAGACTGACTCAGATACAACTTCAATTCGCTTGTATCATTTTCACCAGGAAACCTGGCTGAATGGGCAAGCAGCTGACAATGGGAATGTTTGATTAGGAGAGGGGAACAGAGACAGGACAGCCCCCGAGGTTGGACAAGGGGCTCCATTACACTGCATGGGGGATGGCAGTCGTTATGATCCAACTTTGGGTCTGGGCCTTTGTCTCCCTCTAGCTGCCTCTGTTCATGTGTCAGGGCAACAGGGATGACCATTCTAACTGCATTCACATCCACATAAACACGCTTCATCAAAAATGTTCACTGTCAATGGAAAACATTTCAAACTCAGTGAGTGCACCCATTTCTGTTTTTCTCCAAAACCGAAAACCACATCATATACCTTTGTAAGTAAAATTATCACATCATAAAGCCCACCTAGGTTAAGACCACAGAGGTAAAAATCCACTGAGGCATTTTGTTTTCAAGAGGCCAGATTCAGTACTCCCACAGAGCCCTTCTCTAGGATTATGAAAAACATTTGGAAGGGAAAGAGAAGTTAGCCTACCTACTGCTCAGCAAAGAGGTATATAAAGATCATCATAGCCTTTTCTAGAGGGCTTGCTCCAACTGCTACTTAAAATGCACACACACACGTACACTGAATAGACTATCTGAACTACACTTCTCCAAATTTTTTAAAAAATGAAAATAAATAAAGGAATGAGGGCTACTTTTGCTTTTTACACCCAAGGAACACATCCTAGGCTTTAAATTAATCTCATTAACAAAATTTCTTTTCTCTTTGTTCTTATTTTAAAAGTGAAGACATCTCTTTTTCCAGCTGCAAAGGCATGGAAGTGTAATAAAAGGCAAGAGAAGACCAAGGGAATTTGGCCCGCCACAAAAGAATCCCCAACCCAAGAAAACAGAAAAACAGATACCACCCACTGCTTCTGCCTGCACCCACTGGCTCCCCGTCAGCACGTCAATAAGGCGGGGCGGGGGTGAAGGCTGTGCGCACGGCAGCAGCTCCTCTCCCACTAATGTGCCAGTGCCATCGAGTCCCTTGCTCCTTTTCCTTTTTTTTATCTCAATAAAAAGCAAAAAAAAGAAATCACCGCCCATTTATTCTTTCAGTTCTTCTCCATGATCTTGTGATTCCAATTTGCATTTGATCTTGCTCCAGTACTCTGCCGACACAGGAGATGCAGGGTCGTGCTCCGAGCAGCAGAGACGGCCTTCCAGAGCAGAGGGAACCAGGGCACCCTCCTCGTGATCTTTACAAAACGAGTGAGGGCAGAACTCACAGAAGGAGACCGCAGCACTGCTGCACTCCTCGCACTGATGCCACGGGCATTCCCACTTTCCTGGTGGGGGGGGGGGTGGGACAGGTAAAACAGCCCCGTTAGTGTCCGTCTTGACTACTCACGAGAAATCCCCACCGTCTGCTCTGATTGGAGACCGAATTTGATCAAACACCAAATTTCAGCCAAACTTACGTCTGAGCCTACTACTGAGTCTGGAGGTGCACGAGCACCCCAAACTCCACGCCGTAGGGGTCCCTGCTCACCCACGAAAACCAATGCTTACTGGCCCGCACCTAACCCCTATCTGCAGACAGATTCTTCACGAGCATACTTTTTGTCTGCTAGTGTTGGTGGTTCTACTCCACGTTATCCATTCCATGGCTCCACGAAGGAGAGGGAAGTACAGGCTAGGTTACACAGCGCTATCAGCAAAGACCCACATCAAAGAAGGGGCCCCAAGAGGCTGGCTTACCATATGGTGGCTGAGTCAGGTTAAGGCATAAGAGGTGGTACGCTTTGGGACAGTCTTTTTTGTCACACATGACCAGCTCCCCACCATCTCCACATTGAAAACAGTAATCTTCATGCATCTGCTTTGGTTCTGCTTTGATTTTTCGCCTCTTCTGCTTTAACTTAGTACTTTTGGCCTTTTCTTCGGTCGTTGACACACATGTTGACTGGCAGGAAGAAGGATGAACACAATGTGTGAGACTATGTGGAAAGTGAGCTCCCAGAACCTGACACACTCACTTAAGTTCTCTTCAACTCTGTTGTTCAATTACCTAAATCCACCAGGACGACTTATCCCATGACAGTACTGTGCTAAAAATAAGGCTACATTTTCACTGACTTTTTTTTTTTCCCTTTTTTTTTCACTGACTTTTGAATCAGGTGCTTTGTTTTTTCAATTGCAAGGATACTGAGATATAATTCACATATCATACAACTCACCATTTTCAAGTGGCTGATTCAGTGGTTTCTGGTATAGTGTGAATTTTAAAGAAGATTCTGAACAGATGTTGATCACTTCAGATTCAATCAGAAATACAAACACATCTTCCAAACCTGACAGATCTTACTTAAGATTTGCTTCATTGGAAAGTCAGAGCATCTACACTCTGGTTAACATGACAGCCATCCCGTGAAGTGAACCAGAGCCCCATTTGTTCACCGGCCTTTTCCTGAGATGGTCCCACACTTCAACAGCCCCACTCCTGACTCCCCACCAGCCTGGGGTGCTCCCTGCCCACCAACTGACCTTTGGCCGCACCCCCAGAAAGCCGCTACAGTTTTCTGCCCCACAGTGGCACTCCGTTCGGCCGTTGCCCAGACAATCCAGGTTATAATTAAATGTTAACTCCATCCCTACAATGGGAGACAAAATTATTCATACTCAAGTCCCAGGGAAGAAAAATGCTGTCAGACACACTCTCCCATTGACAAAAGAGACCTAATTCTGACCTGAAGGCCTTGCTGCAGACTGAGGTGGGCCAGGGGAAACAACAGAGGAAAAAATCCCCAGCCACACGGCCAAAACACTCTGTAAAAGTTGTCACAGCCTTCTCACTGAAGTGGTCAAAAATTATGTAATGGAGACTAAGAATCTGAAATCTGTGCTAAAACAAAACAAAACAAACAAACAAACAAAAAAAACGGGTTCTGGTCTAGCTTTTCTAAAGCTAATTTACACGAATTTTTTTTTAAAGATTTTATTTATTCATTCATAGAGAAAGAGAGAGAGAGAGAGAGAGAGAGAGAGGCAGAGACACAGGCAGAGGGAGAAGCAGGCCCCATCCAGGGAGCCTGACGTGGGACTCGATCCAGGGTCTCCAGGATCAGGCCCTGGGCTGCAGGCGGCGCTAAACCGCTGCGCCACCGGGGCTGCCCTAATTTACACGAATTTCTGAACGAACAGTAGGCCCACGGAATCGTGGTGACTGTGCGGCTCCAGTAATTCATGATTTAGAGTATGCTCTGAAGAGAGTTCACAGCGCAGATTCACTGTTTACACCAAAGACCCAAGGATTCGAACTGGGAGGCCCAAGCTTGCTTCTGGCTGATCCTGAACAGCGTGCGACGAGTTCCAGGACTGCAGTTGAATCTCACTGAGCTACAGCTCTTCCCTTTTTACCCATTTCCCTACCAACCTGGCAGAGAAGAAACTAAGTGCCACTGGTAAGATGCTGGATGGCTGAGGAAACATGGAAGCAATAACTGGCTTCGGAAGCTTTTTGTGTCTAATTTGAAACAGATCTTTCAACTAAAAAAAAAAAAACCAAACAGAAATCCCCACAAACAAACCAAGAAACCAGCTGCTGTTAACACAGTATGTTAATACTTTAAGTAGAAAACAAAAGCTTAAACATCTGGTTATATTGTGCAGACAGCAATAATTTGGAGAGGTCCTTCAGGAGGGTCCCGGACATACAGGATTCTGGAACGTCCTCCCCGAAACAAAGGCTCTTACAAAACTCCCTTTTGCAGGACATGGATTTTCACTTTTTAATGGCAGGTAACAATTCCAAATATAATCCTATCTTATTTGAATAAATACTTGAGCATCGAACCTTGAAGAATGTCCTGTGCAGGGGAGAGGGGAGCAAGTAGCTTTTTTACCTGCAGGAATATCACAAAGGGCGAACAGTCCAACTCGAACATCTCCATTCACTGTCCACTTTTGTGTTTCACAGTTTGGATTACAGCTGTGGTTCATAAAGCGAGAGTAATTTCCTTTGGGGCCAGCATCAATTATACGGTCCTTCAGAAAAAAAAGAAATGAAAGGTACCCTTGACATGAAACTAAGTAAGAGCTTATCTCAGATACACCCAACCCTGTCGAGGGCCACAAGCAACAAACAGTGTTTCGCTACACAACTCCCACAATGCACGCTCTGCTCTCCGGGCTGGTGATTGAGTTCTCTATCTTATTTGATGAGCTACAAGTCAAAGCAACTGAGATAAAATGCAATTTAGTTTTTTTTTTTTTTTTTTAAGTTTGTCTCTACACATAGCCCACAGAATACTACTACTTAGAAGATGAACTGATCACAGGTGATGCCAGAGCGTGGAGTTCAGCCAGGCGCTTGGGCTGGGAACCACGATGCTCTGCCATCAGCCCTCCTTTCCTGCTCTGTACAAGCAGCGAAACTAGTACGGGAGTAAATGGAAAAGAGCGTAGGCCATAAAGAGAGACAAGGAAATATGTACGGCTTTCCTCTGGGTGAAGATTTGGACCTTTGATTGATGGAAGGGCTCTAGCGTAGAACGTACTCTCCAGGAAGTCACCTGTTCCTTCCATTTTACTTATACTGATGTTCAGGACACAGTAAAAGGTTCACCATTTTGGTGGCCCCTGAATGCAAGTTCTGGTCATCTCAATGAGCCCTGGAAGACAGAGCCTCCCAAATGTCATCAAGATGGCTGGAGGGGCCCCTAACAGTGAGGAGTAGATCTAAAGGGCTATTCAGCTATCAGAAATAAATGGCATTTTCTGTTCATTAAATTGATGTTCATGAAAGTTGTAAAACTGTTAAACAATGCATATCAGTTCAAATCAACTTCTTGTAAGTGATTTCTAGTTCTTACTTATAATGATATTCTCTCAGTTTCAGGGAGAGCCTGGACCACGAGACATGGCTACTAGTCCTGGCCTTCACCAGACTGTGACAAGCTATCCAACAGACTGCTTGTCAGGGCTGGACCTCAGTCTCTTGTCCTCTGCAAGTCAGAGGACTGCTAAAGAAATGACACAAGGTAACAGATGTATCAGATGTGTAGCAAATGGGACTTAGGAGCACACACAATGAATTGAGTAGTTTTACTGTCATTCTGCTTAGGACTACATCCATTTGTCCTAACTCAGACACGAAGTTCCAGTACACAGAAAAATTCAGTTAGAATTTTGGCTAAACCATAATTTTGTGGTGCTTTCTAACTTGAGAAACCGAGGGCCAGGTCTTTCAGTGACTAAGAAGAGCTGAGATGGAAAGCCCTGTGTGTCTGCCCTATTCCTGGCCATCTGTCCACTCACAGCGCTGTCTCATATGCCATGTGCAAGGTTTCAATAATTAGCCTTTGTGTATTGTGCAATAATCACCACATTATAAGAACTATCATACTGGCTACTGCAAAGTGTTCTCATTCTCTTGAAAAAAACAACCAAATTAGAGGAAACTGTGTTTAAGACCATGACACAAAAACCAAAAATCCTTTTCTCTTACAAAATAAAATCAATTTTACCTTCGTAACAGTTAACATATAAAAATTAGTTACACTGTTCTCGTGGGCTCGCTTGATTCGCAATCTGCATTCTTCTTCATCAATTAATTCACCAACATATTCATTTACAAATTCGCCCTGCAGAGAAGCATGCAATATGTAAATATAAGACAATGTACTCTCTTTGAAAGCATTCTTTAACACTATGTATGTAATCCAAGAGAAGTAACCAAAAAGAATCCTGGAAATCTAACTTTAACACTAGAAACAAATAGTAGTTGTCATTCACTGGCATTCAGGTAGCGAGTTTTTTGCTAGCAGTGTCTCACAAGGTGATAACTGGTCTTTTCTTGCTGACAATATGATTTTATTTTTTTATCTTTTGACAATATGATTTTATAGTCCAAGTGACATAATTATAGGAGCTGGAGAGATGGCTAACTCAAGTCTTTGAGGCTGTCTTAACAACAGACTTTTACTAAGTTTGCAGCTGTGGAGTTCATGCCTATTAAAGAGCTGAATCTGAAACAAATGAATTCATTAAAAAAAAAACTTTTTATTCTAGAGTAATTCTACATATTCACAGGAGGTTGCAAAAATAGTGCAGAGAAGATCTGTGTATCCGTCACCTACTAATCCCGGATGGCAACATCTTACAGAGCTATAGTACTATATTAAAACTAGAGAGCTGGGGATCCCTGGGTGGCGCAGCGGTTTGGCGCCTGCCTTTGGCCCAGGGCGCGATCCTGGAGACCCGGGATCGAATCCCACGTCGGGCTCCCGGTGCATGGAGCCTGCTTCTCCCTCTGCCTGTGTCTCTGCCTCTCTCTCTCACTGTGTGCCTATCGTAAATAAATAAAAATTCAAAAAAAAAATATTTAAAAAAAAAAAACAAAAAAAAACTAGAGAGCTGACCTTGGTACAGTCTACAGATCTTATTCAGATTGCACCAACGTTGTGTGTGGAATTTGGTCAGTTGTAGAATCAACTGTGTAACCACCACCACAGTTGAGATACAGAAGCATTCCAGCACCACACAGACCCCTTGTACAGTCCTTTATAATCACACCCATCCTTCTTCTCTCCCCTAACCCATCCCATCCCTAACTTGTTCTCCATTGGCATTATTTTGTCATCTTGAGGATGTTCTATAAATGAAAGTATACAGTACGTAATCTTTTGAGGTTGGCAAATTCTCTTAATTCTCTTGAGATCTGTCCGATTTGTTATGTGTCAATAGTTAAATATGTTTTTTCCTGCTGAGTACTTGTTCACACCATGGATGTACTGCGGTTTAGCCTTTCACCCTACTGAGGAATGTCTGAATTGTTTTCATATTTTGGCTATTACAAATGAAGCTGTTGTGAACATTCCGGTAAAAGTTTTTATGCAGACATAGGTTTTCATTTTTGTGGGATAAATGGCCAGGAGTACAATTTGTTGGGTGAAATGGTGAGTTTGAGTTAATTTTTTAAGAAACTATTTTCCAGAGTATATGCACCATTTTGCATCCCCACCATACTTTCCCACTGTAGGAGAGACCCAGTTTCTCCACATTCTTGCCAGTAGCTGGTATTGCCAACTAGTTTTCATCCTGCTGTTCTCATAGGTGTGTGGTGATTAGCTTCTTCTATTTATTTATTTCTTAAAGATTTGAAAGAGAGAAAAAAAGAGTGCACATGCAGGGGTGGGGGGTAGAAGGAGAGAGAGAGAGAATCCCAAGCAGATTCCCTGTGGAGCATGGAGCCCAACATGGGGCTCAAATCTCAAAATGTCCAGATCAGGATCTTAACCGACAGCACCACTGGGGCGCCCCATAAATAGCTTATTTTAAAATGAGGGTAAATACTCTATATTCAACATCTTAGTATCTGGTATTTATAAATGCAGAGTCCATTAACCCTTTTACCTCGAAAACATGGCTGACTCAATCTAGGACAAGAGCATTATCTATAGAATTTTTCAGTCTTATAGGAAAAGAAATGTCTTGGGCAACAAAAATTTGCTTATTGTTTCACCAGACCTGTTCTTCCTCCCACCTGACCTCCTCCACCACACAAATTTTTACTAGCCCTCCTCATGGTTCTTCGAATCACAGAACTGATAGCAAATACCAATAATCTAAAGAGAAGTACCGTATATTCTGATTTGGGCAAATCGTTAAGAACATAGGCCAGCGTTCTTATGAATACTTAATCTTTTTCTATTGATAAAAACAAAAGATTGTCATTTCTGAAAATAAGAAAAAAGTTACGGGGCCACATTGGAAGGAACCCACCTAACGTCCCGGGCAACCCGGGACTAACCCCCTTCCCTTTGCTGTTAGTGAGGTCAGTGGGCTCTGAGTCAGCTGCAAGGAGCTACACACTTGTTTCCACTGGGGAGTGGTTGCCCCAGAAGTTCACCTCTGGCTTTTACTCCCTCCTATTTTTACTGACCATACAAGCTATGACAAAGAATTAGGTTAGAAAAAGAAATACACAAATAAAAGAAAAAAATGGGTTTCATTGGTAACTGCAATACTATAACAGAACAGTTTATTTTCTCTGCTTTTTCCTTCCAGTTCTGTCTCACGAATGACAGAGGATGGTCTGCACACTGGTGTGCCATGCACTGTCACATTCCCAGGCCTTTCCTCCATCAGCTGGGACATAGCTGATGAACAACTTGCACCATCATGTGGGACCATCGCCTTCACTGGTAGACTTCCTCGCCACCCCGCCCCGGTGTTACTATACTTATTTAACACCAGGTTAAATCCATAGAGCAGAACTGCAACCAAATAGGCTGTATGTCATCTTTACACATCCTGGGATTCAAGGTAAGATTTCACTTGAAGAAATGGTTCTGTGTCTGTAAAAGCCTGAGTATCATGTCTTACGGCTTATATTTACTGTTCTATGAAAATGAGCCAATACAGGAAAGTTAAGGGCTGATATCAAACAGAAGAGTGCAAGTCTCATAAATTTGATACCATGGTAAATAAATATTCCTAGCTATTTTGTAAAAGAAATATTTCATATGTCCTAAAGGTGACAAACTTCAGCTTCAAAGAGTTGCTAACTGGACTTAAAACCATTAACTGTGGGGTGCCTGGCTGGCTCAGTCAGTAGAGCATGGGACTTTTGATTTCGGGATTGTGAGTTTGAGCCCCACACTGGGTGGAGAGATCACTTAAAAAAATAAAATCTTCAAATAAAACCCCCCCAAAAAACAAAAACAAAAATACCCATTAACTGTGAACTGTCAACAAAAATAACCAAGAAAAACGTTTTAAAATGCTAGAAATCTGTCCTTAAGGACTACCGCAAAAAAGGAGGGTGTAATTCAGCATTTAATATATATTTTTAAAATTTTTGATAAGTTTCTTTTTTGGTTCTGGCACACATTTTCAGGAATCTGTTACGTGTGAAGAGAACTGGCTGTGGACAATCAATTTCATATTTGGCTCCTGTCCCCTCAATGTACCAAAAATCTTTTCCATGTTGCTACTAAGTCTTTATGATTTTGCATTTCAGGAATATATACTTCCAACTATTTTGTAAGAGACCAACTGTCTTACATTAGCAATTTCTTAAGAGCTAATGGGCAGAATATCCTGGCTATACTTTCTTTTCTCTTGATTGTATCAATTAATAAATTAGAATACATTTTATTTTATTTTTTTTAGAATACATTTTAAAATAAATGCAATTACTATTAAAAGATGTTAACATGATATTAAGCTGGATAGATTTCAGGATAGTCCCTAAAACTCCCATGAAGTCAGAGGTAAAAATTTGTATATGTGATATGCATGGCATTAAAATAACATCAAAAATGTTACACTCTAGGGGCACCTGGCTGGCTCAGTTGGAAGTGATCTCGGGATCATGAGTTTGAGCCCCACGAAACAAAAAACACCTGAAGCTCTCAGACCTACAAGTGCGAAGAGAATTCTGCCAACAGCCATGTAATCTGGAAAGTGGATCATCCTTCTCCACTTAAGGCACAAGAATGAGAATCTAGCCCTGGGCAATATCTCAACTGAAACCTTGTGAGACTCTGAGGGCTCAGCCATGCAGTGCCTGTCTCCTGACCCCCAGAAATTGTGAGAAAATAAAATGTGTGTCACATTTTAAGTTCCTAAATTTGTAGTATTATTGTTAAGCAGCAACAGAAAATGAGCATACCAGGTCAGGTCAAGTCACTTCCCACTAAAATCTTTCAGAAGCCTCACTCCTGTGGCCTCTAAGGCTGCATGAGGTCTAGCCCCCGCCCCTTCCCTCTCCCATCTCCTACCTACCTACCATCCCCGTCTCCTCCTCCTCCTCCAGGTGTCCTGGCTCTCCTCCTTTCCTGGAGCATGCTAAAGCTCTGTCCTTGCTTCCTCTTCAGTCTGAAATGTTTTATGCTCCCTTACATACCTGCATGGTTTTCTCCCTCATGTTCATATCAAATGGCAACTCTTCAGCCCTCCTCAACCAAGCAGTATAAAATAACAATCCCTGTCACCAGCCATCCCCTTTGATCACATTATTGTTCTTTGCACCATTTTAGTGGTATTCAACATTATATATCTGTTTATTGTCTGTCTCTAGCAGACTCACAAAGGTGTCTTGTTTACCACTGTTTTTCCAAATGCCCAGAGTAGTACCTGGCACACAAAGGCAACTTCACAAACACATGCTTAATGACTGAGTTTTACCTTAAGCAATCTAACCTATAGAAATGGATGCCTGGAGGGGAGCCCAGCTGGCTCAGTCAGTTAAGCATCTGCCTTTGGCTCAGGTCATGATCTCAGGGTCCTGGGATGGGCTGCATGGGGCTCCCTGCTCAGCAAGGAGTCTGCTTCTCCCTCTCCTGCCTCTTGTCCTGCTCATGTTCTCTCTTTCTCAAATAAATGAAATTTAAAAAAAAAATGCACGCATGAAGATAGATGACCAAGAATGTTCATTACAGAATTAAATATATATGTAAATTTATTAGAAAATAGGTGATATAAGTTATGGTACATTTTACTATAGGATACAATAGGACTGTTACAAAGAATGAGGAGGAATCTATGTATTGTCATGAAGGTGTATTTATGATATATGAAGTGGGACAAAATAATATGTATCATATTTATGATTTTAAAAACCCTATAAGTATTGAATTTCAGAATATGTATTTAAATACACATTTACACTTATAACTGTGTAGAAAAAGCTATAAAAGGCTACATGATACCCTCTTAACAATGGTCATCCTTGGTGAGGAGACCCCGGACTGAAGAAATGAGGAATTTTACTCTTTATTATCTTTTTTGTATTGTTTGATTCTCTTTCCTACATTATATGGTACTTTTTAATTGCAAAAGTGATTTTTATTTTATTTTTTTACAGGTGCAAAAATGTCAAGAATAGCTTTAAATGCCCACCAGACCTACCTTCCCTCAGTGAAAGCCTCTCTGTGGGCACTAGGTAAGCAGGGGGAAGGGTGGGAGTGCGGGTGGGCTGGGGACCTGGTTTTATTTATTTTTTTTTTGTTTTTTTATTTATTTATGATAGGCACACAGTGAGAGAGAGAGAGGCAGAGACACAGGCAGAGGGAGAAGCAGGCTCCATACACCGGGAGCCTGACGTGGGATTCGATCCCGGGTCTCCAGGATCGCGCCCTGGGCCAAAGGCAGGCGCCAAACCGCTGCGCCACCCAGGGATCCCGGGGACCTGGTTTTAAAATGCACACTGTTCAGGCCTGTCCCACATATTTCACTAAGACACTGTTTTTGGTAAGGATCCCAGGAGATTCCCAGGATCTCTGAAGTTTGAGGGCCACTGTTTAAACAGTAGGATTTTCATTTTTCTTTGAGGTATTCGCATTAAAAATTTTTTCTACAAAGAGACTGCTTGGAGAAACTGCTTCAAAGTATAAGAATCCAGATAATTTATAAGTGTCAAAGACTTCAACTTTTGCCAGTTGCTTTTGCATATATAATATAATTTGAGACTGGCAGCAAACCTTTTAAATATGTAGAAGAGGGATTACCATGTGTGCTCAAGAGCACAGATGAAACTGAGGCTTGGGTTGTTAGTGACTCGGTCAAAGAACTGTGATGTGGGCATGAAGTCCTGCAGTTTTTTGCTAGTTCCCATCCCAGTACATTCTGACCTTTGCACTCTTTTGACTCTGCTAAACCTTTTACGCTCTTTTGCTTAAAGGGTAAAAAATATTTCAAATAGAAAATGACCAATGTCCTTTCTCCTTTTTCTGACTGATCACAGGACACCCAAAGACTATGTATATTTTATTACTGCCTCTTCCTACCACTTCTGCTTTGCTCGAGAAGTGCCAAACTTTCACCTTGAGAAGTTTCAAAATTTTGCCTTGAATTCCTATGTATTTTATCCCTAAGAGAAGATGAAGCATCTGCTAAGAGGCACAGGCCCTGGTCTGTCTCACCACCCCCCAGGCCCTCACCCCATGCTACCTTCTTAATGCTCCTTTTGGTCCTGAGGCCCCAGCCTCTTCGCTCTGTTTTGATGATTTCTGCATCAGGGTAGAGCCTCTTTGTAAAGCACTGGTTCTGGCAACGCTCTCCAGCAGGGCACACCTGCGGGTGGCACTCATACTGCAACATTCTATTCAGGCACTCTGACTCCAAGCCACAGGGGTTTTCATCAGCTGGCTTGCAGTTGCAGCGGGGAATCTCTGACAGGTCTGCAACATGGATCTGCACCTTTCCTATTACTTTGTTAGCCTATAAAACAAAACCACAAAATAAGAGGAACATTAGACATATCCATGCAATTTCTGGCTCTGCTACTGCATTGTGGTACGACTCTGAGAAAGGCTCTTTATATCTTGACTTCCATTTCCCCATGAATAAACTAAGAATAAAATCGTCTCTCCTTAGTGGACAGAAATATCGAAGTCTGATGAAATTTCTCCCTTATTTATCCTGTGTATTTCTTCTCCTAGTTAATGGGAATTTCATAACTGAATACAACTGAGGGCTTTCTGGAAGAAGGGGAGCCAAACACTTATAGTCTCATTTGGCTGCACAGCCTGGTAGGGAAGACCAGGATTTCACACGGAACATGTTGCTCCTAGGTACGAGAGGGCTTATCAAAGATCCCATAGCACAGCAGCCATGGCACTCATTTTATGCTTCCAACAAAAGCTCTCAGTTTGTTCTATAGAAGACTAGGTGATATCTGGCAAAAGTTTTCCTAAGTCAAAAAGTGCCTTCTAATGACTTAAGAGTGATGCATTTCCTCTTGCCTGTTAAATACTAATGTTTTCATGGGCAGAAACTCACTTTGATGTGTTTGTAAGGAGGAGGTTTTCTTGAGTTTTTTTCAATCTCTAGTGCTTCTCTGCTTTCTCTTTGTGCTTTCAATTCCTGGAAACGTTTTGCAGCTTCTTCCAGTGCTGCCAATAAGACCAAACAAAGTATATAAACACCGAAAAACAAACAAAAACTGTTAGAAGAGCAGTTTTACATTGCCTTCCCAATGCCCTAAATCTGGCCTGACCTTTTTTTCTTTGAAATTTTGAAATTATTCTGGAAATGACTGTTTTCCACCAGGACAGGGTAACTGAAATAGGACATAACTCATTTATGGCTCAGTGCTGTACTCTGTGCAAGCTGCTGAAGAGGCCCTACTTCAAGTAAAGCAAAAACAAAAAACCAAAATAATACACCAACCAACCACCCCACCCCACCCCACATTTTTACGTTGTACTAGATTTAAATTCATTATACTCTTACCCAGAAAGCCAAACTTCCTGGAAACTTTTTGTAAAAACAGTTAAATCTCTTCTTGAGAAGCTTTTACTACTCTTCTGTGGCAAAGGGGCTTCGCTTAAGAAGGCTATTTCCAAAATAATCTCTATGTTTGTAGAAAGATCACTGAAGAAACTCCTTTCAACAGACGGCAGAGTCTACCATACTCAAATGTACTTTTCTAACTGGATAAAATGTGGCTCTAACGTGACTGGATACTTATGGATGCTGGATCATAACACCCGGTGAAAGTTCTCTAATACCAGAACCATGTCATACGTAAGTCAGAAGTCTTAGTTTTGAGCCACTGTAAACATCATACCACTTACCTTTTTTGAAGGTCTTGTTAATACTAGTCTGTCCCTCAGCAAAGCTTTTGTCTCCTTCAACATAAGGGAACACTCTGCCCTGGTGTACCCAGTAGTAGTCATGAGAACCAAAGAAGAACACTGGGAAATCCCCCAAGTCATGTTTAAGGCCCTGGATGTTCAGTGGCACAGACCTGGGATTGCAGATCTCTGCTGGCCACCATCTGAAAACAGAAGTGATTTTAGATCAAGAGAATGGACAAATCATACTGTTCTTACCATGGCTAGCAGGAGGCGGGGTGGGGAAAAAAAGGTTTTGTCCTTTGCAATTTTCATTCAGATTCTAAGGATACAAAATACCTTGTTTATCTTTAATCCTGCTCAAACCACACATCATTTAAAAACATACTGATTAGTGAATTAATGAGACAGTGAATACAGACTAAGCAAACTATACTCGAAGCACCCAATCTAGTTTTTTCTTTAAAAATTAATACTTGAGGGCAGCCTGGGTGGCTCAGCGATTTAGCGCCTGCCTTGGGCTGGGGGCGTGATCCTGGGGTCCACATCAGGTTCCCTGAGGGAGCCTGCTTCTCCCTCTGCTTGTGTCTCTGCCTCTCTCTGTCTCTCATTAATAAATAAATAAAATCTTTTAAAAAATTAATATTTGATATAAAGGAATATATATCACAAGCATACAAGTTATAAAGCATAACAAAATAACAATGAACTTGCTACCCAATTTAAGAATTAGAATTTACAAAAAGAAAAAGAATTAACAATTTACCAGTACAATTCCAAACCTAATGTCAATCCTAGAAAAGTTCTGTGTTCCTCCAAATTTGACATTCTTAATACTAAAATTGTCTTTCAAGGTATAAAAGTTTATTTCTAGTAGTCAAGGGAATCCTTTGAGAATAAACCGATGCTATTGTGAAGAACGGCCACTTCCATTCAAATACACATCATCTTCTCTCTAATCAACCAGGGTAAGTACTTTTGGTCAAATGTACTAGGTTTATGTTAGTATGTATTTCAGAATCTAATTCATCTTACATCATAATAATGTGGGATGTGGGGTGGAATGAAAACATAGTTGTTTCATGCACAGACTGAATCACTACATTAAATAATCAGTGTGGTACATCTGATAGTTTTCAACAACTGGGCAAGTTAGACATTGAAAGGTTAAGTTTTTGGTAGTTTATAAAAGAATCAGTATGAAGAGTAAATACACAAAAACTTAAATTTTTTCAGTCTTTTACAGATGCCTGATAAAACCATTTACTTAGTGAATAATTATATTATTCAAAAGATAAACAAGGCATGATTACACTTCAGATTTATAGTACAGAACTTGAACATGTTTCATCTCAAAGGTACTCTATAGTATATCTTAAAAATTAATTAAAAACATAGGCAAGAGGGGGATCCCTGGATGGCGCAGCAGTTTGGCGCCTGCCTTTTGCCCAGGGCGCGATCCTGGAGACCCGGGATCGAATCCCACATCAGGCTCCCGGTGCTTGGAGCCTGCTTCTCCCTATGCCTATGTCTCTGCCTCTCTCTCTCTCTGTGACTATCATAAAAAAAAAAAAAAAAAAAAAAACATAGGCAAGAGGTACTCAGTTGGGTAGCTCAGTCAGTTAAGCATCCTACTCTTGATTTCGGCTCAGGTCGTGATCTCAGGGTCATGACATCAAGCCCTGAGTCATGTTCTACACTGGGTGTGGAGCCTGCTTGAGATTCTTTTTCCCTCTGCCCCTACCCTCTCACCCCCAGCTTATGTACCTCTCTATAAGAGACAGAGAGACAGAGAGAGAGAGAAGAAAAAAAATGTAGGCAAGAGTCTGTGCTCAAATTGTTAAAATAAAACACTATTTTTGTAATCAGAATTTTAAGAAGTGGTTATTTCTAAATCATTTTGAGGTATTAAGTATGCACACAATTAACTACATTCATTGGGTCACTCAGGAAGGGGTCCATTTTCTGCCAGGGGTTGTTCCAGGGCCTCCTCATTTCGCCCAGGAGGCTTCATATATCTCCCAGGCAAGCAGTTACTGAAAAGAAACAGCTTCATGTGAATCTGCTGGGCCTGACTAGAAGAAAATATATTATGAATTAGTTCATAGATGGGAGTCTTTGCAAAATATATAAAAAGAACCTGACCTGCGTATAAAATCTCACT
Organism: Nyctereutes procyonoides; assembly: GCF_905146905.1. Lineage (NCBI taxonomy): Eukaryota > Metazoa > Chordata > Mammalia > Carnivora > Canidae > Nyctereutes > Nyctereutes procyonoides. The sequence goes on from NW_026575120.1 coordinate 14,300,817, forward strand.
GAGCTGTGAACCCCAATGAGAGCTTTGGACTTTTAAAAAATGTAATGTGATTAAAATTTAAGTATTAAAATTAAATCAAAGATATTTTCATATTCATAACTTTTTATAAAGGAAATATGCAATGTACAGCATAGTGACCACAGTGTGTAATACTGGGTTGTATACATGAAAGTTGCTAAGTGAGTAGATCTTAAAAGTTCTTATCACAAGAAAAAAAAATTCTGTAACTATGTGTGCTGCAGATGTTAACTAGACTTGTTGTGGTGATCATTTCACAACATATGTACAAATAATGAATGAACCCGAAATTAATATGTCAGTTATATCTAAAAAAACAAAAACAAAAACCAAACCCAAAAAAGAAATTTTAAAAAGTAGATATAAAAATAAAATAAATAAAAAATAAAAAGTAGATATTCTGAAATTTATGTAAAAATCTGAAGGCTTCTTACATTGTTTTAGATATTTCTTATCCAGAATGTCTTACCTCTTGTCAAACTTGCAACCCTTCCCATCTCAGAAAGATTTTTAATTACAAAAAGCAGTGTGTGTTTCTTTTAAAAATTAAAACAATGCAGAGGGATCCCTGGGTGGTGCAGCGGTTTAGTGCCTGCCTTTGGTCCAGGGCACGATCCTGGAGACCCGGGATCAAATCCCACATCGGGCTCTTGCTGCATGGAATCTGCTTCTCCCTCTGCCTGTCTCTCTCTCTCTCACTGTGTGCCTATCATAAATAAATAAAAATTAAAAAAAAATAAAAAATAAAACAATGCAGAAATGTATAATAGAAAAATAGAAAATGCCTCCCTTTTCATCTTATGCCTCATACATTAACATTAGATATATTTCTTTCTGGGTATGAAAAACATATCTAGATCTATAATTTTTTTTAAAACTGTTTAGACACATGGAAAGATAATGCATATGCTGTCTAACATGCCTTCTAAATTCAACTATATACCATGAATATCATCTCATATACTACAGAGATCAGCATTATCCTCTTATGGATGTGGATACACTGTTATTTATTTGACAAATCCCTCACTGACTGGGCATTTGGGTTATTTCAAATTTTTGCAATTAAAAATAATACTGCAATGAAAACCTTTATAAATATACTTTTGCCTACCTGTCCAATTTTTTTTCCTTAAATTCCTTGAAGAGGAAGTTTTAAGTCAAAGGGTAGACAGTCAATATGCAATGCCAGACTGCTCTATGGGGGGGGGGGGGGGGAAGGGCACTCCTTTCCGTATGCCTTCTCTAGCCAAAAAATTGTCTTATATCTTTGCCAATCTGTTGATTGAAAAAAAAAAACAAAAAAACTCTTCTTTTTAACATATAGTTATTTTTAGTGAGGCTCAGCATTTTTTATGAGTTTATTTTCTATTTGCTATTCTTCGGCAAACCGGCTTTCCTTTACTCCTGTTCTAGGTAAGGTATTTGTCTTTTATTGTTAGAAGTGCAAACACTTTAGTTTGGTTTGACATTTGCCTTTTAAAACTTTGTATCTTTTGCCAGATAATATAAAATTGTTTATGTATTTAACTGCCAAATTTTGGGGAGGGGGAGGGACTTCAAGGTTTTTCTATTATATGTTAAAAAAAATAGTGTGTGTGGGGGACTGCTTCTCAACCTCAAGGCCCCTTATTTCAGCTAAAGACAAAATTTTTCAAGTTAAATAGGTAAGCAAGCAGCATATTTAAAACAAATGACATAGCTATTGCTAAAAAATTACAGTATGTTTGAAATTCTATAGAAATATATTTAACTCGGTATTCTAATTGAAAAGCAGACCCTATTGTGCTCTCTTGAATAGTATCTGTTTTCTAAGTAAAATGATAAACATATATGCCTGTAAAATGTACAGTTTTTAACATATATCACTAACCTTGCTCAGTGAAGGTTTGTTAAGGACAGGCTTCTTAGAAGGAGAAAGTTTTAGGAAAATAATGGCAATCACACATACTTCTAACACTATTCTCTTAAGATCTAAAAGCTTTTTTTTTTTTTTAAATAAAGATTTTCTATATTTATTCATGAAAGACACACATAGAGGCAGAGACACAGAGAGAGAAGCAGGCTCCATGCAGGGAGACCGATGTGGGACTAGATCTAGGGATTCCAGGATCACACCCTGGGCTGAAGGCAGGCGCTTATCCGCTAAGCCACCCAGGTGCCTCTAAAACCTTTTAATGAAATAATTTCTCTTTAAATCCTAAAGAGCTCTCTCCTTGCAATCGGTTTAAAGCTTCAAACAAGGAACTAAAATGGGCAAAGAGAACTATTCCGGCCAGGATATAAAATCTTGATTTCATTAGAAATCAATATAAATATATTAGGACACAAAGAAAACATCTTCCCTACTACCTACTTTAAGACTTTTTATTCCAAAATCGAGTAGTACATAGTTCATTAGTATAATTTTCAAAACATAGAAACAAGCCAACCAACAAATCCAAAAAATAATTCCAACAACTAACCTTCCCAATCCTCTAAAAACCAATTCAAAATAGGTTTCTTTTCTCTTTCTTTTTTTAAGGAAATAGCTCTGTGCTGTTCTACCTATCTCCTAGCCAGTTTGTATACAGATTATGAACCTGTGTCTGAACAATGATTGAATACTTCCTCTTTGTCCTTGGAAAAACTTGCCTGTAATTTCCCAATTTGACCCAAACAATCTGCTTGTAATGTAGTTTCTTGCCAGCTTTACAGTCATTACAATTCCAGCAGCCTTCTGGCATTTCTATGCTTAGGCATTCCGGGTGGAATGAAGCTGGGCACGATTCACAGCAGAGCAGTCTTCCACCTTGAAACAAATAAACAGTCTTAATAACTAAGAAACGAGGAAAGAGAAAAAGAAAGAGAAAAGAGAAAGTTATTTTTTAAGTGCATTAACTTTGATTCAAATTGGGGAAAGTAAAGGGACTGAGTCAGGTTTATAGTGATGGATTAAAATAGAAAGCAAATGAACAGATTTAGTTACTTCAGTCCCTTTCCAGGGCTGCAGTGGCCAGAGACTCGAAGCTTTTGAGTACTATGAAAAACATTTCTGTAGTCTTTACCCCTCTAAAATGTTTAGCAGGCAGGTAAAACTCTTAACAGATAACAAAACAGATGCATAAAATCTTTAGACTGAGTAGATTTGAAAACAGATTTTCAAAGAAATATGTAGCAACTTACTTTCTTTTCTCCTTGAGAGCTAAGAAAGAAAGCAATGGTCATCTTTGTATTTTAATCCAATGCCACAGTTAACTAAATCCCTTTATAATAAAATTAGCAAGAATGAAAATAGCCAATAGGTTGACCAGTACTTTTTCCTTTTCATAAAAGAATGCAAAAAAAAAAAAAAAAGCAAAGGATTTTACTTTCTCAAATTGGTGACTACATTATCATTTCCCTTTCCAGTAAAAATAAAGAAAGTCAAACAGGCTATACAGCAGTGGTTTGCAACTTTTTTCATCACCAAGGATCCCCTTTCCCTTCCTCAGGGAACCATGTTTTTGAATATTTTATCCAAAAAAAATCCTCCTCAAACCAAAAAAAACCCAAAACAAAACAAAAAACAGAATCAAAACCCCTGTTAAAGATAATGATTTATACTGTTTTTATTAACCAGAGAAATATATGACTGCCAATTGAGCTTCTGGTCCCAATAATGAAACTAGTCTTATATTAAGTTGTTCAAATCACAGCCAAATACAAAGAAATGTATGCAGCCTTATTTTGTGCAAATGTGTGTGTGATTCTGTTAGATTTTCTGAAATATTACACATAGTTCAAAAATTGTTTACATAAGTTTTTCTGACTTCATATTGAGAGAACCACTGCTTTATAGCATAAAACTAAGTAAATATCACTGTAGAATGAAGTACCACACACAAGGAGATCCCTCTCCAAGTTCCCTAGGAAAATCCTCTCCTTGGAAATACACAAAATGATCTCTGGATTAAGACCAAAACAAGTGCAGCAACAAAACAAAAGAATATTTTTAAATGCAAAGAAATAAAAGAGATTTGGGGGGGAGATTAGGTATTTCTAATAGGTATTTCAGTAAGTCATAAAGAAGGATGTTAATTACTAAAGATGAAATATAATAAAGACATTTACTGCAAGCAAAAATGAATTCTATTGGAAAATCAGGTATATAATCCACGAATGTACTGATATTTAAAATCTCATAAGCAAAAGGTTAAGAGCCTGTACACAACTTTATGAAATCACAGCTCCAACCTTTTGAGGTTTGCTATCAATGTTTCAGAAAATCTTTTCTTCCTGTAGACTTTAAAATTTCTAACTGATTAACATAAAAACAAAAACAAAATCTATATACAATCAGTGATGAAATAAATTACTATATTTCCTCTGCTTAAAAGCTTTTGCTTTAATCAGTAAGATTTTTGCCTTTGCAGATCTCAGTATGGATTCATTGTTCCAATTCTCCAATCTGCAGATTAGCTGCCTGAGTGCTCTTAGCCTATGTAGGGAATTCTGTAAGTTTCAAGTAAAATGAGATAACTGACTTCTCCATCAGAAAGGAATGACTGGCAGGGGGAGCAGTCTTTGCAAACAACTGTAGAGAACATGTGATTATTAGAGCCAATGTGGAAAAGTCAGCCTGGCCATTTTTAATGTAATGGAATACTCCTTAATTTTAAGTCTTATTTCAGAGGAAATACAGACCCAGAATCGTCAGTGAAAATAATCACAATTTTTTGACAAAAAATACACATGAAAAATAGAAAAATGAAAATATGAACAATCCACCTTGGTGCTATACAAGAAAACTGCCTTAGGATGCAAGAAGAGGTAAGATATGGTTCAAGCTAAGCAAACAGAGGGCTCAAAATAATTTCAATTCATGTCAAGGTCAATACTGAGTACTGAAAACAAAGTAAGAAACAATTGAATTAATCTAATTTTATAAAGGTGCCAGTAGGAAATAAGGCATTTCCTAAAATGAATACCTCGGGTAGTCTCGTTTTACTGCATTATGGAGTCAGTCAGGCGCCTCTGTCCATCTTTGTTTTCAAAGTAGGTGGTATTACACCAGTCAGGTGACATCATCTGACTTCAGTTGAAAACAAACAAACAAGCAAGCCAACAAACAAGCCAATACTCTCTCCAACCTACTTCTCCAGAGGTTCTAGTCACCCTGCTTAGTTAGTTGTATTTTCTTTTAGTCATGAGTTGCCACTTCAGATGTTTGACAAGGAGCAAAAACATATTAAGCAGGCAACAACAACAACAAAAAAAAAAAAAAAAAAAGGAAAAAAGACCTTATTTCAAATATGCCCAGTATATTAAGTATGGATTAGTTTTCCTTTAAACATTCTGAACCTGGCCCCCAGATCATAATGGGAATGTATACAGGGAAGGGCCTTTACCTTCCAGGTTATTCATTTTATCTTCTGGGACAATAACTCCCCAAATAATATAGTACTGTTAAATTACTTTTTCTGTTTATTACAAGTAGGCTATGTAAAGCTAAATGCAACATATGATTTTCTTCTATAGATTAAATTAATTGGGAGAATGTAAATATACACTTAGCTCTTGGTTCTCTGTGAATAAATTATCCATAAGCAATTTTTCAGCTGAGCTGGGCTGTGCCTTTCAATATCCAATATTTGGGTTAATCTTCCCAGCTGCCCACTGTCTCCTAAGAGAAGGGCAACTAATTTTCATAGCATCTTAACAGAAACATTTAAGAAACAAAAGGATAACATGTATCTTAAAATCAAAATTTTAAGTATCAGCATCTTTGTTTCCCTCTTTTAATAACCTACCCTGGTTTTTTAGTTGAAAGTTCATAACGATTTATATCATGTCTATTCTTTTCTGACATGAATGGTAGTTCTATGTCAGGCAGAAAAGAAAGAGCCTTTAGAGTATCTTTCTATATTAAGCAAAATCCTAGCTTGCAATTTTAATAATCCACAGATATATGGAATGTGTGAGAATTTACTTAGAGAAAAGTATAAAAATTTGCAATAATGGAATTATTTTAAGCCCTTTTTAATAATGTTGCAGCCATATGAAGACACAGTGACAACCACCAAGGTAGAATTTACCAAAAGTAACAGATGGTGCTTGACAGGCATACATTTCCCCCCTTCATTTAAAGAGAAAAAAAAAAAAAAAGGAAATGCAAAAATAAAAGCAAGAGATAAACTATTTTGATTATTACCTTTCTCACATTTCTTTTTGGAAGCTGACGAAGAAGGAATCATAGGTAATTTCATCAACTCTGCACGATTTGATTCATTCAGTAGGTAGTGGGACTTATAGGCATATGAACTGAACATGGGGTCTGAATGGTCCTGAACTATCAGCCCTATACGAAACAAACAGAAAGAGATGAGCTGCAATGAAACTACCCATGATTCCATGAGGGAAAAAAAATAAACCAACACCTATTATGTAGCTGTGCTATAAATTGCATGTGGGGGAGAGAATATGAAGAAAAATAATAACCTGACAGAAAACTCTTGCCAGAGTTATTAAAGAGAGTTTGTACTACTCGGTGCCTTATCCCATAAAAACCGACACACCCAGAAGAAAACTGCAAGTTAATTTGGAGATGTAAACGGCATTTGGCATTGTACTTAAAACCCCATATGAAAGACAAAGCTATATTCCCTAATATTTAGAAGTACTAAGATCACAATCCAAAGAACAAAATGACATGTCACTTAAGAGTAAATAAGAATTATTTATGTAACATGGTAGAGACACTGATCTACCTTCAATGTATCAAGTAGTACCAGAAGGCAGAACTGAGTCTCTCCTCTTCTCTAGTCATATCTTGAGCTATACACAAATTCTAGCTTTCTCTGCCAGACAATGAAGCTATTCTCTATCAATATAATACATGGTTTTAGGGCACCTGGGTGGCTCAGTGGTTGAAGGTCTACGTTTGCCTCAGGTCATGACCCCGGGGTCCTAGGATTGAGTCCCACATCTGGCTCCCCATGGAGAGCCTACTTCTCCACTGCCTATGTCTCTGCCTCTCTCTCTGTGTCTCTCATGAATAAATAGAAATCTTTAATTAAAAAAAATATATATGGCTTTTTTATAAAGATTTTATTTATTTATTCATAGAGACAGAGAGAGAGGGAGAGAGAGAGGCAGAGGGAGAAGCAGGCATCATACAGAGAGCCCGACGTGGGACTCGATCCAGGGTCCCCAGGATCATGCCCTGGGCTGCAGGCGGTGCTAAACCGCTGCGCCACCGGGGCTGCCCTAAATATGTGGCTTTGAATGAGCCATAATTTGTTAAACTTCACTAAGGTAATGCAAACCATTTACATTTTTTTCCCTGCCATGATATAAAGTGATTACTAACCTAAGGGTTTATAAAGATGGTTCTTCTGACCTACCAATCCAGTTATCCTGTTTGGAGGGAAATAGAAGATCTGCTCTAACCCACTTGTGACAGCCACTTCTCTTCTCCCTCCCATCTCATTCCCTCTTTGCTGAGTTCACTATAGGCTACTCCTAAACCTAGGGAAGTGTGAGGCCAGGGAACATTTCTAGACATCTACTAGATAGTTTACAATGATCTGTACTTTATAATAAGGACCATGACAGAGATCCCTGGGTGGTGCAGCGGTTTAGCATCTGCCTTTGGCCCAGGGCGCGATCCTGGAGACCCGGGATCGAATCCCACATCGGGCTCCCAGTGCATGGAGCCTGCTTCTCCCTCTGCCTATGTCTCTGCCTCTCTCTCTCTCTCTCTGTGTGTGTGTGTGACTATCATAAATAAATAAAAAATTTTTTAAAAAAAGGGATCATGACAGCAGTTACATAGAGATCATTTTGAGAAGAGGCAAGACTTTTGTTTTTAAAGGGGTTACCATTTACTTTTTGCCATGGGTGTTATCTTCATTTTGTGCTACCCTACACTGAGAAAGATTCAAGAAACATCTCCTACCTGGAGGAGAGAATGGAACTTAAAATTGCTAACTTGTAATAGCATAAAAATCTAACAAAAGTTATATAATGTCAAATGAATTTCATACATTTAATAGAAAGAAGCAGTGTAGTGTAAAAAACAGGGGGTTTGAAATGAGAAAGATTAGGTACAAAGGTCAGTCCATCTATTTAACAACTTTTGTGACCTTCAGGTAAATGATATAATCTGTGCTTCAGTGTTCCCAACCATATAAAATGGGGAAAATAACTCCTTAAGGCAACTGTTGACAATTCACTCAGATAGTGTATCTAAGTAGAGTTTGATTTACAGACACACAAAAAATTTGCTATTATTAAAATTAAAAAAAAGCCCTAATCTATCCTCTCCATTATAAATTACCATTACAAAGAAAGGCAGAGAATGTTAAGCAACTTTTATTTTACAATACCTCCTCCCTCCCTTCTACCTCCACCCACCCAGATGGAAGGAAACCCTATATAATATATACTACACTGAAATATGACTGAACATTTTCTGTGGCATCACAAGGATCAGGGGAGGACCAATGTTCCTCTAAATCTTGAAACATTTCTAAAAACATTTCTAGATATTCAGTCCTTAAGAATGAGCTGAATAATTTTAAATAACCAATAACCATGAACTAAGAGAAAAATCCTTTGTAAGGCCCATATTAGGCAAGAAACAAAACCAAAACAAAGTTTTCTAATACTAAAACATACTCAATCTAAGCTTCCTTTTTTATGCGTGGATTTATTATAATAAATAAATTATACCTTTTTTTAAGGTCTCTTAAAAAAAAGGAGACCTCTGTAAAAACTGATGAGAGAACACATAATATTTACTTGTGTAAACTATTGACTTAAGGCTTAAATCCCAATTTCTGATCTAGTTAGAATAAATTTCTGCAAAATGCTGGAAAGGAAAATGAAAGTGTTTACTGCATAAAGTTTGAGTTAAAATATTTGGGAATTAAATAATCTTGATTACACAGGTATTTAAATACAGTCTATCTTTCAGATATCTGTCAAATTGGTAAGATACAAATACAGATCCTGTAAAACATGAGTTTTCCCTCATTTCCATTATTTCAATCTTTTAATCAAGGCATCTAAGTTAAACCTAAAATGGTTAGAGTCTCTATAAAACTGGATTCCTTGATAATGGGTCATTTTCTGCTTATCTTACATTGAAAATACCTGTTTTAGAAGTTTTCCAATTGCTGAATGAAAAGAAAGTAGTGGTTAATATACTGATGGTACCTGATTCAGAATGTACTCCATGTAAGCCAACATGATAGTTATTAACTTGACATTTAAAATGTTGGCTCAGGGGCACGTGGGTGGCTCAGTCAGTTAAGAGTCTGCCTTCGGCTCAGGTCATGATCTCAGGGCCCTGAGATCCAGCCCTATGTCAGGCTCCTTGTTTAGCAGGGAGTCTGCTTCTCCCTCTCCCTCTGCCCCTTCCCCCGACTTGCGCGTGAGCACTCAATATCAAATAAGTAAATAAAATCTTAAAAAAAAAAAAGTTGGCTCAGTTTACACACTCTAGTGCACGCGCGCACACACACACACACACACACACACACACACACACCCCTCCTAGTAAAAGCGAGTAACATTAAGTGCCTAACAAGGTAGAATAAAATATTTAACAAAGCGAGAGAGACTTCATGTTATCACTGACACTCATCTCTTTAAAGTCTCTAAAGCTAGCCATTCATTTGATAATTTATTTCCATACTATCATTACTTTCTTGCAGGTGGGGAGATGGAAAAGACAATAATGCTCAATTATAGTAATGAAAATCAAGATATTTTTATCATGAGGTCTTTATTCATTTTCATTTCACAAATATGTCACCAGGGGTGACTTTTTATTTCTTTTGACTATTTGAATCCTTTCTGCCACTTGTTATAACGTGGCACAAAACATTACAGATCTATTCCTCCATGTACTGGCCAGGTTTCAGAGCAGAATACAGTTGTAATTGCTCTAGTAAAGAAAGACACAATGCTTCTCCTCTAATGGCAGAGAGCCCCAGGTGCTTACCACAAACTCTGGCAAACTGAAAGCTATACATAAAAGGACTCAGCTGGCTGCCAGAAGAAGGACTGCCATTTACTTAAATTTTTTACTGCCAACCTCCTCTGGTTATTTTTTTAAAAGCAAAAGACACAAAACCAAAACAACTCAAGATCTGTCACATTACCTAAATTCTGCTTAAAAATACTTGAGTACTTTCACCAAATTAAAAGAACTATCTCCTAAAGCAAAAACCAAATAAAACCAAAACCAAACCAAACACCTTATCTTCAGTGTAGTCTAAATATAATTTAATAGGCCTGATACACCATGGAGTCCTTTCAAATATTTCATACTAAGGTAAGTTCAGAAAACTTAGCCCTTGTATTTAAAAAGAAAACAAATTAGGGAATATTAATTTCTAAAATGTTTAACAAATACTAAAAATTGTTTTATTATTTATTATAATACAGCTGTAAAACTGAATAGTCTGTATTATATTCAACTAAAGAAATTCTGTTTCATATTTATTACAAAGTGAAGTTCACTGACCCCTCAGGGACACAATAATGTTTTTACTTGATCAGTCTTTTGGCATACTTAAATATCAACAGTTGGCAAGTAAGAAAGCTTGTATTGCTGGCTCTTAGCTACCATCACCACATATGTTGCCTTGGCTGTATCGCATCAGCCCTTCTTCAGTGCCAGACCAAAACATGATAAAATACAACATAAACAATTAAAACATAAATGTGGGCAGCCCCGGTGGCGCAGCGGTTTAGTGCCGCCTGCAGCCCAGGGCGTGATCCTGGAGACCCTGGATCAAGTCCCACGTCCGGCTCTCTGTATGATGCCTGCTTCTCCCTCTACCTTTGTCTCTGCCTCTCTGTCTATGAACAAATAAATAAAATCTTAAAAAAAATAAAATAAAAAATAAAACATAAATGTGCTCATCTTGTCTTCTAAGTGATATCTCAAATTAGTTGAAAACTCTGGATTAAAGAATATGACATGGGAAGAGTTTACTTTGAATATAAGAACTGTTTGCAGAAGAGAACAGATGAATCTTTAGATGCTCCATACAGGAACACTAAGAACGTGTCAGTAATTCTCAGTTATTAAAAGAAATGCAGATATTAGCTTAATGTAAAGAAGTAATATGCTAATAATCTGAATGTTTACTATTATAAAAGGGACTACTGAAAATGTCAATCTCTCAGGGATATTACTGAAACTCTTATTTGATGGGGAAATATGCCAATGAACTCAAAGACATAAAGAGAAAGTACTGACACTCACCTCTTGCACAAACGAAACAAAAGCCTACATTTATGGCAGAGGAAGAACTGCTGCTCCGTTTGGAATGATTACTACAGATGAGATTGTAGGAGGATATAAATATGCTGCCAGCAGCAATGCAAGCATCTCCAGAGTGATAGGCTACTGGACATCTCAAACATCGCATCATGCGACCTGTTTAAAGACAAATCAGAAGAAACAAAATCTACATAAGTAGACATCAGTTGGATATAAAACAAGTTTTTTGAAGCTGGGTTCTTTTGGGTTTCATGTGATGTGGTTATTATAAGATAATATTTTTCTCCACAATGTTTGGTTCTGTCATTCCTGTGCAGGATCCTTAATGCAGTGCCCATCAAGAGATCACTCAAAGAAAAACTTGTTTGCTCCAGTGACGGAGAGATGGTAATCTCAATGTCACCTGTGAAACAAATTTTCAAGGGTAATTTTGAATATATGGAATTTTCTTCTCATGATCTGAATTAGAACCAATTCTCTACTTATCATGCTAATAATTGTGGCTGTGTAGTTATATCTACAGATACATGGAGGGATAATACCAAATATTCTTTAAAATAATGTGCTTATTATTTGCTACTGCACTGAAAAAAAAAAAACCCAAAACCTTAGCCCCCACCCCCCTTTTTTTAAGCTCTGTTTTACCTTTACTTGCTTTGTAGATATCTTTTTCCATGGAACAGGCAGAGCAACAGTGCTGGGGACAGCGGAATCCTTTTGATTCAAAGATGGCAGTGGGGAATTTGCGGACACAGGCTTCATGATAAAATTTCCCACAAGCACCAACAGAGCAACGCTTCACATCTGTACCAGACACTTTACATGAAAAACATGGGTGCTGTCCTGAAAAATTGATTGAAGAACACAGATTAAATAAAATCTGATTAAAGCATATTCTTTTTATTTTTTAAAGCATATTATTTTTATTTTTATTTTTTTAAAGCACATTCTTTTTAAATAGAAGCAGCTAATGACACCAAAGACTCTACTATTACGCATAAGAATTTCACATGCAAAAAAAGGCACTGAAAATAAATGGCTAAATTAAAAAGTTATTTGTTTAAATTTATTTTTTAGTTTGAATTTTAGTTAACATACAGTGCAATACTGGTTCCTGGAGTGGAATTTAGTGATTCATCACTTACATATGACACCTGGTGCTCATTACAAGTGCCCTCTTTAATACTCACCACTCATCTAGCCCATCTCCCACCCACCTCTCTCCATCATCCTTCAGTTTGTTCTCTATAGTTAAGAGTCACTTACGGCTTGTTTCCCTCTCTCCTTTTTCTTTCCTTTTCCTCTTCCCATATGTTCACCTGTTTTCTTAAATTCCACATGAGTGAGATCCTATCGTACTTGTCTTTCGGACTTATTTCACTTAGCATAATACACTCTAGTTTCATCCACCTCATTGGAAATGGCAAGATTTCATTCTTTTGATGGCTGAATAATATTCTATTATACATATATATGTATATATAGTAGAAATATTATATATAGTAGAAATATTATATATATAAATACCCCCACACACACACACCCTTCCCATATCTTCTTTATCCATTCATCAGTTGATGGACATTTGGGCTCTCTCCATAGTTTGGCTATTGTTGATAATGCTGCTATAAACATCGGGGGTGCATGTATCCCTTCAAATCAGTATTGTTTTATCCTTTGGGTAAATACCTAGTAGTGCAATTGCTGGACTGTAGGGTAGCTCTATTTTTAACTTTTTGAGGAGCCTCCAAACTGTTCTCCAGAGTAGCTGCACCAGTTTGCATCCTACCAGAAGGCTCCCCTTTCTCTGCGTCCTTGCCAACACCCGTTGTTTCTTGTGTTGCTAATTTCAGTCATTCTGACAGATGTGACGTGGTTTCTCATCATGGTTTTGATTTGCATTTCCCTGATGATGAATGATGTTGAGCATCTTTTCATGTGTCTGTTAGCCATCTGGATATCTTCTTTGGAAAAGTTTCTATTCATGTCTTATGCCCATTTATTAACTGGATTATTTGTTTTGGGTTTTGAGTTTGAGAAGTTCTTTATAGATTTTGGATACTAATTCTCTATCAGATACGTCATTTGCAAATACCTTCTCCCATTCTGTAGATTGCCTTTTAGTTTTGTTGTTTCCTTGTCTGTGCAGAAGTTTTTTACCTTGATGAAGTCCCAATAGCTCATTTTTGCTTTTGTTTTCCTTGCCTCTGGCAATGTGTCCAATAAGAAGTTGCTATGGCTATGGTCAAAGAGGTTTCTGCCTATGTTCTCCTCTAGGATTTTGATGGCTTCCTGTTTCACATTCAGGTCTTTCATCCATTTTGCATTCATTTTTGTGTATGGTGTAAGAAAGCGGTCCAGTTTCATTCTTCTGCATGTGGCTGTCCAGGTTTCCCAACAACATTTGTTGAAGAGACGGTCTTTTTTTGGATATTCTTTCCTACTTTGTCAAAGATTAGTTGACCATATAGTTGTGGGTCCATTTCTGGGTTCTCTATTCTGCTCCACTGATGTGTGTTCTGTTTTTGTGCCAGTACCATACTGTCTTGATAACTATAGCTTTGTAATATAGCTTGAATCTGGAATCATGATGCCTCCAGTTTTGTTTTTCTTTTCCAACATTGCTTTGGCTATTTGGGGTCTTTTGTGATTCCATACAAATTTTAGGATTGTTTATTCTAGCTCTGTGAAAAATTCTGATGGTATTTTGATAGGGATTTCCATTAAATGTGTAGACTGATTTGTATAGTACAGAAATTTTAACAATGTTCTTCCAACCCACAAGCATGGAATGCTTAAAAGGTTATTTAATAAATTTGGCTAGAATTATTGATTTGCTAGAATAACTGAACATCAGTTTGGAGATAAGGCAGTAAAAACAATTTAGATCTTCACTTCTCATTCTATAATAAAATTAATCCATAAAAAAACCCAGAACAGAATTTTTCAACACACTGGAGAGTGGGAAGGTCTTCCCAACCAAGAATAAATAAATTACCACAGACAAGACAGATTCCATTAGTCACTTAACAATTTCCATATGTAAAACAGACACACAATGAAAACTCATAATCCTAATACAAAACACAGAAAATTACAGCTACATATTCAAACTGTAGTAAACCAAGAACAAAGAGAAAATATTAATATTAACCACAGAAAAGACAATGACCTCCAAAGAAGCAACAATAAGACTGTGAGCTGACAGCAAGGGACAAATGGGAACCAGGATACAGTGGGATATTATTTTCAAAGGGCTGAAAGAAAACTGTTACTAAGCCACCATTCAATATCCAGTGAAAGCACTCTTTAAGAATGAAGTGAAATTAATATACATTGGGAGGATTAAAAAACCCAAAAGTTCTTTTTTTGAAAAAGATTAATAAAACTGGTATCTCTGACAAGAATGACAAAGAAAGAAAAAGCAACAATATTAACAATATGAGAAATAGTGTACATCACTATAAATCTTATAACTATTTAAGAGTATATTTTTGCTAATAAATTTGAAAATTGACATGAACAGATTCTTAGAAATGCATAATTACCAACACACAAAAATAAGCAGAAAATATGAATAATTCTATGAAGCATTAAAAAAATTGAAACTATAATTAAAAACCTCCCTACAAAGAAAACTTTAAGCTTAGAGGGCCTCCACTGGTCAATCTGTCAAACATTTAAAGTTAGAAATAATAATTATAGAAAAGGATAAAAAGAAGGAACAAGGCAGATGTGGAAAAATATATGCAACAAAGATGAACAAAGGATTATGTTTTGTTACAAAAAGAGTTCACATATGGAGAAAATATATGCAATATGAACAAGATATATACAGAACTACAAATCAGGGGCGCCTGGGTGGCTCAGCAGTTTGGTGCCTGCCTTTGGCCCAGAGCATGATCCTGGAGTCCCAGGATCAAGTCCCACATCAAGCTCCCTGCATGGAACCTGCTTCTCCCTCTGCGTATGTCTCTGCCTCTCTCTGTATCTCTCATGAATAAATAAGTAAAATCTTAAAAAAAAAAAAACACACACAAATCAATATAGAAATATAGAAACAGAACAGTCTGATATAAAAGTTGGCAGGAGCATCTCCTGGCTTGGACAGTAGAGTTTGTGACTCTTGATCTTGGAGTGGTGAGGTTAAGCCCCACATTGAGCAAAGGGCTTACTTAAAAAATGACTGTTTGAATGAATAAGTAAATAAAGTGGACAGAATATGAAGAGGCAACTTACAGAAAGCAGAAAGGCAAACAGCCAATAAACATATAAAAAAGAACTGTCAACTTCTCAACTAATACTCAGATAAATGCTAGTTAAACCCAAGTAATATTTAAAAATTCATCAAATAAGAAAAAGAGTTTGATGATATAAACGTTGATGGGGTATAGGAAACAGGTACTCTTATATACTGTGTAGGAGTTAGGTTGGAAGAAACTACCTTAGAAGGCTACATGGCAGTATCCAATAATCGCACATTCACTTTCTGTGACCTAGAAATTCTGCATTTGCTGTCTGCATTAGGGAAGACTTGTACGTTTAAAAGGATATTGGCTGAAGCACTGTTTGTAACTGCAAAGAACTGAAAGCAATTCAAACATCCTTCAACAGAATTGTTAAACTATAATATATGCTATGGAACACTATGCAGTAATTAAATAGAATTGACATAAAAAGAGCTCCAAGATAGTGAAAAAAGGAAGCTGCAGAACAATTAATACATTTTTGTTACAATACACACAAAAAAATGTTACATACACATGTATGTCCACACACACATGGTTGACCTATAATTACAATATTTTCATAGAATTATACTTATATTCCATTTGTGTAATTAGAAATACATTTAAAATATTAAACGCTAAGAACACCTTTACCACAATATACAAATGGACAAAACAAGAACATATCATTCACAAGAGTCAACAGAGATACATACAGAAAAAGATGTTTATTTTTTTTTTAATTTTTATTTATTTATGATAGTCACACACAGAGAGAGAGAGAAAGGCAGAGACACAGGCAGAGGGAGAAGCAGGCTCCACGCCCCAGGAGCCGGACGTGGGATTCGATCCCGGGTCTCCAGGATCGCGCCCCGGGCCAAAGTCAGGCGCCAAACCGCTGCGCCACCCAGGGATCCCCAGAAAAAGATGTTTAGTTGTAAACACAGAACTGCAAATTATAATATTTTTGTTGTTTTGTTATTCTTTGAAGGTTAACTGTCTTTTCTGTGGGTAATTTTCTGCCTCTTTTATTAGGATATGAGTTCATTGTGTGTTCATTTTACATACAGAATCTTAAGTGACTACTGGGATATCATCTTTTGGGAAGTGTTCAAGTCTTTTGCCCATTTTTCTTATAATGTTATAGAAAATCTGAAAGAAAAAAATGGAATAACTTTTTTAAATGGAATAGTTTTTTGTTTTGACTTTTTACAGACAGATTTGATTTTGGAAGTACCTAAACTTTGCAAATGGGCTGAATTATAAAAATGCCTTAAAATTAGTACTTACAACCATGATGTTCAAAAGTGTGTGATTTTTTTTTAAACTGGCATTATTGTAAAAGTACAGCAAGGTTTGTTGTTGTTTTGCTGTATTTAATTTCAAATTATATTTTAACATGCATGTAGATAGGAAAGCAATAGTATTGTTTTAAAAATAATTTTTAGAAATTAAAAAATTAAAATAAATTATTTTAAAGGTTAAGAGGTTTGACTTTACAGCTTTGCCTAAATCCATAAATTGTCTTATGAAAAAAAGAAAGGCTTTCACTTACATAATAATCAAAATAGGTCTAATATAAATGAAAATTGTTATAACCAGTGACACTTATACTATTAGCCAAACTATCAAACTCCTTTAAGACTTAAGTTTAGAGCCGTAGGATATGAGTGTTTCTAATACCCTCCCTTCTTAGTAGGACATGGTTTTTGTTTATAATAATTAGTAAGTTACCCTGATTATTACATATTTTATTCACAAGGTCAAATGAAAGTGCCTTCTCTCCAGAAATCACATTTGTCTTAAACAATAAAAAGTGATAGTATAAGAATTTATTAGGCATGTATCCTATAATATTTTTACATGCAAAGTATCTATCTTTTGATTAAAAAAAAAAAAAAACACCTTTCTAAATGACCTTAAACATAAATGAAGTTTTTACTACCAACATGTTGGAGGGTAACAAATTAGTTTCAAACTAATTTTTCATGTGATATAAATAAAAGCAATTAAAAAACTTTAATTAATTTACTTTAGAGAGTATGTGTGTGAGCAGGGGCGGGGGGCAGAGTGGAGGGAGGGGGAAAGAGTCTCAGGCAGATTCATGCTGAGTGTGGAGCCTGACAGGGCCTGATACCATGACCCCAAGGTCATGTTCTGAGCCAAAACCAACAGTGGGACACTCAACTGACAGACACCCAGGTGCCCTCAAAAGCAATTTTTTAAAAATTAAAAAATAATTGATTTTAAACTGTGGTTAAAAATATGTAACATAAAATTTACCATTTTAACCATTTGTGAATGTAGTGAATTAAATACTCATCATTTTGCAACTATCACCACCATCTCCAGGATTTTTTCATCATCCCATCCTGAAATTCTGTACCCATTTAAACAGTAACTCCCCATTCCTGCTAAAAACTAGTAAAAATAAATAAATAAATAAACTTGGTAAAAACTGTTCTGTCTCTAATAAATTTGACTATGTAACTCATATAAGTGGAATCAAATAATGTTTGTCCTTTGTGACTAACATATTTCATCCATTATGTATTAGAATTTCATTTTTTATCTCATTTTTTTTCATTTAAAAAAACATTCTATTGCATATACACACATTTTATTCATCCATTCATTCATCAGTGGACACTTGGGTCATTTCCACATTTTGCTATTGTGAATAATGCTGCAGTGAACATGGGTGTATATACAATTATCTGTTTGAGTTTCTGCTTTCAGTTCTTTTGGGTATTTATCCAAAAGTGGAATTGCTAGATCATACAGTAAGTCTATGTTTAATTTTTTGAGGAACTGCCGTACTATTTTCCATAGAGGTTGTACCATGTTACATTCCTGCCAAAGGTGAATAAAGCTTCCAATTTCTCCGTATCCTGACCAACATTTCCACTCTTTTTTTTTTTTTACACTTCCACTTTTAAAATTTTTATTTTATAATAGCCATTGTAATAAGTATGAAGCCGGATCTCATGTGATTTTAGTTTGCATTTCCCTGATTACTAATGATTTTGAATATTTTTTAATGTGCTTACTAACCCATTTGTTGATTTTCTTTGGAGAAATGTCTATTGAAGTCCTTTGCCCAATTGGGGTGTTTGTTTTTTTTGTTGAGTTGTAGTTCTTTATATAATCTGGATATTAGTCTTTTATCAGACATGGAACTTGCCAAAACTTTCTCCCATTTTGTGGGTTGCTTTTTTAGTCTGTTAATGGTATACAAAGTTTTTAATTTTGATAAAGCCCAATTTGTTTATTTTTTCTTTTGTTGGCTATGCCTTTGGTGTTACATCTAGGAGATCAGTGTCAAATCTATTATCATAAAGCTTTTCCCCTATGTTTCCTTCTAGGATTTTTATAGTTTTAGCTCTTAATTTTGGTCTTTGATCCATTTGAATTAATTTTGTATGCTGTTGTTAGGTAAAGGTCCAACTTCATTCTTTTGCATGTGGATATCCAATTTTCCTAGCACCGTTTGTTGAAAAGACTGGTCCTTTCCCACTGAATGGTTTTGCATCCTTGTCAAAAAAACCATTTGACCAAATGTGTGAATATTTGTTTCTGGGTGCCCTATTCTTTTTTTTTTTTTTTAAGATTTTATTTATTCATAAGAGACACAGAAAAACAGGCAGAGAAAGAAGCAGGCTCCATGCAGGGAGCCCGATATCTGGGCGCCCTATTCTATTCCACTGCTTTATATTTCTGCCTTCATGCCAGTATCACACTGTTTTAATCGCTGTAGCTTTGTAGTAAATTTTTATTTTTTAAATTAAAAAGTTGTTTTATTTTTTATCTTTGCTTTGTAGCAAATTTTTAAATCAGGAATTAAGTCTTCCAACTTTGCTCTACTTATTATTTTTTTAAAAGATTATTTATTTATTTATTCACAAGAGACACAGAGGGGGGGGGCAGAGACATAGGCAGAGGAAGAAGCAGGCTCCATGCAGGAAGCCCAATGTGGAACTCAATCCCAGGATTCCAGGATCATGCCCTGAGCCAAAGGAAAATGCTCAATCACTGAGCCACCCAGGTGTCTCTCTACTTATTTTTAAAGCAAATTTCTCTTTTAACTTTTCTAAAAGATGTGTGCCAAATTAGATTTTATCTAGCCTTTGTTGGTAGAATTCTGCTCTGCTGAGTTCTAGAGTCAGGAGAAAAGCCCTCAGAGTATTTTAATACTACCAAAACATAGTCCTTCCTATCACTAGTTTAGATCAGAGATTACAATTTAAGTGCTTAAAGGGGCCAGGCAGATTACATAAATGACTGGAGTGATCGGGTTTTAGAAAACGGAATGGTAGAGAATGTGGGGAACCAGAAATATGTACCTGACCCACATTCACACGTTCAAAGCATATTTTGAGAGCCAAATAAAACAATGTGCAGATAATCTGACCCTGAGGTTGCCATCTGGCAAACTGTTCAAAAGTTTTACTGCAGAGTCTAAATGTGATAAGTAATATTTTATATAGGGAAAAATATAAGTTATATGTTCAAACAGCTTTTATAATAAGCTTAATTTTCACATGTGTATGTGTGTGTCTGTGTTAGGACATATGAAATATAATCTTCACCCTACTTAGTCAAGGTGGTAGAAGGCAACAGTAAACAGTAAGGAATCAGGGGTTAAGCTATTTCCTGGGTTTAAATCCCTGTTTCATCATATGTTGTCTTTTGACTTTGGGTAAGGTGTTAAATTTTCTTTCTCTATAAATTGTTTTGATTGTTAGTAGTTTATATGAGCTGGAGGGATAAGAAAAAAAAAGGTAAATCCAAAACCTGCAATGTCTAAAAAACAATTTCCATCTTTCCAATAAAAATATATTCATCACGGTCATACTTTGTGATTGATGCTTATTCCAGTCCATTAAAGTCAAGGGATTTTTTCTTTTCTTTTCTTTTTTTTTTTTTTTTTATGATTTTACTTATTTATTCATGAGAGACAGAGAGAGAGAGACAGAGGGAGAAGCAGGCTCCCTGCTCTCTGATAAAGTCTGATGAGGACCTTGATCCCAGGACCCTGAGACCACAACCTGAGGTGATGGCAGATACTTAACTGATTGAGCCAACCAGGCACCCCAAGTCAAGGGTTCTTTAACTATTTATTTATATATTTATTTATTTATTATTTAACACAAAACTCTCAAACCCATCTCAAAAATATCTCAGTCTACATATTTTGCATAGCTGTTTAGATAAAACATAAATCCATCTTAATGATTTGATAGATTTTATGGCAAAAGGATCGGTAGAAGAAAATTTGACAATAATATTGCTAACTACTCCTTTGATCTTAGAAATCCCAATCACTGGATGGTCTTAATTTGTTGAAATATCTATGGGAGTGGAGGATGAGAGCTACATAAAAGTAGTTAGATGTCATGGTGGATGCTGCCATGGCACATTCCTTTCTACCTGTCTTTTTGTATCTATCAAACTAAGTAAACTTACCAGTTTTACATTCTATGCAGATGAACTTTCCATCAGGGACTGATGCCAATCCCAGGCACTCCAGGTGAAAGTGTTTGCAGCACTCTCCCTCACAAGGAATCAGAGAGTCACCAGAGCTTTCACAGATCTGTAATAGGGCAAAAAGCAGGAGTTCTTAAACTTCAGCAGGCATCAGAATCACTTGGAGGGCCTGTTAAGATACAGATTACTGGGTCCCTCTCCCATAGTTTCTGATTCAGCAGGTCTACAGTGAGGCTCAAGAATTTGCATTTCTAACAGGTATCCTGACAATACTGATGCTGCTGATCCTTAGCCCTCACTTTAAGAACTACTGAGGTAAGTTATTTAAAATTTTAAAAAAGTTTTTAATTCCAGTTAGTTAACATAGTGTTATATTAGTTTCAGGTGTACAATATAGTGATTCAACAATTCTACATATATCACGCAGTATTCATCATGACAAAAATAGTAAGAATATAGGAAGACCTGTATATTTAATACATTAAAAAAACAAACAAACACTGAATTAGATAATTATTTCCAGACCCAAAATGGTATAAAGTTTAAAGGCATACTTGATCTTTCAAGATTTCTTCTTTGGAATCTACAATACTTTAACTTTTCTTCACAGAGTAAAACTATTTTTCAAAAAGGGTACTGAATATTTATACATTATTACATTTTAATGTATATTTATACATTAAAAAAGGTAACAAAGTGGAGGATCATAGGGGAAGAGGAGAAAAAAATAAAACAAGACAAAATCAGAAAGGGAGACAAACTATAAGAGATTCTTACAGGGAACAAACTGATGGTCGCTGGAGCGGAGGTGGGTAGGGGGACAGGGTAACTGGGTGATGGACATTAAGGAAGGTACATGATGTAATGAGCACTGGGTATTATGTAAGACTGATGAATCACTGACTCTATCTCTGAAACTAATAATACACTATATGTTAATTAACTGAATTTAAAGAAAAATTTTGAAATAAATCGTCTGTCATTTCCTTTTTTTTTTTTTAAAGATTTTATTTATTTATTCATGAGACACACACACACACACACACACACAGAGAGGCAGAGACACAGGCAGAGGGAGAAGCAGGCTCCATGCCAGGAGTCCGATGTGGCACTCAATCCTGGGTCTCCTGGATCAGGCCCTGGACTGAAGGCGGTGCTAAACTGCTGAGCCACCAGGGCTGCCCTGTCATTTACTTTTAAATAAGCTTTAGGCCCAACTTGGGACTTGAACTCACAACCCCAAGGATCGAGAGCTGCATGCTCTACCTACTGAGCCAGCCAGGCACTTCCCATTTACTTCTAATTAATAACTTGAGTATCACAATGAATATTGGCATTTGTAATGTGAAAAGCCAGAAATGGCTTTTAGATATTACGGCTTTAAAATAATATAATTTAGAAAGATACTACTCTCTCCAGCAGGAGGTAAGTATGTTATTGGCAAAATACTACAGCAGCTATTTCAAGCTATCCGTTGTTTGCCTACCTGACACACAGTGTCCTTCTTACTGACTCCAATGCCTCTTCTTGACAAACTTGAATCCATGGACTGCACGTCAGAAACATCTGCATCTGCAGTAGCGGAAGGGCTATCTACTTGCTTTCCAAAGCCTACCTACATGGAAAACATAGTACTTTTTAAGAAAAATAAAACAAAAATTTCCTCAAAGTGAAGTGCTATGAAAATCCTAGCAAGATTTGCTCAAATAAACCTAATACCTCTTTTTTTTCTTTTTCTTTCTAAAACCCCTGGATGCTATATGCCTGGTGTTTTGAGAGAAACTGTAGTTAAAATTTAAAAAGACAGAAACCATGCTTCTGTTACATAAGAAATCAGCAAAATGAAGACATTTGTAAGTTACAAAATAACCAAAAGGATTTGTTCTCTGAGTATTTAAAAAATTCCCCGCTCCCCAAACAAATCAGGCAAAGCATTGTTACTTCATTTTGCAAAGCAAAAGAGAGTAATGTGCCCCGAGACTTGAACATATTTACCTGCAGGTCACTCAGTCCTCTAGAATCGGAGTCAGATGTGTCTCTGTATGCTGAGCTAGTCATTTCTACATCAGTTGAGGCGCGACTCCTTTTCTTTAGAGGTTTACAGGAATCTGAAATCTCGCTGGCACCTTAATACAACACACTGAAATTAATCCTAAAATAGTGCTTAAGGTTTGTTGTTTTAATTTTTTTTGTGGGAGATTATTTCTTTCCCCAAACTCATCTGTAGTGTGAAAAAAAAGCACAGCTCTCTTTGTAACACTGAAGTCACGAATCAAAACTTCGTAAGCTTCTGACCTTCCTGATAGTGAGTGATTTAATTTACAACCGCTCTATTAAAACATTTAATTCAGTGCTTCTGCTCTAAAGCTATTTTCAGTCAACAGAGCCCAAGTTCCAAGCTAAAAACCAATTCTATCAAAACTATAGGATAGCTGATTGATTTGGAGCAATCCAAAGAACCATTCAATTTGGAGGGGGAAGACATAAAACCCAACACACTGTGTAGCTTACAAATATGGTCGCAGAGACACCTCCATCTTGTTTTTATTAGGGATGTGACAAATCTTTGATTTGTATTCGATTCGTACACGGATAGTGCCATTTTCCCCCGAATTTTGCAATTCAGTTGATTATTGCCCCCCGCGTAAATTTTGGATGTTCATAATTGTTCATCTGAGACTTCCTTGGTGAAGTGGCATTTATTGTGACCATTAACAAGTGCTGCAGCACATCTACATATGTCATGCCATTTAGGAGGCACATTGCTGAGGGTTGTAACGGACAATCAATGTTCAAATGCAGCCAAATCACGAAGAGTTGGATGAGAGGCCTCTATGTGGAATTTGTACGGGAAGGAATAAATATGAAAAAAAAAAAAAAGGCAGAGAATAGTGTGGAATTTTTTTTAAAACTGTGTGTAATACAAATCCAGCCAAAACAATAGTGCAAAAAGTTACAAAGCAACAATCTCTTGGGCTAATGCAGTATAGGCTATACAGAAACAGCCACGATGAAATGTGCAGATCAGGCACGGTGAATACCAGGGAACCAAGGAGATGGTTAATATTTCAACCCACAGTTTGTGTTTTGGATTTTTTTCCCCCACACTTTCCATACAACAAACAGACATCTAGATCAGCCCAGCAAGCTATGGTGGAAGTGTGCAGTCCAGAAGAGACCATGGAGAAACAAGTCTCCTGAGGCCATGAAGATCCGCAACAGGCTGAGTGAGAGTAGCACTTGGTATATAGCCATGTTCTGTGGTGGAGGATGTGGGCCTCTTTAGACTGCTCAGATTACCGGAACCTTGTTATCATATCCCATTCTACAAGTTTTTTCACTGAATGTTTCCTTACATCTATAAATGAGGGTGCCTGCCCATGTTAACGCTGATTAAAAAACACAAGTACACAAATCTATCTCCTTCATTGCTGGTGTGTGGACCCAGAACACCACCACAAAGTATTTCCTTGGCCTAAAAGATCACTGGATTAACAAGGAGTTTTAACAGAGGAACAGGAGTGCTGTACTGAGAGGCTTTCGAAGGGAAAACACAGGTACCGCCATTTCCGATGAGTTTCTGAAAATGCTAGAAAAATGACAGACTGCCAAAGACAGCTGCCATGCTGTTCTCCATGATAACGGCACTAATATTAAAAAAAATAAGAGCTTTTAATGATTGTAATGTATACAGTTTGGGCTGTTTGGCAAAACCCTGCAGATGTGCATTAATGATGCTTTATTTAAAAACAAAAACCAAAAAAACAAAAACAGTCCATGTTGAAATTGATCAGTGTAAGTTAAACGGTGGTTTTTAGGCTGGACCCATGATTTAAGCTGTACCCATCCAGCTCAGACCAAAAAAAATCATCTGAATGTTAAGCAATTGTTCAGAGTCTTGAAGAAGAAACCAGGCAGGAAAATGCCAATAATGATGATTGGCGAAATCAAAATTGAAAACAAAGAAACTGTTTATCGAGCCGCCGACAAAGAAATCTTGCATGGAGACTCCAAGTCTGGAGTTTCTGGGATGAAATTGTACAGGAATCTCAGTCCACAGTTTCCTCAATCGCTGCGGAGACGGAGCTGTCACTGAATCTGACAGAGCCCTGCACTCCCCGGTCCGCCGACCCTGTGGAATGGTGGAAACACAACGCAATCAGGCCTCCTAATCTCGCAGCGATCGCGATGTCTTTTCTTGGAGCTCCGCCAAGCAGTGTTCCCTCCGAGAGGCTGTTCAGTTCTGCTGAGGATCTCCACGGAGACCATCGCTGCAGACTTCTCCCCGAGAATGCAGAGAGGCTGGTGTTTTTTTTTTTTTTTTTTTTTTTTTTTAATAATGCAATTTGCCCAGAGTAAACTACGGGTATTAAATACAGTTTGAATGATTTCACCAAAAACGCACAAATCATGCTATGGAGTTTGTACTGTAGTCAAATTGCACACAGAAAATACGGATATAAGTTTAAGGTTTCTTAAACTTTGTGCATATCTCAAATAGATTTGCATAAGGTCATCTAATAATGGCCATAAATATGCTACGAATCATTTTTAATTAAAAAAAAAAGATTTTACAGCACTGTCAAAATAAACGTGGCAAGATTTTTTGTAATCAGGTTGTCTTGTCTGATTTGTCATAGTCCATGTTTGACAAACATTAATAGCTACTATTCGGTATTCAGTCGAATACCAAAAAAAGTGGATTCGTCACATCCCTAGTTTATAAACCAGTGAAACCCCAGAATCTTATGGAGAAAAGCCGGAAACGGTATCAAGTCTACATGGTGTTCTCCAATTTACCAAAACAAGTAAGACTTCACACATGGAGGTACAGAATAAGATCAACTCTAAAATATACACATACATACATACACATACACACACACACACACACACACACAATACTTCAATTTCACACAAATTTTTTTGACTGAAGAGCAACAACAGTGATTTACAGAGACACACAAAAATACATGAAGTACAAATAAGTAATTCTTAAAATCTGGTTTTAATCAAGTAAATGCAAGGCAACATTATAATAACTCACCTTTCTGTAATCCAGTCTTCACTGTAGCCTGAGGAACTGTTTCAACCTGTTTGGACAGAAAAATATACCATTAACGAGGATTTTATTTCACTTTTAATTAACAGAGGGAAAAAAATAATACTTCCATCAATCTAAGTAATGATGAGTGATTAATGTATCTGAAATCTGAACTCCATCCCATCTTCTGGGTAAAGTTCTCTGTCTCAAGGTCAGGGAGGGTTTAAATCCTAGCTGCCTATGCTGAATTCCAAGTGACAACACACAGCCACATGCTCTCTAGCAAAGACTTTTCCCACCAATCCCTTGGTAAATGACGAGAACAAGAATCCTTTCCTCAGTGTCTGGGAGGCAGGAGAGGGGTTGTTTCTGCAACCAGCCCGGATGTTGCTATAAACCCCTCCCGCCCCAAAGACGTTAGGATAAATTTTTACTTACTATGATACTCAGGTTAATGTAACTCACGCCACTTTAAGACCCTTCCGCGCCTGCACTCACAGCTAAGTTGCTGGGAATCAGGACCCTCTCTGTAGAGAGTGCTACAGGGCTCCATACAGCTGGAAGCTCAATACTTTTGCTGCTAGTACAAACTTAAGAAAATAAGTTTGTGATATTGCAAAAGCACTTTCTTGAGTGTCTTATGAACAGTGTCTTGATCCTACATCAGGAGAGCGAGATCAGAAGTTATTCTGCCAATGTCTATGTAAAACACGTGGTAATCTGAGGATTGAACCATTGGAATTAAAGAAAGGATGCTGTTTGGAGGAGTTCCTGTTTTAGCTATGAATTGAATTTTATGTTTCTTTAAGATGTAGTGAAATATGCATGTTGAAACACATTTTGTAAATATTTAAGGATTGTTCTAAGCTTTTTAAAAAAATTTTATTTTTTTTACAACAAGTAAAAAAACATACAACAGAAGCGCTTTTATAAGATACAATTAGTAATACAAATATAAAATCTTCTAAACAATCACTGGTATTGTTCTACTACTAACTATAACACAGTGGCATTAACAATTTGTCCCACTTTTTATACTCATTCTGCTTATTAATTTTAAACTGACTGGTCACAGACTGAATTTGGGAACCAGCTGGAAAAATCACAACTTTGTTTTGGTAATGAATGCTATAGATTTGCAAGAGCTTAGAAAGATTTTTTGGAATATAATTTCCTAAGTATGAAAGTTAATTATGGTAAATGAATGACAAATTAGTATATTATTTAAATTTTGGTTAAATGTTTCTGGGAAAATTGTTTTACACGCTTGGAGATACCACAGAGCACCCACAAAATCACACCTTGTAAGTTTGGAAGTTTAAAATTATGAAGGAAATAATCTGAATAGAAAAGTCTGCACTTCCATATCAAGTGGTTTTAAAAATATAAAGCTTATTGGAACTAATACTATTCAGAATTCTTTTTGTTTAACTGCAGCTTTCTGAGCTATAAAAAATGGATATTTTTCCACTTTAAAAAAAAATCAAGAAAAATTCTTATTGTGAGTTTAATTTAAAGGACTAATGGTTTCTAAAAATTTCTTTGAACAGGTAATTTTATATGCATATTATTACGTTGATTACACTGGTTTAATACCCTTCAGTCAAATGTCCCTCCCCTTTTTTGTTTTTACTTCAATGGTGTTTCTGATCACCCAATCATAGGTGAGTGCCATTCCACTGGGAAAGTAACATTCCAAAAAATCTCTGATACTGACAGAAAAACCAGTTTATATATGATTATTTGTGTCTTAAATATAACTCTCGTTGTTAAATTAATTTGATTTGTTTAAAAAAATAAAAACAATACATACCAGCGGCTTAAACAAAAAAATCAAAATTTAAAAAGGCAGGGGGGGACTTAATGATGGTTCCAAATAAAAATCATGAAAACATGAAATCATTTTGCTCATAACAGAAATTTCAAAATAAATGTGAGGAATTCTTTAAGAGTCTTGTACTGGCTTCCCATCTCCTGAAGCCTGACTGTTTTTTGTGAAAATGCTTGAAGCAGAATCACAGGGATGGCTGTGTTAGAATTGGGCACTGGAACTCACCAACACAGAAGCATAAAATAGTCCAGAAAGAGGAACTCAGCTTAGGGAAAGTTTCTCTTTCTTTTAAGATACCATAAAAGCCACAACATTTACAAATACAATGTTTTAACTCTCTACATGTAGGAAGCCAACCTGCTCCTTTTTGATCTTCTTCTTTGGCACAACCTCAGTGGATTTCTCTGATTCAGAACGAGTTCTAATCGATCTTCTCTGTTGCTTCTTTTCTACTGAGCCTAAGAGATGATTTAAAGGAACAAACAAAAACTCATTTAAGGATGACTTGACAATGATGTAATTAAGATTTGACCCAATTCCATGCTTTTCTTACTCAATACTTTGTTCTGTTTTTTTTGTTTTTTTTTTTTTTTTTTACTTTTGGTCTTTTAACTATAAATCACTAAAAATTCAATCAGTCCTACATATTTTGCATTTTATTTTTTATTTTTTTTTTAAATTTTTTTTTTTTTTTTTTTTTTTATGACAGTCACAGAGAGAGGAGAGAGAGGCAGAAACACAGGCAGATGGAGAAGCAGGCTCCATGCACCGGGAGCCCGACGTGGGATTCGATCCCGGGTCTCCAGGATCGCGCCCTGGGCCAAAGGCAGGCGCCAAACCGCTGCGCCACCCAGGGATCCCCATATTTTGCATTTTAACAAATGAATTAAACTAATTATATATGTAAAATGTTTAATGGTGCTTGGTGTGCCCATATGAGTTTTTGCTACTGTTATATTATGAACAAAGGGGGAAAAAGGCACAAAGATATGGCCAAAACCAAATCATTAATTTGGATGTCAAGGGACTGGTTATGTCTTAGAAATAACGAATCATGAAAAACTCTTGGAAACAAATTAGCAAGGTTTTTCATGTTAAATAGTGAAACAGAAACTATTCATATTTTTAAACAGTAAAATTCTTTGGAAGTAAACAGAAAGAAAACTCACAAGGACCCATTTTGGACAGGATAAAACTTAGACTAAAGACAACATCTTGAAAGAACACTAAGTCAGGAGTGATTCATTCTGTGATCCTGAGAAGAAAGGATGCCGGCAGCATGTTCTCCATCTTCTCAGGGCTTAGACTCCTACATGGTCCTTCCTACATAATAATCACCCTTCCACACCTTGCCACAGGAGAAAGCTCCTCAAAGCAGGCAGAAGCTACTTCAATAAAGCCTTCCACATTATCTTTATATTTCATGATTTCATTGTTCTTGTCTATGTGTAAATGGTTTCCTTCACCTTAGTTCAAAGTCAAAACAAAGAAGGATCCCACTATATCTGTTTTCAGGAGGGAGGAAGTAGTCTGAAACTAATTTATGGTTCCTGAGCTGTGTTGACTTCTAGCAGAAAAGTCACAAATAAAGATGTTGGCTCCTTCCTTCAGGCTCACTCTGCTTCTTACATTGTTGAAAATGTTCACTAAGACAACAAATATCCTACCCTCACAGACACCTGAGTATTCCAGAAATCCAGACTTTAGTAAAATTATTAATATTCAAGTAGCTATCCGGGAAGAGGAAAATGAAAATAAAACTGCCTAAAACAAAGTAGCTTTACTTGCTTTGAGGATGACAACATAACTGTTCCAGTAAGTACAGATAGTATTTGATCTACTATCTTATATGAAATAAGGCAATGTAATTTCTTATAATTGTTCTGAAAGCTATCTGAAGAACACATAAATTCTACTACGTTTAGGGCAGCCCCGGTGGCGCCGTGGTTTGGCGCCGCCTGCAGCCCAGGGTGTGATCCTAGAGACCCAGGATCGAGTCCCACATCGGGCTCCCTGCGTGGAGCCTGCTTCTCCCTCTGCCTGTGTCTCTGACTCTCTCTCTCTTTATCTATGAATAAATAAATAAAATCTTTAATAAAAAAAAAATTCTACTACGTTTAAAACCCCAAAAATGTACTGCATTTATGTCCTAAGAGAGAGGAGGTGAGCATCTCTGAAAGAGGAAAATAGCTTAAAAATCTAGTATAAAGGCAAATAGAGTTCTTCAAATCACAGAAATTAGCAGTGCCATACCCTCTATGCACCCCTTAAATTCACTGAGAAAAAGCTCAAGAATTCTCCCTAAGAAATTAACAACAACTGAGATGATGATATAACTGGCTTCTCAAGGAAGATCAAGTCTCTTCTCTCACTTTTCAACTACTAAAATTATTTCCACAAGAAACAAAATGGTCATTTAAAAAAGCAAAATATGCTCATCAACCACAGCTGGTAACCAAATTTAAACCAAAATCAAAGCTTTAGAGCACTCATTAATTTACAACCTAAATATAGTGCCTGCCTAAAGAAGGAATTGAGCTTTTTCCAGATCTAAAGAATTAGAACCTTCCATTGTACCTTTAACTTAAAAAAAAAAAAATTCATAGTAAAACTTAAATCTTACAGTGAAAAGACTACATGAAAATAAAATGCTCAGTAGCCGAGGGGAAGGAAAAACATAAGTCCTATTAAATAAAAGTATAATATTTAAGATCAGTCTAAAATGAAGTTTACTTCCTCCCTAATTAGGAGATTTATTTAAATAAAGATTCACCTAGGCTAGGTATCACACTTAAATTCAGACAAATTACCAACAGTTTAGTGTAAAGAAAGAGAACAAAATTGTCAGGTATAGTCAGGTATAGTCAAAATACGTGACTATAAAGAGCTAAAGCCAAAAGATTCTTTTAATCTTCAAAGTAGGGAACAAATGTTTTCAATTAAAGCTAATTAATGCAAAATCTTTTAAGTTCACTTATTCATTTCTTTAACATCATTCTTTCCTTTTTTTAAGCAGTATTTTGAAATGAGACAAATTGCAAATCTGGTTCTGGACTTTGCTACTCTCTCCCTACTTTAAAGCATTCCCTTCCCAACTCAATTTTGGATAAAGGCATAATGTTTTGTATGCCCCATCCAAAGTATGCCCCATCTTCCCTGCTACCTCTTCTTCCTGTCCTGTAAACCACCCCCCCAACTTTTTTTTTAAAGGAAGCTAGCCCAAGTTCTTTCCTGAACAATGACTGCTTTTATTTTTGCTCTTTTTAATAAGAAGAATCTTAAAATTTCCCTTCCAAAAATATTTGCCCCTTTGTGCCACTCAACCACAGTTCTGCCTGAGTTATTACTGATTCAGAGTTACTACCTAAGTTCTCAAGAGCTTAATCCTTCTAGAAAATTGCTTGGTCCCTTCTCTGATTTGATTCCAAAAATTTTTTTAAAGAACAAGGTGAAACAACCCCCTTTCTCCTAAACTAAGATTCCAAATGACCAGCCAGTTGACAATCTCTTTTCTTGATGGCTATAATAAAGCAATAATATAGTTATATAAACCCCACCAGACACTCAGTTAGACTATAAGATCCTTAGTATGTCAGTCCCTTAACAAAAGTTACTAAATAAATAAATAAATAAATTACTTTGACCATTCACAGGCACAACTTTACTGAATATATGCATTTCTCTTTTAAACAAGAATATCTGTTAATCAGAATAGTCTGTTAATCAGAGAACAGATTATAATAGGAGAGTTAGGCCCTAGTTCCCTACTTACTAACATTTAGGATACCTAAGAATAATAAAAGGAGCACGGGCATCTGTCAATTAGTTTCTAATAAGAGATGAAGGAGGAAATGGTAAGA
The DNA here is from genome assembly GCF_905146905.1 of Nyctereutes procyonoides. Lineage (NCBI taxonomy): Eukaryota > Metazoa > Chordata > Mammalia > Carnivora > Canidae > Nyctereutes > Nyctereutes procyonoides. Next base: position 14,332,546 of record NW_026575120.1, read on the forward strand.
ATGTGTTAATGGTGCTAGAAAAGTAAAGCTGTCATTTTCATTCAAAGAGAGCTAAACAAATGGTGCATTTACTCAGTCATGTACAGATTTCAGAACTATCCTCGTTTAATTACACAGTTCTCTTATTACTAAAACTCCTGTAGGAAAAATAACAATGAATAAAGCTTCCTAGTCCCTAAAGCCATTCTTTTCTATTGACGTAATTGCTTTTACCACTTAATTTAAAATATAATTTGATTTTGATAAGTAAAATTTTCTTAGAAATATAGCTACCATGTTATTAGCAGAAAAGAACTATGACCTCTCAAAATGGATCTACATACTCTTCATTCATTACCCACCTGTAGGACCAGATGTTGCTTCAGATGATATATTCTGAGTTGCCTTTTCATTTCTCTGGTTTGGTGTAGAAATTATAAGTCTGTCCTGTCCCCTGACACTTATTTCTGTTTTGTTACCAATTCCCTTCAAAATAAGACAAAATAAAAAATAGCTGATTACTAGGCAAATGGCATCATCGGCTTACAAAGACAGCTTAAGATGATCATAATTTGCTTGAATTTTACACGGTCTTTGATTGCAGTTGATTTATCATCTTTGCCATTACCAGAGCAATTTTATTAAATCATCAGGATGTATTCTAAAATGTACAATGACATTATGTTTAAAAAAAAAACGAAACCGACCCAACTCCACATGAGGCATATCACTAAAAAATGAACCTGTATCACCTAGCTTTCTGTCAAAAATAAAATGTTTTCTGGTCTGAACAATCTCTCCCTTTAAATCATCACAGGAAAAGAACTCGAGTCATTTTCTTTTTTTTTTTAATGTGTCAACCTTTTTAAAAAAATTATTTATTTATTTATTCATGAGAGGCACACAGAGAGAGAGAGAAGGGCAGAGACACAAGCAGAGGGAGAAGCAGGCTCCATGCAGGGAGCCTGACGTGGGATCCCAGGTCTCCAGGATCACACCCTGGGCTGAAGGCAGTGTTAAACTGCTGAGCCACCCAGGCTGCCCTCAAGTCATTTTCATTTGGTAAAGTACCCTACTATACATATAAAAATGTCAACATGTCTTAAAAGAATATCCTTAGATACAGAAATTTGATATTCATGGTGACCAAAATGTGTACCCAAAGCAGTTTGGAGCAGACAGAAGGGAGGTACAATTATAGTTCTATCTCATCTTAGGTTTTATAACACAATAAAATAAACGAGTGATTTGTAAATATATGTACTTTTAAGGTCTTCTTTTTAAAAAGATCAGTTTTAGGATGACACCTGGTTGGCTCAGTTGGTTAAGCATCAACTCTTGATTTTGGCTCAGGTCATGATTTTAGGGTCGTGATTAGAGATTCAATCTAGGGTCCATCTTAGAGATTGAGCACCCCTCCCCCATGCTCAGCAGGGAATCTGTTTGAGATTTTCTCTCTCCCTCTCCCTCTGCCCCTTCCTGTCCGTCCCCCTCATGTGTGGGGGCACACTCTATAATAAATAAACACACCTTAAAATTTTTTTAAATAAATAAATAAATAAATCAGTATTATCTCAAATTTCATTTAAATAGCACTCTTTGGAGTGTGGTGACAAACTCTGATTTGTCTATCCAAATGCAGATAAAAACTAGCTCCAAGAATGAAGCCAATTAGCAGTAAAAAAAAAAAAAAAAAAATTGCAGCGTATTCATTTGCTATGCAAAGCTGTCAGTAGAGCTAAGTGGAGACTGTGACTTAAGTTTTTTCAAGTAGCTTAGTCTTATTGAACTCAGTTGAACCTACAGTCAGAAACAGATGAATAGAGAACCATCATATTTCTCTCTAGTAAAATATTATCACTCAAGCACTGGGTGCTGTATGTTAGTGTTCAATCACTAACATCTTCATTCAGTTTCTATATCTGAAACTAATATTACACTGTATGTTAACTACCTGGAATTTTTTTTTAAGATTTTATTTACTCTTGAGAGACAGAGAGAGAGAGAGAGAGAGAGAGAGGCAGAGGGAGGAGCAGGCTCCATGCAGGGAGCCCAATGAGGGACTCAATCTCAGGACTCCAGGATCATGCCCTGGGCTGAAGGTAGGCGCTAAACCACTGAGCCACCTGGGCTGCCCAACTACCTGGAATTTAAATAAAAACTTGGAAAGATATATCACTAATGATGCATACCTATATTTAAGTATTTTCATATGCATATAACAATGTTAGAAAATTAAGCAGAATTCTTTAAAAGCACATACCCATGAGGTGCCATAAATTGAATTCACAAGCCCATAACTGTGATAAGGGTTGGGAGGAGAGTGAAAAGGTATGTGGAATAAACATTATAAATGTTATAACACAGTTTTAAAGTCTAAAAGCTAAAATATAAGTGCCCTAAATGGAGGCTCCGGGCTGGCTGGTGGAGGTATGCAATTTGAAAAGGTATTTCCACCCCATTACCCAAGCTATCACCACAGTTAATTGTTACAGAACAAACACAGTTCCGGAATTTCCCTAAAATGCATCAGATACCCCAAGCCAAAATGAACCTAACAAAATTGCTGGTGCAACCAAATAGATCAGCAAGTATAATTATTATGGTGGTTAATTCAAGTAACTGACAAAAATAATTTAATAAGGAAGCACACTTTGCAGCTAAGAAAAACTAACAATACAAACTAGAAACAGGCAAATTGCCGAGTTTTTTTCCACAGCTTTAAGGAGCTAAGCTCAATTTTGGCTGCACAGCTCAAGATAATCTATTACAGATGGGGATATTACAAAAGAGGGAAAAAAAAGGAAAACATAGCCTTTTTGCCTGTTTTACCCCCTCTTAAACAGAAAACTGAACATTTCCTGTGCAGCAGATAAAAAGATATTTAAATTATGACTTTGTGCTGTTTGTGGGTTTTATTTTAAGTGCCAAGGTTGCCTACTTATTAAATACTGTTCCCCCAAAACACCCATGAAAAAAGGAGGTACCTTCGTAGAATAAACAAACTGATCAATAAATTTCCCATCTCCTGTAGCATTCTGAAGAGCAAACACTTGTTCAATCTTTACGACTGGAGACATGTTACACTTCTGCAAATCCAGGCTCCCTTTGTGCATTGTAATAGAAGCTGGTAAAGATTTCCTTGCGGCGGCCGTTTTCCAGGCTATTTTAACAGGAGGTGGTTCTTCCTCTTCCACACTTGTGTGCCGCCTTTGGCTCTGTCTCCGAATTTCAGTACTTGAGAGTGAGGAGGCCACCTCACCTGCATTGGTCTGTTCCAGCTGGGTATTCAGCACTGACCTTGGTCTTCGGGTTTTCTTAACTTCGGCTTTGGAGGCAACATTCTTTTTCCCTTGGGACAAAGCCTCCTCAGGCTGTTTATCAATATAGATAAAAGTATACTGTTCTATTCTTTCTTCTCGGGTCATTTTCAATGCCTTCTCTGCATGGGCAATGCCAATATCCCACTGAGCACGTTCTCTCTGAGGTCGGGGTTTCCGAATCTAAAAAAATACATAAGCATTATCAGATACCCTTGAACCTAATTTGTACATTTAAACCACTATGACTTCCCATTGATCCTGTCACCTTTGCACGTGGCATGAATATCTTTAGTCAAATACCTGAAATGTTCTAACTCCCCAACTCTGATAGTTGGTATTACTATCTGATGATATGCAGGTCTACTCTCTTTTATATATCCTTTTTTGTTGACCACTCTGCTGGACAAGTCCCTCAAAGAGGGAGCCATCCCTCTCGCATAATGTTCATAAAAAAAAAAAAACAGCAATAATGAGGGCAAAGGGAAGAGAGATTACGGAACCATTATTCTCAGTGGCTAATAAAACACTCACATTAAAAATGATACCCTAAAGCTCAGAGGTGCTGCAGAGATCACAACCAAACCAAATGGCACAGTCAGCATTTAAAGTGGTGTTGGTAGTTTGTACCATAATGTAAATGGAGGCAGGATGAAGAGGAAGGAGAGAGCCTGGAGGAACAAATGAAAGTTGACAAGACATAGGAAAGAAAAAATGTATGAGAGAAAATTAAACCTGAATCAGTTTCCATAGGTCTCTAACATTGTTGATCAGAAGACTTTTGACAAGTAAGACAATTTGGCAAGTTGGTAAGGCAGATAAGAAGACTTTGAATGAAAGTATGTGAGATGACCGAAGCCATCAGGAATTATCCAGAAGCTTGGACAGAAGCAGCCCAAAATTAGCTAATGAAACTATGAGAAGGGGCAGTATATGTAAAACACTGATGTATATAAATCTGTCAAATGGTATCTGATAAAATTAATTAAAATAGTCTGTAATAAAATTTGGCTTTTAAAGTGTAAAAATATGACAAATTTCTGAATCACAAGAGACTCATCCTAAAATTAGCTGAGTTTAAAAATGTCAACCAGAAAGATTATCAGGAGTTGATGCATAATTCTAAAATATCCACTACCACAAAGATATCTCTTGGTTCCATCACTAAGTGTAACCTTGGCTAAACCAGTTACTTAATCTGTCTGTGTCTTAATTTCTTCATCTGTAGAAATAGGAATAATCATATCTACACCACTTAAGTTGTTATGAAGATTAAATGAATTAATATACCTAAAATGCTTAAAATACACCTGTCTCACAGTAGGTGTTCACTAAATATCTTAGAAACTTTACTTTTACAAAACAATTTTACCAAATAAGAATAAAGGATATTATGGAAAGATACTGAAATAGGAAAATGAATTAAACTCCCTGGCAAAATCCACATTTACTAGCATGTACTAGTCAATTCAAAAATAGAATCCAATGTTGCATTAAGCAGAGTTCAAGTTTTTAACAGTATTCTAATGTTTACATGAAATATAAAACTTATTGACATACTTACAATAAATTATTAAAACTGAACTTAGGTTAAAATAATAAATCATCCTAACAGCTATCTAAATTCAAGTATGAAAACTTCTACTAAATTATTAAGTCCTATAAAAACCATGTTCGATTGGTAATGTTAATATGTTGTCAGATACCTTTTGTTTCTCAGAGTGATTGCTGGCTTGTTTGGTTGCTTCAGCCAATAATTCTTCATACTGTTTATGGCCTTTATACTCTCGTACTCGCTTTTCATGAACCCATGCCCTCTCTGGCTGGTTGCTAAAAAACTGGACGTGATATTCCCGGGCACCTGTAAGCAAAAGTTCTTATTAACCATTTCAGAAAATAAGCATTCACATATACTCTGCCAAAGATATGAATCCAAGCCAAGTTCCCTAGCATTACTCCTATTAAAATTTGTACACTTTGGATTGTCCAAAGATACACTTGCCAATTACATAATAGTTACTGTAAAAAATCACTCCCAAATGATTAAAATTAGTTCCACAATTTTTAAGAAAAGAAAATCAGAAATTCTGCTAATTATGATTTGTTACCCTGGTTACACAACTTATTTTTACTTGTCTCAAACATTTTTACAAAGAAGTCTGGGAAGAAGTAAATAGTTTTTCCTTTAAAAAAAAAATGTGTAACAGGGGCAGTGGGTAGCTCAGTCAGTTGAGCATCTGCTTTTGGCTCAGGTCATGGTCCCCCAAGGTCCTAGGATAGAGCCCCACATCAGGCTCCCTGCTCAACAGGGAGCCTGCTTCTTCCTCTCCCTTTGCTCCTCCCCCTACTCATATGCAAGCACTCTCTTATAAATAAATAAATAAATAATAAATAAATAAATAAATAAATAAATAAATAAAATCTTTTATTTTATTAAAAAAAATTTTTTTAATTTATTTATTTATGATAGTCACAGAGAGAGAGAGAGAGAGAGAGAAAGAGAGAGGCAGAGACACAGGCAGAGGGAGAAGTAGGCTCCGTGCACCGGGAGCCCGATGTGGGATTCGATCCTGGGTCTCCAGGATCGCGCCCTGGGCCAAAGGCAGGCGCCAAACCGCTGCGCCACCCAGGGATCCCTAAATAAAATCTTTTAAAATGTATGACATATATTCTTGGACTTTATTTTTTTTAATTAATTAATTTTTTTTTTTTTAATGATAGACATAGAAAGAGAGAGAGAGAGGCAGAGACAGGAGGAGGGAGAAGCAGGCTCCATGCCGGGAGCCCGACATGGGACTCGATCCCAGGACTCCAGGATCGTGCCCCGGGCCAAAGGCAGGCGCTAAACCGCTGAGCCACCAAGGGATCCCCTATTCTTGGACTTTAAAAGTATTAATTGAATTGCTTTTCTGGCTATATGAAAGTGAGCTATACAGATTTGGGGTGGAGAAAGGTCACTGACTCTCTCAGGGGTCCTGTGAGGTCAAAACTATCTTCATAATAATACCAAGATGCTATTGTCTTTTCACTGTGTTGGCATTTGCACTTCATACTGCAAGAACAATGATGGAGGGGGATCCCTGGGTGGCTCAGCGGTTTAGCGCCTGCCTCTGGCCCGGGGTATGATCCTGGAGACCCGGGATCGAGTCCCGCATCGGGCTCCTGGCATGGAGCCTGCTTCTCCCTCTGCCTGTGTCTCTGCCTCTCTATGCCTATGTCTATCATAAATGAATAAATAAATAAATCTTTAAAAAAAAAAAAAAGGACAATGATGGATAAGACTGCTGGCATGTTAGCACAAATAAAAAGTGATTGACACCAAACTATACTAGTATCACATTCTTCACAGTCATACACTGGCAGCTAAAATAAAACAAAAGCCAGTTTCATTTCATGTCCTTGTTGAAGTGGTAAGAATGATTAATTTTGGGGATCCCTGTGTGGCACAGTGGTTTAGCTCCTGCCTTTGGCCCAGGGCGCGATCCTGGAGACCCGGGATCGAATCCTACGTCGGGTTCCCGGTGCATGGAGCCTGCTTCTCCCTCTGCCTGTGTCTCTGCCTCTCTCTCTCTCTGTGTGATTATCATAAATAAATAAAAAAATAAAAATAAAAAAAAGAATGATTAATTTCATTAATTTTCAACCTTTGGACACTGTCTTTTAATATTCTGCATGATGAAATGAGAAGTATGCATAAAGCACTTTTACACACTAAAGTATAACAGTTATCTTGAGAAAAAGTACTTGTATGATTAAGTTGCAAAATCACTAGCCACTTTTTCATAAAACATCATTTTTATTTGAAAGAATGACTGATGGGGATCCCTGGGTGGCTCAGCAGTTTAGCCCCTGCCTTAGGCCCAGGGCATGATCCTGGAGTCCCCGGATCAAGTCCCACATCGGGCTCCCTGTATGGAGCCTGCTTCTCCCTCTACCTGGGTCTCTGCCTCTCTCTCTCACATGAATAAGTAAATAAAATCTTAAAGAAAAAAAAAAAGAATGACTGACAGAAAAACTATGATTATTTGAACTTGACCATCTGGCAGGTATTTCCTTAAAAACAAACAGAGCAAGTTTGCTATTTCAAGCAAATCAACTGACAGTATTTGTTGTCAAAGATAAAATTTGATCTTTCAAGCTAAAATTAGAATTTTGGAAAACTAGTATCTACCCCTATGAGTCTTCCAACTTCTCAATAATCAAAGATTTTCTGATGAAATAACTGGTCATATAAACTAATGTGATTTTTAAAATATCTATAGAGGATGGGGCCCCTGTGTGGTGAGTCAAAACAACTGGGTGTGGAGCCTGCTTGAGATTCTCTCTTCCTGTGCCCCCTCTACTCCACCCCCCAGTGTACTCTTGATCTAAAGACCAAAACAAAAACAAAATAAAAAAACTAGAGGAACGTGTCCACATTTGGAATATAAGTCTCACTTCATAAAACCAATTTTTATTTTTTTAAGGTTTATTTGAGAGAGAGAAAGTGTGCCTCCAAGGGGTTGACGGGAGAATATAAGCATAGTCTGTGCTTAGTGGCCTAGTGTGGAGCCCCACAGGGGCGGGGCTCAATCCCAGGATCCTGAGTTCATGACCTGTGCTGAAGCCAGATGCTTGACTGAGCCACCCAGGCACCCCAAAACCAGTATTTTTAAATGGCCAATATACAAAGTTACAAAATCATGAAAGGTAAAAGATTCACTCAAACTGCAAGACAGAACCAATGGATTCCAATGTAACAAAGTACAAAAAGTTTATGGATATGATTTCATATTCTGTATTGCAACTAACCTACCACTTGTTGAGTTTTAGTGTAATATCAAAGAAATATATCCACAATTACCTCAAAAGGCTATTAAAATACACTATCCCTTTTCAACTACACATCTGCCTGAAGCCAGATTATCTTCAAATAATTAAACCAAAAAACCCCAAATCATAACAGATCGAATATAGAAGCAGATACAAGAATCTAGTACCTTCACTTAAGCCAGACATTAAAGAGATCTTCAATGAGGTAAATGATACTGTTCTTCTCATTAATATTTTTTTTGATAAAATAGTTATTTTTTATAAAAAAACATGAAAACATAATGGATTATTTTTATATTAATCAGTAAATATTTTTAAATTCTCTTAGTTTTAATTTCCAAATTAAAATAAATAGTAATAGATATAACCCATGTAAACAAAAGCTTTTTAGAGTCTTCAAATAGTAAGAGTTAAAAGGGTTCTGGGAACAAATATCTGAGAACTGCTGCTCTAGAACAGTGCTACTCTCTAAGTGTGGTTCCCAAAAGAAGCCAGTTTATGACAATAAGCACAGTAAGCATTTAGAAATTATGATAATTTGACATTGCCATGACATCCAGGCAAACGATCAGGGATCTTGTACTATGTTTTTTTTTTTTTTTAACCCTCAGGGAGAGGCCTTTCATTTTTCTAATAGTTACTTCTTTTTTTTTTTAAAGATTTATTTATGTATTTATTTTTATTTATGATAGACACAGAGAGAGAGAGAGAAAGAGGCAGAGACACAGGAGGAGAGAGAAACAGGCTCCATGCCGGGAGCCAGACGTGGGACTCGATTCTGGGACTCCAGGATCGCGCCCTGGGCCAAAGGCAGGCGCCAAACCGCTGAGCCACCCAGGGATCCCCTCTAATAGTTACTTCTATTGTAGTTTATATAAATATTGGTCCATGGTGGATTGGAAATTTTTAAAAATAGAACAAAAATAGATCCTTTACCAAACATAGTTTGAAAAACACTTTTCTTTTTTCTACAAAAAAAATCTCAGGCTAATAGAGTAATGTATAACTGGTCGTGGAGGAATCCAAAACGATTCAGACAGGCCAAAAGAGAAGGGTAAAAAGCAGATCCAGACTGGAAAAAAGTAGGAGACTGCCGAGGAAATTCCAGACCAAATGAGATTAATTCCTAAAACTAAATTTAAGTACTTCCTTTGAAATACCGATGCAGCATAAATTGTGCTTTCACTTATATCCCATAAAAAGGCTGAAATTAGCGGGTTTTCATAAAGTCATTTAATGTGAAACTCTTAAAAAAATAAAAAAAAAAGAAAAAAAGAAAGTGAAACTCTTGGGCAGCCCAAGTGGCTCAGCGGTTTAGCACCGCCTTCAGCGTGATCCTGGGGACCTGAGACCGAGACCGAGTCCCACATCAGGCACCCTGCATGGAGCCTGCTCCTCCTTCTGCCTGTGTCGCTGCCTCTCTCTCTCCTCTCTGTGTATTCTCATGAATAAATAAAAATCTTTAAAAAAAAAAGTGAAACTCTTTATATAATCTCAAAAGCATGCTTTTCTAAGGAGAGCAATGAAGAGCCACAACTCTTACATGACATAATACCTTAGAGCACTGAAGAGATGTAGGTAAGTACGTGGATTATTTTATTTAAGAAGGCTTGGTCCTAACAGAAACATGAAAAGATGCTCATTACTGATCATCAGGGAAATGCAAACTGAAACTACAATGAGATACCACCTCACACCTGTCAGAATGACTAAAATCAACAGCATAAGAAACAACAGTTGTTGACCAGGATGCGGAGAAAGGGGAACCATCCTGCACTGTTGGTGAAAATGCAACTGGTGCAGCCACTGTGGAAAACAGTAAGGAGGTTCCTCAAAAAGTTAAAAACAGAACTACCTTATGATCCAGCCACTGCACTACTGGGTATGTACCCAAAGAACAGAAAAATTCTAACTCAAAGGGATACATGCACCCTTATGTTATAGCCAAATTATTTCTAATATCTAAGATATAGAAGCAGCTGAAGTGTCCAGCAATTGATGAAAGAATGGATAAAGAAGATGTGGTATGTATATACAATGGAATATTACTCATCCATAAAGAGAATGGAGTCTTGCCATTTGCAACAACATGGATGGAGCTAGAGAGTATAATGCTAAGTGAAAAAAGTCAGATACCATATGATTTCACTCAGATGTGGAATTTAACAAACAAAGGGGAAAAATAAGAGAGAGACAAAACAAGAAACAGACTCAATTATAGAGAACAAACTGATGGTTATCAGAGAGGAGGTGGGTGGGGGATCGATTAAATAGGTGATAGGGATTAAGGAGGGTACTTGTCATGAGCACAGGATGATGTATGTAAGTGCTGAATCACTATACTGTACACCTGAAACTAATATAACACTTTTTGTTACCTGGAACTAAAATAAAAACTTAAAAAAAAAAGGCTTGATCCTTTGGGAAATACTTGTCCCTTTCTTCTCCCATCCACAGAATCATAGATTATTAAACCTGCAAGGTATTTCAGAGATTATTAGTCCAACATCTTCAGTAAGGAGTAATAAATGAAAGAACTAGGACTGCCTTACCCCAACCTTATTATGACTAGGTGAATTCAATTATTTTCTTTTTAATATACAGTATGTTAAAGTATGGAGGTTATGGAATAAGGTCCCTCTGAAACTCTATTTACTTATTCAAAACACAAGGATAATAACAGTGTCTACTTCATAGTGTTGCTGCTATGTGGAATGCATAAAACATTCAAGAGAATTGCTTAACACAGTGCCTTACGTGAAGGGAGACATTCAACAATGCTGGTTTTTCTTTTTTCCTTATGCCCCATTAATGCTTCCAGTTACCCAATCTTTAATTAGCAGGTTATAATGACACATAATTGCCTCTGTATCAGCACAGATTATTGACTGTGTAGCATAAAAAGTTACATATCTGGCTGATCTTGTCACAAATCTGACTTGCAGGACTTATGTAGACATTTCTTCTCTTCATAATAGTGAACAGGGAGCAAGATAGAAAGTTTAAAATAAGAAAAAGAAATAGGAGCAAAGTTGTCACAAACAATAAGGAACTCAACACATAACAAGAGTTCACAAAGCAAATATCCAGAAATAAATTCCAAGCTCAAAACTTCCCCTGGCTAACTAAACAAGTCCATTCCAAGTGTTAGTATCTCAGAAATCTAATCCACGTGTTTCAGACAAACCCATGGAAAAAAATTAGAAAACATCTTTTCTTAACATTTATTAATATTCCTAAGGTAAAATTCTTTTTTTTTCCCTAAAGTAAAATTCTATGCTAAATGCTAGATTCAAGCTGTAGGTCCATGTTGCACTGAATTTATACGGATATGCCAGAAAAATTTACATATTCAAAAACAGGGTGGAGGGAAAAACACCCTGAAAATTTTATCAGGATGAAAAGCACTTGTGTCAGTAAAAAATTACTACTCATAGGAGTCAATGATGAAATAAAGTGTACAACAGAAATGTGACCCAAATGCCCACTAAACTCACGTAAGACATCTTATTACTTACCCAACTGCTTTCTTTTGGAATTCATAATGAGATGTCAGTCAGATAATGGTTTTTAAAGAAGTAAAGAAGAAATTATAAAACAAATGTAGGGTGTTATAGGGGGAAACAAGGACTATCTCAGTTGTAGAGGCTTACTGCCTATTAGGATGACCCTAATTCTATCACTGGTTATTAAAAATTGGTATTTTTGTGTCAGATTATATATCATGTGCATATCTTTCTCTTTTTTAAAAAAAATATTTATTTACCTTAGAGAGAGAGAAAGAGAGCATGAGTGGGGGGAGGGGCAGATGGAGAGAACCCTCAAGCAGACTCCCCGCTGAGTGTGGAGCCTGATGCAGGACTCGATCCCATGATCCATGAGACTATGAGCTGAAATCAAGAGTCATATGCTTAACCAATTGAGCCCCCAGGTGCCCCTCATGTGCATATCCTTATAATTGTATACAACAATTAAGATTCCATTTTTCCCCAGCCTTTTCATTAATATCTATTTATGCCTTTATAATTACCTCTTGTATTAATTTTGGTATGAACCTCGAGCTGGGGATCACTTGAAACCATGCAAGGCCACCAAGGATAGGTTCCCACCTTAGACCAAACAAGATCGCCAACCTGGAACTTAACACCAGCAGACACTTCTGTTGTTGGAACAGAAGATAATATTGGCTGAACCTATAAGAAAGGTCACAAAACTTCATCAGCAAAGAAAGTAAAAAAAAGAAAAAGAAACTATGAACAAAGTACATTAAACATGCTAACCATGTAAAATTTATCTTCAATTATACCTTCCCTGATATCTAACCATAACTCGACAAAAGGAAGAGAAGGAAAATAATAAGCCCCACTCCAAATATTGAAAATAGGACTGATGTCTTATTATTATTGATAAGGCATCTTGAGAACACACATAATCCATCATAAAGTGGTCATTTATATATGTCAGTCATACTTCAATAAGAAAAAATGGTCACAGTTTTGAAAAGAAAATAATTCACTGGAAGTATCTACCTTTTTTCTTTTTATTGGAGTTCAATTTGCCAATATATAGCCTAACACCCAGTGCTCATCCCATCAAGTGCCCCCCTCAGTGCCCGTCACCCAGTCACCCCCACCCCCTGCCCACCTCCCTTTCCACCACCCCTTGTTCGTTTCCCAGAGTTAGGAGTCTCTCATGTTCTGTCTCCCTCTCTGATATTTCCCACTCATTTTTTTCTCCTTTCCCCTTTATTCCCTTTCACTATTTTTTATATTCTCCAAATGAATGAGACCATATAATGTTTGTCCTCCGACTGACTTATTTCAATCCGCATAATACCCTCCAGTTCCATCCACGTCGAAGCAAATGGTGGGTATTTGTCATTTCTAATGGCTGAGTAAAACAAGTGCCAAGATTTATTTCAGTATAATTTCTGAAATCCAGAAATATAGAACTGTAATAGTATATATGAAATGTATTATAATTTAATTACCCTGCTTACACCTCCTTATGCCATCCATACCTGGTTAGACAGTATTCAATACAGCAACTCACCGGGGGTTCCTCTTTAGGTACTGGCTCTTCTCTTGGTTTTTCTGACACAGTGTCAACCCTCTCATTTGGTCTCTAGGTGAAAATGTATAGATAAAAAGAACAAAATGGAGCCAACCAAAGAATAGTAACATATACAAAAAGAACCAAAACTAAATAGCAAAGAGAATAAAGGACATTTATTAACTTAATAATGTAGATAGTAAGAATACAACTAATGCAGTACATGATGCTATGTCTTAAACTCATGTTCCATTCCACTCCATAGCTGTATCTCTCATTTCTTTTACTTTTAAAACTTAATTTGTTGACTGTTGTTGTTTTTTAAACTAACAGGGTGCAGAAAAACGAGCACTCTGAGATTGCTACTAAGACATAATTTGGAATTGAGAGGTATAAATATATACACACACACACAAGGATATGCACACTAGTCCTATTTATAGGAGCAAATATTAGAAAACAATCTAGATGTCCAGTAATTTAAATTAGTATAGTAAGTTACAGTATGACTAGATAGTGAAGTAACATAAATAAATTTTAAAATCACATGGAAAGGGTGCCTGGCTGGCTCAGCTGGTAGAGCATGTGGCTCTTGATCTCAGGTTTGTGCATTCAAGCCCCACACTGGGTGCAGAGATTACTTAAAAATAAAATCTTCTGAAAAAAAAAATGCCATGGGAAAATAATAATATAACGTTGCTTAAAAAGAGCAAATTGCAAAGCAGTTTGTATAGTATGATTCTGATCTCGGGAAAATATTTTTTTTTATATGCATAGAAAGAAAAATTAGAAGAATACCACCAGGTTATGGAAAAGGTGATTTTTTGGTGGTTTTCTGAATTTTCAAATTGTCTATGATAAACATTACTTTTCTAATCATAAAACCCACAAATACATTACTTAAAAATTAATTTCTACAACCCTTTAGGCTATTTAGAAGTATCTGTCAAAATTCAAAATATGTCACTCTTCATTCAGGCAATTATATTTTAAGAAAATTATCTACAGAAAACAAAATGAGAAAATTGGGGATCCCTGGGTGGCTCAGCGGTTTGGCTCCTGCCTTCAGCCCAGGGCGTGATCCCAGTGTCCTGGGATCAAGTCCCACATCAGGTTCCCTGTAGGGAGCCTGCTTCTCTCTCTGCCTCTCTCGCTCTCTCTCTTTCTGTGTGTCTCTCATGAATAAATAAATGAAATCTTAAAAAAAAAAAAGAAAATCTAAGTAGAGGATGGTAAGTATAGCATTATTTCATGTCAGTAATCTATGTCTATCAACATCTTCAATTTTTTATTTTAAAAAAGCCTATATATGCTTTGAAAAGTATTCAATACATTTTACACCAGATTAAGAAGAATAGCTATCTTTGGGGAATGAAATTAAGGAAATAGTGAAGGAAGATCGACATTTTTGTGTTATTTGTATTTTCTGTAAAATGCAGATTACTTTTATAATTTAAAAGACTTTTTAAAACTTCTCACTTGTCAGGGCACCTGGGTGGCTCAGGTCATGATCTCAGGCTCCTGGAATTGACCCCCATGTTGGGTTCCCTGCTCAGCGGAGAGTCTGCTTGTCCCTCTCTCCCCGCCCTTCCCTGCTGCTTATGTGCATGTGTGCACTCTAATAAATAAAATCTTAAAAAAAAACCTTAAAACATAAAACTTCTCAAAGAACAGAACTCAGGGATCCCCGGGTGGCTCAGCAGTTTGGCATCTGCCTTCAGCCCAGGGCCTGATCCTGGAGACCCAGGATCGAGTCCCATGTCGGGCTCCCTGCATAGAGTCTGCTTCTCCCTCTGCCTGTGTCTCTCATGAATAAATAAATAAAATATTTAAAAAAAAAGAACAGAACTCAATCTAGGTGGTATAGAGAGCTTTATCCATCAAGTTAAATCTTAATTCCAATTTAAAAATGAGTAATTCTAAAAGTTACTTAAAATTCTCAATTAATTCAAGACACTGTTGTAAAAACAAAGTTTTATTAAATAAAAAAGTTGTAGAAAGGCCCATAACTATTAGGAAATGATGAATCAGACTAATATCCAAAACCCAAGCCTCAATCATTTATTCAACAGTGCCTATGACTTTCCAGGCACTGCTCTAGGTGACTATGCAATAATGAAACACATAGATTTGATCCCTCACCTCAAAAAGCTTATGGTTGGGTAGAATAGACAGACATTAAACAAACAAAAACATATACAATCTAAATGTATGAAAGACAAATAATAGGGAGGTGTATATCTCTAAATATGAAGGCCAGGAAAGGCCTCTCTAAGAAAATATAATATAATCTGAGCATCAAAGGAAGAATAATTAGTCTAGTAAAATGTGGAAAGGAGAACATTCCAGAAAAAAGGCAAGGCATGTGTGAAGTTCCTGGGGCTTAAAAAGTGGAAATTTCAGGAAGGCATTACAACTAACTTAACTGCCCAGAGAAGACAGAGGTTACAAGATGAAAGTGGGGAGGCAGGCTACATTCCAAGGGCTCTGTAAGTATATTCAAGTCTTTTATATTAAGGGTACTAAAAAGCCACCAAAGAGGATGAGAGAAGTAACAGACAATGATTTATGTTTTAAAAAGATCATGTTAGCTATTACATGGAGAATTATTTTGGAAAGGAGCAGGAGGGAAAACAGAATGTTTAATTAGGTGGGTGAAAATACTGAAAATAGCCCAGGTGAAGAAAAGTAGTAGTAACTTGCTGATGGGCACAAAATTTCCTATCAGATGTGTCTGTGGTAGTACCATGATTATGCAATCTAATAGGACACACTCATTGAGCAGGGAAGGAAAAATCTATGTTCAAATGAAAACTGTTTTCCAGATCGCTAGTATGATAATAAAGCAGTCTGCAAATCCTGTCCCCATCTGCATAGGCCTTTTGGGTAGCTTCACTTCAATCACCTCAACTTCTCATTCTCAAGCTACCACAGGAAGACAAGGCCACTTGAGGCAAATACATATGCAGAGTCATCCTCCTCCACACATTCAATCTTCATGATGTCTGGGTGGTAAGGGATCTCTGTAACTCCTTTTGAGGGCAGATAGATAAGGAGTGACTCATCTTTACCAAACAACAGAATTCTACTATTATTGTAAGAATGGTCTGAAGTCCATTAACATTTTTCCCTTTCTGGATTAAAGACAGGATTTCCTTCAAAACTTTTTATTATACAAATGTCTTATCTTTTTTTGGTTTGTTCCAGAATGTTCGCTTTTCCTTCAGGCTAGTAAGAAATACTGTTAAAATCACTTTCACAGAACTGAAGTTGTTTACACAGTCATCTTAAAAGGAAAACAATGGCAAGGGAGAGAAAAAAGCCTACGACTTATTATTCTAAGCTTTTAAGACTACACAAGTAAAAGAAAGTCGAATAAGGATGCTGTGATGATAGAAATCAAATATAACATACATTGTAAAGTATGCTAATGCATGGGCAAAATAGAAATATCGAATAGGCATTTAGTCTACAGCCATACCACCCTGAAATGCGCCTAATCTTATCTGATCTCAGAAGCTAAGCAGAGTTGGGCCTGGTTAGTATTTTTAATTTAATTTTTTTTAAGATTTTTTACTTATTCATTTATGACAGACAGAGAGAGAGAGAGAGAGAGAGAGAGAGAGAGAGAGAGAGAGAGAGACAGGCAGAGGGAGAAACAGGCTCCATACCAGGAGCCCGATGTGAGACTCAATCCCGGGACTCCAGGATCGCACCCCGGGCCAAAGGCAGGCACCAAACCGCTGAGCCACCCAGAGATCCCCTAATTTAATTTTTTTTAAAGATTTTATTTACTTATTCATGAAAGACAGACACAGAGAGAGAGGCAGCGACAAAGGCAGAGGGAGAGGCAGGCTTCCTGCAGGGAGCCTGAGCAGGACTGGATCCTGGGACTCCGGGATCACATCCTGAGCCAAAGGCAGATGCTCAACCACTGAGCCGCCCAGGCATCCTGGGCCTGATTACTATTTGGATGGGAGAAACATCCAGTTACCATTTAGAGGTGCCTATGACTTGAACCCAAAAGAAAGGTTAAGGAGATAAACCAACAGATAGCACAGTATCACAAACACCAGTTAAGGAGAGAAGTTTTTAAGACAACATAATGTGGTCAAGGAAGTCAAATGCTTAGGGGTCAAGAAAAATTAGTCAGAAAATGCCAACAGATAAAATACTTCTGGGTATAACATCCATTTTCCTTTAGTCGTTCAAAAGATAGAGAAGCTTAAAGGAGATTAAAATCAAGTAAGGACAAAAGATACCTTTTCTGGTACTAACAGTGTTGCTTTAGGAAGAGAGCCTCAGAGAAAAAGATGACAGTGAGTTAGCTCTCCTTAGTTTTAAACTTTTGATTTTATGAGTTTATATCTCTTTTTTACATTTTTAGTTGACTCCATACAGAAAGACCTATATTCCAGGAAAGAATAACAAGAAGTTTCTTAAACAGGAAAAAAATATGTTGAGAACAACTAAAATTACATCATCCAAAATATTCCTTTTAAAAAACTTGGCCTAGTATTTTTATTAAAATTCAAGAGATTCATTACAACAAACTGTATCAAAACTGGCAGAATTCCTAACCACTAATAATTTTCAAAACATTAAGTAAAATCATACTATTTTTAAAAACCCAAAACTTATATTAACATTTAAGGTGGAAGAAAAGTTCAAAGGCAATAAATTATTCGTGCATTTTTTTGACTTTCTGAATAACTGCTTAAGTTTATAATCTTAAAACACTTGTACAAAAAGAACATTTTGCATGTGAACAGTTTCTAAAATTTTAAGACATAACACTCTGAGGCTAGAGAACCAAACGTAACCTCTAACTTTGTGCTAATGGAACTGAAGCCAGTATTTGGCTTTTTATAAGTGAAAATGGCAAGCTAAGAGTTAATAAAGACTAGACTTAGTGGATAAGCCCACTGAAGTGCTGGTGGAAGACCAATGTTTGAATAGATCCTACACTCATACCCGGGAGGCATGACACCTGCCAAAGAGGACTACATGCAGAAACATTTCCACATGTTTCTAATTTGATAGGAGGAAAAACAGCTAAGCCAGCTTTACAAAATATACAATTTCAGTAGTGATCTCAAGTCTCCCGCTGCCTAGATGTTTGGACACATTTTATTGTTGAGAAGATATACTTAAGTTGTTCCAAGTAACAGCCACTATTTAGAAGGCCAAACAGCTCAGAATTGGGAGGAAATACTTGTAGATCAAATACCAAGAAAAAAGAAAAAAAAAGGGGGGGGGGACAGTGAGTGAAATCACAAACTATTACTTCAAATGAGAGTGTTTGCTCAAAAAAAAAAAAGGAAAGAAAAAACACCCTATGAATGGACTTTTAAAGAACAAAATTATATATAAAAGCAAATCCAGCTTAAGGACAATCATTTCAAACTTTTTCTCCAAGCACTCAATTCTCATTATACTTCTCTAAAGCATCTGGGGAGGGGAGCTGTCCAGTGGCGTCAGCAGACTGTGACTTGAGCTCCTTTTTCATTTCTAAGCCCTCTACAATGTTAAATACCAAGGGCTTGGACCCTTAGTAACAATTAGGAGGCACAAGGGTATCAAAAATGAAACACAAAAGACTGTCCTAAGGGAAACAAAATAAATGTTCAAGTTAAGGAAACCTAATTAAAAAAAAAAAAACCATAAGATTACAAAACCAATTATTTTGTGAACATTGCTGCTCATCTGTACAGTTTATTGAAGCATGACACTAATAACAAGCAAGAGCCTTGAGAGCTCTAGCTTTAACATTCTGTTATCAGAATGGAGTATAACTTTTATGGCACCCATCTCTTATGGTTATAACTATTCCCCATGTGTGATACATTTTAATTAATCAAAATCAACTAAGAACTCTCTTTTCCCTTTGGAAAAAAAAAAGGAAGATGGGCAAGGAGAGTAACATAGAGAAAGAGGGAAAGAAGAATAGGGGGAGGGAAAAGAGGGCAAGGAGAGAAAAGGACAGGGAATGGGAAGGGGAAGGAGAGAAACAAAACAAAAAAACCTGGATTTTCACCAAAAACTCAACTTTCAGGCAACAGTCTTGGTAATACTTAGTGCAATCAATATCACTTTCTACATCTGTATCTCTTACCTCAAGATCTTAAATAATGAAATATTAAATTATGCCCCACATGATTTACCAAAAAAGAAAATGAACTAAAACTTTTAAATCATATGTAATCATTTGAATCCCTGGATATAACAATTAAATGAAGGTTTAAGTGATACAAAGAGTAGTCATAGCAGATATCCAACAAAGAACTGGCTTTAAAATCTCATTACAAAGTGACTTATTAGAGGGGCGTGTGGGTGGCTTACTTAAGCATCTGCCTTTGGCTTGGGTTATGATCCCAGGGTAGAGCCCTCAAGTTGTGCTCCTTGCTCAGTAGGGAGTCTGCTTCTCTCTCTCCCTCTGCCCCTCCCCTAGCTTGTGCTCGCTCACTCTCTGTCAAATAAATAAAATCTTAAAAAAAATTTTTTTTACAGATGTCTTGGTGGCTCAGCGGTTGAACATGTGCCTTAAATTCAGGTTGTAATCCCAGGGTCTGGGGATTGAGCCCCACATGGGACTCTCCACAGGGAGCCTGCTTCTCCCTTTGCTTATGTCTCTGACTGTCTCTCATAAATAAAATCTTTAAAAACATTTTTAAGTGACTATTAGAAATATCATTGCACTGATTTTTTTCCTAGATTCCAATAAACAAAACGGAAATACAAAAAGTGAGCAAATTGTCTTATCCTGCTTCTAACTGCTTCTAGACCTATTTCTATTTTGGAATATATTTTTGAATGTACTTTATCAATAGAGGTAAAAAGTCTAGCCCAGGAAGTAAAATTGATATTCTATTTGCCAGATTCTCTAGAGCAAAAAAGCAAGAAGGGCCAACAAAACAGTTCTCAGGAACTAAGCTTTTGCTTTGGTTTTAACCAAATTCAGGTTTTACGCATTTTTGTGATTCCCAAGGGTCACAGTGCATCACATACTTTTTTACTGCAGGTCTAAAAACATGCTACAGTGAATGCATCTGAAGTATAAAAGGTTAACTTTTCTCCTTCCATGTATTCTTACTTAAGAAACAGCCAGTATAAGATACAATATAAGCTAAGTTCAGGGGTGGGGCATTTAATAAATGATTTAATAAATTAAATGGCATTTTAGAAACTACTTAGTTACAAAGCCTTCATCTTACAAATGCAGAACTAAGACACCAGAATAGCTAAAGTGTCTTTAAATAATCTCTTTATCAGGCAGCCTGGGTGGATCAGCGGTTTAGCGCCACCTTTGGCCCAGGGTGTGAGCCTGGAGACCTGGGATCAAGTCCCACATTGAGTCCCACATTGGGCAACCTGCATGAAGCCTGCTTCTCCCTCTGCCTGTGTCTCTGCCTCAATCTCTCTGTCTCTCATGAATAAATAAAAACCTTTATTAAAAAAAATAATCTCTTTATCTCATTACCCAGTTTTATTTTCATTAGCAATTAACACTATCTGAACTTGTATATGTATGTTCATATGTAAGTACATATGTTATCTTCTCATTGGAACCCAACTATCAAGGAAAAGGTGAGCTGGTATGAAGTAAACATTTCTTTAAAAACAATATAACATATTAATTTATTCAGACATACCAGATATAAAAGCAGACTAGTGTTGTAAAACAAATATTTATTTCTTCCCAAATCAACGTCTGAGAAATGTCTTCAATTCATACATGTATTTGAATACCAACTAAACATTCAAGGTAGAATTGATTTGTTACATACCTATTATTAAGAAAATTCATACTGAAACCTCAGGTATACTAAAAAAAAAAAATTCAGTAGCATGCATCTTAAGTTACCAGTGAAGGATGACTTTTATAAAAATTCTGCCTGAAGTTTTAATATATATGAATACTAACTCTGATTTTATTTTTTTTTTAATTTTTTTTGTTTGTTTTATTTATTTATGATAGGCACACAGTGAGAGAGAGAGAGGCAGAGACACAGGCAGAGGGAGAAGCAGGCTCCATGCACCGGGAGCCCGATGTGGGATTCGATCCCGGGTCTCCAGGATCGCGCCCTGGGCCAAAGGCAGGCGCCAAACCGCTGAGCCACCCAGGGATCCCTAACTCTGATTTTAATAAAAAGAGTTCTTCTATTACTTCATATTATTTTGTAGCAAACACAATAGTAATGAGTGTTAGGTCATTAACACTGGAAAAAGTTGGTCAAAATAAAGAAAACTAATATTATTAACCACTTCTCTTTGCTTTTCCTGTTCCTCTTAAAAAAAAGGAGTTTATTATATGCAAACAAAAATAAGTGAAGCTATTAAATTAAAAAAAAAACATAAGCAGCAAGGTTCTTAGTGTCCCATATTTTTTTTTTTAAGATTTTATTTATGTATTCAAGAGATACAGAGAGAGAGACAGAGAGGCCAGAGAGACAGGCAGAGGGAGAAGCTGGCTCCATGTGGGGAGCCCAATGTGGGACTTGAGCCCAGAACTCCAGGATCATGCCCTGAGCCAAAGGCAGACAATCAACCGTTGAGGCACCACCCAGGTGTCCCTTAGTGTCCCATGTTTTCAAAAATATTTCTTCACTCTAATGATATCCATTCATTTATTCAAAAAATTTTACTCAGCACCCATCATAACATCCTCAGCTCCTGGCTAGGGGTTAGAAGAAAGAAGTTATCAGAAATATTTAAATTTGAAGGGATAAAAACTGAAAAATTTATCTTGGACTTCCAGTAAATCTGAAATATTAAAAAATTTTTCAAAAAGATATTTCAGGGCAGCCCCAGTGGCGCAGCAGTTTAGCGCCGCCTGCAGCCTGAGGTGTGATCCTAGGGACCCTGGATCGAGTCCCACATCAGGCTCCCTGCATGGAGCCTGCTTCTCCCTCTGCCTGTGCCTCTGCCCCTCTCTCTCTCTCTGTCTCTATGAATAAATAAATAAAATCTTAAAAAAAAAAAAAAGATATTTCAACTTACATTTTGTTCCTCTGGCTCTAATTTGGGGATTTTGTGTGACTTGCGCTCTTCAGATCTACATGAGTCATGCTTGTTGCTTTTTTTCCTCTTTTCTTTTCTGCTTTCATGCTTTGATTTTGTGTGCTCACTTGCTTGTACTTCATTTAAAAGGTCTCCACAAAGGGAAGACTCAAACAATTCCCTGCCATTCTGGATAGTTTTGGTTATTTTTAGTTTAATTTCAGGTGAGCCAGTCTTCTTTGGAATCACAGTTTGTGGTACCGAAGGAGGAGGTGGTAGTTGTGGAGGAGAAGGTTTTTCCAGAATTTCATGTGGTCTTGTGTTTGGAATTTCTGAATGGTAATAGTCAGTGGGGCTAAAGTTTCTAACTGCACCAAAGCCATTGGCTGATCCATTGGGATACTGATTATATGACTGGTATTTGGTTTGAGTTTCATACATGCTGATTGATGGTGGATAGCCATTTGTGAGTGGAGGAAGATCTTCCGTTGTAGGTGGGTATTGAAAGCCTTGCTGCAAGGTAGCTTCATATGGTGTCTGGCCACCATCTTCAACAATGTCACTGTTGTTATCAAAGGCATCCTCCTGACGGATGTTGGCGGAGTCAATGAGTTGAGGTGGTTGCTGAATTGTGTTTCCCATGATCCCTTGCATGAAAGAGAAAGAGAAATCCATTGTTCTGCTCCAGCATCCTTAACTTTCCCTTTCTCTCATCGGGCCTAAAGTTTAAAAAAAAAAAAGAGAGAGAGAGAGATTAAAAGGTGTTAATATCCTCACAGGCTAGAGGCGTATCAATTGAAAAAGAATTCACTAAAATATCCTGTACCCAATTTTCATATCCTGATATGAAACACTAAATATTTTCAATATTTAAAGTCAGTGTTTCCACAAACACTAAATATTTTTAAAACAGGTAGCTAATATAATTCTGATACAAGGTAAATGACTTTTACTTTAAATACTATTTGAAACTCTCAATTACTTTCATAAATTTTAATGTAACAAAACTTTATCCTCTTAGTAAACATTCAAAATAGTTTTGCATTCCTTTTGCTTTCACAAGTTAGAAATTATAAGTCTCAGGTTAAAACTGGTATTTACAAAGTAAGCAGTATTCTGACACATATAAATTAGGTTTCATACAAGTTTCCTTTAAATCACTCAGTGTTTTGTCCAGTGTTTCTCTTTGTTATTACAAAATAACAAAATCTTATTGCAAATATTCAAAATATAAAAGTAAAAAGGCCTGCCTATACCTCCCCCTCCACCATTCCCATTCTTCTGTCATGGATAACCACTGTAAATACTTTGATGAGTATTCTTCCAAATCTTTATATATATTTACATATAAAGTTTTTAAATGGGTTTATTCTGTAATTTGCTTATTCAATTTAACAATATATCCTAGAGGGCAGCCCTGGTGGCTCAGCGGTTTAGCGCCACCTTCAGCACAGGGCATGATCCTGGAGACCCGGGATCGAGTCCCACGTCGGGCTCCCTGCACGGAGCCTGCTTCTCCCTCTGCCTGTGTCTCTGCCTCTATCTCTCTCTCTGTGTGTCTCTCGTGAATAAATAAATAAAATATTTTTAAAAAATACATCCTAGATATATTTCTATATCTGCATGTATAATTTTCAAAAATACTTTATTATTTAAATAGTTACACAGTAAACCACTGTGGTATCTATACCACAGTGTATGTACTTAACCATTTGTATACTGACAATCATTCAGCTGCTCACAATTGTTTGAAATTATAAATAGGTCTATAAGAAACTTTCTTGAAACTAGATCTTTGTGGATGTATGTATTCCTATTGGACTGATTTGAAATTTTGATAGATACAGCAAAACTGTTCTATAGGCGGTACTATATCAATTTACCCTCATGCCAATAGCACATGAGGAAGCCTGATTCTCTATACCCTTGTCAGTATTTAGCTATTTTTAACCAGGGGCATAAATAGAATCATCTGGGATAGTTTTACAAAATACATGTCAATCAAGGTCTATCTACTGATGAATCTCATTCAATAAATCTGGGGTGAGGCCTTGAGTATGAGTATTTTAAGACCACATTCCAGCTGATTCTGATGCACCCTCTTAGTTGGGTCATTGCATTACAATCTTTGCATTGTAGTTACTGCTTTATACTCTTATGATTATTGGACCTACTCTAAAAGGTGCTTAAAGATGCTCACATTATGTAACAATGTTGGAATATAGGTAAGCCTCTGTTAGGAAACACTCTAAGATCACTCTGTGTTGTTATAACGTTTGACAAGCCCACATCTTGAGTCAGGATTAATGGACAGTTCAGATATTATTTTGATAATCTCATAAACATTTCTTCTAGAAGGCTCTAAGGCAGAAAATATTTCCCTACTGGACTGAGTTTGATGAACTGGGTTTAGCTGCTTGAAATACTGTGAAGAAGGACTGTGAGACTACAGTCCAGTTCGAGTCTATGACCAATTAATAATGTCTACCATCTTGATTGCAGTAGGATTTACCATAATGAAAAAACATGTATGCAAAACAACAAAGAAAAGAAGGAAATGATTGCTGACAATAGAGTTTTATTTTTTATTTTTTTAAAATTTTATTTATTTATTTATGATAGTCACACAGGGAGAGAGAGAGAGAGGCAGAGACATAGGAAGAGGGAGAAGCAGGCTCCATGCACCGGGAGCCCGACATGGGATTCGATCCCGGGTCTCCAGGATCGCACACTGGGCCAAAGGCAGGTGCCAAACCGCTGTGCCACCCAGGGATCCCGACAATACAGTTTTAAAGGTATATCCAATTAAACAGCTGCTGTTTACACTATTAGCAAATGGAAAGAATTTCAGAAGTTCTAGAATTGCAAACAAATGAGTACAAGAGCATACAGGAAATCAAACTGTCCATACCACTCTATAGTGGAAAGAGGTACAGAGGGGTGTTAGCACTCTTATTTTTTAGCATTTATTCTGGGCCAAGAACTTTATACATTATCTCATTTAATCCTCATAACAACTCCGCAGGATAGGTATGGTGACTCCTGGTTCATAGGTAAAAGAAACTGAGCTTCAGAGGGGTTAGGTGCCTTGCTTAAATCATATAGCAAAGGGGGCAGAATTACTATTTGAATCTAAGTATGTCTGACTCTATAGTCTGTGATTTTTCACGTTACCACTTCCACTTCACTCAGCCATAACTTCCGAGAGAATTCAGTTCTTTTGTTCATGTACCTTATTCCTGATGACTGCCAAAATAACACTTAACTATTCCATAATAACCACCACTAACACCTAAATAGCACTTAGTATGTACCAGGAACCATTCTAAGTGCTTCACATATGGTACTACATTCAATCCTCCCAACAACCTTCAGGTAGATGTTAATATTAGCTCCCATTACAGACCAGGAAATAGAAGTACACCAAGGTTAAATGACTTACTCAAGCGCACAAGACTAGTCATTAATCAACAGAGCTGGGATATTTGATCTACAGTCTGGTTTCAGAGTTGGTGATGCTAACCAACATAACATACTGATAATGCTGATAAATATTAGGAACCACTTCTTTATGCATGGCTGAAGAGTTGAAACATCACTTTAATTTGACCCTTGCAAAAATGCATAGCTCACAGACATGAGAACTGGATGTTCTAAAACTCTGTAAACAAACACAGGCAACTATACAGGTGGAATTCAAAAGTTCTTCAAACCTCCAACTCAGGCAAGTTAAATACTGACATTTGACAAGATGCAACATGTGTTTTTGGGCCTTAAAACTGTCATATACAAGATCAGCTTCCAGATTAGTCTCCCAAATTATAGTCTACAGAGGTTTTCAGGCATATGTATTCAGAGACTATGGCTTCTGATGTTTCTGATTTAGTTCCAAATACAAACTTTTAAGAAGTCTGGTATTATCCCCCCTTTTCTTCTCTAGCCCTAGAATCAAATATTTTAGTTTGAACTGAGAAAAGAAATAACACTACCATCTTACAATTATAGAATATTTTCAATGCATTCTTATTTGATCCTCAAAACAATTCTGTAAGGCTGACAGAGTAGGTGTTAGCTTAATTTTTTAGATAACTAGATTTAATATTTGAGATGCTAAATTTTCCAAGACTATAAAGCTCATTAATGATTAAATCTGAAAAAGAATCAATCTCTTGCCTTCTTTCTAATCCTGCCTCTTTACAACATCTAACTGCCAGAGAATATCCAGCTACCCAAAGACAACCATACTATGAGTGTCATATGTTCAAAACTAAATGAACTGTCCTTTCCCTAACTCAGTTTTCCTTTCAGACTACCCCAGATTTGTCATTGCTTCCACCATTTTTCTAGCTTCCTAGGCTAGAAGCCTCATGTTGCCTGGGTGGCTGGTTCTTCCCCCTCTGTGAAGCCATAAAGTGAAGCACTTAACAAATCTTGTACGTTCTTTTATTGAAATCTCTGATTTCTTCTTGATCCATGTCAGGCCAGGCCCTCAGCACCTTAATCCTGAACTATGACAACTGATTTTCTAGATATTTCTAATCTTTAACTTCTTCCTGCACAGCAGTTGGAAGATGTGTCCTTAAGCCAAACTTTGATGAATCTATTCCCATACTAAGAAACTCTAAAGCTCCATATTATATACCAAGCCCCTTCTAAGCCTTTCAAAGTCTTCCATAATCTGACTTTCCTACCAACTCAAATTGTATATGCACAAATAAAATTTTCTGAGCATCCACTGGTCCAAATAATTGTAAGATGTGGCCTTGCTAACATAATACACTTTGTTTAATCCTAATGAGCAAAGTATTATTCCCATGTTACAGAAGTAAAGAAATGGCACTCAAAAAGATCAAGTGATCTGCCTTTAATCACATAGTCAACAGAAGTTGAATAAAATGGTGAAATTCAGAAATACAGTGCTCTTTATATGGCAGCTGCCACCTCACCTGCAAATTATCCATGCTTTGCATTTTTTCCCAATATGTTCCATAGCTGCAATTCAAATACACATCTGACAGCTTCTCTTGTATCTCACAAACATCTTGAAATACCTAATAATGAATTTAGTTCCTATTCACTTACATGTGTCCTTCCTCCAGCCCTTCCTACAAGGAAAAAAAGAAATCTCCATCTATCAGTTGTCCAAGCCAAAAACCTGGGACTATGATAAATCCCTTACCTTCACTCCTGCTCTTACCCAATGTATTAGTAAACTCCTAGAGTATCTCCAAAGCATACATCTCATATTTGTCTATTTCATTCCATATCTTTTCTTCTTCCCACTAGTCCAAGCCCCTCACTTAGTCTATTCCATAGTTACCTTCTCAGTCTTCATGCTTCTCCTGCCTATGATCTATTTGCCCATATAACAACCAGTCACTTTTTAACAATTAACCCAATCATTTGACTACTCCTCAAAACATGGCAAGAAAAATGAATTACTGCTATACTCAACAACAGAGGGCTCTCAAAGTGTCATTCTGAGTGAAAGAAGCCAGACACAATGATTCCATTTATATAGTACACAGTGTGATTTCATTTATATAAGGTTCAAAAAAACAGGATAAAGTTAAAATTAACTCTATGGAGGGACACCTGGGTGGCTCAGTCAGTTAAGCATCTGACTTTGGCTTAGGTCATGATCTCTCAGGGTCCTGGGATCAAGCCATGAGTCTGGTGCTCTGCCCTGCAGGGAGTTGGCTTGAGGATTTGCTCTCTCCCTGTGCCCCTCCCTCTGCTTATTCAAGTGCTCTCTCTCTCAAATAAACAGACAAACTGTGGAGACATCTGTCAGAACAGTACTTACTGGAGGTGGGGGAGCAGGCTATAACACTGGATAAGACCATAAGGGAGGTTTCTGAGCTGCTGGTTATATTTAATGTATTGATCTACATAGTAGTTACATAGTCTTAAGCAAAAACCAAAGAACAAACCTTCAGTGCTCTCCCAATGCACTCAAATAAAATCCAGACTATTTATCATGCCCAGCAAGTTCCTGCATAGTCAGACCTCATTTTACATTTCCAAAATTATTTACCAATACTCTGCTGCAAGCACCACATTCCAGTCACATTGGCTTCTTTTCAGTTTCTCAGATGTGCCAACTTCATCTTTGCAAACAGGATTTTCACATATGCTACTCCAGCTACCTGAACACACACATAATCCCTCCAAGAGGCCTTCTGAGATCCCATGCTCATTCTATTGACTAAGCCAATTTTTCTCCTTATAGCATTTACCATAATATATGTCACACAAATATGTGTTTAGCTTCTTATTGTCTGTCTCTCTTACTCGATTACATGCTCTACAAAGGCAGAGATGGGGAGAGACCATGTATGCCTTACTCAATATTGCTCAATTAATAAATGAAAGAAACAGACCCTGTCCTCTAAGGGCTTATAACTAGTATACCTCCATTTACCTGCCACATTTCTGGGGATATTACCCTACAGTATAACTTTACTCACCCACTAATTCCTTGTTTGTTAAAAATGTGTTATGCCCATTATAAAAAGTAATAAATAAATATTTACAATATTGATACCCATAGTTACATGATCAATTGATCTACCACAAAGGTGGTTATTCAAGGGGAGAGGACAGTATTTTCAACAAATGGGGCTGGAACAATTGACTAGATAATGGTACAGAACCCTTATACACAAAAATAACTAAATTAGTTCATAAAACTAATACTAAAGTCAACATGATAAAACTTCTAGAATAAAAACAGGGACAAAATACAACACTGAGTTAGGGAAAAATTTTCTTAAATATCATGCACTATGAAAGAAAATAATTGACAAAATGGACTTCAAAATGTAAAACTTTTGCTTTTCAAAGGACACAGTTAAAAAAAAAAAAAGGTAATTTAAAGTGATAGCCATGAGAACAGGGAAAGATGGCAAAGTAGGAAGATCCTGAGCTCCCGTTCTGCCACAGACACATCAGGACAACTACATGTCATGCAACTCACTCTGAAAACAACCTGAAGACTAGCAGAACAGATCATCCACAGCTAAAGACATAAAGAAAAGGCCACAATGAGAAGGGTCGGAGGGGCAGACACACGGTCGGGAATCAAACCCCTGGTGCAGGGACCTACAAGTGGGAGGGATATCTAGGCACAGATGTGCAACCTGAGGAGGGGATCAAGCCCCACACTGGGGACCCGTGGCCTTGGGGTTGTACACTAGGAAGACAAACTCCCATAATGTCTGGCTTTGAAAATCCTGAGCTAACTCTCAGAGATCCAGAGGGCTACAGAAAATCAAGACTTTGTTCTTAAAGGGCCAACACTAGGTCACTTGGTTTGATGCTGCATAGCAGCATCAGTTTGAAAATGCCTAGGTTATAGTGAAGGAGATTTATTGAGATTTTGGACATATGCTGGAGACACAGGGATCTGTGACAGCTTTCTCCAGGAATGGAACTGCTGGTGAGCCATTTTTCTTGCCCTCCTTCAGCCTAGTTGGCTGGACACCTGCAGGAGCCAGGCCTGATGCTCTCCATCTACCCTGCTGATACCACTGGCTGGCTCTGGAGTTCCCCTGTGGACCTACCCCATCCAACCCACTCATCCCAGCAGGGGCCCCTCCAGAGCAGCTCCTACCCCACCAAACCTATAGGCAGCTTCCACCAGGAGCAACACCTCGCAAAAGGACTACTACCCCACCACACTCTGCAGGCAGCCCTGATGCAGGATCAGTGCCCCTTCAAAGTGACTTCTGCCCCAGGGAAGGGGGTGAGCCAGCTCTGCCCACTAGCATGCCCACAGCAGTTGTGGTCAGGCCTCTCAGTCAGCTTTGCAGGGGGCCAGCTCAACCCACTGCATGTCTTCAGCACCTACAGTCAAACCTCTCAGTCAGCTGTGCTGGGACTGACTACACCACAACCAGAAAGCTTAAGGGACAGCCCTGTTGAGGGTCAGCCCTGTCCACCAGTGCATCTGCAATGGTCATGGCTGGTTACTGCTGACAGCTGGACTTAGGGACAGCCCCGCCCACCAACAGCACACCCATAGCAATGAGGGCCCAGTCACAACAGGAGGACATATGCAAAAAAAATAAAAATAATAAAAATAAAATAATAAATAAATTATAAAGGAGGACATATGCAGCCCAAACAGGGGACAACTCTGGAGCACCTGGTTCTGGTGAAAAGGGCGACTCACTATAGAATGTCTTCCAAATAAGGCAATTACTTTTAAGACCAGGAGACATAACTGACATACCCTAAATACACTGAAACAAACACAGAGAGTCAGACAAAACAGAAGACAGAGGAATATGTTCCAAATAGAAGACTAAGACAAAATCTCCAAAAAAGAAAAAAACAAAATACAGATAAGAAATCTATCTGATAAAGAGTTCAAAGTAATGGTCATAAAGATTCTAGCCAGACTTGAGAGAAAAGTGGATGAACTCAGTGAGAACTTCAACAAAGAGACAGAAAATATAAAAAAGAGCCAATCAGATCTGAAGAATATAATAGCTGAAATGAAAAATCCTAGCGGGAGGGGTGCCTGGGTGCTCAATCAATTAAGAGTTTGCCTTCAGCTCAGGTCATGATCCCAGGGTCCTGGGATTGAGCCCCCCGTCAGGCTCCCTGTTTGGTGGGAGATCTGCTTCTCCCTTTCTCTCTGCCACTCTCCCCAGCTCAGTCTCTCTCTCTCTCTCTCAGATAAATAAAATCTTAAAAAGAGAGAGTGAGCGAGAAATACTAGGAGGAGTCAACAACAGATTAAAGGAAGCAAAAGAACAGATCAGAGATCTGTAAGACAGGGCAGTGGATAGCACTCAAACTGAACAGCAAAAAAAATTTCTTTAAATGAGGATAGGCTGGGGCACCTGGTTGGCTCAGCTGGAAGAATGTGCGGCTCATGATCTCAAGGTTGTGAATTCAAGCCCCATGTTGGGTGTAGAGATTACTTAAATAAATAAATAAAAACTTTTTTAAAATTAGGAAGGTTAAGGAACCAACAGAACAATATCAAGCACACTATAATTCACATTATAAGGATCGAAGAAGAAGAAGAAGAAGAAGAAGAAGAAGAAGAAGAAGAAGAAGAGGAGGAGAAGGAGGAGGAGGAGGAGGAGGAGCGGCAAAGAACTTATTTGAAGAAATAACAGCTGGAAATTTCCCTAACCTGGAGAAAATAGACACTCAGGTCCAGAAAGTAAAGACACCCCCAAACAAGCTGGACCCAAAGAGATCCACACCAAGATACACCGTTATTAAAATATCAAATATTAAAAATAGAGAATCTTAAAAGCAGCAAGAGAAAAGCATATAGTTATCTAGAAGGAAACACCACAACATTATCCACTGATTTTTCAGCAGAAACCTTACAAGCCAGAAGAGAGTGCATGATATAGTTAAAGTGCTGAAAGGAAAAAAAAAACCTACATCCAAGAATACTCTCTCCAGAAAGGTTATATCACTCAGAATTGAAGAAGAGAGAGAGAGTTTCACTGACAAATAAAAGTTAATGGAATTCATCACCACTCAACTGATCTTACATGAAATTTTTTTTAAAGATTTTATTTATTTATTCATGAGAGATACAGAGAGAGAGAAGCAGACAGCCAGCCAGAGGGAGAAGCAGGCTCCATACAGGGAGCCCAACAAGGGACTCAATCCGGGGACTCCAGGATCACGCCCTGGGCTGAAGGCAAGCGCTAAACCGCTGGGCCACCCAGGGATCCCCTTACATGAAATATTAAAGGGGTGGTAGGGAGGAATGTTAAAGGGACTCCTTTAAGCAGGAAAAAAAAGGCACTAACAGGAAGAAAATTATAAAAGGAATAAATTTCACTGGTAAAAGCAAATATAAGTAAAAGTAGTAAATAAATCACTTATAAAGCTAGTATGCAGATTAAAAGACAAAAGTAGCTAGGCACCTGGGTGGCTCAGTTGTTGAACATCTGCCTTTGCCTCAGGTCCTGGGATCAAGTTCCACATCAGGCTTCCCACAGGGAGCCTCCTTCTCTCTGTGCCTATGTCTCTGCCTCTGTGTGTCTCTCATGAATAAAATAAATAAAATATTTTTTTTAAAAAAGACGAAAGTAGTAAAGTCAACTATACCTACAAAAATCAGTTAAGGGGTACAAAAAATAAAAAAAGATGTAAAATATGATGTTATATATATGACATGTGAAAGAGGGAGTAAAAATACACATAGGATTGAATTTAAGCAACCATACACATAGGATGTTATTTATGAAACTCACAGTAAACACATACCAAAAAACTATAATCAATACACAAAAAAGAAACAGAAATCCAAGCATAACACTTAAGAAAGTCATCAAATCATGAAGAAAAAGAGCAAGAGAAAAAAGGAACAGAGAACTACAAAAAAAAAGTGGAAAAAATGAACTAAATGGCAATAAGTACATACTTATCAATAATTAAACATAAATGGACTAACTGCTCCAAAAGACACAGGGTGACCGAATGGATAAAAAACAAAACCTATATCTACAATGTCTACAAGAGGCTCTCACTTAAGACTCAAAGACACATACAGACTGAAAATGAGTAACTGGAAAAAGATATTCCATACAAATGGAAAAAAGGAAAAGCTGGAGTAGTAATATTTCTATCAGACAAAACAGACCTCAAAATAAAGACTGCAATAAACAGTAAAAAGGGCATTACATAATGATAAAGGTATCAATCCAAAAAGAGAATATTACAATTGTAAATATTCAATGTACCAAACATAAAGCACCTAAATATATAAAACAAATATTAACAGACATAAAAGGAGAAATTTGACAGTAACACAATAATAGTAGGGGATTCTAATTCCCCCATGTATATTAATAGGCAGATCATCCAGACAAAAATCAATAAGGAAACAGTGGCTTTGAGTGATACAATAAACCAGATGGACTTAACAGATATATACAGAACATTCCACCCAAAAAAAATACCAGAATACCCAAACAAGCCAGATCTTTTCAAGTGCACACAGAACATTCTCTAGGATAGATAACATGTTAGACCACAAAGCAGTCTCAATAAATTTAAGAAGACTGAAATATCAAGCATCTTTTCTGACCACAACAGTATAGAACTAGAAATCAATTACAAGAAAACAACTGCAAAAAACACAAACACACAAGAAGCTGAAGAACATACTACTAGTAAACAACCAATAGGTCAAGAAAGAAGTCAAAGAGGAAATCAAAAAACACCTGAAGACAAATTAAAATGGAAATATAATGGTTCAATAGAGGGAAAGTTAGAGCAAGACAGGCTTAGCAGCAGAAACAAAAATCTCAAATAGTCTAACCATACACCTAATGGAATTAGAAAAAGAAAAAGAAAAGAAAAAAAAAGTTAGTAGAAAAAAAGAAACAATAAAGATCAGGGCAGAAATAAATGAAATAAAAACTAAAAAAAAAAAAAGTAGAAAAGATCAATGACACTAAAACCTGGCTTTTTGAAAAGATAAACAAGATTGATAAACTTTTAGCCAGACTCAATAAGAAGAGAACTCAAATAAATAAAATCAGAAATGAAAGAGGAAAAGTTATAACCAACACTGAAGAAACACAAAGGATTATAAGAGGGGCAGCCCTGGTGCTGCAGTGGTTTAGCGCCACCTGCAGCCCAGGGCGTGATCCTGGAGATCCGGGATTGAGTCCCATGTCGGGCTCCCTGCATGGAGCCTGCTTCTCCTCTGCCTGTGTCTCTGCCTCTCTTTCTCGCTCTCGCTCTGTGTCTCTCATGAATAAATAAAATAAAAAATCTTTAAAAAAAAAAAAAAGGATTATAAGAGACTACTATAAAAATTACATGGCAACAAACTGGATAACTTAGAAGAAATGGATAGATTCCTAGGAACATACAATCTTCCACGACTGAAGCAGAAAGAAAAGAAAATCTGAACAGATCAATTATGAGTAATGAAATTGAAATGGTAATCTAAAAACTTGCAAGAAACAAAAGTCCATAACCACCAGGTGGCTTCACAGGTGAATTCTACCAAACATTTGAAGAAGACTTAATACCTATCCTTCTCAAACTATTTCAAAGAAATAGAAGAGGAAGGAATGCTTACCAATTCATTTTATGAGGCCAGCATTAGGCTGAGATCAAACCTAGACAAAGATACTACAGAAGAAAAAGAAGAAGAAAATGACAAACCAATAGCTCTGATGATCACAGATGCAAAATCCTCAACAAAAGGTTAGCAAATAAAATTTAACAATACATTAAAAAGATCAGGGACGCCTGAGTGGCTCGGTGGTTGGGCATGTCTGCCTTCAGCCGGGGGCGTGAACCTAGAATCCAGGACAAAGTCCCGCTTCAGGTTCCCTGCATGGAGCCTGCTTCTCTCTCTGCCTGTGTCTCTCATAAATAAATAAAAATAAAATCTTAAAAAAAAAACATTCACTACAATCAAGTGAGATTTTTCAAGAGATGCAAGGATGGTGCATTATGTACAAATCAGTCAACATGATACGTCACATTAAAATGAAGGATAAAAATCATAGGAACATCTCAACAGATGCAGAAAAGAATATGATATTCATTCATGATAAAAACTCTCAACAAAGTGGGTATCAAGAGCACATACCTCAACATAAGACAACATGTGAAAAACCTGCAGCTAACAACATATTAAATTATGAAAAGCTAAAAACTTTTCCTTTAAAATCAAGAACAAGACAAGGATGTCTACTCATGCCACTTTTATTCAATGCAGTTCTGAAGTCCTAGCCATAGCAATTAGGACAAGAAAAAGAAATAAAGGACATCTAACAAGGAAGAAGTAAAACTGTCATTATTTGCTGATGACAAAAAAAACAAATAATCTGATTAAAATAGGCAAGAGGACCTGAAGAGACATTTTTCCAAAGACGACATACAGATGGCCAACAGACACATGAAAAGATGCTCAACATCATTCTAATTATCTGGGAAATGCAAATCAAAATCACAATAAGATATCACCTCACACCAGTCAGAATGTAAAAACAAGAAATAGTG
The DNA here is from genome assembly GCF_905146905.1 of Nyctereutes procyonoides. Lineage (NCBI taxonomy): Eukaryota > Metazoa > Chordata > Mammalia > Carnivora > Canidae > Nyctereutes > Nyctereutes procyonoides. The sequence goes on from NW_026575120.1 coordinate 14,367,717, forward strand.
TTAGTCATGATGTGGAGAAAAAGAAACATTTGTGCACTGTTGGTGAGAATGTAAACTGGTACAATTGCAATAGAAAACAGTATAGAAGGCAGCCTGGGTGGCTCAGTGGTTTAGCGTAGCATTCAGCCCAGGGCCTGATCCTGGAGACCCAGGATCGAGTCCTGTGTTGGGCTCCCTGCATGGAGCTTGCTTCTCCCTCTGCCCGTCTCTCTCTCTCTCTGTCTCTCATGAATAAATAAATAAAATCTTTAAAAAAAAAAAAAAAGAAAACAGTATAGAGGTTCATAAAACTAAAAATAGATACGATACAATCCAGTAACATCACTCTGGGCCAAAGAAAATAAAAACACAGGCCTCGGTAGCTTAGTTGGTTAAGTGTCTGCCTTTGGCTCAGGTCATAATCCCGGAGTCCTAGGATCAAGCCCCACATTGGGCTTGATCACATGAATAAAGATGTGATATATATACCCAGTAAAATAGCCATAAAAATAATGAAATCTTGCCATTTGGATAGATCTAGAGGATATTATGATAAGTGTGAAGTCAAAGACAAATACTATATGATTCCACTTATATGTGGTATCTAAAAAACACAAAATATGAGCAAACAAAAAAACAAAAACAAAAACAAAACACAAACCCAACCAAAAAACCCAGAAACTGCTTATAAACACACAAACTATTGGTTCCCAGAGAGGCAGGGGGTGGGAGTATAGGCAAAACAGATGAAGAGGATTATTAGGTACAAACTTTCAGTTGTAAAATAAGTAGGTCATGAGGATGAAAGTACAACATAGGAAATATAGTCAATGATATTTTAATAAATTTGTATGGTAACAAATGGTAACTATACTTACTGTGAAGAGCATTTTATAATGTAAATAATTGTTATATCATTGCATTGTACACCTTAAACTAATATTTTATGTCAACTATACTTCAATTTTAAAAAAAGGAAAAAAAAAAAAGAAAAGGTGCATTATAGGCAGGGGGAAAATATTTGCAAAACACATATCTTACAATTAACATCCTTTATTCTTACATTCTAGGAAATACGAAAAGATCCACTAAGGGTTTCTGGGCAAAAATGGGACAAGTGAATGACAGTTTAAATATTTGTTACTCCACAGATTACTTACTAATTGCAAACAGAAACACATACAATAGATCTGGCAGGCATTATTTTAAACAAGTGATTAAACATGGCATTACCAAAAGCGGGACAACCTGGCATTATGGGCCTCATCATGTGATTCATTAACACATCGTCATCTCCTAAGTATTCTTCCCAATGCTTAAACTAAATCTCACAATGAGGAAACAATCAGACAAATACAAAATATGGAACATTCTCTCAGGCAACTGGCCTGGGCTCTTCAAAAAAGCTAAAGTTATAAACGAACAAAAGAGGGAAAGATTCTTCTAGATTTTAAGAGATTTAACAACCAATGTAATGCATGAACTGTGATGAAATCATAAATTTAAATACACAAGTAAAAAAATGTATTTTGGAGAAAACTTAGAATTTCTATGGACTGGCCATTAAAAAATGGAGCTATTCATTCTCAAGGGTATGATAATAGTATTCGGTTTATATAAGAATGTCCTTATTCTTAGGAGAGCCATGCTGAAATATTTCAAGTGCCATGGGAGCACAACTTTCAAATGTCTCGGGATTTAAAAAGTACATATAAAAAGAGGCAAAATGTTAACCATTGGCTAATCTAGGTGTTGACCGTAATACTCTTTTAACTTCCCTAAACCATAAAAGTAAAAAGTTGGGAAAAAACAAAATAACTTGGTTAGGGTTTGGAAGAAATTTTGAAAAGAAAAAGCTCAGCTTCTTAAAGTGGTAAAAGCCTGCATTAAAACTTGGCACCATGGCACCTGGCTGGCTCAGTTGGTAGAGCATGCAACTCTTGATCTCTGAGTTGTGAATTCAAGCCCTGCATTAGGCATAGAGATTATTTAAAATCAAAACAAGACAAAACAAAAAAACAATTGACACCATATTCTGACCAAGCCAAATGTTCTACATTGTTACCTTTTCTAGAAAGTCAAAGCATGAATAGAGCCATGCTTTTTCATATTATACCTCCAAATGATACAATAATACAACCAAGAAAAGTTTTGGTAATTTTTAAAAGAAAGACATTTTAGGACTATAAATTCTCCTATATAGTGATTTTTGTGTGCACTGGAGTCTGACAGCTAGGTTCCAAACAGCACACACACCAATTGATCTAAATAGTTAAGACCTTGAGACGCCTGGGTGGCTCAGCGGTTGAGCGTGGGCCTTTGGCTCAGGGTATGGCGTGATCCTGGGATCCGGGATCCAGTCCCACATCGGGCCCCTTGCAAGGATCCTGCTTCTCCCTCTACCTATGTCTCTGCCTCTCTCTCTTTGTGTCTCTCAAGGATAAATAAATAAATTTTAAAAAAATAAATAAATAGACCTTAACGAATTAAATGGCTCTCTAGCAAGCACTGTGGTTGAAAATATAGGCTCAGAATCAAACTGCCAGGTTCAAAACCCAAATCTAAGGCTTATCAGCTATGTGACTTTGGCAACTTAATCACCTTAGATCTGTTTCCTTACCCAGAAACTGTTTATTTGTAATTGTCTACTTTATACAGAACTGTTGAAAGAATTAATAGTTAATCTGTGAGCAGTACTTTGGACAGTGCCTGGAGTATAGTTAGAGCTCAATACTTGTTGGCTATTATCAGCAGTCAGTGTGATGTTGGGTACACAGAACTTGTGAAAAACCTGATCTCCGGCCTAGAGGCATTTACAATCTCTTTAGTATACTAGATGAGATTTTATGGGCAAGAGTCATAAAATAGTAAATAATGTGAACAACATGAATCAGAAGGTGACTAAGAATTAAATTGTGTAACCATCACAATTAAAACTGACATTTAAGAAGAACAATGTTCACTAGGCAAGGAGGCATTCGGGCCATGAAAGACAGGCAGGATTTGGAAGTTAGGCGTTTTGCACCCTCTAATTTTAAAACCACTCAGTATAGGCCACCAAAAATCCTTACACCTTTATCCTTAATAAATCCCTAATAAAGATGGTATGTTTTATTTTTTTGTATTACTAAAATAAAAATAATAATGAAGGCTAACATTTGAGTGCTTATTATGTCAAACCATCCTCACTGCTTCACGTTTATTTTTTACTCCTTTTTACCCCCTTTTGAGTAAATAATGATGCCTATTTTACAAATGAAACACAAAGAGCAGAATGACTAACTTGCTCATAGACAGACATCCCATAAATCAAAGCCTCTCTGTTCCACAGCGATAGCTCTTAACAAGTAAACTAATTTCTCAAAATCTCTAAGTATATAAATAGCAACAATAACAGCAAAAATACATTTTACACTTCACACTTCCCCAGTCTCACTCCCCAGAATTAAAGTTTGGTGGAAGAGGGGATCCCTGGGTGGCTCAGCGGTTTGGCGCCGGCCTTTGGCCCAGGGTATGATCCTGGAGTCCCGGGATCGGGTCCCACATCGGGCTCCCTGCATGGAGCTTGCTTCTCCCTCTGCCTGTGTCTCTGCATCTATCTGTGTCTCTCATGAATAAATAAATAAAATCGAAAAAAAAAAAAAAAGTTTGGTGGGAGACTAAATAATGGTAGTTTGGCCAGCAGAGCACTCAAAAGCCCTCCAAGCAAGGTCTCTCTACCTAGGTCTCCAGTCACTTCTGTACACTAGTAATGTTAGACTACTGGGAATTAGTATACACACGATGATTTCATACCACTGTGCCTTTACCAATGTAATCTCTGATACCTAATACCCCTTTTATACCTTTTTTTGCTTGACTTTTAACCATCTTCTGAGCTCGGAAAGCCATTTTCAATAAGTAGTCCCTTAAGCTCTAGGTTAGTCTGAGTAACTTTCCTTTATGTTCCTAAGATACACTATATATATATATACCTCTTAAAATAACTCAGAAAAAAATCTGTTTATGTGATTTTCTTTTAAAAAAAGGAAGTAATTTTATTTATCCATGTGTCCCTAAAGAGCCCAAAGTGAAGGCTAAGAGGTGGGGCTTAATGAGTATTTAAACTGAAATGTATAAACTCAAGGGAGTTATTACACATAAACAAAATGCTTTACACAGTTGTTGAGGATCTTTCCATGCAGAATATAAGAGAATATAAACACGGTTATAGTCTCCACAGGTAATATCCTTGACAAAATTTGACTGATAACTGCTTACCTAGCCACTACAGATCATCCGTAGTTCTGGGCTAAACTTACCCAAAAGGTTTAAAGCCCCAAGGGACTGGAATGAAATCAAATCAATTTCCAGAGTCTATCAACCCAACAAAAGACCAAAAGATATCAAAAATTTCAAATAAGCATATTTACTTAAAACCCTAGAGTTATTAAAACTATAGATCTGAAATTCAGAATGTAGAAGGTCTCAAAAAACAATTTTCAGTCACAGTTAGTTGAATAGGCATGAATACCAATCTTAATTTTCTGAACTTATTCCAGTAATTACCAACCATCCTAAAACACAAAGCTACATGATATAAAACATTAGAAATGTTATGGCTAAAACAATAGGGGAATATAATGAATGTAATTTCTACAACAGGGAGGAAGGGAATGGTCTTCCTTTATCCCAGGTAAACAAGGGATCCAGATGTTTTTTATGTGAAGTGTTGCAAGGAACATTTCTCAAGGTTTATGATAAACTCACAGTTTATATGTGTTTCTATAGTAACAGGAATGGAGTACACAATTTTATTTATTTTAAATAAAATAAATAGTTTTATAGTTTATTACTATAGTAATGAACCAGTAATGCTGCTTCTTGAAAACCTGGCATTTTTATTGTTTGGTAATTTCTGCAACAAAACGTTATTTAAAAAAAAAATTTAAACCTATAATGTTTAAAAATTAAGGGTAATTTTCTCCTGGAGCAAAAACTTGAAATGTAGTACATAAAAGCAAGCTTAAGTATACACTCTTTGGGGTATAACAAGAGAAAGCTACCAAATATACTGACATACTGATTTCTAACAAAATGATCACTCATGTTTGACAATTAGATCTTGTATTTGAAATCAATTTAATACAAACACACATACTTGATCACCCCCCCAAAAACCTCTTAACTATAACTCATTGACAGAATATGAAGATTTCTAGATACTGCATCAAGGGAGGTTTTTTCTAAAATTTTATTTATTTATTTATTTATTTATTTATTTATTTATTTATTTATTTAGAGAGAGAGAGAGAGAGAGAGAGAGAGAGAGAGAATGCAAGAGAGAGCACAAGTGGGGCCTGGGGAGAACAGAGGGAGAAGCAGGCTCCCTACTGAGCAGGGACCCAGGACCCCAGGATCATGACCTAAGCCAAAGACAGACACTTAACTGACTGAGCCACCCAGGTGAGATTTTCACCATATTATTTTACCCTCCAAATTTACACCAAAAAGAAAATGAGAGAGGGGAATTAATATTTTTTTTAAATATGGTTCATTGGCGCACCTGGGTGGGTCAATCATGGTTATGTTTGTCTTCCACTTGGGTCATGATCCCAGGGTCCTGGAATCAAGCCCCACATGGGATCTCTGCTCAGCTGGGAGCCTGCTTCTCTTTCTCCCTCTCCCTCGGCCCCGCTCCCCAGCCCCTGCTAGAGCTCTCTTTCAATCAATCAATCAATCAATCAATCAATCAAATATAGTCCATTATTTTCAGTACATAGGTTTTCTGGGTGAAACCTGAGACTCGGGCAGCCCAGGTGGCTCAGCGGTTTAGCGCCGCCTTCAGCCCGGGGTGCGATCCTGGAGACCTGGGATCAAGTCCCATGTGGGGTTCCCAGCATGGAGCCTGATTCTCCCTCTGCCTGTCTCTCTCTCTCTCTCTCTCTCTCTCTCTCTCTCTGTGTGTGTCTCTCATGAATAAATAAATAAAAAATCTTAAAAAAAAAAAAAAAGAAACCTGAGATTCTTTAAGGTTAAAATTTGAGAAATATGCTTAATCTATAAGAAGGGTGCCTTGGGACGCCTCGGTGGCTCAGTGGCTAAGCATCTGCCTCAGAGAATGATTCCGGAGCTCTAGGATCAAGTCCCGCATCAGGCTCTCTGCATGGAGCCTACTCCTCCCTCTGCCTGTGTCTCTGCCTCTCTCTGTCTCCCATGAATAAATAAATAAGATTTAAAAATAAATAAATAAGATTAAAAATATATATATATATATATGAAGGGTGCCCAATTCCATTAATGCCAGGGGTTTATTTTTTTTTTTTAAGATTTTATTTATTTATTCATGAGAGACACGGAGAGAGAGAGAGGCACAGAGACACAGGCAGAGGGAGAAGCAGGCTCCATGCAGGGAGCCCGACATGGGACCTGATCCCGGGTCTCCAGGATCACACCCTGGACTGAAGGCGGTGCTAAACCGCTGAGCCACTGGGCTCCCCAATGCCAGGGTTTTAAAAGAGACTTCATTCTTTTTGGTTCTGTGTTCTATTCAGATTTTAATTTAATGATATGATCAGAATGATCCTTTGACTATAAGTTAAATTCTGTACTGCCCATTTTGGTTTTCATAATTTAAAAATCATTTAATTATTAATAATGTAGTAACAAAGGTGTATTATTAAAAAAAGAACAGAGGTTTGTTTTTGTTTTATTATATCTGCTTTAAAACTACAAGGAATGCCTGGGTGGCTCAGTGGTTGAGCATCTGCCTTTGGCTCAGGGCGTGATCCTGGAGTTCTGGGATCAAGTCCCATATCGGGCTCCCTGCAGGGAGCCTGCTTATGTCTCTGACTCTGTGTCTCTCATGAATAAATAAATTTTTTTTAAATTAAAAAAATAGGGGATCCCTGGGTGGCGCAGCGGTTTGGCGTCTGCCTTTGGCCCAGGGCGCGATCCTGGAGACCCGGGATCGAATCCCACGTCGGGCTCCCGGTGCATGGAGCCTGCTTCTTCCTCTGCCTGTGTCTCTGCCTCTCTCTCTCTCTCTCTCTCTCTGTGACTATCATAAATAAATTTAAAAAAAAATTTTTTAAAAATTAATTAATTAATTAATTAAAAAAATAAAACTACAAGCTATTCAAGAGGACCTGGGTGTCTCAGTCAGTTAAGCGTCTACCTTTGGCTCAGGTCATGATCTCAGGGTCCTGGGATCAAACCCCATGGGGGTGGACTCCTTGTTCAGCAGGGAGTCTGCTTCTCCCTCTCCCTCTGGCCTTGCCCCTACCCAGGTTCATGCTCTCTCTCACACTCTCTTTCAAATAAATTTTAAAACAAAACAGAACAACCTTTAAGCCATTTGACCTTTTTGGAAGTAAGCAGGAAATAAATGTTATTAAGGAAACCAAACACACACCTTTAAAAAATCATCGAACATAAACTGCTACCAATAAGCATAAACAGGATATAAATTACACTAAAAATCAATTTTCTTCCTTCACAAGCCTTCCTACATTTTAACTTCAAAAAATAAAAATCAAGGGTGAGGGTGGAGATTACAAGAAAAAAAAAAAAGAAAAAAAATCAACCATTTGGTTCTAAGAACTTGACCACACCTCTATAGAACCAAAAAGGAAATGAATAACAATGTTTACCTTTTATTCACTAAAAGCAGCCAGAATTGATAATATCTAATCTAGCTCTGTTATAGACAAAAGACAATAACCAAATCTGGTACAGTGACTACACAACTCAATATCAATCTTTCAAACAAAAAGGGTCCTGCTTGAAAATTTTTAGCAAGGAAACAGAAATAAAATTACAAATGGAAGTAGTTGTTCCATTTGTCTTTACATGATCTTATCCTTTATGGGAACAAAAAATTTATCAGATTATAAGATGTACTCTTTTATCCACAAACAAAAGTACTTTTAATAGTATCTAAGTGTTACATAGTTGGTAGTCACAGCTAACCACAGCTGTAACCACAGTGGTATAGCAGCACATTATTTCTGACTGAAATTTGGGCATTTTCTCTCAATTTGTTAAATTCCCATGGATTTTATGCTTGGACTTCTGAAACTTTGAGATGATGCTAACTCTTCTGGTACTTAACAAATTTTTAGTTTCCCTCTGACATTTTTAATGAAAATTGGAGGATGTCAAAATTATGAGGTTTGAAAAGACTGCTGGTCAAACTTCTGAAGCATTTAAAGACATTTATTACAATTCTGGTTGAGACTAACTCTTTGAAAGTTTAATGCTATGACTTAGGGGAAAACAACTTTTCTGAACTATGTTTCAGTCATTATACTAATAAAGCATCAATTCTCCAAATGACACAAAAGCCTCACAACATTTTAGTATGTTAAATAAATGTTCTATATTAGTAAACCTTATCTGGGTATCTTGACTTAAAGGTACTTTCCGTGGCAGCCTTTTAAAAAGAACTCTCAGCTGCTGACTAATTTCTGAGTTAAACTGGAAAATCTGCTTGCATTAAAAAATAAACAATTCAGGAGAGAATGTTTTCTCTTTATATTTTCATGTGATTTTACTCACTTATCCACCAAGATATAAAGCAAATTGTATCATTTTTATACAATTACAGACAACATCCAAATCAAAGTAGTCTCACTCCATCTATGTCTAATAAACTCAAGATGTATCAACAGATGAACAAAATCCTTGTAGAATTTGCTACATGACATTTACTCATTACTAACTAAGCAAAGTGCAAGATTAGCCACATTCTTCAATAATGGAGAAATACAATGTGAATTTGATGCTTAAACAATAAAAACAAAACAAATAAATACTAGTAAGATTTTCTCTTCTTTCTCCCCCACTAAGGTACAGTATTTTTGTTCTACTTTCTTAGACAGTATTATTCCTAGAGAATGTCCCGCTAATCTATCAATTTTACTCAATTTAAATAAGAATGCTATCATCAAAGGCTACATATTGTATGATTCCATTGGTATGACATGTCCAGAATAGGCAAATTCATAGCAACAGAAGATTAGTGGTTGCCAGGGACTGGGAGGATGGAGAAATGGAGGCTGACTGCTAATGGGTATGGGATCTCTCCTTGAGGTGATGAAAATGTTCTGGAATTAAGGGTGACGGTTGCACAACTTTGTGGATATACTAAAAACCACAGAATTGTATAAGGGAGAATTGTATGATATGTGAATGATATCTTGAAAAAAAATGCTCTAAAAGCATCAAGAAAGCACTGGTGTATGTTTCCCAACAATAAAGTCTATAATATCCATTCAAAGGATGACTGGTTTGGGACGCCTGGGTAGCTTGGCAGCTGAGCGTCTGCCTTCAGCTCTGGGCATGATCCTGGAATCCCGGGATCGGGTCCTGCATCAGTCTCCCTGCATGGAGCCTGCTTCTCCCTCTGCCTGTGTCTCTGCCTCTCTTTCTCTCGCTGTCTCTTATGAATGAATCAATGAATCAATGAATCAATAAATAAATACAATCTTAAAAAAAAAGAATGACTGGTTTGTACACACATTAAATATGCTTAAAATAAAAAGCTTTATATTTAAGCTACAGTAATTAAAAGGTGAGATGCTGGCAAACAGTAAGATCCTAGGCCAGCCCGGGTGGCTCAGCAGTTTAGTGCTGCCTTCAGCCCAGGGCCTGATCCTGGAGACCTGGGATCGAGTCCCATGTCGGGCTCCCTGCATGGAACCTGCTTCTCTCTCTGCCTCTCTCTCTCTCCCTCTGTGTCTCTCATGAATAAATAAATAAAATCTTAAAAAAAAATCTAAACAAAAACAAAACAGTAAGATCCTAGACACAGATCCAAGCCTGTATGGAATTTGGCATGTAACTGAAGCAGTTACACATTAGTGAGGATAGAAGATTCAAAGAATGGGATGGATAAGTGCTTATCCATGTAGGAAAAAAATTAGATCCTCACCATATAGGATACTAACTCCAGATGGGTTAAAGATCAAATATAAAAGGTAAAACTTAAAAACTTTTATGAAAAAACAAAAAACAGGGATCCCTGGGTGGCTCAGCGGTTTAGCGCCTGCCTTTGGCCCAGGGCGCGATCCTGGAGTCCCAGGATCGAGTCCCACGTCAGGCTCCCGGAATGGAGCCTGCTTCTCCCTCCTCCTGTGTCTCTGCCTCTCTGGCTCTCTGTGTGCCTATCATAAATAAATAAATAAATAAATAAATAAATAAATAAATAAATAAATAAATAAATAAATAAATAAATCTTAAAAAAAAAAGAAAAAACAAAAAATAGAACAGGAGATTTTTTTTTTTTTAAGATTTTTATTCATTCATGAGAGACACACACAGAGAGAGGAAGAGACATAGGCAGAGGGAGAAGCAGGCTCCATGCAGGGAGCCAGATGTGGGACTGGATCCCGGGTGTCCAGGATCACACCCTGGGCTGAAGGCGGCGCTAAACCACTGAGCCACCCGGGGTTGCCCAGAATAGGAGATCTTTACGACTCAAATGATAACAAGTATAAAAGTGATTAATAAAATCAGAATCTTACTTAAAAAAAAAAACAAAACAAAAAAACAAAAAACTGTGCGCCAAAGTTACAACACAAGTGAAAAGACAAGCCCCCAGATGGGGAGAAGATAAAACGCAATGCATAAAACAAAGCTGCTTTCTACCTTCAAACCTTCTTCCAAATCTACCTATTTCTTGCAATGTTCACTGGCTCTGCCTTATCATTTTTCTTCTAGATTAGAGCATCAACTTCCAAACTGTTCTTCCTGCTTCTCAAGGTGTCCACCTTCAATCTGCTCTCTGTAGCACTGACACTATTTAAAAACAAAAGCAAAAAAACTCAACTTCCCATGGCTCTCCATGCTTAGGATAAAATCCAAAGAGCAGAAGACTCTTCTTGATTTGCCCACTGTCCGGCCTCCTCTCCTGTTGCTGCAGCTTTCTCACCTTGCCCTCCACTATTCTAGCACCTCCTCTCTCAGCTCAGGGGCACGTGGGTGGCTCCATCGGTGAAGCATCTGCCTTTGGCTCAGGTCATGATCCTGGAGTCCCAAAATCAATCAATCCCTGCTTTGGGCTCGGAGCTCAGCAGGGAGTCTGCTTGAGGATTTCTCTCCCTCTGCCCCTCCTCCTGCACACATTTTTTTTCCTCTAAAATAAATAAATCTTAAAAAAAGAAAAAAAAAAAGCTTTCTTGGCTTAGCATCACAGGTTCCAAATATCTAGATTATTAGAAGGATCTTTCTTGATATGTTGCAAAACTAAATTATAAGCATTAATGAAAGCACACTACATAATTCATGGAAATAAAAACAATTCAGACACTGGACAATATAAAAAGACTAGAACTCTATGTTAAGGATGTGGGACTACTTCATCTCTGAATCCCCAGACCAACAACCATGCCTGACACATTATCAATAAACAAATCAATTGTATAACAAAAGGAAGTATCACAGTAAGGGGCCATAGGATTGGCTTAACAATGGTAGATATTTTAATGAGTTCTAACCATTTGCTAGTTTTACTGAAATGCCACAGGCTGTTTGTTAGCAGAATGCATTTAGAACTGACTATATAGATTTGTTTTTTCCTTCTTAAAAAAGGTCATGAATAAAGCTGGAATGTATCTGCACTATAATTATACATCCAACACAAAACTAAACTAGAAACAGATAATCAGGTCACTAAGAGGGAAACACAACAAAACAAAATTTGCCCCAATTATTTTTAAGCTTTTTCTAGGGATCCCGGGGTGGCGCAGTGGTTTAGCACCTGCCTTTGGCCCAGGGCGCCATCCTGGAGACCCAGGATTGAATCCCACGTCGGGCTCCCGGTGCATGGGGCCTGCTTCTCCCTCTGCCTGTGTCTCTGCCTCTGTGTGTGTGTGTGTGTGACTATCATAAATAAATAAATAAATAAATAAATAAATAAATAAATAAATAAATAAATAAATAAATAAAATTTTTCTAAAGTTATTATGTAAGCTTATTATATTTTATCAAGTAATCTTTTCATTAGAAACAAGAGAAGATACTTTTTAAAAAAGATTTTATTTGAGAAACAGAAAGGGGAGAGGGAGAGGAAAAAGCAGACTCCATGCTGAGCAGGGAGTCTGACACAGGGCTCAATCCCATGACTCTGAGATCATGACCTGAGCTGAAATCAAGAGCAGGGTGCTTAGCCAACTAAGCCACTCAGGTGTCTCCAGAGTAGAAGATACTTGATTAAATGCTGAAAATACAGAGTATACACACATCACACACAGAATTACTGACTGACAAAGAGATTTTTCTCCCAGGAAACTAAATGTTTACATGACACTCACTACCATGAATCTAATAATTCTACAAGCATATATAAATTATTAATATATTAGGGTTCATATTTTTTAAAATAGTAGGTTATAATCAAATAAATGTCTTTTAATGTATAAAATCTGAAGTCATGGGACACCTGGGTGAGTTAGCCAACTCTTTGTTTCAGCTCAGATCATGACCTCAGAGTGGTGACATGAGCTCCGTGTGGGGCACCACACTCAGTGTGGAGTCTGCTTGAGATTCTCTCTCTCTCTCTCTCTCTCTCTCCCTATGCCTCTCTCCCTCCCCTTGCTCTCTTTCTAAAATAAATAAATCTTAAAAAAAAACCTACAGTCACTATGAATGATATCAAGAGAAACTGTTACAATATTACCACCATTGAGCATAACACATGATAAGAATCCAGAACTCTAATGACTTTCCTTTTTCCAAATCATTTAGAGATGAATACAAAACTTGTACTAAACACAAAATCAATTTATATTAGAATACCAAGCTACATTTGAGGTGTCTTTGAGTAATGTTAGCATTCAGAGAACTGCCAAATGTGTTCAGATATCTGAAATTCATATTTATCTTTAATTTCCAAGGCAAACAGTAGCAGTGCCATCTTTAATCATGGGAAAACCAACCAACCATCAAAATCAAAGTAAACTGACCCTTGAACAACATAGGGGTTAGGGGCTAATGCCTAGTGCAGTCAAAAATCTGCATATAACTTTTGACTTGCCAAAAATTTAATTACTAATGACCTATTTTTTTAAAAGATTTATTTATTCATGAGACATACAGAGCACAGAGAGAGAGGCAGAGACACAGACAGAAGGAGAAGCAGACTCCCTGCAAGGAGCCTAAAGCAGGATTCAATACACAGACCGGGATCACCCCTGAGCTGAAGGTAGATGCTCAACTGTTGAGCCACCCAGGCATGCCACTAATGACCTACTGTTGACCTTACTGATAACATAAACAGTTAACACATATGTTGTATGTTACATGTATTACATATTGTATTTTTTCAATAAAATAAGCTAGAGAAAAACGTTTGGCTATTAAAATACAGTCAAGGGCAGCCCCGGTGGTGCAGTGGTTTGGCGCCCCTTGCAGCCCGGGGTGTGATCCTGGAGACCCAGGATTGAGTCCCATGTCGGGCTCCCTGCATGAAGCCTGCTTCTCCCTCTGCCTGTGTCTCTGCCTCTCTCTCTCTCTCTCTCTCTGAATAAATAAATAAATAAATCTTTTAAAAAATAAATAATAAAATAAATAATAAAATACAGTCAAAAGCACAGACCAAAATTGCAGCATTAGTGTTTGCTGTAAACAGGACTTCAACTTCATAATCTAAAATTAGGCAGACAAAATTTAAATACGTAATGTTCTTTGGAAATCTCATCAAACTGTTGTGTTATGCTAATCTCTAAAATCACTAACATTTCCCAAAAGTCAAATATGACTTACCAAATCAAATTTGGTCTTTTGTATCTAGACTTTATATAACTCATTGATCAAGAAGTAATACAAAATTTAAATATATGACTGAGAATTAGACTAAGAAAGCAACACACTTATCATTAAGTTCACACTCCAAAACGGGGTTTTCCACCTTCAGCACTACTAACATTTTGGGCCAGATAATTTATTGTGGGGGGCTGTCATGTGCACTAAAAATGTGTAGTAGCATCCCAGCTTCTACCGACTAAATGACAGTAGTACCCCCTGCTAGTACTAATAATCAAAAATGTCTCCAGACATCAGCAAATGTCCCCATGAAGGCAAAATCACCTCAGGTTGAGAACCACCGCACTAAAATGACGTTAACTAAAATGTAAATGCTTACTATCTCTGAAAGGAATTACGGATGAGTTGTTTTCTTTTTTTACTTTACAACTTTTATAGATTATATAATTAGCATATAAAATTTTAATACATTTTTCAAATGAAAAAATACAATTTACTAACTATAATTATACTAATTAATATTAATATTGATATTAATATTTATTCAGCTTGTATCCAATTTTTTAATGACTAATGGTCACAGATGTTTTCACAAATATGAAACATTTGGATGGAAGTATTCAAAATGTTTAAAAAAAATACCTGCAACTCAGAATAGACGCACAATTTTATCTATATAGGAATCTCTTGAAATTTCAAATGAAAAATATTTTAAAGATGCTTTGAGTAAAACATCATCATTTACTGAGCACTTATGACATCTTGTTCCAAGTGCGTTACAAGAATTACAACATTTAGCCATCAGAAAAACTCTGTAAAGTGAACATTAGCATCTCCATTTTACAGTTGTGGAAACTGAAAAACAGGTTAAGTGGCTTGTCCAAGGTCACACACATAAGTGATAGAGCCAGGAGTCAAATCCAGACAGTCAGTCTTACTTCACTACCTGCACTGTTTACCACGTTATACTGTCACTGACCATTAATCCACTTTTCTGTCATGTCTGTATTAGTTCAGAAAGGCAATGTTTATTGCTTCAAAAAAACATCATTACTGTAATTAACAAAGCCAACATCTTCAACATAGAGGCTATGATAAAATAATGCCCCCCTACCACATGCCCATATTCTAACCCCTAGAACCTATTACCTTATGTGGTAAAGGGGACTCTGCAGATGTAAGTAAGGATCTTACAACGGAAAGAGTATCTTGGATTATCTATATGGAGCCAATGTAATCACAAGGATCCTTGTAAGTGAAAAAGGAAGGGAGAAGAGTCAGAGTTGGAGATCTGAAGACATTACATTGGCTTTGAAAACACAGGAGGGGAATCATAAGCCAAAGAATGCAGGCAGCCTCTGGAAGCTGGAAAAGTCAAGAAAACAGATTCTTCCCTAGAGCCTCCAAAAGGAATCACCTTACTGAAATCTTGATGTTAGCCCCATGAGACTTCTGACATCTAGAACTGAGAGATAGTGATCTGTTGTTTCAAATTTTGTTGTGTTTAAGCCACTAGGTTTGACATCATTTGTTACAGAGGCAACAAGAAACTAATAGAGTCTTCACTGAAAGCATTTCTAAACACTCGTTTTGTTGTCCTTAGTTCCATTGCCATCCCTATAAAGCATATAACAGGGAGAAGGGAAATTACCATAGATTCATGAACTTAAGATTTGGGGAACCTCAAACAGAAATATCATTTTAGGGCAGGCTGGGTGGCTCAGCGGTTTAGCGCCGCCTTCGGACCAGGGCATGATCCTGGAGCCCGGGATTAAGTCCCACATCGGGCTCCCTGCATGGAGCTTGCTTCTCCCTCTGCCTGTGTGTCTCTGCCTCTGTGTGTGTGTGTGTGTGTGTATGTGTGTGTGTGTCTCATGAATAAATAACTAAAATCTTTTAAAAAATAAATAAAATAAAAAAGTTATTTGAGAGATAAAGAGAGAGTGCTCTTGCAAGTAGCACATACAAGTGTGTGCGGGGGTGCGCAGAGGGAGGGGAAGAAGCAAACTCCTCCCTGAGCAGGGAGCAAGGCAGGGCTTGATCCCAGGACTCTGAGATCATGACCTGAGCCAAAGGCATACACTTAACTGACTGAGCCACTTAACTGACGGATACGGCTTTAGGCCCCTAAAGTACTGTTTTTAAGTTTTCAATTTCTGACAACTAAAATTACTGAGCCATACTGACTTTTGCGAACAACTTTCACCAAAGTATGTAGAGGATGGTTGAGAAAATGTGCAGTAGTAAAGATAGCACTATGGTAAAAGCCATTTAAAAAATCTATTAATTTAAACATAGGATAGCCAGTTAAAAAAGAAAAGCCTTGCATAGCCCTCCAAAAAAAACTATATCACATCAGTGCTTTTCTAATGAATAACCTCTGGATGGAAATACATTTTGTAAAGGTAAATAACAATAAGTTCCCTAAATAAAAAGGCTTTCATTCACATCTTAAAACACTACCTATTTAAGAATATGTATAAATAAAAATAAAATCCTTTCCACACTGGGACCGTGGGTGGCTCAGTGGTTAAGCATCTGCCTTTGGCTCAGGGTGTGATCCTGGAGTGCTGGGATCAAGTGCCACCCCAGCCCCCAATAAAGCTGTGGGGGGGGCGGCAGCTTCTCCCTCTGCCTCAATCGGGGCAGCTGCTTCTCCCTCTGCCTCAATCTCTGTGTCTCTCATGGATAAATAAAATCTTAAAAAAAAAAAAAAAAAAAAACCTTTCCACACTTACCACGTTGGCATTTAAAAATCAGAAATTAAATCACCTAATTTACTGTAAGAGAATCTTTGATTTCCGACTACTTTTTAAAAAGTATTTTATTTATTTATTTGAAAAAGTGAGAGAGAACACACAAGCAGGGGTAATGGCAAAAGCAGACTCCCCAGTGAGCAAGGAGCCTGATGTGGGGGTTCAATCCCAGGACCCCAGGATCATGACCTGAGCCAAAGGCAGATGCTTAACAGTGAGCCACCCAGACAATCCGATTACTTGCAGATAAGTCATTATCAGCCAAATACTGTTTATATCAGTTAAAGTGCCTATGTCCCCTACACAGCGATGTTCATCCATAGACCATAAGTCAAAACAACACATCGGAAAATCAGGAGTAGGCAGGCAGTTCTCGTGGAATGGTTCTCCTACCATTCTAACCAATGGTATAACAAATGACTTTGAGTAAACTCCTTAATCTCTAAGAGGTTAGGACATGAGGCTAAATACTCAAAAACTGACTATAGAAATATTTTCTCACTTTTCATTTTGTCAACTCTATGATGTTTTAGGTGGATGGGATTCGTTTACTACATATATGTATGTCCAGACAAAAGTTTGTTTTTAAAATAAGAGTTCCCAAAGAAACATTTCTATACAAAATCATTCTATACCACTAATCACCTTCAATTAGCCACACCAAAATCAAAAGATAATTAAAAGCTGAGTCTCACCTTGCCCATTCCTAATTTCAAGTGGTATGTTATTCCAGATATATACCTTATTCCTCACAGAATCCTTGATTTTGTCTTGTGACATGGTTCATTACTGAACAGCAACTATAAGCCAGACCCGTTCTAAATCCTCAGAAAGCAGGGCAGCCCTGGTGGCGCAGCGGTTTAGCGCCGCCTGCAGCCTGGGGTGTGATCCTGGGGACCCTGGACCGAGTCCCACATCGGGCTCCCTGCATGGAGCCTGCTTCTCCCTCTGCCTGTTCCTCTGCCCCTCTCTCTCTCTCTGTGCCTCTATGAATAAATAAATAAAATCTTAAAAAAAAAATCCTCAGAAATCAAAGGAAATCACATTCTGATCTCATGGAACTTAATTAAGCAAGAAAACTTCAGATAGTGATAAGCTACTATAAAATAGTAATAGGTAATAGGATACAATGACTGAAGGGGGCTAGATGGTACAAAGAGGATTCACAGGATCAAAACCAGGAATTAATCATATATAAAGATTTGAAGAGGACAAGTAAAGAGGTGATCATCAGGCATATCTTTTTATTTCCTTTCAATTTCTCTTTGTTTCAGAGGCTTCTGAGATATGACTATAGTAAAAAGGTTTAAATAATAGTTTAGTCAAGTATTTCATGTAATATGAAAAGTTTAAGCTGTATATTTTTTTAATGATTTTATTTATTTATTCATGAGAGACACACAGAGTGAGGGACAGAGACATAGGCTCTAACTTAGCTGCGTGAATTCTGAAGAGATACATCTTTAGGCTTCTATGGAGGTTGTATTAGGTGACCCAGATAACTGAAATGACCCCAAACAATGGGAAACTGGACTGTGATTCCTCCTAGTTATCAATAAATAGATGTATGGTTTGAATTTTCATTCTGACAGTATATGTGGTTTTTTAAAAATTAACTTTAGGCCTTACTTACCATATTAACATTACATAAAGATGTTCTTTGTTTTTTTTTTTTTTTTAAGTAGACTCCACATCCAGCATGCAGTCCAACACAGGGCTTGAACTCATGATCCTGAGATCAAGACCTAAGTTGAGACCGAGTCAGGTGCTTAACTGACTGAGCCACCCAGTGTCCCCTGCCCTTTTTTTTTTTTAAGTAGATTTTACTTTTAAGTAATCTCTACACTCAAAGTGGGGCTCAAACTCAGGACCCCAAGATCAAGAGTCACAAGCTCTTCCAACTGAGGCAGGCACCCCTAGATGTTATTTGAAAGAAAGAACAATTATTTGAAATTCACAACCAATATCTACGTAAATAAAATTGAAGAAGGTAAGATCAGCACAACCACTGGATTTCCTTCTACAGAAATCTCTAATCAAGGTGTGTTAGAGAAGTGTATATTTTCTTCTAATTTTTAATTTTTCTGAGTCTACACTAATAAAAGAGCAACACTATTTTTAAATGCATAACTGTGCTACCCCACAATCTGTTTAACTCTAGTGTTGTTGCCCTAAATATTTTTTGAAATTTTCACTTAAAATTTTTCAATAAGGGGCATCTAGGTGGCTCAGTTGGTTAAGTGTCTGCCTTTGGCTCCCTCCTCAGTGGGGAGCCTGCTTCTCCCTCTCCCTCTCCCCTTGCTTGTGCTCTCTACTCTAATAAATAAATAAAATCTTAAAAAAATTTTTTCCCAGGAATGGATGACAGTTAAGGATATTAAAATATCCTGTATTAGGAAGTGACCTGCATGAAATGAAACACAATTAATGAAATACGAAAAACAAAAAAACAAAAAACAACCACACGACCCTATATTGTATTTCACTGAACTAGAAAGTGTGTCATTAAATATGATTACACAAATTTCATTTGACTATGATTTCATTGTTATACAATATTTTGGGCTGCTTTGTAGTTATTTTTTCCTGACAAAACCACAGTACTACTGAACTGCCTTGTACCAATACAAAACTTACTAGTAATAAATCCTATTTCCCTTATCTATTTGGTTTAACCTCA
Organism: Nyctereutes procyonoides; assembly: GCF_905146905.1. Lineage (NCBI taxonomy): Eukaryota > Metazoa > Chordata > Mammalia > Carnivora > Canidae > Nyctereutes > Nyctereutes procyonoides. Next base: position 14,386,875 of record NW_026575120.1, read on the forward strand.
ACTGTCTTCACTTCGTTCTTGACCACACCCAGCAACAATAGACATGGTATTACCACTTGAAAATTTAAATTATTTTTCAGTCCCTTACATCAAGGGTACTGGCTCACACTGAAAATTACTACAAACTAAGGAATTTCTATCAGTCACCTTGTTCCATTCACTATAAAATCTAGTAAACTAACAAGTTGATCCACATATTTTCCTTTCTCTTTCACCAACAAACTTTTAAGTTATAGTCCAGTGGTTCCTGAGACTGGTTCTTAAAATTGTGCAAATATTCAAATGTGACTTTATTTTACACTATATTCTGTTTCCCACAGCACAGCAAAAAGAGAAGGTATTGCAGAAATGATATGTAGTTTTTAAAATATGAAGTAATTTACTGTAATATCTAAATTCATAATTTACTATCTTTCCTCTAAAGACCTGTTTTTGGTTCATCAAGTTTATTACTTTAGTATTTTCGGATCAACTATATTTAACATATCATCTTGAAAATAAACAATAAAAGCTAAAACATAAGGCACTTCACACCATACATACACTCAAATTTTACACTATCACCTGTTTGCTTAATCAGAACACTAAGTAAGTGTTGGTGAAGCTATAGCCATCATGCTGTTGTAATAACAATAGTGGGAGTAAATTTGGACTGGAAAGTTAACTTCATGTTCGAACTTGTACCAACATAAATTCTTACAACTGGGAAACACTAATATAACCTATGCAAAGAATCTGTTTAAGCATTAGTTACCATTCAACTTTAAACTTCTATGAAAACGAATTTAGGCCGAGTTCATTTCTTCACCCATTAAAATGGGACTAAAGACTAGTTCACTTTGCAAATATTACTTTTCTTACATTAAAAAGCAGTCATTAATTATCAGCTATATGCCTGGTACAGTTCCAGGTACACTCTAGCAATTCTACTTTGGTAGAATTATAGAGTGTCTGGTACAGTTCCAGGTACACTCTAGCAATTCTACTTTGGTAGAGTTATAGATCCCTATAGCTCCAAAAAGTAGTCATTTTCATCTCCAGAGATGACAACACTGAGTTTTTGTTGTTAAGGTGGCAACAGGTCTCCTCAACTCTTGCCCTAACTCCACTGCCCACTGAGTTGGGAAAAAAAAAAAAAGGGATGTTTTTGTTAAATGGCTTAAAGCAAACAGAATGACAGAACAACTTTCAGGGTGAAGGTCAGAGGAAAGCTCATCTCTCAATAAAAAACAACATATTTTCTATAGGATAACAAGTTTGTTACCGTTAGTTATAAAGGCATAGCACACTTTCTATAGATATTTTCTAAAATAAAATGCTTTTCAATAAAATTTCAATGATCTGGAGGGTATTATGCTGAGTGAAGTAAGTCAATTGGAGAAGGACAATCATATGGTTTCACTCATACAGGGAATATAAAAAAACAGTGAAAGGAATTATAGGGGAAAGAAGAGAAAATGAGTGGGAAAAATCAGAGAGGTGACGAAACATGAGAGACTCCTAACTCTGGGAAATGAACAAGGGGTAGTGGAAGAGGAGGTGGGCGTTGGGCTGGGGTGACTGGGTGACAGGCACTGAGGGGGGCACCTGACGGGATGAACACTGGGTGTTATATGATACGGTGGCAAATCAAACTCCAATAAAAAATAAGCAAAAAATATAATATTTCAATGAAAAGAAACCTTTTTAAACCACATACAATGTTCTTTCAATAAAGGCATCTTGACAGGAGAATGATTTTATAATTTTAAAAAATCTGCCACATACACTTTTTTTTTTTTAAGATTTTATTTATTTAAGAGAGAGAGAGCACAAGCAGGGGAAGGGTAGAAGGACAGGGAGAAGCAGACAGAGAACTGAGAAGGGAGCCTGAGGGGCTCGATCCCAAAACCTAAGCAGAAGGCAGACACTTAACCAACTGAGCCACACAGGTACCCCATTAAAACTAAAGAATCTCTGTATGTCAAGTTTTGTTAGCACAGGATATATGAGCATCTTCTTTTCATCAATGACTTTCTAAACTCACAAGTGGATATAAAGTATGTGTCAATTTTATCTCAAGAAAGCTGTTAATAAAACTTGAAAAACTATCACACAAGCAACTGTGTTACTGTATATTTGTACTACACTTTAAAAACCACAAATTTAACAAAGTCTTTCTGACATTGCTGGGAGTTTAAATTGACTCAAAATTTTCTGGAAATGTTCTAAAATTAACTGCGGTAGGGGTGCCTGGGTGGCTTAGTCTGCTGAGTGTCTGACTCTTGGTTTAGGCTCAGGTCATGATCTCATGATCATGAGATCAAGCCCTGCACTGGGCTCTGCGCTCAGCAGGAGTCTGCTTAGAAATTCTCTTCCTCTGCCCACCCCTCTACTCTCATTCTCCTTTTCTTTCTCTCCCCCCACCCCCTCAAATAAATATTAAAAAAAAATAAAATTAAATTGTGATGATGGCTGCACAATTCTATAAATACACTAAAAACCACTGCATTGTATACTTTAAATGGGTGAATTGTTCCGATGTGTGAATTATTTCTCAACAAAACTTTTTTTTAAAAAAATATTTTATTATTTATTTATTCATGAGAGACACAGAGAGAGAGAAAGAGAGAGAGAGAGAGGCAGAGACACAGGCAGAGGGAGAAGCAGGTTCCATGCAGGGAGCCTGACATGGGACTCAATCCAAGGTCTCCAGGATCGCGCCCTGGGCTGCAGGCGGCGCTAAACCGCTGAGCCACCGGGGCTGCCCTGAACAAAACTTATTTAAAAAGACAAACAAAACATGGGGCGCCTGGGTGGTTCAGTTAGTTAAGTATCCAACTTTTGGTTTCAGCTCAGGTCACGATCTCAGGGTTGAGAGGGAGTCTTGCGGGCTCTGGGCTCAGGCGGACTCTGCTTGAGAGTCTCTCCTCCCTATTCCCTTCCCCCCATTCTCATGCATGCATGCTTTCTCTCTCTCTGAAAATAAATAAAAGGTTTTAAAAAAACCTTTGAAATGTTCATATCTGTTATGTAATTCTACTTCTAGGGATTTATTGTAATGAAATAATCACAGTCACATAGGTTTTTTGTTTTTTAATGTATAAGGATGTTCATCAAATCATAATATTCAAAAATTGCAAACTGCCTAAAATACCATCAACAGAAGAATGGTAAACAGATATGGCACACCCATACAATGAAATTATATGTCAATTTAAAAAATCACATTCTGAAAAAAGTCAATTTCACAATAAAGGATGTTACAAAATAGTATTAATGTATAATTACAGTTTGTTAAAAAAATACTTAGGTGCCTAAGGAAAAACATGGGAAAGATATAAAAAGGTTAATAGTTATTTCCAGTTGGCATGCTTGATTTCAAGTGATCTTAATCTTCTTTATATCTTACTAATTTTCAATTTCTCTATAATAAACAATCCTTTCATATCTTAAACACAATAAATGTTACTTTTAAACTAGTAGCCACTTTGAAAAGTACAAATTTTCCATTAAAAAATAAAAACTAAAAAAAATAAAAATAAAAATAAAAGTAAAAACAGGGCCACTAGCATTTCTTAGGAGTATTATGTGTATGTGTGCATATATGTATACGTGTGCAATACTTTAATGCATTAACCTCAATTCTGTTCCCAATAAATTCTAATGGCCCATGCTTAATTTTACAGGTGATAAACACAGAAACCATGAGCTAGATAAAAGGATATTAACTCTACTTCAGGGGCACCTGGGTGGCTCAGCGGTTGAGTGTCCGCCCTTGGTTCAGGTGATCCCGGGGTCCTGGGATGGAGTCCCACATCAGGCTCCCCGCAGGGAGCCTGCTTCTCTCTCTGCCTGTATCTCTGCCTCTCTCTCTGCGTTTCCCATGAACAAATAAAGTCTTAAAACAAACTCTACTTCATACACAAAGCCACATTACTTAATCCGGGTTTAAAAAAATATATTAGGGCAGCCCCGGTGGCGCAGTGGTTTGGCGCCGCCTACAGCCTGGGGTGTGATCCTGGGGTCACAGGATCGAGTCCCACATCAGGCTCCCTGCATGGAGCCTGCTTCTCCCTCTGTCTGTGTCTCTGCCTCTTTCTCTCTGTGTCTATGAATAAATAAATCTTAAAAAAAAAATAAATAAAAATAAATATATTAAATAATGTTTGCTTCCATATCTAGGATAACTCAACGTGTATGTTCATTTCAAAATCTAAAGTAAGAGTATGCCTGGCTGGCTCAGTTGGTAGAATGTGTGACTCTGGGTCTCAGGGTTGTGAGTTTGAGCCCTATGTTGGGTATAGAGATTACTTAAAAAAATCTTAGGGATCCCTGGGTGGCGCAGCGGTTTAGCGCCTGCCTTTGGCCCAGGGCGCGATCCTGGAGACCCGGGATCGAGTCCCACGTCGGGCTCCTGGTGCATGGAGCCTGCTTCTCCCTCTGCCTCTCTCTCTTACTGTGTGCCTATCATAAATAAATTAAATTAAATTAAATTAAATTAAATTAAATTAAATTAAATTAAATTAAATTAAAAAAATAAAATCTTAAAAAAAGAAAAAGTTTTAAGGGCAGCCCCAGTGGCTCAGCGGTTTGGCGCCGCCTTCAGCCTGGGGCGTGATCCTGGAGACCTGGGATCAAGTCCCACATCGGGCTCCCTGCAAGGAGCCTGCTTCTCCCTCTGCCTCTCTCTCTCTCTCTCTCTCTGTGTGTGTGTGTGTCTCATGAATAAATAAAAAAATCTTAAAAATAAAAATGTAAAGTAATTATTTATCAGCTTTGTTGGGGGGGGGGAATTAACCAGAATAAAAAAGAACATTTCTACTGTATTACAGAAAGGAATTTAAGGGTTTGGTAAAACATAGCAAGAAGTTTCTCACCATAATCAAATATGAAATGCTATGTTCTAACGTGTTTGGATGCTGCAGGAATCATACATAAAAGAAACAAACAGCTTAAAGTAACAAAAATAATAACCAAATACTTTGATTTATGTATATAAGTATGTCATAAAAACGTCTTTTTCAGAGCTCACATTGCAGAACTTTAAGCAAATAGGCTGTATTTGTCAAAAAGGAAAAAAATTCAAGCTTTTCTGCTATCAAAATCCTCAAAACCAACATTTAACCCTTCCAAACATGCAAGAAAACAGTAAGATAGGGAAGAAAAATAAAGTTTCTCCAGTTTCAAAAAAATTTGACTCATCTAAACAAAATATAGAAAAGGTAAGAATCAAGGGGCGTCAAAGATGAAGTGTCAAAACAGACCATCACTACTGATTACTTCTCAAGTTAATCCTTCTTGAATGGTTACGTTAACATGAAAGTGAGAGAGTCAAAGTAGCTTTTAGAAAATAAGATACTTCAGTTAGAATGTTAATACAGGCATATTTGATATTTTCTATGCAAAAGTCATTGCTAGAGTCTGCACACTAATCTAAACCCAACAGTCATTAATTTCTACCAAAAACTGCAAGAGATAACTCTGAAAAAAGACTTTGTATAAAATGGCATGATTCTTATAGAATTTAGTGTTACTTTGTTTCACATTCGTTAATATAGCACTAAGATTTCAAATCACTAAATGACTACACTACTATGAAACATTTTTTTAAATTGTCTAGATAACCCTTTTGATAATAACAAAAACTGGTGATTCAGTTTTTACATTTCCTGACCCCTTATGGTTATCAATTTTTCAGGTTACTTTCAGCACATTGTTATCTCGAAAGCCCGACTCCAACTACCCAGGCAATACCAGCTAAACGAATGAGGCTGTCTCTGTAACTTTTCTTAAAGGGTTTGTTACCTGGATGGTGACTACATGATGTTTACTTTCTTTTTTTTTTTTTAATTTTTATTTATTTATTTATTTACAATAGTCATACAGAGAGAGAGAGAGAGGCAGAGACACAGGCAGAGGGAGAAGCAGGCTCCATGCATCGGGAGCCTGACGTGGGATTCGATCCCGGGTCTCCAGGATCGCGCCCTGGGCCAAAGGCAGGCGCCAAACCGCTGCGCCACCCAGGGATCCCTGATGTTTACTTTCTAATTATATTTAGGTTTTATGTTTTTTTCTTTATATGTCATGTTTCACAACTCATAAGTTTAAAAATGTTTCTTTTTTCAAGGCATTTTGTGTGTGTGCATATTTTTAAAGGTACAGTTTTCTTAAGATTCTATAGATTCTAGTAATGCAAGACTCAACAGACACAATACTGTCTTAGGTACAGCCAAAATGCCATTAGGTAAAAGCAAGCCTCCAGACAAGACTTCCTAATCTCAAATCAATTTGATAAACTAATTTTGTTTTACGTACAAAATCCCAGAAATACATACATTTCTTAAATTTAAAATATCTATATATTTTGAGATGTATGTTCACAAACTAAGTTTTGTTTTACTCACAAAATCCCAGGAATACATACATTTCTTAAATTTAAAATATCTACTTATATATTTCAAGACATATGTTCATAAGTTTTGACAAAATTTAAAAAGCATGCTCTATGGTAGAAAAATACTTTATTGTTACTTAATGTTTATCTATTAAAAGGAGGATAATGCAGGCTATGAAGAAAAAGTCAAGAAACACACTTTTTAAAAAGTTTTTTTTTTTTTAAATAAGCTCCACCCTTAATGCAGGGCTTGAACTCAGGACCCCAAGATCAAGAGTCACATGCTCTAATGACTGAGTCTGACAAGTACCCTTGAAAAAATGTCTTTTTAAGTAATCAGAAATCTGAAAACTTTATTCTACTTAACATGTCAATCTATTTGGCCTGAGGATTTCCTGATATCTTAATTTTCCCATCTTTAAATCTGGGTTAAATAATTCTTGTGCTTTCCAACTTCACATTTTAAAACAAAGTGGGATGCCTGGGTAGCTCAGCGGTTGAGCGTCTGCCTTCCACTCAGGGCATGATCCCTGGGTCCTGGGATCAAGTCCCACATCAGGCTCCCTGCATGGAGCCTGCTTCTCCCTCTGCCTGTGTCTCTGTCTCTCTCTGTGTCTCTCATGAATAAATAAATAAAATATTTTAAAAATAAATAAAATAAAACAAAGTCAAGTTATTGTGTAGAAATTCAAACATCTCTGAAGATGTCCTAAGTACAAAGTATTACTAGATGATAAACTCATATAATTTATATGGCTAAAATATAAACTATAAGATATGAAATTTTTTCATTATCCTATGCACTTTCTCAATACAGCTCTTAATTTACATGGAAAGAAAGGAACCTTGTAAGAAATAAGAGTTATCATTGTAGATCAGTCAGTGATGACAAAGATCCACATCTTAAAATTTTTTAAAGTCAAGAATCATTTTTCAAAGAGATTTTCAAATTCAAAATGTCATCAATGGGCAGATGTACTTTAGCAGTAACAACACATACCCATCTAGTAAAAACTGAACATTCTCTAAATTCACAAAATTTTATTATTTCATTATATTTTTTTAAGATTTTATTTATTTATTCATGAGAGACACACACAGAGAGAGAGAGAGATAGCAAGGCAGAGACACAGGCAGAGAAGCAGGCTCCATGCAGGGAGCCTGACATGGGACTTGATCCCGGGTCTCCAGGATCACGCCCTGGGCCGAAGGCAGGCGCCAAACCGCTGAGCCACCCAGGGATCCCTATATTCACAAAATTTTATAAACCTTTTTTTACCTTCATTTTAGGCCACACTGTACAGGCACAACATAATACAAAAGTGAAAATACTTATTAAGTACTTAGTAAAGTCAACAATAAAAACCAAAACTGTAAGCTTTTTAAAAATGTGTTAGGTAGCTGTAGTACAATCAATTTCTTAAATTTACCTTTATTAACATTTATAAAAAGATTAGCCTGCAGAAAAAAAGCTCACCATTCATTTTAAAAACTCAAAAGCTGGGCATGTTGTTTATTAACAAAGAAATAAATCATCTTAGTTGCTCTTTCAAAAAATAACAGACTCTTTTTAAAAAGTAAAATGCCAAGAAACAGATCTTACAGATAATAAATTCTAAATCTTTTAAAGGCTTTAATGATTTTAAGTGTCTACAGCAGACTGTTTCAAAAGAACCCAGTGAATATGTATCCATGGTAACTTACTTTCTTCTTGATAGACATAAAAAATTAAAAATAATGGTGCCTGCTAAAATATTTTAAAACTTGTTTTCAATGAGCTATTTTTAAGCTCATTTTAAAAAACTTACCAGTGCCTCAACTTTCTTTCCAAGATCCTTTCCAGGACCATGATAGACCTCTTATTTTTTTCCACTTCATTACTATCGCAATTCATTGATAATTTTATTAAAAAAACAGAAAAAATTCTGCCAAAATCACTTCACTACCCAAAACACAAACTTTCAGATACTTGCGCAGGGTTCATTTACGCATGCAAAAATATTTTGTGCATATGCTATGTATACAATATGATGAACAAAGTATGAAAAAAGTGAAACAAGATCTTTTGCCTCACTTCAACTTAATCCTCTCGCACTCCTTGTACCAAATGTGCCTAACCTTGAATATTCCCCTTTACTTTGAGCTTTTACAGAAAGCTTAAATACCTTCATAATAATGAAATAATGTGGTATATAAAGAGCTAGATAACAGGTCTGTCACCAAAGCCTTGAATCTAACTTCTTTAGGCCTCTGTTTTCTCTCTGATAAAGTAGTTGGACTATATCCCCTCCATTTAAATAGGCTGTTAGGGACTTAATTCAAGACCTGATCTCTATATTGCTTAAAATAGCAAAGACCTGTTAACATCCTAACGTTAATCAATATTCCAAACAATAGAATACTATATGACCCTTAAAAAAATATATAGATCAATATGTGCTAACTTAAAAGGATGTCCGAGGGATGCCTGGGTGGCTCAGTCAATTAAACATCTCCCTTTGGCTCAGATCATGATCCCAGGGTCCTGGGATGGAGTCCCGCATCAGGGCTCCTTGCTCAGTGTGGAGCCTGCTGCTCCTCCTGGTTGTGCTCGCACACTCTCGCCAACAAATAAATCAAATCTTAAAAAAAAAAAAAAAAAAAAAAAAAAGCTTGTCCCAGGTAACCTATTAAAATACAAAAGCAAAATGCATACAGTATGACCCAATTTGTCATACTGTCACACTTATGCCTATGATTGTACAGATATTTTCTAGGAGGACTCCGAAGAAACTTTGAAATGGTTATAAGGAAGAAATAGGGTGTTAACTTTTTTCTTTTACCTCTTAGCCTTTTATAATATTTGAAAAAAATTTAAATAATGAACATATATTCATAAAATTTTTAAAAGAAACTAAAAGATCTGCTGATCTAGGTTCTATAATTAGAAAGACCTGGATTCAAATATTGGCTTTGCTAGTTACCATCTATGTGGTATTAAGTTACTTAACCTCAATTTCCCCACCTGTAAAAGGGAGTTAGTAGTACTAACTTCAGACAACTGTTGGGAGGATAAAAGGAAATCTTACATGTGAGACACTCAGCACAGCACACTGTAAGAAGACAACTATTAGCAGCTTTGCTATGATTATTATAAACTCCAGAAACAGAGTATCTTTAGAATCAGATTTGACAATTCACTGGAGGATGACCAATCTCAAAGGCAACCAATTTCTTTTACCCAAAATTCAGTCAATCTGATTAGTATAAGAAAGAGCATTTTAAGGTTTGTTTGTTTTTTTTTTAAAGATATCACAGGTAGCAGGTGGGCTGATGGACACAGTAATCACAAGAAAGTCAGGGTTTTAATTATCATATAACTAGGATAGCCTTCTTCATTATATGGATATGCATCCAAGGAGCCAGAATAATCATTACAGCTAGGCAAGAGACCCTGATCCTGACTGCTGAATACATAGGAACAGACATTTTTTTTTAAGTAATTCAAGCTTCCAACATGAGTGTTTTCTTATCTTAACATATAACAATTTCTCATTTTCCTAAAAATTTATGGCACTGGTAGTTCATGCACACAACTTACCAATTAATTACAAATAACATGTCAAATGATTGGAAGACAAAAATGAAAAAAATCCGTGAATTCCAAAAAGCATATTGAATGGCTTTTTTTGAATGAAACTTTTCCTCAAAGAATTTTTAAAAATTCAGACTGAATACTATCAAATCAAAATACTCCAAGTTTAAATCTGGCCTTTAAACTAAAAATACCCTCATAAAGTACTACTCTAACAATATTCAACTTCATTTTTCCAACACACCAAGAACACATCCTAAACTTCTTTATAACAACTGAAAGGATGTTGCATTAAAATAGGTTAAATCAATATGTAGTACAATTGGTTTGAGTCCATCACAGCACAGTTTTAACAGGCCTTTCTGGTATTAGAGAATAGTTTCAAAATCAATATGATGGATTAAAGTTTGGATTACCCCAATTACAATTATAAAACAAAAGGACACACACACACACACACTCTTAATCCTTTTCAATATGAAAAGCAAATAGGCCCCTTTTAGCAATTTATCTAATGTTAAGTTTGGCAGGATTTAAACCTTTAGAACAGTAACAATTTCAAAGTACCCAAGTAGTTACATTTTGATACATTAAAGAGTTACTGTAGCTTTCCTAAGAGTAATCTTAAATTCCCACCAAAAAACAAACAAACAACAACAAAAAAAAAACTGGCACCTCATTGAGACTCTAAGAACTGCATGCCTACTTCATAGATCATTGCACTGTGCTGAACTGGCATTTGGAGATTGTAATGAGCTGGACATATGAAGGCAAAGGGAAGGGATGGAGGAGAGAGAGTGCATAAAAAAAGAAAACATTTAACACACCCATCACCTCCTATAAGCATGAATTACCAGAAACACCATTTTAAAATACATATAGTTCTAATTTTCCAACATTCAAAATACAGCAAGCAGATAATCTACCACAAGCAGATCTTCCTACCCCTTCTCACCCCCACACAGTGCTTTGCCAAGAAAACAAGCCCAAGAAAAATAACCAATGCAATTTCCTTGTTTACTTAAAGAATTTCAGAAAACATGTTGACTGCTTCTGAAGCTTCTAAAACAAATTTTCAATATTTAGGGCTTTTTATGATCACATTTGAAATATGACAATAACGATTCCTTCAGCTAGTAAAAATATAGTTTCAACTTTATAAAAAGGGTTAATTCTACACTGCAGTTCATTAGCATGCCTTGTTTGCAACCAGAAGGAAGAGGGAAAGGGGGTGGGGGAGCAGCAAAACATACGAGATGGAAAACATCACTACCTCCTTTGGTGGTTTTGAATAATATTAAATTACCACAAGATGTATGGGAAGAGTTCACGAATAGAAAAAAAGGGGGTTAACAATCTGCACTGGCCCCTTCCAGATTCATACTGATGTCGGAGAGAAGGAATTTATTTACACTGCAGTGCCTGGCAGCAAACATGGCTGCCCCTACCCCCTTTAAATCTGAACAGTCTTCACTCCCTCAGCAAAACCATCAGATTATGGCCATGTCTCTACTGCCTTGCTACCATAACACTAACATATCTCCTCCTCCCTCAAAACAGTAAAACCCACACCTCCCCGTTTCACAACAATCACAACACCATAACCACTAGCTTCTATATTCTCTAGCCTTGAAAGAAAAGGCCCAGAACACACAGAAATACAGGAACAAAAGGCTTTCTCTTCCTTTAACAACCCTCTTCCCCTTCTTTTCCTCCCACTCTGTGATGCTTGGTCGATAGTTCTCATCCTTTTCAACATTCAGTTAATTTCCTTCCCAACACCAACCTTAGGTCTTCCAATTTCCTATCTTCCTCTGTATGCATCCTGTCTCAACAATTCCTTGTCCCTTTTCCTAATCCATCTTTTCCTCCACTTTCATTCCCTCGTTTCTCTCTTGATGCCCGATCCCTCGATCAAATCCCACCCCTTCCCCCAGACTCTTCAAGTTTCCACAATGCACCCCCAAACCTCCCTATTTATCAGTCCACCCAGGTCTCTAATCTTCTCCAAACCTAACTCTTCTTCTCTTCCCCTGTCCCTCCCCTGTTCCATCTGTATCCCCGCCCCCATCCCACCTCTACTCCCAATTCCCAGCTCAGCGCCACTTCATCTCTTCTCCCCATCCTACCTCCCCTGCCCCACCTCCCTCTACCCTCCACACCCCCCACCTGGCCCTCTGCTTCACCTTCTAGGCTCCCCTTGGACCCCTGCCGGCCACCCTCCCGTCCTCCCATCCCTGCTCTGGTCTCTCGCTCTACCCGCGCGTCCCATCCCTAGGTCGCCCCCTCCTCGTCATTCCCTCCTTAGCTCTTCCTTCCAACACACGCACACATACGCATTCACTTTACCTTCAGTTTGTTCCATTCTAACCCCCCGGCCGTGTCAGTACGATCACAGGAGAGACACGGAGGCCCGGAGTGGGGCTAGGGTGCGGGCAGCCGCCGGGGCTGCGGGGGAGGAGACGGAACCAAGCTAGGCCGCATGAAATCCCCGGGCTAGATTTCCCCCGCGCCGGACGCCTCTGCCATGGCTGCCGACACCGAGGAGGGCCGCGGCCGGGCCGGGCCGGGCGTGAAGCGAAAAGGAGGAAGGCTGCGGGAGGTGGGGTGGGCAGGGGCGGTGGAGGGATGGGGGGTCGCCGCGCAGCCGCCGCTGCCAGAGAGAGGGCTGTGGCTGGCGGCCGGGCCGGGGCAGCAGGGTCCTCGGGGCTCGACTTGGCCTTCGCACGCCTCTCCGCAGCGATCAGTGCCTGGTCCCTTTCCGCCTCCGCCTCCGTCCTGCCGCCGCCGCCGCCGCCCGCTCCAGCCGCCGCCGCCGCCGCCGCCGCCGCCGCCGCCGCCGCGCACAAAGTCCCCCCACCCGGCTCTCCGAGCGCCGCCGCCGCCGCCGCCGCCAAATCCTCAGCCCCTCATTGGCCGCTGGCCGCGGCGCCTGCCGGGAAATGCAGTCCCAGGTTGGGGGCAAAGGGGGGCAAAAGGAGGAAGAGGAGAGTCGGCAGGGCGGAGAGGAGCGGCCCGAGAGAGTCTAGACGAGAGTGAGACCGCCGGCGATAAAGGCAGAGGCAGGAAGGAATGCTACAAAGAAGAGTTAAAAAAAAAAAAAAAAAAAAAAAAAAAAAAAAACAGAAGATAGGTGAAAGGTTGGGCCTGTGAGGTAAAACTGGGTTCGTGCGTGCTCTCTGAGACTTGTTAAATAACAGCACCCATTAAAGTCCATATGGTGCTCCCCAGTGACGCTGCCGCGCACTTCCTGCGTGTTAGAAATAACCTACTAACGAGTGCCGGGTTAAGAGGCCCGGGAAAGAGAACAGTTCGTGTGCCCCCTTGGCCGCCTTCTGTCCGGCAGCTGTCAGAGTCAGAGCTTTCTGTTCCACGGGGGTCTGCGTCTGGAAACCGCAGCAGCAATTTCAGACGTGAGCCGTGGGGTTCGGAGCCTGTTTTTTGGCCTCGAGTGTGAATCCCGGATGCCCCCCCAACCCCGTCTCGCCCCACAGTCGCGAGCCCTGGCGGCGTCTCAGCCGCTGTGAGGAAGCGCCGAGCTCCCCGGCAGCCACCCGGCCCCGCACGCCTTCTTCCTGCTCGCGCTGCGGGCCCGGAGGCTTGTGGGTAACCAGGAGGACGTCAGCGCCAACTGCAGCCCGGACCCCCGGGGACCCAGAGGGCTCCGTTCCCGTCACGTGCCTGGGCCTCTGCTGCTCGCTGCCAGACCTTCGCTTCGAGGGATGGGAGGACGCTTATCCTCGACAGAGCTCGCACAAGAATGAGAGCAGGAAAAGGGGAGTCAAAATTCTCTGAAACCCTCGAAGCCCTCCCCATCCTAGGAAATGTATGCTAATCAATAGAAAGTGTGGCACATGAAAGTAATCTTGTCGGAGCTTGCAAAATTTGGCGATGTTTCCTGGGGCCTGGTGGTGATGACTTAGAACGTTGCAGTGCAGAGACTTGAATGTACAAAGAAAACGCAGGCAGCAGCGACCAGATGAGGAAACCTCTGTGCTCTGTTCTGAGGATAATGAAGCCATGTCACAACTAGATATTATACTCTGCACCGACATGATAGTTCTGGATCTGTTTGGCATGGCCACATTAAGTTCTTGATATCTTTACCCTTAAATACCACTTAACCAAGAAATTAAAAGATTCCTACAGATCAGTTATTTGTATGACTACTAATTATATATATATATGCATATATATATATATCTTTTTTTTTTTAAGTTTTGTTTATTCATGAGAGACAGACATAAGGAGAGGGAGAAGCAGGCTCCCTGTGGGGAGCCCGATGAGGGACTGGATTCCGGGACCCTGGGATTCCGACCTGAGCCAAATGCAGACACTTAACCACTGAGCCACCCAGGTGCCGCATGTTTCAGGTTTTTAAAAACATAACCCTGTTAATTATACTACAGATGATATTGAGAATTAAGCACTCTCATTAGAGTTAATCATTATTTCTAAACCTATGCTTATGTAGTCCCTATGTTTTGTGCAGTACCAAAAGTTAAAGGAATAAATAAAAACACATTTTTGTTTGTTTTAAAGGTCTTTTTTTTAGAACACAGACCTCTTAAAGGGGGCCCCCTGAGTTTATTTTAGTTTGTGTCTCCTCAAAAGAGAGGTTAGATTGTTTGTTTTTTTTTTCTGTGATTCTTTCTACCATCATCCTTCCTCTCCACCTTCCTGTATACTCCTTGATTTGTTGATAGACTGTTGCCTTAACCTGACATCTGGATTTTCCCCTTGAGGAAAAGCTGGTAATTGTCCCCAGGGATTTTATTTTAATCTGCTTCTAGGCTGACAAGAGTTTAAAGTTCCGTGAAGTAGATATATAATCTCTTAGTGCAAAACATTAAAAATATACGGTTAATGATATTTGATCTTGAGCCATATTTAGCGAAATGGCCATTAAAATTATTTACATTTTTGGCATGTAACATCATGCTTTCTCTTCTCCATACAAAATGAGCAAACAATTAAGGCAGCAATCCAACACAATATCCAGGGCCAGAGTTAAGGAGAAAATAATTTTTTGTTTCCCCTCCGAAGATTATATCTAAAAACTCCTTACATGATAAATAACTTAATCCTGAAAATAAAAAAATAGCAGAATGCAAACATTGCTTTTAAAAAAATGAATTTCAATAGGAAGGTTCTTACCCATCCCCTTTTAGAACAGGATTGCTGACATATGACTGTAGTAGAAAATCTAACTCATCTTTCCAATACTGAGCTTGGAATCATTCACCTGGTTTATGAATACTTAATGACTTTACTATGCCTGTTTGTAAGTGAATACAATGCATGGATAAGAATATTTCCTGGTATAAAATGTCTCCCAGGAACTGAAAGGAATATTTTTGCATCTTTATGATCTTTTCCAGAAAAGTACATGTTTATGATAGTACAGTGATTAATTTATGGAATTAATGTAAAAATTATAAATAGCCTTTTAGAGCTCAAAATTTGCCATCGGGAATTTTCAGGGAGGCAAAGGCAAGACCAAAGCTTTGTAGATTTTGTTAATTCTAGTAAACATAAAACGTGAAGTGAAAGCTTTATGTAGAAACTCTCAGGATCCGACGTGCACAAACGGCCCTCTAGTGGCCAAACTGAAAAGTTTTGCCTATTTAACATTGATCTATTTGGTTATTAGCTGAAAAACGCTGTGGATTAAAAGCAGTCTACATTTTTTAAAAAACCAAAAACCTGAAATTGACCACCCGCCATCATTTATTCTTACAAATGTGCAGCCCCGATGAGTGAGGTCTGTAATCAGCTCACATGGTAAGAGAAGTATTCTCCCTGTGAAAGCGATTCCTTGTTGCCTGGTGTTAGTTCCAGCAGAGCCCCTAAAAATGTTTTCCTTCTAGAGCGCCAGATGAAATGGATGGGTAGAGATAACAGGAGAGTGAGAACATTTCTGTATCCTTCACTTCTCCAAGACGGCTCAGTTACCCAACCTAGGAACTGAAGTGCCCCAAACCTGCAGTGCCTACGTAACCGCAGTTACTGTAATACACATCTTAAACGTTATTTGAGATTTCTATGCAAACTAATCATCATAAACAATATATATGTGAAGAGAGCACTTATTTTTTAAGAAGATTTTATTTATTTACTCATGAGAGACACACAGAGAGGCAGACACCTAAGCAAAGGGAGAGGGATAAGCAGGCTCCCCTTAGGGAGCCGGATGTGGGACTCGATCCCTGAACTCCAGGATCCCGCCCTGAGCCTAAGGCAGAGCTTAACCATGCAGGCATCCCAAAGAGAGCACTTATAAAACAAATTACTCTAGTGGAATCCAGATTTCCATATGAAGATTTCAAAGCATTCCACTCTTAGGCCCCGGAGAATGGAAAAGGATGTTTTCCTAACCATTCCCGCCCGTTCTGCAGCTTCCTCTCCGCAGACCTCTCCGCGCCACCCCAACCCCAGCGGTTGATTTGGAGGGGCCGAGGGTGGGGTGCGGGAGCACATCAAAGTGATGTAATTCGTGACTTTAAGATGGTTACCATGGCGACTATCAAGCATATTACGCTCTCAGGGTAAGAGGTTCTTTAATCTAGCCTTCAACGAGGATTTTCGAGGAGGTTAGCCCACAGCCTACAGAGTGTGGACAGACGGAAAAAACGTCAGTCTCGCCCTCTCCTGCAACACAGATTCTCCCGAAACCAAACCCAGTAGAGAGTCATTTGGCCGGTGGGAACCGGACCTTGGCAGCCTGCAGGGCTGCACGGCGAAGGACGCCCTCCCGCTCCACAATCTGAGAGCTCATTGGTCGGCGGTGTCGTCACTCAGAGTGACGTAAGGAGTGAGGAAAGAGGTGGAGCCACGGAGAGGGCCTGCGGCCCTTCTAGCTGGGGAGCTGGGGAGCTGGGGAGCTGGGGAGCTGGGGGAGGGGGCTTGGGAAGGGACTGGAGGACTGAGGCAGCCGTTCTGGGAGCGGGTCCGAGGGGGTAGCTGTGGGCGGGCCAAGTCCTCAGGCTGTTATTTGGTGGACCTTGCCTGCCTTTTTTCCTCCGGAGTCCTCCGCCCATCAGCGCCCCGTTTTCCCGACAGCTTCCAGTTCCCCACCGCACTCACCTCAGCCCTTGACCTCGTGCCCCTGCCATCCTGTAACTTTGGAGCTCAACCTCCATCCCCACGTCCTTCCGTGCTTCGCTTCCTCCTTTCTTTTCCGTAGCCTGCGCCCCCGGCTTCTCCTCGTCTGCCTTCCATAAACCTGGATCGCCCACAAGGTTGTGGTCCGGGCGCCTGCACCATCCCCGCACCCACACACAAAGAACTGCCCCCCACCCCGATCCCGACCCCAACCCCGACCCGATCCCGCCGCCACAACTCCATCCACCAGCACACTACGCGCACCAAAGCCTTCGGCTGCGGAAGCCCAGCCGACGGCGCGTTGGGCCCCTGTGTCGTCAAGGGCCAGAAGCAAAGGTAACCCGGGGAGCCCGGGACCCCGCGTGTGGGCGTGGGCGGCGCGGCAGCTCGGGCGGGGCTCCCGGCCGTCCCGCCTCGGAGGTGGGTCCCTGCGGCTTGGGGCCGCTGCGCCCGGGGCGGGAGAGCAGGTCAACCGCCGGGTTGGGGCGACCCCTCGCCAGCAGGAGACCGCCCGCCCTTAGGCTGGCTTTCCAGAGTCCCAGTGTTGTTTGAACTCCTGTTCAAAATGTCAGCTCTGTGGCTGAGGTTTAAACCGTGCAGGAGAGCACCCTGGTCGACGCCTTTTCCAGCTGCAGGGAAGCAGAGTTGACGCTGAGACATATTACCAAAACCCCTGGCTGCCCTTGGCTGGAAAGGGCCACAGGATGGAGAAAGGCTTTGATAAAGCTTGTTTAAAGGTATAAAGCTTAGTGTGGACTCTTTGGAGAATCACCAGCACAGAAAACTGATTTATCTCCGTTTGAATTATTAGTAGGTACCATGTTTATCTTCACTGCTACATAACCGTGGTTTGTGAGTACTTTTTCCTAAAGTAGGCTCTGCCCCTGGCATGGGGCTTGAACTCATGATGCTGAGATCCCGCTGAGATCGAGCTTCATGCGCATGCTCTACCAACCGAGCCAGCCAGGCAGGCCTACTTTCAATCTTTAAAGTTTGGGGCAACTTGGCCAAATGTGGGAAAAAGCTGAGACAGATCCAGGCTATTTACTTTATTCTACCTGTATTTTTAGGCTACTATTAAGTGTGCATTGCTTAGCTTCTGAAATACCTGGCAACCATTCAAGTAGGTTATTAGGTATTATAGACAAGAAATAAAAAGTTCTTTGAACACCATATCATGATTATGGGGACCATGATGTTAGAGATCATTTCTATTTGTTGGGATCTCAAAGTACCATTCTCAAACCCAAGATGAGAAAACATTCAGGACTGTTGGAAATGAACTTGAGAGAAATTTTACACCTTGAATGGAATATGGAAATTTTCCACCTTGCAATAGTAAACTCTGAAATCCTGGTATCTTTATAATTGATGTGTTTTTAAAATACTAAATTGCTTACTTAATCCTTCTGTCTAGGTTCCTATGTTGACTAGTTGAAACATATAAGTATGGCCTTCTACAGTTATAAAACAATCTTATCTATTGCCCGAACAAGGTAAGCCGTGGAATACCCTCTTCCCCTGCAATATTTTTATGAACTTTCTTCTAGATGAAAAAGATATATGTCAAAGGATAGGCTTGTTCCACAACAAATTAAATCTCTATTGGCTTTATACTGATTTTTAGGAAGCTGACATTTTATTGTATTTAAACTTAACCCAAATTTTCTATGTGTTTTAGAACTCAGGCTGAGTAATTTTGTAGATGTATGGCACAGCAAAGAGAGAAGATGTAATGGTTTTAGAGTGACACTTCTGTAATTGATGAATGTAGTGTGAAGCCTTTAGATATAAAAATGAGTCAAATGGCTGGCAAACAAGCCAGTCCTAGGGCACATACCTATCCTAGTAGGGTCTGTTATCACTTATTTATTACAAGGGTATTATTGAGAACTTACTATGTTCCAGATACATTGTACATTTTCCCTTTTGGCCCTTCAAAAAGTGTTTTATCTTGGCATGCTTCAAAAACAGCCTGAGAGAATGGAAAAGCCATCTCTTTGCCAGAAGAAATGTCTTTGCCAGGAACTTCTTTGCCTAGATGGGTCTTATTTTTATTTTCAAACAATGTGATGTGCTAATTTAACTGAAGATTGTGAGCTGTTGCAAAACGAGAATATAGAGATCCCTGGCTTAGGGTGCCCAATTTTAATCCTTATTCCTAACAGTCTTGAGGAATCATAGGTGAAGGGTATTTCTGCCAAAGATGCCTCTCATATGAGGGAGTCCATGGGCACTACACAGACAAAGCAGTATTATATGTGGTTGGTTAATCCCCACAGAGGCGATGAAGTGTTTTGTTCAAGCAATATTCCTGTTAGCAGAATAACCAAAGATGCAAGCGTTCCACCTGTTTTATGATAGCAGATAAAGAGAACACTTTGAAACACAACCATGGGGGAGAAATGTTTGCTTTTAGATTTTTAAATATATAGTTGCAGAGTTTCGTGCTCGTGTCAGCAGCACATACACTAAAATTGGAACAATACAGAGAAGATTGGCTTCGCCCTTGAGCAAGAATAGTTGCAGAGTTTCTAACTTGTAACATAGCAATTATTTTTGGGAATTAACTTTTTAATAATTCTCATAGAGTGTATCATTCAACCATAAAGCACACTGTTCTTTAACAGGGGTAAAAAGTTGTATTTCACTCATTAATGAATATCCTCTGCTTTTAAAATACAGGCTTAACAATCATTGTTTATTTTGACCAGATAAAATATCTATTTCTTTCATTTTTAATTTTGTAATAGTATGTGCTCAACTCAGAGGATGTTGCTCTTTATTCCAGATTCCCTAGCTATTTTGTCCATCCTACCAGTTCTTCTTATTCCCCATCATTTGCGTATCTTCACTTGCCAGATTCTCATTTAAGTAAAACATATATGAAGAACTGTGTAAGCAAGAAGTACTCCTACCCTAATCAGTCAGGCAATAAAGTACTTTACTTACGAACTAGAATAATACAAAAGTTACACACATCAACTTGCTGGTTACAAGAAGTCCCTGGTAAACCCCAGCTGGATCAAACCCCAAAAAAGCCACAGGTGACAAGCCCTCAGCCCTCAGAAGAAACTGGCACAAAGATTAAGGAAGAAAAGCAATCTTATAGACAAAGAATTATGGATGAACTTAAATATTATTACAATGGATTCTACTTGCTATGGATTGACACCAAAGTTGCTGCCAGGATGGTTTGGAGGCTGCTGCATGGACAGGTGCTGACCAGACGAGAAAGACGAAGGGTAGGTGAGAATCATATTTGAGAAAGAAAAAGTTAAAAATGAACTATTTGGGAACCAAGTTTTAAACTCATCTTAAAGCCCCAAAGTAGGAATAGTAACTGATGGTGAGAACCAGAGTTTCTTGTTTATCTGAAACTGACGAACTGTACAGCTTTAGGCAAGATTCTCAAGATTTGTGTATATTTACCCATAAAATGGTTATAATTGTGTTTTCTAATCTCCCCCAAAGAGTTGAGAAGCTTCAGGTTTGATTTGTGCACCTAAAATAGAAACTACTGCTAATATATTAAGCATATACATTTGAAAAATCAGTTTTTAACAGATACTGTGCTATTCAGGTACAGACCCCTGACATAGATGAAAGCTAACAATAAATAATGCCAGCAATATTTTTTGACTGTCATAGATTTCCTTGAAGATATCCCAAAGGTGTTACTTTAGGGCGATTGTGAAGAGGAAGACCCTACCTTTCCATTTTATTAACAGCTGCAGAAGATCTGTCTAGGGTTTAACACTTTAACAACCAAGGCAGGCTTTTTTGATTTCATATTTTTGGTTTGGGCATGTCCTAAAATAATGAATACTGCATATGCATTTAATTCTTTAGCTCTTGAGGACTTGTGCCGATTTTTTCCGCCTGGTTCCATTTATGGTGTTCATAATTGTACCCTTCATGGAATTCTTATTACCAGCATTTCTGAAATTCTTCCCAGAGATGTTACCATCAACTTTTGAAAGTGAATCCAAAAAGGTATGTAGGGTTTTTTTAACTTAAAAAAAAAAATAATGGACTTTATTCTTCAGTTTTTAAGTTTATAGAAAAATTGAGCAGAAAGTATAGAGGGTCCCCAGAAACTCCCCACATTTCCCCTATTACTAACATCATGCATTTGTGTGATCTATTTGTTACAATTAAAGAACCAATATCTAGATACTATTAATTAAGTCTCATATTTTACATTAGGCTTCACTGTGTTGGGTTTGAAAAATGCAAAATGTCATGGTATCTACCATCACACCATCATACAGAATAGTTTCACTGCCCTAAAAATGCCCTATATGTCATCTGTTGTTCCCTCTACCTCCTCCAACCAGTGGCAGCCACTGATCTTTTCACTGTCACCATAGTTTCGCCTTTTCCAGAATGTCATATAGTTGGAATCATACAGTGTGTAGTCCTTTCATGGCTCATTTCTTTCTATCACTGTGTAATATTTTATTGAATGGATATACCACAGGTTGTTCATCTGTTCACCTGTTGAAGGATACCATGGTTGATTCCAGTTTTTGGCAATTATGAATAAAGCTGCTATAACTATCTGTGTGCAGGTTTTTTTTTTATTTGGATTGCTAAATACATAGAAAAGTAATAACTGTATAAGACTATGTTTAGTTTTTTTTTTAAGATTTTATTTATTTATTTATTTATTTATTTATTTATTTATTTATTTATTCATGAAAGACATGGAGAGAGGCAGAGACACAGGCAGAGGGAGAAACAAGCTCCATGCAGGGACCCTGACGTGGGACTTGATCCCGGGACTCCAGGATCATGCTCTGGGCTGAAGGCAGATGCTCAACCACTGAGCCACTCAGGCGTTCCATATGTTTAGTTTTGTAAAAAAATAAATTATCTTCCAAAGTAGCTATACCATTTTTATTCCCACAGCAATGAGAGTTCCTGTAGCTCTATATCTTCATCGGCATTTAGTATTGTCAGTGCTTTGAATATCAGCCATTCTGATAGGTGTAAAGTGATCTCATTGTTATCTTAGTTTACAAGTCTCTGATGATGTATGATATTGAGCATTTTTTCATATGCTTGTTTGCCATCTGTATATCTTTGGGAATGTATTTGTCTTTTGCCTACTTTTTTTTTTTTTTAAGATTTTATTCATTCATTCATGGCACTGAGAGAGAGAGACAGGCGAGACACAGGCAGAGGGAAAAGCAGGCTCCATGCAAGGAGCTCAACGTGGGACTCGATCCTGGATCTCCAGGATCAGGCCCTGGGCTGAAGGCGCTAAACCGCTGAGCCACCAGGGCTGCCCTTTTGCCTACTTTTTAATGGAGTTGTTCATTTTCTTATAGCTGAGCTTTAGGAATTCTTGGTATATTTGAATACAAGCCCTTTAGCAGATATGTGTCTTGTAAATATTTTCTCACAGCCTTTGGCCTGTCCTCTTATCTGTCTTTCACAGAGCCACTGTTTTTGATTTTAATCAAATACAAGTTATCAGTTTTTGTTTTTTTGGGTTGTTTTTTTTTTTTTTTTTGGATCATGCTTTTGGTGTTGTATCTAAAAACTCACTGTCAACCTAAGGTCACCTAGGTTTTCTCCTACTTTTTCTTTTCTTTCCTTTTTTTCCTTTCTTCTCTTTCTTTCAATTCTTTTTTTTTTTTTTTATTTATGATAGTCACACAGACAGAGAGAGAGAGAGAGAGAGAGAGAGGCAGAGACATAGGCAGAGGGAGAAGCAGGCTCCATGCACCGGGAGCCCGACGTGGGATTCGATCCCGGGTCTCCAGGATCGCGCCCTGGGCCAAAGGCAGGCTCCAAACCGCTGCGCTACCCAGGGATCCCCTCTTTCTTTCAATTCTAAGTAGGTTTCACACTCACATGGTCAGCCAGCCAGGCACCCCTCCTATATTTTCTTCTAGAAGTTTTATAGTTCGGAGTTTTTTTTTTTTTTAAAGATTTTATCTATTCATTCATGAGAGACACACAGAGAGTGAGTGGGGGGGCAGAGACACAGGCAGAGGGAGAAGCAGGCTCCATGCAGGGAGCCGACGCGAGACTTGATCCCAGGACTGCAGGATCACACCCCACGCCAAAGGCAGGCGCTAAACCGCTGAGCCACCCAGGAATCCCCTAGTTCTGAGTTTTAAACTTAAGTCTATTAGGGCAGCCCCTGTGGCGCAGTGGTTTAGCACCGTCTGCAGCCCGGGGCGTGATCCTGGAGACCCTGTATTGAGTCCCACGTCAGGCTCTCTGCATGGAGTCAGCTTCTACCTCTGCCTGTGTCTCTGCCTCTCTCTCTCTCTCTCTGCATCTCTGTGAATAAATAAATAAATAATCTTTAAAAAATTTTTAAATATTTCTTAAAAAAATAAACTTAAGTCTATTATCCATTTGAGTTAATTTTGGTGAGAGGTGGAACATCAGAGTCGAGAGTAATTTTTTTCTTTTTTGCATATGGATACCATGTTTCTCTAGCATCATTTGTTGAAAATCCACCCCCTTTCGAATGAATTTTAACTTGTTTTTCACCATTAAAAAATAAAGAAAAGAGAAATCAACTGTTATTGCAGTGACTAGCTGAGCAGTAGGCATGATTTAGCCAGACAGACCCTTTCATGTATAAGAGTATCCTAGAGAAGCAGGGTCTTCATTGGATGGTCACTGTGAAGCTGGTGGGCTGGAAAAACTAAGGTGGTCCCCTTCATTCTTTCCATTCTGTGCCACTCTACTGGACAGAGATCTGAAGGCACAAACACATAATGGAGGACAACCAGAATAACTTTTAAATCAGATTGGGAAATGTTTCATAGAAGAAGTAACTATGCAACAGAGACTAGAAGAATGGTAGAATTTTGCCACAGCATCTGAAAGGCTTTCTGGATAGAACAAGTAGCACTTAAAATGGCTTAATTGTGTGAAAAAGTGTGACATAATCTGAGGCACTGAGTGCTTCTTTGTGGTTGAAGCAGAGAATACAAGGGGATCAATGGTGGAAAGATGAGACAAAAGTGATGTGTGGGGGTCAGGTTGGAAAGTGTCTACCACTCTAAGGAATTTAGACTTTGCCTTTGACAATGGTGAATAATGGAAGATAAATTTAAGCAGAGGGTGGGCAACATGATTAGATCATATTTTAGAAAAAGTGATTTTGCTGGCTAAAAGGATTGAAGAGGCAGAGCCAAAGGAGGGCAACCGGCTGATGTGCTATTACAGTAGCACAGGAGAGAGAGGATTAAATTATGAAAGTGGCATTAGGAATAAAAACTTGAAGATACATCTGAGATACAGGTAAGGGATAGAATCATATTGCAATATTTAACTGGCAGTGGTTTAGTTTACATTTAAAGTAATCAGGACCTAGAATTAATACCGTGGGATTCCAAGGAATGTGTTCATGAATGCAGGAAGTTGAGGGAATAGAATAAGTGATTTATCTAAAGATCCCTCTTTCTTCAGCACCACTCATTCCCCAAACATACATACACACACATCATAGCCACAGTTTTAGAAAATACATTCTCTTTTTCTTTCCATGAACTAAAGCAAATGAGAAAATGAGAGAGGGCAGCCCCGGTGGCGCAGTGGTTTGGCACCGCCTGCAGCCTGGGGTGTGATCCTGGAGACTTGGGATCAAGTCCGACATCGGGCTCCCTGTGTGGAGCCTGCTTCTCCCTCTGCCTGTGTCTCTGCCTCTCTCTCTCTCTCTGTGTCTATGAATAAATAAATAAAATCTTTGAAAAAAAAAAAAGAAAATGAGAGAGATTGGTGGTTGTGGAGGAAAGGAGGTTATAGGAGAGGGGATAGGAGGAAGCAGAACTTTCTATTTACATCAGATCAGAGCACCTCTACATTTTTCTTTCATAGTACTTATACTTTAATTTGTGGAATTACTGAATTATCATTAGTCACTAATGTTTGTCTTTCCTATTAGACTAGAAGTCCCATGAGGGTAGGAATTCTTACCTGTTTTTGCTCATTTTATCCCCAGCACCTAGTACAAGGTAGATGCTCAATAAATAAATGAATAGATGAATGGATATAGTTGTTATGGATATAGTGATTAATGGATATAGTGATTGAATGGGTTCTAATGATGGTATTGTCATTGTCATTGAATGATTTTTTTGGCTGAGTTTTCTAAGATCTTTCTAAAAATTAATGATTGCTATGATTGGCTGATCATTGGAATCTCTTGGGCAACTTAAAAATACAGAGAATCCTATTCCTCTCCATTCCCCTGAGTCCTGACCATGTTTTTTTTTTTTAAGATTTATTTATTTTACTTTATTAAAGATTTTATTTATTCATGAAGGACACACAGAGAGAGGCAGAGACACAGGCAGAGGGAGAAGCAGGCCCCCCATGGGAGCCAAAGGCAGATGCTCAACCACCGAACCACCCAGGCATCCCAAGATTTATTTATTTGAGAGAGAGAGAGAGAACTAGTGGGAGGGGCAGAGAGAGAAGGAGAGAGAATCCCAAGCAGACTCTGCACCGAACACAGAGCCTGATGCAGGGCTCAATCTCATGACCATGGGATCATGACCCAAGCCAAAACCAAGAGATGAATGCTTAACTGACTGTGCCACCCAGGAGTCCCTGACCATGATTATTTTGAAAATGCTATCACACCACCTTTCTGATAATGGGGATTTAGAAATACTTGTCAACAATGTGTCTTAAGTGTATATGTTTAAGGGGTGCCTGACTGCTTCTCAATAAAGCATGCAACTCTTGATCTTGGGACTATGAGTTCAAGCCCTACCTGAAGAGTAGAGATTACTTTAATAAATAAATAAATAAATAAATAAATAAATAAATAAATAAATAAATAAATAAATAAATAAATGGAATGTACATTTATTTCTCTTTTGTTTAGTGCTTTGTTCCTGTTATAACACTTAAGTCAGTTTAATTGTATGTTTTGTACTAAAACTGTATGCTACTCTAGCATACAGTTAATTTCCTAGTTTTCTTTGTGGCACACACAAAATCTGGGGCACTCTAGGACTGGGGGCTGGCTCAACTAGCAGCCTACATGTTTATACCAGGCTAAGAGATAGTATCTCATTTTCTTACAAAAAGATTTTATTTATTTATTCATGAGAGACGCACAGAGGCAGCACAGGCAGAAGGAGAAGCAGGCTCCCTATGGGGAGCCCAGTGTGGGACTCCATCCCAAGACCCTGGGATCACGACCGGAGCCAAAGGCAGACGCTCAATCACTGAGCCACCAGGGAGCCCCATAGTATCTCATTATATGTAATGACAAAGCCTCCCATTGAGGGGACATTTTGGATCTATCAAATACTTATGGTCATTGTATTAGTAAGAAATAAAAGGTAAGATTAAGAAGTTAAGTTGCAATTAGAGGCTACTTTTTATTTGTTCTGGTTCTCACAAAACCTATTTAACTAGGTCTGAAAATAATATTAACATGCAATAACATGCAAAATAATATTAACAATAACAAGGTGACAGTTCTTTTCCTCTCATCTTTATGAAGTTGTAATCACAAAGGATTGATTAACTTTCTCCTCTTTGTTATTAAGGAGGAAAAACAGAAAAAGAAAATGGCTGCAAAGTTGGAACTAGCAAAATTTCTTCAAGAAACAATTACAGAAATGGCAAGGAGGAACAGGGCCAAGCTGGGAGACGCCTCCATACAGTTCTCATCCTATGTCAAACAGGTGTCAGTCTCTTGTGTAACACCAAACAACTTCTAGGCTGGCAGTTCCATGAACAATTCATGTCATCATGGATCTGCCAAATTGTTCACAGCCTCTGACTTTGCAAATGTCTAAGTTATACGCCTACAACATTGCAAACATTTATGGTAGCTTGCAGAAAAACCTACCTTAAAGCAGTCATCTATTGAAGACATTGATAACTTCTTGGAAAGAATGGTAGATTTTGAGTGAAACTTTTGAACTACTCCTGATTTTTCAGTCAACTTGGGCTGACTTGGACAGATTTTTTTATGTCTCTTGGTACCATGAGGCCCATTTCCAGACATAATATAGAATCTATGAACGTGTGTCTTTGATGTGTCTTTCAAATAGTCTACAGGGAAGGTTCAATTAAGAATACATGCTATAATTTTTTAAAAGATTTATTTCTTTATTTTAGGAAGGGAGAAAGTGTGTGTGCATGAAGGACAGAGGGAGGGAGAGAATGTCAAGCAGACTCTAAGTGCGGAGCCCAGCGTGGGGCTTGATCTCACGACCCATAAAATCATGACCTGAGCCACCCAGATGCCCCATGAAATACATTTTACTTAACCTCTTTGTTTCACTACCTAGGTCCAGACAGGCCACAAGCCCAGCACAAAGGAGATAGTTCGCTTTTCCAAACTATTTGAGGATCAGCTAACCCTGGAGCACCTAGATCGACCTCAGCTGGTTGCCCTTTGCAAGCTGCTAGAATTGCAGTCCTTTGGAACCAACAATTTGCTCCGCTTTCAACTTCTGATGAAACTAAAGTCTATAAAAGCAGATGATGAAGTAAGATCTGAACTGTAGCCGTAGGGAATTAGCAAGGCATGGGAGATCCCTTAGGATAGCTTTGTGATAAAGTGTAGTATCTTCTCTTAGATCTGCTCATGGACTGGTTCTGGCAAACCATTGAGTAGTTTAAACAATCATTACCATGACAACTTGAACCCAGATTACTCATTTTAGGAGTTGTTTGCTGTTCTCTGACGCATTTTCTGGAGAATGCCCTCATTAGCAGTTAGTGATTTAGTAATCTAAATCAGTTAGGACCCACTAGGAAGGAACAGCAGCCCCAGAGGTTCCTGAGTCTTCCCTTGCTAAGGACAGTGCTCTACCCCCACATCTCAGCTCCCTTTCCTCAGAGCTGGTGCCAAAGTAAATATTCTGCTGGGTCAGTTGGCCCGATAAGAAGGGGTGGCATCACATAATGCAGGGAGGGAAAACAGAGCCTAGATATCTTATAGAGGAAAGGCATTATAACTACTAATTAGACTCATTCTTGAATCAGAATCAGCTGCTTTAAAGCTTTCTGCCTGAAGGAGCAAGATTCCCAGAACTGAGAAAGCCTGATCCCTGTGGCCTCATTTAGATTTGAGCTATTGCTTTCAGAATTTTGGAATAAACAATAGTGGTCCCAGAAGTACCATAGTTTTGGGTCACACCAAGCAGAGACTTTGTTATATTGAGAAAGTTTTGTGGACCAGAGTTATGGCCATTCCTGGATGGAGGTAGGGGGATGGTAAAGGAAGGGGGATACTGGGACACACAACAAACAGTACACTGAAAACTTTTTGTGTGGAATATTTTCTAATGAATCCTAAAGCTGCCATGAAGGGGAAATGCAAATCAAGAGGGAAGAGGATTACTTTGGTGACAAAGTGTTGCAGAGGAGTTATGTGACTATTTCTGATATTATTAATACCTGTCGGTAGGATTCCCTTCATTTCAACTGCTGAACCATTAGAGGACAGTCTGATGTGAAAGCATCAGATTTGGTGTTTCCTCTGATTTGTTGGAATTTTGGATTTGGTAGAATTGGAACCAAAAGATCCAATACCATTCCCTCCCTTGCTTTCAGGTAATTGCCAGAGAAGGGGTGAGTGCTTTGAGCGTGTCAGAACTGCAGGCTGCCTGCAGGGCTCGAGGGATGAGATCCCTGGGTCTCACAGAAGAGCAACTGAGACAGCAGCTCACAGAGGCAAGTTGCAGCTCTCCTGGGCCCTTTTCACTAGAACTCTGTCCCCTGCAATGTGTAGACCTCATTTTGTGATTTCTACTTTGCAGGCGAGCCATCCCACCTAATTTGCCTCATTTAAATGTGGGACACTGAAGAAGCTAGATTTGTTTTTGATGGAGACAGGGTACTCTATTAGTTTTCTTTCTTTTTTAATTTAAATTTTACTTAATTAACATACAGTGCAATATTGGTTTCTGGAGTAGAATTCAGTGATTCATCACTTACATACAATACCTAGTGCTCATTACAGTAAGTGCCCTCCTAATACCTGTTCCCTATCTAGCCATCCCCCCTGCCCCCCAACCTTCCCTCCATCAACCCTCAGTTTGTTCTCTGTCTTTAAGAGTCTGTTATGGTTTGTTTCCCTCTCTCCTTTTTCTTCCCTTCCCATATGTGCATCTGTTTTCTTTCTTAAATTCCACATATGAGTGAAATCATAGGGTATTTGTCTTACTCTGACTTACTTTGCTTGGCATTATACCCTCTAGCTCCATCCTCGTCATTGCAAATGGCAAGATTTCATTCTTTTTGATGGCTGAGTAATATTCCAGTGTGTGTGTGTGTGTGTGTGTGTGTGTGTGTGTGTGTGTGTGTATAATACATCTTTTTTATCTTATCAGCCAGGGGACATTTGGGCTCTTTCCATAATTTGGCTATTGTTGATAATGCTGCTACAAACATCAGGGTCCATGTATCCCTTCGAATCCATTGCTGCATAAAAACCTACCACAAGCTTAGTGGCTGGAAACAGCACCCACGTATTAGCTTACAAGTTCTTTCAGTCAGAAGTGCAGGCTGTGTTTTCTTTGGAGGCTCTGGGGGAAGACTCCACTACCAGGTTCATTCAGTTTGTTGGCTGAATTTAATTTCTTGCAGCTGTAGGACTGAAGTCCCATATCCTCACTGGCTGTCAGCCCCAAGCTACTCAGCCCTGAAGGCCACCTGCATTCCTTACGTCTAGGCCCTGTCCATCTGCAAAGCCAGCAATGAAGAGCTGCTCATACATCAGCCCCCCACCCCCGCCATAGGCTTCACATCTCAGACTCCCCCTCCCTTTTTGACCTCTAGCTCCAGATTTAAAGGCCTCATTTGATTAGGCAAGACCTACTCAAATGACTTCCTACTTTGAGGTCTACTGACTTGAGACCCTAATTATATCTGCAAAATCCCTCATAGCAGCACCTAGATTAGGGTTTGAATAACTGGAGAGAAGATGTGGGTACACTAGGGACTAGGAATTTTGGACCACCTTATAATTCTGCATACTCTAGGTATTTTAAGGGCCCCGGTAAAATCTTGAATCCAAGGCCTACCATTTGTGAGTCCATCTGAAGGTCTAAACCTTGCCTGGTGGCTCTCCTGGGATTACTTTCCAAGTTTGTACCCCCAGCCAATGTAAAGTGTTAGCTTTGGCAAAGATGTTTAATATTTTCCTACTGACAACATGTTTTAACTAAGAGCATCAATGTTGTGGGTTTTTTTTAGATTTTATTCATTCATTCATTCATTCATTCATTCATTCATGAGAGACACAGAGAGAAAGAAAGGCAGAGACACAGGCAGAGGGAGAAGCAGGCTCCATACAGGGAGCCCGATGTGGGACTCGATCCCGGGTCTCCAGGATCACACCCTGGGCTGAAGGCAGTGCCAAACTGCTGAACCACCTGGGGGGGGGCTGTTTTTTTGTTGTTGTTGTTTTTGGTTTTTTTTTTAAGATTATTTATTTTGGGCAGAGAGAACACATGCTTTCGTGAGTTGGGGGAGGGGCAGAGGGAGAGAATCTTAAGTGGACTCCCTGCTGAGCGTGGAGCTGGTTGTGGGGCTCAATGCAGGGCTCCATCCCACAACCCGTGAATTTATGACCTGAGCCCAAACCAAGAGTCGGATGCTTGACCAACTGAGCCACAGATGCTTCAAAGCATCAATGTATTTCAAAGGAGTAACTCCTATTCAAATTTCTTTTTTATGTGTGGGACCTGCTCTGGCTGGTAGATGAACATATTGTAGAGAAAGTTTATTGAAATCATTTATTTCTTGAACATAGAGTATTAAGTGGGTTCATACTATCAGATAGCTTTCTTGAAAGAGTGTGTCATTTTTAGCACAAAGGAGTGAGGATTCTAATCCAACAGTATGATATTCAGCACTATATATTATTCAGAAATTCCTCTGTTAGGATACAGGCAGGCATTTCATAGAAAGGAAAACCTAAAATGATAATCATATGAAACATCTTAACTTCATAATAAGATCAATTAAAACTATGAGATATCACATTCACCTATTATGTTGGCAAAGATCAATTTGATAACACTATGTGGTTGAGGGTTGGGGAGAGGGACATTCACGCATTGCTGATAAAAAAATCTCCATGGAATCTTTCAAAATTTAAAAATACATTTACTTTGACCTAGAAATTTCACTTGTGCATATATCTATAAGATTATCCATTGCAGGGACGCCTGGGTGACTCAGTGGTTGACCGGCTGCTTTTAGCTCAGGGTGTGATCCCAGGGTCCAGGGATTGAGGCCTGCATCAAGTTCCCCACAGGAGCCTACTTCTCCCTCTGCCTATGTCTCTGCCTCTTTCTGTGTGTCTCTCGTGAATAAATAAAATCTTAAAAAAAAAAAAAAGATTATCCATTGCACCACCATTTATAATAGCAAAAGATTGGAAACGGCCTAAAGTTTATAAATAGGAGAATAATCAAATTATGTCATTTCTGTGCAACAATGGAATCCTTTAAGGATGGTTAAAAAGGAGGCAGCTCTACAGCTACTGATATGAATCAATCTCCAAGATATTTCGGTGAAAAAAAAAAGCAAAGGACAGAACAGTGTGTATATATCACCCTTATGTAAAGATGAAAAGCATATAATGGTGTGTTCATATATGCATAGGTTATCTCTGAAGATTATATAAGGAATTGGTATCAGTGGTTGCTTCTGGGAAGGGAAACAGGGTAGGAGTAGAAGTGGGGTTTATTGTTATTGATTACATTTTATTTACTTTTTGAATTTTTTTCTTGTGCATGTATTATCTGTCAGTTTTTTGAAAAGCTTGGTTATTTTGGTACTTGAAAATTAAATCATTCTCATTTTAATGTTTATTTCTTTGGTTATGAGTGAGGCTTACTTATTCTTTCCCCTTATCTGCTCTGTGTCTAAGAGAAGATATTTCACTACCTTGATCCACAATCGGTTTGAGAGCTTAATGGAATACTCCCTGTCCAACTCAGAGGATCCAGCTGTCTTGAGGGGGGTTGCAGAGTACAACCACTGATGCAGTAGCCTGGGGACTGGTGTTCTTACCCTGTCCTGTTGCTGGTTATCAGCATGTAAAGTTGTAAAACCAGGGAAGCAGATGATTGTGGGTCATGTCTAGTTCTAATATTCTGAGATTGCCGTGTTTTGTTTCCCTCCCACTCTCCAGTGGCAGGACCTCCACCTGAAGGAGAATGTCCCTCCTTCTCTGTTGCTTCTGTCACGAACCTTCTACCTGATAGATGTGAAGCCAAAGCCAATTGAGATACCTCTAAGTGGGGAGGTGAGTACCTGGGATCTGGATTTCCATAACGGGGGTGTCTCCACAGATGTCTTATTTCCTCTTGCAGTTAGGGTGGACATTTCTTTTGGACTGTCTTTTGGCATTTGGCTGTTTTGTTTGTTTGTTTGGTTTTTTTTTTTAAGATTTTATTTATTTATTCATGAGAGAGGCATAGAGAGAGACAGAGACCTAGGCAGAGGGAGAAGCTGGCTCCATGCAGGGAGCCCGATGAGGGACTCAATCCTGGGACTCCGGGATTATGCCCTGAGCCAAAGGCAGACACTCAGCCACTGAGCCACCCAGGCATCCCTGGCCCATTTGGCTTTAAAGTCTTTTTGAAATTCCTTAAAAAAAAAAAATCGTTAAAACTAACTCTAGCTATAGGGCGGTTATTGTCTTTTATCTCAGCTCAATTTAGGAATCCAGTTTACTATTTCTCCTTAATTATCTAGTCTTCATTAGCAGACTGGTGGGTTTTTGTTTTTTTTTTTCACCACTCTCTTTTGAGACTGAGTGGTTCCTATTCTTTTGTGTCTATTTCATTTGTCTAGATTCCTATTAATTTTTAAGCAGTGAAAGGCCAATTTAGAATGTAAGCTTTTTGTCTTCCTTCCACTAACTTCCTTGATCATTTTTTGTTGCCTTTAATTCGGCAGCTTTTTTTGCGTCCTGGTATTTTACCAAAAACTCCAGGATTGGCCCAATCACCAGAGCATCTTGCTCTGGATAGGGCCTTTCACTTCTCTACTTTGTGGCTTCATGTCTAAGTCAAGATCTGCATGAACAAGAAAGGAGAGGCCATGGTGAAAGATGCTGGACATGTGGTTTAGTAGATTATAAACTAAGTTCTCTGGAGTGGGGACCAGTCATTTTTAATTTAGTTATGCTAGTGATTCCTTGGACAAGTCAAGGGAAATGATAAGAAGTCCAGCATGAAAAATGTACATCAGGGAATATCTTCTTGTTTTGCCTTTCCGTATTTCCAGAGACTAATTCGATTTGTGCTCTGCCTGGGAAGGAATCTAGGGAGAGTGGGAGCAATTCTGGAAGCCAGACCATCTTCTAAAAGGCAGTCTACCTGGTTCTTATTCTATATGTTTGATTTTTCAGACAGACCAAGTTTGTCATTCTTCGACTGCTCTCAGGAGCAAGGATATCTTGGAATAGTAAATATCTCAGGGCTGAATTATTC
Source organism: Nyctereutes procyonoides (assembly GCF_905146905.1). Lineage (NCBI taxonomy): Eukaryota > Metazoa > Chordata > Mammalia > Carnivora > Canidae > Nyctereutes > Nyctereutes procyonoides. The sequence goes on from NW_026575120.1 coordinate 14,420,386, forward strand.
TGGAAGGGCATAAACTCTTTATCCAGATGTTGCTTTCTGGAATGTTTGAGACAAAGACCTAGAAATTAAGAACAAAATGACAAGCTCCTAGGCACTTTATTGGTTGCTTTTTAAAAAAAATCCATGTTTTTAAACTTATATTTTCTATATATACAAGATGAGAATAAGTAGCATGCTAGGATCTGTAAAGAATTGAGACATCAAGTTAAATATACTATAATTTAGAATATATGTAGCTCTTTTCCCTCCACAGTACACAAAATTACTTAATTCCAAAGAGCACTGATATATTTATTTTCAAATATAATTATAATCCTTAAAGATAGGTTAGCTGGCTTTTCTAAAAACATATCTATTTTCCTCATGTTGCAGGAGCTTCTATTAAGCAGCGCCTACCATTTTAATAAATGAGACAAATTAATCATTTATTTGACACCAAAAATGATAAAGATATCAATTTTGACTAAGTTATATCAGTGCTATTAGAAGCTGATGAGCAATTGAGAAACGGCAACTTTTTTTTCCTCAGACTAAAAACAGGACAAGTATTGGCAGATCAGTAGCTTGTTAATAACTGAATCTTTTTTTTTAAATTTATTTTTAAAATAATCTCTGCACCCAGCATGGGGCTCGAACTCACAACCCCAAGACTGAGTCGCATGCTCCACTGACTGAGCCAGCCAAGCTCCCCAACTGGGGATTTTCAATACTAGAATCTCATTAGAGTACAACTTTTACATAAAGGACACTGAAAACTCAAATACTAAGTTGCTACTTCAGGGACATATTTCATATGTTCTCACAAAGGGTATAGTTGGAAAAAGTTAGGGATTTAGTGAGTGAAAAGCAAATTGTGCTAGAAAGTATTGACTACTGTAGAAGTGCTTTTGAGTTTCAAGAATAGCAGAAAGCTTATGTTCGTATAAAATATTTCTCTTCCTAGTCTCCCAAAACAGATATTCCTGTGGAATCACCTACTTCTCCTGAATCTAAAGAGATGCTGGTGGATTTAGCACCTCCACTGAAGGGAACTAAGGTTAGGCTATTACTTTTTCATTTGATTAATTAGGTTTAAAAATGAAAATAAGTTATCAATTCTTAACTCTTTTAATGAAACTGAATTTCAACACTATGGTGTTCTTTAATAAGGACTATTTATTGTACTATTAGATGTTTCTAAGAAAGGTCAACATTTGGCTATATGTAATTAGGTTCCAGTTTTAGCCTCTTGAATTCTGTGCCAGAATATGTGGTTGTCACAAGTTCCTGGTGGTCACAGCAGTGTGACTATAGATCAAATAGCCATTTTGTTTTAAATCAGTAACCCAACTCTTAATTCTGATGTTTAAGGATGAAAAATTTATACAACTGCCACCAGTTCCATCATCATCCATAACAGCAACACCTATTTCGTTACCTAAAGGACCCATCACTTCTGCTAAAGAAGCTGTAAGTATCTGAAAACAGAACATCTTTAGTCTCCAGTTATGTTTAAGGGCAGTGACAATCTAGAGTTGTAACTATTGCAAAACACAGCACACTTCTTCCTGTCATCCAAACAGGAAGTTGTAGGCTGAACTTTAGTTGTTTTATAACCACTACATTTTTAAAACTCAATTCTCCAAAAGCAAAAAAACAAAAAACAAAAACGCCTCCCAAAAAAAACCATTATCACCCAGTACAGTCGTGGATGAGGCCTAAACATGTGAAGTATAGAAGCTAATTACAATATAGGCAGATTCTTTTCTTTTGTGCCAGATGGAAATAGTTCCCATATGTTGTGTATTTCACACAGGCTTCAGATGTCAGGAAATACGAGCAGGAAAGCATTTTAAATCTTAAGAGAAATGTATGTAAATAAGAAATTACTTATCTATCCACTTTTCCCGTTTGGGTGAAAGAATTTGGGGCCAGAGCAGAAGGATGACACAAGTAAGTGGCAAGGGGGTCATGGGAGAGTTAGACTGACTGGCTTACTGGCCCAAGAAGGTCAAAGCAAAGAGAGCCAGCCAACACACAGACACCAGGGTCCTTGCTTGTAGGTCTTTTTAATTTTTATTATCGAGGTAAATTATGAACTTGGATTTGATTTTGTGGTCTGTCATTATTTGATTAATACAAAAAGGACTTCTAAAGAGCTTTCAAATCTCACTGTGAGCAGGGCCTAAAGTACTTATGTTTTGTACCTAGACACTCCAGGTCAAATCACAAAAGATAACGCAGAACAGCAAGGCTAGTTCAAAAGGAACATAAGGACTACTGGAGGATGAAGCTCAGTCCTCAGCTTCCTGCCCTCGGCGGTGGCCTCCATACAGGACCGCCCAGACCATCTGTCTGGTTGAAGCAGAGGATCAGCCATGTTGTCCTTGAGGCAGTCCTTTGAGGCCTTGTAGCCATTCCAGATGATGTCAGCAGTGAGACCAAGTTCAGACCATTTAGAAATATAATTGCAAAGCCAACTTCCTCTGTACCATTATGTCATCCCACCAAACTGTGTAAAGCCCCCTCCCCATGTTATGTTTGAACAGTTTCATATTTGTGTGCATGTCCTTTAAGGGAGAGGATTTTTTGCATAACGGAATCAGCTTGGCACCTTAGATTCCTCAATTCAGAACTTGGAAACTCTGAAACCCCACTAAGGCCACCTAACTTTTCCAGTGATCCATCAGTAGGAACAGTGCCCTGGAAACAAAGCACCTTATGGGATGGAATGGATGTACTCTCCGGTAAGGTCTTTCTGGATATAAAGAAGAAAAAAGCTTTTTGGAGAAGAAAATGGGGAGTTAAACAGAATGGCAATCAAAAAGGCCTGGCTGCTGGGAGGCCTCCCCCTCTGGGCCCTGCAGAGGCTGCAGGAATCTGGGAGGCTGCCACTACTCTAGCACATGTGGCTTTCATTAGCCACCATTTTGCCAGGGAACATAATGAAGGGTTTAAGACTTAACCATTTGTCTGTGCTGGGTGTGTTTTTCTGGTCTGTTTCTTTCACAAACAAGACCATTTGTTAGTCATAGGGCTGGTTAAAGTCTGATATAATCCCCATGCACCCAGTAACGAGTGTTATATTCAGAGATACGTATGTTCGGTGTTTTCAGGATCATCAGTCCTAAAAAAACATAATACATTGCCATGCAGCTGACCAGCGGCTTTCTTCCCTTGGGGAGTGCTTAGGAAGAATAGATACTTTGGCTTGTGGGTGATGAAATTGGTTTTCTTAGCTCGCTGTGAAATTGAAAGCAATTAGATGGGAGCCATTTAAACCAAGTACAACTCCAGTCTCCCTCTCTGGGATCACCTAAGTGAGGACTGTCATCGGTGCTTCCCAGCAAGGAGATGTATTTTACAGTGCCTTTTAAGCCTCCTCTCCACCAGAGGAAAAGCCCAAAATGGCCTGCTGACGAACTCCAGTTCCTTGAGAATGATGAATCCCTACTATGCAGCATTCTGTGGATCTTGCCATTGGCCGAGTTATTAGGGTGATTCACAATAAATTTTCCCATTTTTAAAATGATGGTTGTTTGTTTTAATTAGCTCACATTTCAAGTGTTGAATGTGGGAAAGGGATTAGCTTTGAATTTAGCTTGTTCAATCCTGTTTTAGCTGAATGATTCTTAAGTACTGTTGGGCTGTTCCACAGTTCTTTCTGGCTATAGGGCAGAGTGGGAATGGTTAGGGCAAGGGGTCAGTTCTGGCCTCCGTGGGTCCTCACCCATTTTTTTCCTACATCTTGGCCTCTGAGACACTAGATATGCCCCTCTTCCCGTTCTTAGGATAGAGGCTCAGAGAAGTTTAGGAGGTTTCTCTGGTCCCATCACATAGAGCTCTTGGCTGTTGGGCTCTGTAGGATTGCTAAATCTAGCCTTGTGGCTCAAACTGAGCTAGTGGTGTTCTGGTAAATGATTAACAACCAAGACTGGTTGGTGGAGAGGGGGTGCCTGGATTTGTAGCATTCGATTTCAAGCTGCTGGCAAGAGGTTGCTGAAGACGTTGTGCACAACCAGCTTCAGAACAAGCCCCAGCACACCACTGATCCCAGCTCTCCTTGAGGAACAAGGGACAAATCTATAGTTGGCAGATGTTCATTAGAGGTGTCACTTCTGTGCTCCCAACACAAACATTTGGGAGGCCATGTAGTATGCATGGTTCTGACCCTGAATGCTATCAGGTGCCACCCTGGAGAGAACTTGCCCCAGATGGGATCTTCCTGAACAGCTGGCTTCTTGCTGACCTTCCATCTCCCTGGCTCTCATCAGCTGAGGGAGTGGAGGGGAAGGCCATGCCAGCTTGCTACAAAGCTTTCTCCTTTCCTGCTGTTCTTCTCTGCAGATGCCCATACCTTAGCTGTGTCAGCTGCTAATAATCTCACTGGGTAGGAGTTTAGACAGCTTTTAGGAGCAAGCTTCAGTGATGTCAGATTTGGCCTACATCTCCTACATAGAGAATTTTGCTACAATGCAGAGGTGCTGGTGGCACTTGTACAGACCTGCGCTTGTGCCATGCCCAATTCTGTACCTCGGTCCTTATTGTACCAGTCACATTGGTGACATCAAATAATACGCTAGAATGCTAAAGATTGGCCAGTCACCACCAGTTAGCTCACATAGGTAAGGAAGGTCAGACTAATGGAGCCTGGAAGCAGATGGGCACCTGCCCTGCCGGTAACAGGGACTGTGGCCTGCTGGCTCCTCCCTGTGGTGGCTGACAGGCATAGCGGCTCCACTGTCTTGAGACAGATTCCTTGCTTCATCTGAGGCTCAGGCTTTCTTGAGGATCAATACAGTACATTAGTGGTGCCAAGGGACTGAGGATCCCCAGTTTGTGGCAATTAGAAAAGGTAGAAAGGCGGTATTGATTAATGCTGTGATGATGCCAGACCCTCATCTTTTAACCCTCCGGAAACCAGACCGATTCAGTGCCTTTGACAGCATGACGTCTTCATTAGATAAACTGGATTCCTTTCCTCAGGAGACCCAATCTAGTTATCTAAGTAAAATGGCCATTTCATTTTTCTCTCAGGTCAATTTTACTATCTTTTATTTGACAGCCAGCTCAGTCTCTTGGGAAATTTGTGGGTGATTTGAGTAGTAACAGCAAGGACATCACGGTTATAACAACAGTGCCTTGTATTTCTCCGGCATCTTTCCCGCAGGCGCTTAAAGCCCTTTAAAGATCCTTCATCCATGCCCATGACATCGCTTCAAGAGAGGGCCAAGGCAGAAATCATCATTAGGGTTTTACAAGGAAAAGACACCACTCTAAGGTCTCAAAGCAAATGATTTTAAGAGCAAAAATTCAGTTCTTGGCTCTGTTCACCAAATTATGCCTTCTTTAAACACAAACTGTAATATGTTGACAGACACACATTTACAGAGAGACACAAGGATAAAAGAGAACTTACAACAGTGGCCAACACTGCAGCTGCCTCAAATAGCTAGCTAGCTCAGAAAGGAAATGCAAGCGGATCGCGCTCTTTTGTACTTAGCGTAATCCCGCAGAAGAGTGAGTCAGCTCTAGGGGAGGGGCAGGGTTCTAGCAGGGTCCGCGCTGAGGTCTGAGGAGCAGAGATCCTCGTGCAGAGCGCAGGGATCACCAGCAGGGGGCAGAGAAAGCACATTTCCAAGCTGCCAAAACCCAAACATTCAGAGAATTTTTTCCCCCTTTTCCTGGGGGATGGGGTGGAGTTTGTACAGGAAGGACTACAGGAAGCCAAGATCTGCGATAGTTCCAACACATGAAGTCTGGTCACAGACACAGATAGAATGGGTGTGTGTGTGTGTGAAGTGGGGGGTGGCTGTGGGAATCGTGACCAGAGTAAGCCGAGAAACATGAAGCTGAACGAATGTCAAACTGATGACAAGTTTTTAGGTGACAAGTTTTTCCTCACACAGAAGCACAGACAAAACCACACCCACGTAAAGGGCTAGACGGAACTCTGGATTTGAGTTTCCTCAGGCCCTTGGTCCAGTGATCCTTAGCTTTCCCCTTAAATCACTTTAGCTCTCCTCCTCTCAGCTATTCCCAGGTAGGCCCCCAGCACCCCTCCTGACCCTCCAGCCCCACCCACACCCACCCGTCTCCTCTGAGGAAACACTCTGTGGTTGAGGGCCTAGGGCCTTGGCTCTGGGTCCAGTGCCTCCAGGGCACTGACAGGAGGTTCCTGCCCCCTACACAGAGGTCCTTTCCCGTCTTCCCAAAAAAGCATCAGAGTGGTAGGAGGTTTGTCCTGGAGGTCTGGTGTCAGGACCTAAGGGGAAGAGGTTAGGAGGGCACTGCAGGGAGCCAGGGCACCCTCTGGACAGAAACAGCTCCAGGGGACCACCAGGCTTTTTCCTTCTCAGCTGACATTCTCTCCCTTGTCACACAGCCCATATAAAAATGAAGCAGCAGCAATTTTTATTGAGGGACCTAAACTGAAAATAGGTTTAGAACATAATTTAAAAAAATAAAACAGCAAAAGTAGCAAAAAATATATGACCTTTTTAAAAACATTTTCCTTTTTTTTTTTCTTTTTTCTTTGTTTTTAATATATAGCAACTGATGCCTCCCAGCCACCAGGAGCATCTTACCCAAGGGGTAAATCTCTGGTAACGACCCTTTTAAAAAGACATGTAAATATATACTCAGATTTATACACTTTGTGTTTTCTTCATAGCTATGTACAATGCCCCCCATTTGGGGCTGGGCCCCAGGGCCACGACACTGCTCCCTGCCTCTGCCTCCCCACCCTCTGGTACCAGGTATTTGGTCAGCAAAGCAAATTAGTATCGGAATTAATAAGCCACTGGCACCATCTATCTGGAGCAGAGGTTGCCTTCAGCTGAGGCCCGTCAGCCGAGGCCCGGAAGCACTGGCCTCCCCTCACTACTGCTTTGGCCCTGAGGACGAGGCCCCTTGCCATCAGAACTCAGGCTTACAGGTTACTGGAAGCAGACAAAACCAATGCAGGAAAGCTCAGTCAGCTCTCGCTTGCGTGCCTGCTTGGCTTGGCTCCCACTCCCTAGCCCTCTGGGCAGAGCCAGGTGGCGGGAGGGGTCTTGGTCCAACACGTGGGAGGGAACGAAGTGGCCATGAGCAAGTACCTGCCTCTCTGCTCTTCTCTCTCACAAGCAGGTTGAGAGGAGGAGGACGGAGAGGTGAACTCCATGGGGTGAAGGCCTCAGGTAGGTAGCTGGCTCCTGCCAGCAGGAAAGGGGCAGAGGGGAAGGCAGTGAGTCCCACAGGGAGGGGTGGGGGGTGAGGGTGACAGCTGATGAGGGGGTCTGGGCAGGAGGGACGGGGGTGCTAGTCAGCGTCGTTTGAGTCCGCCATTGGCAAGCTGGGCTGGGTGTCGGGGCAGACACGGCTCCTCAGGCAACGGCTCATGAGAGAAGACGGAATCCTCCCCCGAGGAGCAGGTGGAGCTTCGGGTGTCAGGGAAGCTCGGAGAGTATTGGTCCAGGGGCACTGACAGGTCCAGGTACTCCTGTGCAAGGAGAGACACAAGATCCGGCACCCTGCCCCCTGAGGCAGTGCTCACTCACAAGGCTGCACCTAACTGAAGGCCTAGGATAGGACAGCCTCACCTGGTTGGAGGTCAAGGCCACGATGCGATCCAGGTCTTCCACCAGCTGCTTGAAGGTAGGTCTTTGAGAGGGCACTGCATGCCAGCAATCCCGCATCATCATGTACCTGGGACAGGAGGACAGACACGGGCTCGTGCTGAGGAACGACTAGGAAGGGCTGCTTTCTCTAGCTAAGCCCCCTTCTGCCTCCACTCCTCCCCCAGGGCCTGACTTGGGACCTCAGGGGTCTGCCCATGCTTACAGCTCATTGGTGCAGTTACTGGGCTTGTCCATTCGATGACCCTCCTTCAGCAGCTTGAAAAGCTCCTCCACAGGCACACCAGGATACGGGGAGCCTCCCAGAGTGAAGATTTCCCAAAGGAGCACCCCAAAAGACCAGCTGTGGATGAGCAGCACAGAGCCACTGGGTCTTATGGGCACAGAACTAGGCCAGCCTCAAATCCTTCCCATCTCTCCCTGAGCACACCCTCCCGACCCTCCCCTCCCCCAGAGCCAGTGCTGGAGAACACACTGCCCTTTCAGCCTCCACTGAGCCAACAAAACACATGGACACGTAACAATGTTCTGTTCTCACGATGGAAGGAGACCCCCATATCAAGCCAGAGGGGAATGCAGGACTCTACTGTGCTGGAATTCTCTTTACCAAGGATCTCTGGTCATTGCTGCTGCTGCTTCTTTTTTTTTTTTTTTTTTTTTTAAAGATTTTATTTATTTATTCATGAGAGACACAGAGAGAGAGAGAGGCAGAGACACAGGCAGAGGGAGAAACAGGCTCCCTATTGGGAGCCCGATGCAGGACTCAATCCCAGGACCCCGGGATCATGACCTGAGCCAAAGGCAGAGGCTCAACTACTGAGCTACCCAGGCACCCCTCATTGCTTCTTTCAAACTCACACGTCACTCTGGTGGGTGTAGATCCGGTCAAACAAGGCCTCAGGTGCCATCCACTTCACAGGCAGCCGGCCCTGCAAGTGGCATGGGGGAGGTGAGGGGTAGCTTGGGACTGTGCAATGTGGTACCAAGCAGGGGCACACATGGGACAGGACGTGGGGAGGAGGACGCGTGCTCAGTTCATCCCATCAAGCAAGGCACCTGAGCTGGGTCTCAGCCTGGGGATTGAAAGGGGAGAGTGCCTAATGGACAGAGTCCCAGGAGAAGGACCCGGGCCCAGGTCTGGCCTCAGCACTTACGTTGGTTGTCTTTTTATAGTAGTCGATGTGGTGAATGTCCCGTGCAAGGCCAAAGTCTGCGATTTTCATCACGTTGTCCTCTGTCACCAGCACATTCCTGGCAGCCAGGTCTCGGTGTATGCACTGTGGAGAGAGGAGGCTGTCCCTCTGTGCCAGTGCCCAGACTCTATCAGCCTCTGCCCCAGCACTGATTGCTGCCACCCACCGTCGGGCCTTCCCCCTGCCCACACCACGATCCCTCGACCTAGGTCGAGGCTAGGAGGTCCCTCGCTTCCACTTCAAAGCCAGCCATGCCAACACTTCCAGCTCCAGGCACCTCAATCACATTAGCAAACCCTCAGCCTGGGTCTCCTGTGCCGCTCCTCCCAACTCTAAGCTCTGGATCTGCACCCAGGGAGGCTGAACCCAGATGCTTCTGTCCAGTCTGTGCAATGTGTGCTCTTATACCCCGGTTCCCCAGCTGCAATACATCCACAGTGGGCTGGGGCTCAGGCAAAGCGTCTGTTTACTGAGCACCAAAACCATACTCGATGCCGTCACACATGATGTCATTGCACCCCATAACCAACCCACAACACAGGAATTGTCATTCTTTCTTCCTCTTAAAGATTTTATTTATTTATTTATTTATTTATTTATTTATTTATTTATTTATTTGAGAAAGAGAGAGAGAGAGAACTCAAGCATAAGCAGTGGGGAGGAGCAGAGGGAGAAAGACAAGCAGGTTCCCCACTGAGCTCTGAGCCCAAAGAGGGGCTCGATCCCAGGACCCTGGGATCATGCCCCTGGGCTGAAGGCAGATGGTTAACTGAGCCACCCAGGAGCCCCTATTCTTTAGTTTAGAGATGTGTAAGTAGCTGCCTAGGCACAGACAGAAAGTGGCAATGCACAGATTAGAACCTTATCCAGTGTAAAAAAAAACAAAACAAACAAAAAAAAAACCTTAACCAGTTGGATCCGAAGGCCACAAGGCTACCTACACCAGCTATCCTGACTGATGTCCCTGAAAACCTAAGACAGCACAAGCAGGTGGTGCTACAGACGTCTACACCCCAGATTCAAAGTCATACCTTAGAGGACAAGGAAGGTTCAATTCCTACCCCAGCTTCACCCAAGGGAACCTTCAGGTACCATACCTTCTTTGAGGCAAGATATTCCATGCCTCGGGCCACCTGATAGGCGCAGGATACCAGGTCCTTGGAGGAGAGCTGCTCCTCTGGGTTGTGGCTGGGATTGTAACAGTACTCCAGCCCAGGAGGCCTCCGGGCCTGCAGGTACTCCCGTAAGTTGCCTTTGGAAGCATACTCCACGATGACGTACAAGGGACCTGGAAGCGTGAGGAAAGAAGGGCCATCAGGGCGGGTGGGCAGGTGCCCTGGGCCAGCCTTACAATGAGGAAGCCCCACCCCCAACCATACACCACGTGTTTGTTCCCCAATCCTAACCACCTTTAGGGAGCCTGGGTAGTTCATCCCCAGAAAGCCAAGGAAATGATTCTTCCCAGAATACTCCAGGAAGTTCCCCAGAAAAGCTCGGGGGGGGGGGGGCAGGAGGAAGAACCCTAATTTAGATCACACGTGGTTCTCCCCGCTCCACACCGTATGAATCTAGGTACTTGTATTCTCCGATGGGCGCCAATGGGCATCAGCTCAGACGCCAACTACTGCTAAACTGGCCTCTCCTCTTACCCTCCTTCTTCCTTCCCTAAGCATAGCCAAGATGCCTGGTCACTGATTATCACACCGCCCCAGCAGGCACTGCTATCTGAGTGGGAGGCCCAGGTTCTCAGCTGAGACCGTAGGCCAGCCGGGGTGGGAGAGCAGGCCTTGCTTGGTGCCTACCATCCTGCGTGCATGCCCCCAGCAGGTTGATGATGTTCTTGTGCTTTCCGATCATCTTCATCATCTCCATTTCTGAGATCAGGTCTGACAGGTCTTTCTCTGTAGCATCCGCTTTACACACAAACCAGGACACGAGACTCATTTACTTGGAAGGGAGGCCAAGGAGGGAAGCAAAGGAAGAGGGGATGGCATGTATGCTGGAGGAGGCCCTGTTCTCCCGGACTTGCTTCTCTCCTCCCCATTTCACACCCAAATCGACAGTCCCTTCCCCCTTATGTGAGCTACTGGCAATAGGTGCTCATGTGCAGGGTGGAAGACAGGATGAGAAAAAGCAGCTAACGATGGGGTCTGGAATAAACACCTGACTGCACCACAGCCCAGACTGATGCCAAGGGACAAAGTGAGATGGGTAAGAATGCCCTTCCCAGGCAAGGCTAAGCCAGCCATGTAGCGGGTGTGGACAGTGCCAGGGCACCGGAGAGAATGTTCTACATGGCCTAAGGCCCAGAGTTTGCTTGGGAAAGGAAGGGATCATTTTTGCAAGGAGAGAAACATCACTTACACTTCAACATCTTCACGGCCACTTTGGTCACACGGTTGGGTTTGTCCTTGTCCAGCCCAATGGCCTCTGCCAATACCACCTGCCCAAAGCAGCCCTCTCCCAGGGGTTTGCCTAAAACCAGCCTTTTGGGGAAATAAATGGTGGTGTGAGTTGGGGCTGGTACAGTTTCAACCTTAAGAGGACATCCCATCTCCACCCCTCCATATTCTATCCAATTGAGAGCAGAAAGCATCAATTGTTATTTCTGAATGCATCTGGTAACACCTTCGGGGGTGGGGGGACGGACTTCCTCAGAGGCTGACAAAGTATCACCTGTCTCGAGGCAGTTCCCAGCGAGGGTCTTCGGGAAGCTCATATTCAGAGACTCCAGCCAGCATGGGTGTTCCACTTGAGGAGAGACGTGAGGGCCGAACCAGCAGAACCCCAGAGTTCATGGATGCACTAGAATCAGCTGACACCTGCAGGGAAGTGTGGGGTCACCCTTCTAACGAGGATGGGGTTGGGGGTTGAGCAGCAGCAGAGTCCTGCCATTCCTAGTCAGGGCTTTCCACCAATGGCAGAGGTATGCATCTGTTATCTGATGTTCTCTCTCCAGTACAGAGTGGCAGGAAGACCACAAGAAATCTGAAGACCTAAGTTCTAAAGCTGACTTATTTTTGCCACCAGCTAGCCTTTTCACTTACCTTTAACACAAGCAGACCAAATCTTGCTCTTCCAGACCTACATATAACCTATCATCACAATCACAACTCTATCCTTGTCTCCATTCTTTGTGAAAATTCTGCCTCAGATTATGGATCCCCCCCTCCCTTTTATTTAAGATTGTATTTATTTGGGAGAGCGAGCAAATGAGAGCACCAGCAGGGGGGAGAGGGAGAAGCAGTACTCCTCGCTGAGCAGGGAGCCTGACACGGGGCTTGATCCCAGGACTCTGGGATCATGACCTGAAGTGAAGGCAGAGGTTTAACCTGAGCCACCCAGGCGCCCTGGATTATGGATTCCTAACTCCCAAAGCACCCTCCAGAATTAGCACAGCTCTGAATGAATGTCCCCTCCTTTCACACGCCTTCACCCTCTGTTCCATTTCCTTGGATGAGAGGAGGGTGGCATCCTGAAGAGGGAGAGGCCTCCTGGCACCTGACTCAGGTCCTCTTCTCCATCTTTGTACCTCTAACTGGCCCTCGGGGACTGTTCAAAAGTACAGGATGAGTTGCACATCAGGCCTGTCTAGGGCCTTCTCCTGATCCATGTGCCAGGTGAATAGGGGGCCTGCAGTTGGGGTACGATGGGCAGACTGAATTCATGGGCAAGCATAGCTTGGAACCCACCTTGGGAGCACCTAGGACATTCCACTGCCCCTGGCCCAGAAGCTAGAAAGCCAAGCTGGTTGGGCACAGAGGAGAGGACAGGGCATTCAATGGTCCCGGAGGAGCCCTGGGGGCCCAGGGAGAGAAGGTGGTGCAGTGTACAGACCCCCTATCTACTTTCTGTTACCTGTCTGCGCAGAGGGATGCTCTTGGCCAGCTTGTGCACAGCCATTTGGCTGTGGAAGTCGCTCTTTTTGGTGCCACTCTTCATCTTGTAGATGATGACAGAGCCCACCATGCAGGAGATGAGGAAGGCCCCTGTGCAGTAGATGATGATCTCCAGGTATAGGGGCGAGGTCATCGCTGCTGGCCTCTCTTCCAGGGCTGAGTCAGTGTGGACAGGATGTTAGCAGGCTCTGGGGGCCCAGCTTCATAGGAAAAACCACCCCCCTATCTCCTGTCCTCTGAGGATTTTCAGGGCAGACAGGAACCAAGTTAGGTCCCAGCTGGGACCGAGCTCTGGCACCGAACCTTTGAGTCTTCCTAATCCTGACTCAAATCCACCAAGAGGAATGGACTAGAACTATACCACTACCTGGGGTCCATGCTCACTCATTCAGGAGCCCACCTTGCTCAGGCGGAGGGCTCCTTACTCAGGAGCCCTCCCAGCTGGCCTACTGGGATCCATGGGTATCAGGTACCCATCAGGGCTTGCTCAGTCTCCTCATGGAAACCTGGGCCTTCTCCACAGAGTCCCAGCACCGAGTGTATTCACCTATCACATGGGACAGATGACCCACTTATGAGTCCTTGGTCCTTGACAGCCCGTGAGCATCCCTGAGGGCCAGACTGGCACCGTGCTCATTTCCACATGCTGCAGCGCCTCGCATATTGTGACACATAATTAAGACAAGGAGGAGAGGGAGGGAACCCAGTCTGCGTCCTGATGATATTTCACTTCCTGCCTATGCCATGTGGGTCGGGTCAGACATGTAAATATTTGCATCTAGCTACGTCACAGGCAAAACTAACTTCATTTCCAATCACGTCTGGACTGCTTGAGATGAGAACATAAGCTCCGCTGCACTTGAGAATTCTACTCAGGCCCTTACTCCTAAAACTGATTAAGGAAATTGGGGGAGGAGGCATCGTCTTATCCTTGTCCTCCACCTTCCATTTGGAATCTAGCCTGGTTCCACAGAAGCCCATCGAACTCAAACTACCCATCCCTTGCTCATGAGAAGCTGGGAGGCTTCCCAAAGGCTCCATCCCCACCAGTGTGAATGCCCCTCTTCCTTGCATGGCTTTCTCCCAAAGACACCAGCCAGCCAGCCAGCCAGGGGACAACCCCCACCCCCCCTACCCCCCGCCGACAGAGGTGCAAGGTGTGGCCCAAGATGGAACCCAACGCACTCCCCAGCCTGACAAGGAGACAGCAGAGCTAATAACAAGAGGAAGTGTTTCTGTTTTTTTCTCTCTCTGGTGGAGACACATGAAGACAACCACGTGGGAGCACACACAGGACAAAGACAGTGACAGGGTAAAAACAGAACGCTTCTCTGCCTCAAGCAGGGTTGTTCTCAGATCCCATGGGGCAGGCAGGGCAGAGGAAGAGAGAGGAAGAGGTCAGTATAATCAGCAGCAACAGGAGGAGCACAGCACCCAGACCCATTGCAGGACGCTCACAAGCAATGATGAACAACCCACCACCTCAGCAGGCTGCAGGCTCCTTCCTTCCTAACCCAACTCACAGACCTTCACTCTTAGGAGCCAGAGATGATAAATGGGCACCACTGAGTCCCATGTGGCCTCCCAAGTCAGGCCTTACTTGAATAAGACTCCAGCTCACTCTTCTGGGTGAAATCTCTCTTCTGAGATCAGAGGATGGCAGGGTGGGCTAGCACTGTTCCTTACAAGGAAAAAGCGCCCTCTCTACAGAACATGTCCAGCCTCTCAAGATCTCTGGGACCCACAAAAAAGGATCAGACAAGTCAGAGAAGGCTGCTGGACCCAAGGAGGGAAGGAGCCTGCCCTGCAGGAGAGCCCAGCTGCAGGTTAACCCCAGATTCCATGCATGCATCGCATGGGCCAAGGGGGAGATCCAGATGCAGGTACATAGGGGATAGGCCTCCGTGCTCCTGCAGAATGAGGACAGCTCCCACGAGAGCTGAGAGGACTTGACACTCAAGCTCAGACAAATTGCCAGGGCCACCCACGGGCCCCTGGAGCCCATTGCTCTACCTGTCCTGGCTCTGTGTTTCCCCCGGCCCCACGATGCATGCTCCCCCCGTGCCCATGGCGAGGGCAGGACATCGAGAGGAGAAGTGCAGTGTATACCTTCCAAAACGGTCAACCATGCAGAGTGATGGGAGAGTCCGATAGAGTTACCCGCCAAGCACGTATACTCCCCCGCGTCCTCAAAGGAGACATTCCTTAAGTGAAGCACTTCCATCTCTTTGTCGGTGGTATTAACTCCGGCAGTCTAGAAGAGACAACGGAAGCAAAATGGACAAGCACGGGACGTGAGACCTCTAAAAGACATGGAGGGACGGAGGGAGGAAGAGAAGGGGGAGAAACCGGAGGAAGAAATGCTCCCCAGCGTCTCCTTTGCAACAAGGAACACACAAAAACCACCAGGCAGTGAGACCTGTTAGAGGAAAGACAGTGAGACCCTGGGGGGGGGGGGCTCTGCAGACCTGAGACGCTGCTGGCTGGTTACGACCCTTCACCAGATGCTGGCAGCCCCGGGCCCGTCCAAGCATGCGGGCGGGTGGCGGGCAGCATGGAGAAATGGGGCCCGGCGGCGGGGGGCTGTTTGGTTTCAGGTTGACGAAATCAGAGGGCACACACAGAAGGGGTGGAAGGGTGCTGTGGACACGCGTACACGCACAAACATGCACACACATGTGCACACGGCCTGCTGGGTTTGCCAGGGGACTCTTGGCCCCTTCTCCTCTCCTGCCATTCAAACCTCGGCCTGCAGTGTCACAGTGTCATTCCGCACGCAGCCAGATGGTCCCCACGAGTACACACACAGCCAAGGGGCACACACAAGGGAGGCACAGAGGGAGCAGACACCAACAAGGTACCAAACCAAAGCAGCCTCCCAGGCCGGGTATTTTTCCATGGCTCTGGGCTCTAGAAAATACAGCAGAGTAACAGGGAGAGGTGGGTGCTGGCTTCCCCATCTGCCCCAGCAGCGTGGGGCTTGAATCGAACTCCCAGCACAGGGCCCCGTCCAGCTCCCCATTACCTTTTGCCACAGGTCTGGTGACAGTGAGCCACGCAGACTGGTTAGCTTCACCAATATAATTGGAAACCTTACACACATACTCCCCGCTCTGGGCCTCTGTCACATTGAATAAGGTCAGCACCTCCGCATCCGAGCTATTAATCCCCGAATGCTAGAATAAACCAACGACAAGCCAGTCAGGGGGGCAAATGCTCACACGTGGCCATGCTTTGCTCCCACGCGATGTGAAGGCAGGCCCAGGGCGCTAAGGCGAGGGAAACACCTGTGAGATCTGTCATCTTTCCCTTTTTACTAGGATCAAACAAGTGGCCTTCAAAGGCCCAAAGTGATCTGATTGAAAAATGAATTTAACAGGAAAATCGCGGCTCCCAGATGAACGTTGTGTCAGACCCTCTCCTCTGGGTCCAGGGCCAGGATTTCGAAGGGAGCCGGTGGCAAGGGCCCAGGCCATGGCCTCATTTTCTACACAGCAGTTTCAGCACCACAGTGAAGAGAAGGGATGGCCAGTAAAACTCCGGGACAGCCAAGCGGGAGGGGGGGGGGGGTTGGGGGGGTTGGGGGTGGCCTAACTTTGGCCAGGAGTTAAACACGTTCCCAGCCTCTGCTGACTTCTTATTGCAAGGTCCCTGGGGAATTAGGCAATTACCTTCCCTGGATTAGTGAGGCATTCAGGGGACAAGGGAAGTCTAGGAGTGAGAGGAAAAAGGAAGAAGAGGCCATTACTCCTGACGCTGTTTAGGATTTACCTGCAGCATCTGCTTTTCCAACTCTACCTAAAGAGTCGTGCCCTTATCATTCATCCACTTGTCTGCCAGAAAGGACATGACTGGGGAAAATAGGGCAGAATCTGAGAAACATTTGCTGGAAAGGCTTTGGAACCGGGCGATGGAAAGTCATGAGTCCAAATGCCTTCCCTGAGTAGCTGGCCCCAAAGCCTGAGCAAAGTCCCCCTCAAAGCTCTTTAGAAACTGGCAATGCCCACCCCATGCCCAGCCCTCTGTTTCCACTGCACTCCCACTCTGTGGCCTGTCACTGGCTCTGGGGAATGTGGCTAGGTCCCTATTTCAAATGGAACAGGTGTCTGAAGGGTAAGGGATGTGTCCCAGTTGCTGGCACTGAGCCTGACCACAGCTAGTTGGGCCCAGGGAGGTTCAGGTCTCCTTCCCAGCACCCAGCCCATGGAGACAGGTGCCAAGATTACCTTCAAGATCTGGACATAAGGCAGGTTGTCGGGACCAATCTTACTCCCATTCACCTCGATGTGCTTGAGCCACTGGATATGCGGCTGTGGGTCACTGTACACCTTACACATGAACTCCACATTGCTGCCCAGGGCCACTGTCTTGTTGGCAGGCAGCCCCGCCTGCAGGATGGGCCGGTGAGGGGACCGCTCTGTGGAGGAAAAGAGAGGAGAGGCTTGTCAGGCCCTGCCATCACCTGCTCCAGGCTGGGATGCTGACAGAGGGCATACCAAAGACCACCAAAGAGAAGAGTGCTCCCCCCTCAGCTTTTCCAGTGGGCAGAGCATTTCCAGTCTCTGCTGAGCCCTGGCCCCTCGACCCTGAGCGGAGGGGAAAAGGTCCCAGGCTCTGAGGAACTTCCTCCGCAAGGCAATGCATCCATTTTCATGGGCACCAGAAGTCTCTCCTGCCTTAATGGAGACTCCTATAACCTCAGTCACACCCCCCAGACCTCCCTAACTAAAATCACAGAGTCATTGCCTTAATCCGCTCTTCTGCAGAGTAGAAAGAACAGCGCTGGCTTTGCAGAGCCCATGAGAACTGCGGGGTGTAATGTGCCCAGCAGGCTACTGGCATCCAGAGAGCAGTAGCCACCAGGATGCTGTATGTGATGCCCTCTCCAGTCACCCCTTGCAGGAGACTGGCCACAGCACCTTTCACCTTTCATGAGTCCTAGTAGCATCCAATCCTCTTAACTAAATGCACAAAACAGACACGAGACCTGCTTCAGGTGACAGTCCCATTAAATGCCCCTGCCAGCCTGACTCGACCCCTAAGGAAACCTGGATCCTGTGGCTGTTTTCTTTGCTCTAAGTCCTGTTCTCTTTGCTCTAAGTCCTGTTCTCTTTGCTCTAAGCTCTTTTAACCCTGTTGCGCTGCCTTCTCACCCACGACATCGAGCTGGTAGGTGTGGTTAATGCTGCCATATTCGTTCTCCACAATGCAGGTGTAGTTGCCCTTATCAGAAGGCACCACGGAGTCCATTATGATGCTCCAGGTGGCGTAACGGACCTGAGGGGAAACATGCCAGAGAGCTCCAATGAGGGTCTGAAGTTAAATGGAAGCCGGAGCCATACAGAAGCATGGGTGCCCTGTGGCACTCACCCTCCAATCCCAGCCCAGAGCACATGGCCTGCATGGCACGGGAGCCAGGACTGGGCAGAGACCGCCACCCTGGTCCATGTTCACTGCAAGAACGCATCAGGCAGATTGGCAGATGGGGATAAAGCACTCTGGAGGTCTGCCTGCCATAGCCAGGGCCATCTGCGATCTGAACTATGTGACTCCTCCATTCTCCCAAATACACCGGGGCTTCCCCCTATTTGCATGTTCATATCCTGAGTTGCAAAAGCTCCCTGGAAAGACTTCAGCTCTGTCTACCCCTGACCTCTTCTTTTAGAAACCATTTCCTCTGGCCCAACCCTGGGTCAGAATGGCTCTCACTGTCCCTCTGTGCCCCTGTTGATGTACAGATCATGGCCAGCCCTTTTTTTTTTTTTTTTTAAAGATTTTATTTATTTATTGATGAGAGACACAGAGAGAGAGAGAGGCACAGACATAGGCAGAGGGAGAAGCAGGCTCCATGTGCAGGGAGCTCGATGTGGGACTCGATCCGGAGACTCCAGGATCACAGCCTGAGCCAAAGACAGACACTCAACCACTGAGCCACCCAGGCCTGCTTTTTATGACAAGGTTCAACGATGCCTCCCATCCTATTAGACTGGAAGTTCTTTGTGGGAAAGAACACTGCTTTGTACCACTCATGGCAGTGCCTTGCATACAGCAAGTGTTTGATCGTTAATTTATAATATTTCCCTATTTTTCCTGATCTCTGCTTTTCTTTCCTTTTAAAGATTTTATTCTTTTAAGCAAGCTCTACACCCAACCTGGGGCTTGAACTCAGAGCCCTCTGACCACAGAGTTGCACGCTCTACCAGCTGAGCCAGCCATGTGCCCTGATCTCTGCTTTCCTTATATCAGATTAATGGGAAAAGAGCAGCTAGGTGAGATGGGATAGCAGGATGATCAGAGTTTAAAGAAAGGATTAGGATGAAGAAGTTATTGCTAGAAACACAGATGGGCAAAGGACACAGACAATTCACATGGCCGGAAACAGAAGTTGCTTATTAACATATGAAAATTTGAAACCTGTTAGTTAAGTAGAACAATGCACAAGAGAAGAGTGAGTTACTTCTGTCATCTATCAGAGTTGTTGGCTCAGGTATGGTGAGCTTGTCATCCTCATACTCGAGCCATGGGAAGATGAATTAATTTTCTCTTTTTGGGAAAGGAACTGTTACCACAATAAAATTAAAAAAATAAAATCACACCTCAGCTCATTACATCATCCTCCATCAAAGTAAGTATCACAAAAAACATTACATCTTCCTGATGTACTTGGAACTCTACTGCCCAGTACGCTTTCTGGGAAGACGTGTTCAAGAAATGTTCATGTGGCCAGCCCGGTGGCTCAGCGGTTTAGCACTGCCTTCAGCCTAGGGCCTGATCCTGGAGACCCAGGCTCCCTGTGTGGAGCCTGCTTCTTCCTTTGCTGGTGTCTCTGCCTCTCTCTGTGTCTCTCATGAATAAATAAATAAAATCTTAAAAAAAAAATGTTCATGTAATAAAAAAATAAATGAATGAGTAAAATTACCTACTTACCAGGAGAGAGAAAGGTAAGTGGGAACTATGTATTAAGGGCCTAAAAAAGGGGCGCCTGGGTGGCTCTGTTGATTAAGCGTCTGCCTTCAGCTCAGGTCATAATCCTGGGGTCCTGGGATGGAGCTGAGTGTGGGGCTCAGAGGGCAGTGTGCTCCTCTCTCTCCCTCTCCCCTCCCCCACCATGCATGTTCTCACTCGCTCTGCTCTCTCTCTGAAATAAAGGAAAAATCTTTAAAAAGGGGAAGGTGCTTTAAAAAATGCTTATGCTTTGGTCTAGTAACTTTGCTTCAAGCCACCTGTCCTGGGAGAAGAACATTTAAAATCACCAGCAAAGATTTGTGTTCAAAGATATTCGCCACAGGGACGCCTGGGTGGCTTAGCGGTTGGGCGCCTGCCTTCAGCTCAGGTCATGATTCTGGGATCCGGGATCGAGTCCCACATCAGGCTCCCTGTGAGGAGCCTGCTTCTCCCTCTGCCTGTGTCTCTGCCTCTCTCTCTCTCAGTCTGTGTCTCTCAAGAATAAATAAATAAATCTTAAAAAAAAAATATTTGCCACAATAGTAATAGTCAAAAACCAGAAAATGCCAAATATCACAAACCAGGTCATTAAGTGAAACATTTTAATAATGAAATACTATATAGTCATGAAAAATTATCTCAAGCACATGGCAAAAGACTCATGTTATAATGTTAACAAGTGACAAATTATATACATTAATGTGATTACATAAGAACCACATACACAGAAAAAAGACTCTTTTTCTTGAGAGAGAACGTATAAACATGTGAGGTGGGAGGGCAGAGGGAGAAAGAGAGAATGTTAAGCAGGCTCCATGCCCAGTGCAGAGCCCAACGAGGGGCCTGATCTCACGACCTGAGCAGAAAGAGCTAGACGCTCAACTGACAGCCACCCAGATGCTCCAAGACCGAAAAGACCTGAAAATTTTATTTGCAGTTTTTTTGTATTTGAAGTTTTTCTAAAGCACACTGTGTCTTTTAATTTTATTTTTTTTAAAGATTTTATTTATTTAATCATGAGAGACACAAAGAGAAAGGCAGAGACACAGGCAGAGGGAGAAGCAGGCTCCTCGCGGGGACCCCAACATAGGACTCCATCCCAAGACCCCAGGATCACAACCTGAGCCGAAGGCAGATGCTCAACCCCTGAGCCAGCCAGGTGTCTCCAAAGTGCATTGCTTTTATAGTTAGAAAGTATTACTTCAAACAATTAACAACATATAATAAGGAATTTCTAAGTAGCTTCTCCCCTTTCTCTTATACTCACTTTCACATACATATACACACACATACCTTGTAGCCTCCAATCCTGTGGTCAGGTTTGAATTCTTTGCCATTTTTCAACCAGCGCAGCGTGGGGTTGGGAGTCCCACTGGAAGGGCATTTGAACTTCACGGTCTTGGCAGCCGGCACCGCGTGCAATTTCTTTTCCATCTTTTCTGGGGATGTCCAGTACGGAGCCACGGCTGCCCAGGGAAAGCCAAGAGAGACAGGCAGGGAGCCAGTAAGGCTCAGGAGCAGGGGCCAGGCCAGGACCTGGAGGTGCCCCTCCTCCCTGCCCCACACCTGTGAACAATGCCTGCTTTACTCAGGGCACCCCAGCGATCCCACGGCTAAGCATCATGACCTCATGTGCCCTCTCCTCCCTGTCTCCAAACAATCATCTGAGCCTCCCCCTTCCCACTCCCACCCAACACCAGGCCCCAAGAGCAGTAAGGTAGGAAACAGTGTCTCACGCATACGGTTTGGTTTGGTGTTATCTGTCTCTTTCTCCTCTGAAGAGGAGTCATCATCATCATCGTCATCCTCTGAAGAGGGGAGAGCATCTATGGGAAGGAGAAGGGGGCAATGAGATCCCTCCGGGGCAGTGGGCTTCCTATTCCTAGATTGCCATCCACACCCACAGTCAGCCATAAGCATATGGCCAGTCCTGTTACAGATGAATGCAGATGCCCATCCCCATACTGGACCCCCTGTCCCCTTCTGCCCTTAGTGACAGTCTCTCTGTGGGACTGAAATGGTTAAGAACTGCATACTCTGTGCCTGTCCCCTGCCTTCCCCATCCCAATGCAGTGCCCCTTTCGGTCCAGAAGCCTCGATATTGGCCAGTCCCATCAGGGACAGCAGGTCCTCTCGACTTTAATTCCACCTTGCATTCAGAGGTTCTCTCAAGTCAGCGCCACCCAGATACGCTGGGTCTCAGGACTAGCAGCCAGGGTATCTGTGTATCCTTCTTCAGAAACCCAGACACAGATCTAGGCACAGTATGGCCAGAAACTATTTCTAAAGCCACAGGCTGAACAATTTATAGTGGGAATTTTTCTACCATGCATCTGCTAAGGTTTGGGAGCTGCCCCTCACAACCAGAGCAGATAGGGAGCCCGCAAGTGCCAACACTTCTCTGCAAGTATCCACCCCTTTTTAAAAGGCCTGACATACACATGTGGCCACCGAAACAGCGTTCATGCCAGATCTTTCTCCAGTCCTTCCTAGTGCTTTTGGGAGTCTAGAGGGAAATAAAGGACGCAAGCCTGTCAACTGAGGGGCAGATTCTAAATGATGCCTGAAGGAAAGGAGAGGAGAGGGCCAGCCCTCACCTCACCCTAGGATGTAAAGAAAATTTCAGCTCTTCTTTCACCCTACAGTTGTGCAGACGTCGTGTTCTAAAAGTGGCAGATTCCCAAAGTCACCCAGAGCTCTGGGGTTCCCTGGCTGTCCTTAATACAGCTCTAGAAGCTGGAGGACAGATGTTTTCCATGAAGCCTGGGAGTATGGCGGTGCACTCGGATCCTTTCCCATCAGAGGAGGGACCTACCTCACCACCTATTCTGGGGCTCTAACCCCTAAGCAAAGTACCAAGTCCAAATGGCAAGGGAATGACAGAATGGAAGCTGGCTGAGTCCCAGGAAGCACCTGGAGATCTGGGCAAGCTATGGTGGAAAAATCAGTGTCTTACGGACCCAAGTATATCAGCAGTCCCTTCTGAGGCAGATCCTGAAAGCCTAGATCTCCGACCTGACGCCTGCACCACCTGGCCACCCCTCCGAGAGCTAAGCCACGCGGCGGGCGAGGAGCGATGTTAGTGGGCAGCAGTTTCTGAAGCAGAGTGGGGGCAGATCGTGGAAGGGGAGGAGGTTCACCTCCCCCCCAAACCAGCAGAGACGGTTGGAGGGGTGGATCCAGGGAGAGGGCGAGGGCAGGCTTTGCTACCAACCTGAGACATTGACGGAGAAGTAGGTGGTGTCACTGCCCGAGGGACTGCTGGTCACACAAGCGTAGAGGCCGGAGTCAGCAGGCACGGAATCCCGCACCTCCACCTCCTCCCCCGTGATGCGGGTACGGTTGCTCTCCACCAGCTGCACCCCGTCCCGCAGCCAGTTGATGCTCTGCACATCGTCCCGCAGCCGACAACGAAGCTGCAGCAGGTCACCAGGGTGGACCAGGAAGGACTCCACTTCCACAGGGGCTCCCCAGGACTGGGCTGCAGCCACCCACAGGGGCCAGGAAGAGGAACCAAGGGATGGGATGGGGAAGAGGGGGAAAGGAAACAGGGAGAGACACAAAGGGAATTATGCTAGCTGGCCGCACTGAGCTGCAATGCCCCAGGGGCTACAGAGCCAGGAGGCAGGGAGCTAGAATAGGTGTCAGTGGGAAACTGCTAGCTACCTGGAACCCTACTTCTTCTTCCCTACTCCACTCCCCCAAAGGTCAAAAGAAGAAAGAGGCAAAGCCAGGAAGCAGCCACAGCAGCATTAAGCATTTCATTTCTCTCCATCCAAGGTGGGGCCCGGAGGAGAAGGCCAGCCCTCCCCAAGGGCTTTTTTCTATCCAGATGGTCCCTCCCCCCACACTTGGTTCTTTGCCAAGAATGGCCACTTCCCAGAAGAACACCCCATTTCCTTTGGGCCAGGCCAGCCTCAGTGCTTTTGCTAGTAACAGCTGAGCAAACCCTAGTCCCTCAAAAATCCAGCAGCCCCTACCTAAGTCGAGAGAACGGGGGCTCTGGGGGTCAAGTGATTCAGCCGGGAGGTGTCTGGTGCCTCGGTGAGTCAGATGTATAAGATACATATGTGCGAGAGTCGGCCCAAGCAGAGGTCAGCTCAGGGGAACCTCTGGCTAACAGGTGTCAGGCCAGAGGATTTGGAGCTTTTGACCCTATTAGGAGCAGAGGCCTGCAGCTGCCACCAAGCCCACACTTGCTCTGGCTACAGTAGCCCTCGCACACAAAGCTCCTTTCTCCTCATCCCACTGCAGGGCTCCTCGCCTCAAGCTCCCGTTCCCCTCTCCCAATGTGCAATGCATTCCTCTTCACCTCTCTATCCCTGGTTTCGGGTGCTCCATGGCTCACAGGTCTGATGCCACCTGTTCACCCACCCATCCCCTTCCTGACGAGCAACCAGGCACTCGCACTAACAAAGAAGGCCCGGAGCCAGGCACACCCGGAGTCCACTGTCCCAGACTGTTACCTGCTTCCCTGCTCCTGAGTACCTGCAAGCACAGGGGAATGGAGTTTCTATTTCCATTCGGGACATTCCCATGTGTGCCTCCCAGCATCCTCTGCCAACTGTCGTCCGTCCCCCCTCCCCCCCGCCCCAGCCCCACAAAGGTGTGCTTGTTTCAGCTCACATCTCCACTGCCCTGGGAGCCTCAGGGAGACATGCTCTCTGATGTCTCTACCTCCCCACTGGCCACCCTTCAGGTACTGTGTCCTGCTGGCTCTTAGCTACCCTCCACTTCTCTGCCTGGCTTGGGATTCGGCCTCAAAGCCTCTTCCCACTCCCAGGCTAGGTCAGATGCCCTCCCATGGCACCTGCCACACTGAAGGAAAGTCCCTTTTCTTGACTGAGTTCTGAGAGTGGGGACGGGTCATTTTTGCCCTTAAATCCCCAGCACCCCGTATGGTGCTTGGCACATAAGAGTTACCCAATAAACACCTACTGAATAAGGCAAAAAGGACATATGCACTGTTTCCTCATGGTCTTCCTTTTTAAACTTTCTTTTCTCCTTTTCCACTCTCATTGGAACCAACTCTGCAAATGATGCAGATTGCTGCTGGAAACCTTACGAAGGAAGGAATGAGGCCTTGGGCACCAGGACAAACAGCTGTTTGCCTCAGAGAGGCCAAAGGCTGTAGGCTCCGACCCTTTTCACCTCCAGGGCTGTCTTACATACCGGGTCAACATGAGTCATCCAAAGTGGGAGTGCTGCTTCAAAAGGGTCTGGAAGCCACCACGCTAACAGTCATTTATATTTTTGTGAATTGGGTCAAGAGGAACACCACAAAGGTGAGCAGACCACATAAGTGATTAAAAATAAGCTTTTGTGGGTCTTAAAAAAATGGTTATTCTTTCCACTTTTAATGGTTTGTGGTTTTGCTAAAAGAAGGGAGAAGAAAAGCAGTTCAGATTTGACCCTTAAGGAAAAGGGACACTCCTACTGATCAAATAAATCTCCATTCCCTCCAATGACCTCACTGGTTAAATATTTTGCAGTTCCTGATCTGTATGAGCCATTGGTCAAACAGTAAACTCGGTAAATTCAAATTCTTAGCCTCTGGCATCACAGCCTATTTTGACAGGTCCCGGGACAAAGAGGTAGTGAGGAGAACACAGGCATTTCCCCAAGAGAAAGTAGCCAAGGAACGCTGGCCCCGTGGAGCCTAGCTCTGGCTGATGCTGGTGTGGATCCCTAATATCCCGCTCCCCCCACCTTGCAGGAGGATGTGCAAACACAACTCTTCTGCGGGATGTATAAAAGCCTGAAGGACCAGCTTGCTTTCCCCTGCCACTGGAGTTCAAATTCACTTTGATGCTCCAAGCCTTGGGGCGCACCTGCTCCTGAGCAAGACCCTGCCCCCCCCCCCCCCCCCCCCCCCGTGTGTAGGATAAAATCTGCTTGACATTCAAGGTTCCTTGAAATCTTCCCCATGGAGACACACAGCCTTCTTCTCTCTACCTTTCCCTTCAAGGCTGGCTGTCCTCCAGACCAAGTGCATTCTTTTCTCATAACAAAACTTCACTTCTGCTCAAGATTGTCAGAGTTGTGATGCTCTATTCTCCCCCACGTCCCGCGCTGGTGACAATGCCCAAAGTGCACCATCAAAGCTGGCCAAGAAGCTTGATGTCAATGTCGGCTCCAGTGTTCCTACCCTAACTACCTGTAACAGTTACTGTATGAACCACACAAACTCACACTCAATTACATGCCATCTTGTATTGTTTCTTTTAAAAATATCTTTATTGAGATATATCACACACCATAAAATTCACCCACTTAGAGTGTATCAATGTTTTGTTTTTTTAGTATATTCACAGACTTATGCAATCATCACCACAATCTAACTTTACAACATTTTTTATCACCCTCACAAGAAACCCCATACCCAGAGGCAGTGACATGCCATCCCTTTCCCTTCCCCGTGTCTGGACAGCCACTGCTGCTCTGTCTATACATTTGTTGATACTGGATTATTTCATCAGTGGAATCATATGCTATACAATTTTGCATGCACCTTCTTTCATTTAACATAATGCTTGAGGTTTTTCCATGCTGTGGTATGGCTCAGTACTTCATTTCTTTTATTTTTACTTTTTAAAAAAGATTTTATTTATTTATCCATGACAGAGAGTGAGAGGCAGAGACATAGGGAGAGGGAGAAGCTGGATGTGGGACTCAATCTCAGGACCCCAGGATCACACCCTAAGCCAAAGGCATATGTTCAACCACTGAGCCACCCAGGTGTCCCTACTTCATTCCTTTTAATGGACAAATAATATTCCATTGTATGGATATACCATATTTTATGTACCCATTCATTGGTTGATGGACACCTGGGTATCCCAAGTGCCCATGTCTTCCTCTTCCAAGAAACAGCAAGCATCTCAGAGCAGAACTGCCTGTTTCAATTTTTTTCAGTGCCTAACCATGTCAGGAACAGAAAACACCCAATATGTCTTGAACTGAATTTAGCATCTGGGAAAGGCTAATTTTTAGAGAAACCAAAAATCAACCCACAGCCCTTGGGTTATGGTAGACTTTTTTTTTTTCATGGCTAATAGTGCTCTTGGATGTATGTCAATGTCTCTACTTACAAAGCAGGGACAATGCCACTTTCTTCTAGGAGGTGATGGGAAGGTAAGCAAGCACTTGCTGGTTTCCTGGGCCCTGCCTGTCTGCATTGCTGTCCTGAAAAGCAGTCCTGGCCCGGAGGGAGTACAACGTATGGAGGCTGATGCCAAGTCCGTCACTGCTCACAGGCAGCCTACAATAATCAGTCACTACCCTCCATTCTCCTTTGGTCTTTCTAGTGTTCCCCATTTATGTCCCCCTTGGGAAAGGCCCTTGTATCTGTGGCTCCAGGTCCTCTGAGCTGGCCTCTCTCTGGTCAAGACCAATGGGCCAGGGCTATACCTGTTGTTAGGCATCAGGCGGACACCTTCCTTGGGCTGACCATAAAGGATGAAAAAAAGCCAGTTTATTGTGTGGCCATTTGAAACCACAGTTCTTCCAATCTTAAGAGAACCTGATTAATTGGAATGGAGATGCTGTAGGAAAAGTGGCAAACCAGAACACTCGCTT
The DNA here is from genome assembly GCF_905146905.1 of Nyctereutes procyonoides. NCBI lineage: Eukaryota > Metazoa > Chordata > Mammalia > Carnivora > Canidae > Nyctereutes > Nyctereutes procyonoides. Next base: position 14,447,599 of record NW_026575120.1, read on the forward strand.
TTTTGTGTGTGTCTTGTTTCCTGACAGATGAGGTGGGAAATGGAGACTGAGGACATTTGGTATCTGGATTCTGTGATGACCCTACCCCAGGCTGAAAGCATTTGGCCATTGAGTTAGATTACAACATTGGCTCTTACAAGCTTGAGGCGCAATGTGTTCAAGGTGTGTTGTGTTCTGATGCCCACAGCACAGGGTTGCTGTTCTCATCACTGGAAGCAGGAAGGTTAAGGTTAGGAAGGATTAGGGCTTGACTTGAAGATCCCTAGAGATGAAGGCCGCCAATACCTTGGACAACTCTCCAGAAAACAGAGGTGAACCAAGGTTCCTGCTTGAGTACGTGAATCTGAGACTGAGGAGGCCTCTGGTCCCGAGGCAGGTTCCTGGGACAGGGCAGGTGGCTGGTAAAGGCTGTGTAGTAGGCTGGATCCAGGGACCCCTATTAGTGAGAGTGAAAAGGATCCACACATCAATCACCAATCCTCTCTTGCTTCTCTAACAGAGCCTCTCTATCCCCCAGGGAAAGCCAGGAGCAGATCAAGCACCCACACTTTTTAGTCATCCTCAGGGAAGCAGCTAGAAAGGGGGGGGGTGTTTCCCAGGCTGCTCTCAAGTCCAGGAACATGATCAATATGAATGGAGTCTCTCTTCCCTTCCTATACACCTCCAATACCAGCGCTTTGTAATCCCCAACAAGCCGATCAGAAGTAGCACTTGGCTTATGGCAGGACTGGCCAGAAATCTCCCACTGTCCTCTACCAGGATCAGATCCAAATGCTGGATTCTGTTATCTCTGAGGCTTCTGCCAGCCATGGGACATGGTGCAGGGCAGGGGAATGGAGCCTGTGGGGAGGCCCAAATCCACATGAGCCTTGTCATTCTTACGAGAAATGAGACCCTCGTTCCCAAAAATCCAAAGAGAAGATAAGAAGCTTTCTTCAAAATAGCTACCATTGGGTACTTCTGTGTGTCCTGGTCCATGCAAGGAGAAGAAATGGATTAAACGAAGGAGCAGGAGACCTGTGCCATGCTCTAACCTGGGTCATGGGGTTTATATAACACCTTGACCTATATGAAGCACTTTGTAGTGTAACACAAGACAAATGGAGAACAGGACAACCCAGTACAATCCAACACAGGCTCTGAACTTACAGAACTTTAATATAGCAGTGTTGAGTTGACAGCAAAAGTTGGACGTAATGGTAGCAAAAGAGGAAGAAGCAATTAGGAATTTAGATGGGGAGTGATAACTTTGGGGGGAGCAGAAAAGGATGGGTTGCTTACAAGCAGGGTTGTACCTGGGGATGCGGAAGTGTGGGAAGGGAGGCTAGAGGATGTCTTGCTTGGGACTGGAGGTTCATGGTAGAAGACAGCAAAAAATACTGATTTCAGCCTGTGAGGTACGGGAATAGATAGAACAGAACCATTCAAGAAGTTCCAGGGGGTACAATTTCTCTGCAGGCTATGCAAGCAGACTTTTCATCCCACATGGACAAATACACTTAAAATTTATTTTGAAATGCCACTTCTCTAGCCCTGGTCCCATAGCAGCCAACTTGGTTTGGAAGTTACCATCTCCAAACCCCACAAACTTAACCCAAACCCAGAGAAGAGTCCCAATATATGTGCACAGCACTTTGCAATTTACTACATGCTTTTCCCCCAGAGTATTTGGGATCCTACACAAAGCTGAAGATGGCAGTTCTAATACTGGCCAATATTTACAGCATGGTTCCCATATCCCATATACTGTGAAAGCTTCTAACAGACTATCATTCAGTCCCTTAGGAGGTAGATATTAACTGTTATTATCTCTACCCTATGGATGTGGAAGCTTCCTATGTGCCAAGCCAAGGTCTCATTTAATCCACACCACAATCCTGTGAAGTTTGTACTATTATTATCCTCATTTTACAAAGGGGACTCTGATGCACAAAGAAGTCACGTATTTGTCCAAGACGGCCCACCGGGTCAGTAACGGGCCAAGTTGAGATTCCAAAGCAGGTGGCCTGGCTCTCCAGAGTCCACACACATCCAGAGCCCAGGTTTACTTTGAAACATAGCTTCTACCTTCACTTTGCCTTTGTAATCCTTGACTTCCAAAAAGTGACTGATACCCTTTCCATTAGGCCCCCTGATCCTGGGCAAAAGCACCCTGGGTCTCCCACCTCCATGCATGAGATTGGAAGTTGGTTGCTTTGACCTTACCCTCTCTTCTCATTCCCTCAACCTTGCAACCTCTACCTTATACTCTAGGGCTTTTTAATTTATAAATGTACTTGCCCATCCTTGCTCACCTACCCTTGAAAGCTGAGCAAGTATGACTGTGACAGGTGAGGAAATGGGTGGGGTGGGTGGGGTGGGGGGGTGCAGGGCGACACTATGATAGTGGTAGACTCTGGGACTAAGAATAATGCCCTATTTTAGTATTGGCATTTGAGACTTCCAAAAGCATGGTTATTCACGTTCATTGCCCCTGAAATACAAATAAATGAAGATTGAGGAATTTCTCTCAAAGTCACAAAACAGGAGTCAGCATTAGGTTTAGATGCTGGGTCTGCCAGGGCCTGGGCCCCTCCACAGGGTCTCACTTTTCACTTAGCACTCAGGAGAGTGACAGGTGACCCACTTGAAGCACTTCATGTGGCTTTGGCCACAGGTAGACAGCACAACCCTTCCCTCCCTGTGTCCCTGACTCTAGTCTGGATCAGACACCTGACACCTTCTCTCAGCCCCAAGACCCTCACCTCTGAATACATAGTTCACAGCTGAGCTGATGACCTCCAACGACCCCTGACTGACTGGCTGAGAAGATTAAGAACATCAGGCAAAGGGGCTCGCCCTTCCCTTGGGAGGACTCTCTGGATCACAAATCTGAATGTCCCAGCCCTCAAGCCCTGACCTCTCTGCACTGGCACTCTGCATTCCATGCCCTCACCGTCCTGAGGACCTCGGTTTATTTCCTCCTCTGCCTCCAGAATCTGGAGCCCCTCAACCACACCGCCCAACTTCAGCTGTCCAGTCTCCTGGCCTCTTAGGCCAAGCCAACACCTATACTGCTCCTCTTACTTTGCTTTCTCCTAAAATGCCTCCTTCCTCTGCTCTCTCCATTACTTCCAGACATGAAAACTCACTCTTGTGAGACATGTCCAATCCTATTCTTAATGTGCCTCCCCAAGACATACAGATTTTCATGACTTTATTTGCACTTATTCATGTCACTTGGCTGTGGGTACATCCATAATTATGCATCTTCTCTACCCTCTGTGGTCAGGAGTACTGTCAGCTACATCCTCCCCTCCAAAGGATAACGGGCCCCCAACAAAGCCCGGACCTGTGGTCTCGGGTCACGATTTCTGTCATCCCTACGAAATCCTTTTGATTTTGGATTTCTGGGTTAAGAAAATGAGGGGAGAATGGCCATTCTCTTCAGTACCGTGGGGGGATTGGTGGTCCGGGAATGTTTACAGTCTTGGCACAAACTCCTCAGAGATAAATGAGAGGGCAATTGTGGGTGGGGGAGGAACTCAGGGTGGCTTTGAAGGCAACTTAAAAGGAGCACAGAACAGCACGGCAGGGCTCCGGGAGCCTTCTGCAGAGGTTTTTTATTACGTTATTTTGGCTTTGAAATGGAACTGAAAACTTACTTTAGCCTGGCAGCGCCCGGGCCTGAGTGGGGATCTCACCAAAATCCCAGGGAACCACTCTCCTCCCACAAGGGTTGGGGTGAAGAGGGAGCCCTAAAAATGTGGGACTCCCTGAACTCACAGCATTCCCAAAATCCAGGGAGAGCTACGGAGATGGGGAGCACAGGCATGTGTGAGAAGGGATACAGAACACCGAATCAATTAGCAGGGTCCGACACCCCAATCCAGCAGCATTCACACCAGTCCCCCGACTCAGGGGATTTGGAGTGTAGGGCTGTGGGTGTTTTTTTTTTTTTTTTTTTAATAGAAGAAGGGAAAGAAGTAAGAGGGAACATTTTGCATGCAAATGGGCCACTGCCAGAAGAACCCATTAAAATGTAAAAACTCCACATTCAGTCTGACAAAACGGTGCAAACTGCTGTGTTTGCTGGAGGGGCAGCAATACAGCTCCCCACAAAGGGGCCGGGGAACAATGGCGGGCTGAATGGCCTCTGTCAGCAGGTCCCCGCGCGCGTTGCCATGGGGACCCCACCGGGGCTTACTAAAGGTATTTCCTGAGGAGAAAGGCAGGCACACAGGCCCAGGCAGCCCGGCTAATCCTGACAGGAAGCCATCGCCATTCAGCAGCCCAGGGGCTGGGGCCGGAGTTTTGTTTTGTTTTTATTAAAAAAAGATTTCAGGCTTTTGTGTGTCTTACCTCGTCACTGTAATTTAGTGTTGAGCCGCCTGCACCGGCTAAAGCCTCGGCCAGGAACCTGCGCCTGCCCCGAGACCACCCCCCCCAAAACCCAGCTCCCCAGTAGCTGGGCTGGGGGAGGCCCAGGCACACAGAGCCCCACTCAGGAGACCCAAGTTAAAAGTACTCTGGGCCCAGTGAGGTCTATGCAAACTTTCTTTTTTCTTTTTTTAAAGATTTTATGTATTCATTCATGAGACACAGAGAAAGACAGAGACACAGGCAGAGGGAGAAGCAGGCTCCCTGGAGGGAGCCCAAGGTGAGACTGGAGCCCAGGCCCCAGGATCACGACCTGAGCTGAAGGCAGACACTCAACCACTGAGCCAGCCAGGCCTCCCAATGAAAACTGTCAAATAGATGTTGCGAGGCTAACAGTGTCACGAAGGAGTCCAGGGTTGGAGCTCGTGTGCAGGGTTCTATCTGATGCCTCCTTGTACCTGCGTTTTTTTCCCTCCTGGGGAAGGTGCCCCCCGCAAGCACCAGCCTCCCCCCTCATCCCTCCTACCTCGAGTGCTTCACTGTTGAGGAAAAGGACTGTAATTAAGTGATTAACAAAGGAATGAGCCCAAGAGTTGTTTTAAAAGAAATTTCCCTTCTTCCTCTCTCCCAGCTAAAGCTTTCAGGCCAAGTGTTTACTGACACTCTACGGATGGAGCCGAGGAGAAATCTCTTCCTAGACCCATTTCCCCAAGCGATTCTCAGTACGCTCTGCTTCTCCCCCGCCTACCTCACCAGGAAGAGCAAGCTGCTCTGGGAAGAGGAAAATTCACTTAAGTCACGCAGGAAGCAGAGAGCCCACTCACCCAAGAGCAAAGGGAGATGCCCTGCATCCATGGGGAAAGACGGCCTAAGCTTGCAGTTCCTAGAAGTTTGTGTCACCGTTTCACATTTGGCACCAGAGGAATCCAGCCTTGGCAGATTCAGGGAAGAAAGCCAACAACACAGCTGGCGGTGGAGACAGAAACTTCTGTATGACAACTGCCCCCCTAGGACACAGTTTAGGGTAAATTAACATTTCCTGAGCAAACTTGTATGTGGAAGGAGCCATCCCCCATGAAGATGGTCAGATGACAGAGGCTCTGTTTATTCGTTAAACAGATTCGAACCCCGATCCATGTGTTTGCAAAAGCTCAAGCTCTTGCAACCTGACCTCCCAAAAGAGATTCTGAACCTTGCATTTTGACAGAATCATAGAGGAAAATGGATCATTTCGGAGGTATTAGTACTATACCCAGTAAGTCCCCTGGACACCTGGGAAGCTTCTAAAGCCATGTTAGATGGGTCCTATTTCAGGAAAAGGAGCTAAAGAGACTCTGCTCAATGATGGAACACCCCCTCCAAAGAACCCCAAATCCAGTAAGGGCTACTCGTGTGGCCTGTAAGCTCAGGGGATCTGGACACTCAGGCAGAAGTCTTCTCCTGCCTTTATTAAAAATCACATTCTGAATTCAAAGCAAAGGTACAACCGGCCACCAACTGTTACAACACAGAACACCTTCCACTGAACTTGCTGGTGTGTGTTTGTGGGTGTGGGTGTGTGCGCGCGCGCGCACGCACAAGCACAGAGTCCCGCTGCTGGAAGGGGAGCTCAGACCCTCCCACCACTGGCCCGGAGCCCAGGCCTCCCAGCCATGTGTCTGCAGCTGCGACCTGTCATGCACTTCCTGGTCTGGGCTCTGTAATGGAAAGATCATTAAGGGTGGGGGAGGAGGCGAATGGGATGAATCAACGGGGAAGAGGTAACCCTGCAGCTCCCACTCTACTAGGCTCCGACCTTAAAGTCAGGTCAGGTTCCTTAAAGAAAAGAATGTACTGCCCTCCCCCCCAACCCACCCCCTACTAGGCCCCCTCAGAGGGCTTCCCCTCCCCCACGCTCAGCACAGCTTGTTTGGGGAAGGAAGCACCAGCAGCTGGGCAGGAAAAAGTTGCAGCTTCCTAAACTTGCTGAGGAATTGGTGGAGGACTCAGCTGTTCCAGAATCTGCCTTTTTCACCCCCTAAAACCTCAGTGGATGCTTGAGAGCATGCTTCACCAAAGCTCTTAAGCACCCCAGAGTATCTGCCATCTTCCCTCCCTGTCTGACCAGATCATGGCATCGTGGTCCAGGTTGCACAGTGTACAGGGGTCACCACCTGCTGCAGTGGGCAAAGGATGGGCTCTTCATATGTTAAAGAACTTCAATGTTAAAGAACACTTGCATTTTGACAGAATCATAGAGGAAAATGGATCATTTCGGAGATATTAGTAACCTCTTCAATGTTAAAGAAAGAAATGCCTCTTTGGCATTTCCAGGGATGCCTGGATGGCTCAGCGGTTGAGCCTCTGCCTTCAGCCCAGGTTGTGATCCTGGAGTCCCAGGATCAAGTCCCACGTCGGGCTCCCTGCATGCAGCCTGCTTCTCCCTCTGCCTGTGTCTCTGCCTCTCTCTCTCTCTCTCTCTCTCTGTGTCTCTCATGAATAAATGAATAAGCTTTAAAAAAATAAAAATAAAATTAAATGAAATGGTGTAGAAAGGTGGTTGCCAGGGCTGGGGGAGGAGGGAATGGGGATTTCATGTCTAATGGGAACAGAGAACATGAAAGACTCCTAACTCTGGGAAACAAACTAGGAGTGATGGAAGGGGAGGTGGGCGGGGGGTGGGGGTGACTGGGTGGTGGGCACTGAGGTGGGCACTTGACGGGATGAGCACTGGGTGTTACTCTGTAATATGTTGACAATTTGAACACCAATAAAAAATAAATTATTAAAAATAATAATAATAAAATAATGGGAACAGTTTCAATTGGAGAAGGTGCAAAAGTTCTAGAGACATACAGTGGTGATGGTGGCACAGCAATGTGAATGTACTTAATGCCGCAGGACTGCTCAAAACATGAAAACGGTCAATTTTATGTTATGCATATTTTTAAAAACGGTAATGGTAGTAAACAGTATTAGTTTTTTAAAATGGTCTTACGTGGTAAAACAAGTTGTTAATCCTATGCAGGTTCCCCAACACTGGGGGGAAATTGTACTCGTCCATGAAATCTAAAACTGGGGGACCACTGGTCTGTTCCAGATTTGCAGGACAGTGAGGACCCATGGACGTACTATGGATTCACTTTCTTCTCTCTTCTTCACACACACCATGAAAGTTGAGCATTTAGTGCTCTTTGTTTTAAAAAATTAAAAGAATGTGGTTCAGGGATTCTTCTGCCTGAGATGGTATGGCTGTCAGGTAGAGAGGAGATGGAAGAAACAGACCAGTGGCTTGGGCATGTAAGAGCCATGTCTACACCGAAAAATCCTTTGCTCAGGCAATCTGGGGGATCTCGAACAATGAGAACCCTGGGGGAGAGGAAACTATTCTGGGGCAATGCCAACGTTCCTGATGTCCTAAGGATGAGACCCTAGTCTGAAATTCTTATAAGAACCACTCAGTCCCAAACTCTATGTGAACCATGGGCGTCAACTGGCTGTGTCCAGTGGAAAGGACATCTAAGTAAAAACCTCTTAGAGGACTGGCCCTCCCTATCACTAACACAAGTCATCTCCCTTCCCCACCCCACCCCCCAGGCACTCAGTTTCCTCACCTGTGACATGGGAAAACTGACTGACCTGAAGAGCTCTGGGGACCCTCTGGCTCTTCCCAACATTCTGATTTTTCAACTGGGACTTAGGTGAGCGTCACTCACCACCACCTTCTCATGCCTCTGCCAGCACAGAGCTCCCTCTGGTGTGAGGGAAGGCAAGAGATCTAAAATTAATTTGCCTTAAGAAGAGGGGGATTCTGGTTTGGTCCTGGAGCTCCAGCCACCAGCACCTTCTATAAATGCTTCTCTTCATGCCTTCTCTCTGACCCACATTCTCATCAGGAGAAGCCTTAGAATAGAGGATGCAGAAAAGGCAAGAGGTCGTGACTGGCAGAAAACTGGAAGCCCAGGTATTTTAGAAGGATTTATTTCACTGTCCTTTTTGATTTATGACATATTATCCCATAAGAACTAGCTGGGCAAATCAATTTTAAAAAACGGAGTGGGAGCCAGAGGGTAGTAGAGAAGAGATAACATTATAAAATAAATGCTACGGCCAAATGCATCCTTCAGGCATTTTTATAGCCCTGATTGCTCAAATAGCATCGATAAAAGTTTTGAATGCCACAGGAAGAACTTCATTCAGGAGTTAGTTAAGGAATCCGACTCTTCTAAAGTTCAAGAGCTAATTCCTAAAACCTAAGGAAAATAAACCTTAATTCCCAAAGTAAATGCTAAAGTTTGACAATAAAGGAGCAGAGATTGCTGAATGCAAAAGAACTCTTCTAGGGCTGGAGAGCAGATCAGCATTCCAGAGGCGGTGATAATTGACTTAAAGCCCCCTGCATCAGGGAAACAGAGAAGAGAGTCTCCTTCCTTCCGAGGAGAGCTTTCAAACCAACCTATCTACCACCCCCCCACCCCCTCCCCCCCACCCCCCCACCCCACTTCTCTCTCCCCAACACCCCCAGGCAAACTGACTCAGCCAGCTTCTACCTCTTCCATCCGTCTGCCTACCAATCTTGGTCTTTCCAGCCTCCCTGATACTCCACCTTCTAGTACAGGCATTAGGGCTGTAGGCATTGATACCAGCCTGACTCAAGTCTCAAGCCTGCCACTTACTGGCTGTTTATTTTTTTTCTTAAGATTTTATTTATTTATTTGAGAGAGAGAGCATGAGAAAGCATGAGAGCGCTCAACAGTGAAGACAGAGCAGTTTTCCCATCGAGCAGGGAGCCCGATGTGGGGCTCAATCCCAGGACCCAGGATCATGACCATGACCGGAGCCAAGGGCAGACACTTGCATGACAACTGCATGAGCCATCCAGGCGCCCCCCTACTGGCTGCTGAATTTCTGCAAGATTTTGTTTGACATCTGAGTCAGTTGCCTAAACTGTGACATGGAAACATCTACTTTATAGACTTTTTTTGAAAAATTAACTGACATCAGATGTGCTCAAAGTGTGGTTCTCGAACTTGCAGGGAACCTGTTAGAACTACCCAGCTCCAAATTCGGGCCCTGCTTCAGAATCGGGAGCTCTGGGAAGGAAGCATGGTGAGGCAATGGGTTTAAACAAGCCAGCCAGGTGTGCTGTGCCTCAAACACCCAAGAATCACTACATTATCTGAAATAAAGTGCTCCAAATGTGGTAGTAGTAACCCTCAATTACTTTCCTTATCTTTCTGTTGAAAGGATTTTATTCCTGCTGTCCCTTTTTTAAAACTACAAATGTGTGGGCAGCCCCAGTGGCGCAGCGGTTTAGCGCCGCCTGCAGCCTGGGGTTTGATCCTGGGGACCCTGGATCGAGTCCCACATCAGGCTCTCTGCATGGAGCCTGCTTCTCCCTCTGCCTGTGCCTCTGCCTCTCTCTCTCTCTCTCTTTGTCTCTATGAATAAATAAATAAAATCTTTAAAAATAAATAAATAAATAAATAAAACTACAAATGTGGCCACCTGGGTGGCCCGCAGGGAGCCTGCTTCTCCCTCTGCCTCTGTGTCTCTCAAGAATAAAAAAAAATATTTATTTTCTCATTTTCTTAAAAAAAAAAAACTACAAATTTTAGGTATCTTTTTTTTAAAAAAAGAAAATGGATTGTTCCTCACCTGTTCATGGATATATTTATTTGTTCAGAAAGTACTGAGCACCTAATATGTAATTTGATGTTCGAAAGTACTGAAGTGAACAAAACACAAAACAAAATCTTTGCCTTCATGATGTATGTACACACACACACACACACACACACACACACACACACGTCACAGCCCACAAATGATGGATGGTGAATCTGTCTCTGTGCTTTAGGGAAGGGCTCCTGTCCTATGGTTTCAAATGTCCTCATGAGCTGGGTTTTATGTCCTTACTTGATGCAGTCTTGATGACATTTCTTAAATGAGTCATTTACTGTCTGCATATGTCTGCTAAGAATAATACTCGCCAGGGGGCGCCTGGGTGGCTCAATTGGTTAAGCAGCTGCCTTTGGCTCAGGCCATGATCTCAGGGTCCTAGGTTTGAGGCCCACATCCAGGTCCTTGCTCAGTGGGGAGCCTGCCTCCTCCCCCCATACCCCCTTCATTCCAGCTCTCTCTCAAATAAAAAAGTAAAATCTTAAAAGTAAATAAATAAATAAATAAAACAAGAATAACACTAGCCAGGGCTGGGCCTACCCACCTTGAGGTAGGAGGTAGGGAAGGCATATTGTTCTTGGGCTACCATTCAAGAGTGACCTCCAAGACTTTTGGTACTTTTTTTCCCAAAGATGTTACATGGGTAGTTAACAAAGACTGAAGAAAATATTTACTAAAGCGTTTTAATAATCTGGCCCTATTCCTGGGGGATACTGCATACTATATACTACAATACCTATTTTTAAAATCTATAATTATTTTGTGATAGTTCATCTATCATTATAAATTTTTTATTAAACCATTACTGTGTTGAAAATAAAAACACGTAAGATAAACTTTTTCGGGATTGTCTCTCCTCTCTTTTGTATTTCTTCAGGTCTTAAAAACTTATATACTGTATGCCTCAAAACATGTCATGCTTCTGCAAACTGACCCTTCTGACTTGTTTATTTCCACCCATTCAGACCATTGTTGGGTCCACAACCATTTGCAAGGAATGTAGGTGGTTTATGTGTCTGCGCGCACCACTAAATTCTGGAATGAATGTGACCTACAAAGAAAACTCCAGTGTGTCACTGACACTAGGAGGACTCTGATCCTTAGACCTATTCCAAGTAGGAGAGCTTAGCTCAGTGGAAACTGTGGCCTCCAATGGGGTTTTTTGTTTTATGATTATTCTAGGCTAGGGAACCTGCCTAGGGCAGCTCACAGACCTATGGACCCATGCAATACCTTGAGTGGAGCGGCAGAATTTCACACACGAAACAGCATAAGGCAAGCATCTCCAGCTGCCTTACTCAATCACCCATATGTTCATACACTCCCAGAAAGGGAGGTGGAGGGGGCATCTGGGGGGCTCAATCAGATAAGTGTTTGCTTCAGCTCAGGCGTGGAACGACCTTGGGGTCTGGGATAGAGTCCCTTGTAGGCTACTGCTTAGTGGGGAATCGGCTCTCCCTCTCTCTTTGTCTCCCTAGCTCATGGCTTTCTCTCTCTCAAAAATAAAATAAATAAAATCACAAAGAAGGAAGGAACGGAAGGAAGGAAGGAAAGGAAGGGAAGAAAGGAAGGAAGGAAGGAAGGAAGGAAGGAAGGAGACCTGTTCCTGTGAGATAAAAAGGAGCTGATGTGGACAAATTCAAATGTTGGTCCGCCTGAAGTTTGGGGGGAGAACCAATTTGACATAGGGGACACAGTGTAATCCACTGGAAAAAAAATACAATGTTAGATCTAGACTGCGTCTGAATCCAGTACCATTCACCTAAATATGACCTCAGACAAGTTACTTAACTCCTTAGATCCCGTTTCTATCTGTTATGGGAATAAACATTGGCATGAGTCGTGTAAAGACGTTAAAAAATGCAAAGGCATACAGAGTGTGAAGGTGTAATAAATAAATATTTACTAATTATTATTTTTAAAAGACCTATCCTTGCATACCTTTTCTGGGGCAATTGGCTGTATGCAATCAAAACTTTTCGAATGTAATATCCAGGGCCCTGGGTGGTATAGTCAGTTGAATGTTCTTCCTTGGTTCATCATGATCCTGGGATCAAGTCTGCCTTTCCCTCCTTTTGCCCCAGCGTTCAGGCTCTCTTCTGTGCGTGTGTTCTATTACAAATAAATAAAATCTTAAAAAAAAAAAAAAAAAGAATGTGAATATCCTTGACTACATAGACAAAGTTTAGATGTGAAAGTATGCTCATTTTAAGTGCGAACTATTGAAAATAATCTAATTGTCCAACAGTGGAGGACTGGGTAAATATATAAATTTTGCACACCCATACAATGGAATACTATGTAGTTATAAAGCACAATGAAAAATGTTCTTTGCATGGCAATAAATAGTACATGCTTGGGGCACCTAGCTGGCTTAGTCAGTAGAGCATGTGGCTCTTGATCACAGGGTCATGAGATCAAGCCCCATGTTGGGCACAGAGCTTACTTTAAAAAAAAATACTACATGATTAAGTTAAAAACCAGTATATACCATATAAATCCCATTTTTGGAAAGTCATGTTTGTATAAATGCAAAAAAAAACAGTCTAAAGAAATGGATTCACAGTAAACAGTGATTATTTTTATTTATTTATAGATTTCTTTATTTATTTTAGAGACAAAGAGAAAGAGTACATGGGTGCATGCTTGCAGAGAAGGGCGGGATGAGGGGTTGGGGGTGGGGTTGGCGTTGGAATCCCAAGCAGATTCCTCGCTTACTGAGTGTAGAGCAAGCAGGGCTTGATCTATGGACCCTGAGATCATGACCTGAGCCCAAATCAAGAGTCAGACGCTTACCTGACAGAGCCACCCACATGCCGCAGCAATAATTATTTTTAGATGCTGGTAATATAAGTTTTTCTTTTTCTTTTCACACATCTATATTTTCTAAACTTCCTATGATAAACCTCAGCAACATATCAAATATCCATTTTTAAAAATATTTTATTTATTTGAGAGAGTGCAAGAGTGCACAAGTGGAGGGAGGGGCAGCAGGAGAAGGAGAAGTAGATCTCCCGTTGAGCAGGGAACCTGTGGGGCTCATGGGACTTGATTTCAAAACCCTGGGGATCATGACCTGAGCTGAAGGCAGATGCTCAGATGCTTAACGGACTGAACTACCCAGGAGCCCCGAATATCCATGTTTTAAAAGGGCAATGACAACATTCTTTCTGACAGTACAGAACTTTGCTCTAAAGGAGGAAATAACCATGTTAAAAAAGAAACAAAAAACAAAACAGCTCTATATAATGTAAGGCCAAGTACTAGATTGAAAGTTCAACATAAAGGAGGAAAAAAAGAGTGATTAACTTGGAGATGCAGGAAGGCTTCAAGGGAGAGGTAGCCTTCAAGCGAGGCCTTAGGCTAAACACAAGCTAGACCCTCAACTAAGAGTAGGGAGGAGAAAAAGATAGGGACGAACATTTCCTGCTAAGGGGCCCAGATAAACAACAGTTATATATAAATGTTTATGTCATATAAAACAAAGGAAAAGAAAGAGTCTCGTTTGGCCGGATGGATGGATGGATGGATGGATGGATGGATGGATGGAAGAAAGAGGCAGAAAGGAAGGAAAGGAGGGAGAGAGAGAGGGAGAGTGTAAAATCTGTGAAGTCTGTGAATGAACCTTGAAGGGACCATTAGCCAGAGACTAGTTTTTAATTCTAGAGGAAACACAGAAGGACTAAGCTCTAAATTCAACTTTGTTGATTTCATATTTGGAAGTTCACTGTTGGTGGATTTTAACCTCTCTGCCTGCCTAAGCTCAGAAGCACTGAGGCACCCACTAGAGGCTCCATGGGCCTACGCATCCAGGGCCAGGGAGACACAGCCACGTTCACCCAAATGGCAGGGCCGGCTGCCCCAACATTCACCTTCTTTTACACAACCCATCCCAGGAGGCTCAGGGACACAACACTATGTGGGATGAGGAAGGAGCATTGAGTATCAAGCTCTGACACAGCCAGTCTTCTTCAGGGCTTGGCACTAGCTGGACAGACGCCTTACCCTTACCCTGCCCAGTGTGCACAGAACAGTCTTTAAATAAAGGCGGTGGGTGCCTAGATTGGCAAGGGGAAAGGGGAGAGTCCAAGCAAAGTGAGAACCAGGAAGGGGAACTCTGAGGACAGGAGCTACCATTTGGAAGCCAACAGTCTACCATGGGGGGCTTCAGGCAATTTGTCTCCTCCTACTTGGCTGCTGCCAGCTGGAAATCAGAGCAAACCCAGACTCCAGAAGGCTTCTCCTGAGAGGAAACAGTTTGGGCCCTCAAGGGCCCAGGTAGAGCACTTAGCTTTTGGCTAACCCCCTTGGGGCCTGAGGTGGCGGCAGGGTGGACGTAGAGAAGAGAATGTTTGCAGTAGGTTGTAAAAGAGCCATCTTTCCAGAATGAACGGGACGCCTGAACAGGGCTGCTGAACTCGGAACACCAGAGCAGCTGGACTTTCCCCGGTCAGCAGGGACACAGTTGTCTCGTTTCCAGGCTTCGGGGAAGGAAGGAAGAGGCAAAGGTGGGGTCTACAGGGTAAGCCGGAGCCCCCAGTGGCCCCAGAGGAACAGGCACTGTGAAAACAGGGCGCAGCTGCTGGTCAGGCTCTCTGACCCCTGGACCTCGCCCTCTTGGATAATGACTCCCCAGAACTCACTTCTTCCAAGGCCATCCATCATGGTCCCAGACACAAGCCATCACTCACTGCTTCTGCCTGACCAGGAGCAAGCACCCGGGCTGAGCCCTGCTGACCTAACTAACCTCCATGCTGGGGCCACAGACTCCAAAGGAATCCCTGGCACTCTCTCTGCAGTTCCTGCCCACCCCAGACTCCAGGTAGTCGAAGAAACCAGGTGACAAAATCCCAGACTGATCCTTTGTTTGGGCTCCCTCCCCTCCCCCACCCGCAGCAAGGGCTCTGGACAGCCATTTGTTCTTCCCTGAGAAATTCCTCCTCCCTAACTTCGGGGAGCTGGCTGGCAGAGCCAGAGTGGAAAATCAGTGAAGCTAATAGTGTAGCAATGCAGAAGCCAGAGCCAAGAACATAGCCCTGGAGTGGCTTTGCTGCACTTGCCCAGCGTGGTCAAGCGGGACACGTGAGTGCTCCTCCTTCACATTCTCTCACAAGCGGGCACTGGGTCCTCCCTACCCCCACCCTGCTCCGCTCAGCTCTGGGAACGCTCACAAACACACCCTTCCCAGGGCTCACCAGCCTCCACTCTCTGGGGAGGAGGGTGTGGGACAAAGCGGACCCTCTGGGGAAACCTGGTAGGTGAGCACTCTACAGATTTCTACCACCTAAATCCTCCACTCCTGTCCTCAAGTGGGTCACCCAATGTCTCCTTTTGCTCCATGTAATTCACTTGCCTTCTGGGCAGAGGGTGAAGAAACTCCACTGGAACATCCAGTGTGCATTCAAAGGAAGCAGGTTCTTTTCACAGGAAGAGATTATGTTGGGGGCAGATGGGACAGAGGAAGGCTCCTGGATGCTGTCCCAGGGCAGCCACCAGCCACGGGTCCCCTGGGTCCCCTGGCCACACCGATAGGCTGCAGCCTACCTGAGGCTGGTGGTGGGATACCCTCTGCTACCTATTTGCATCTCCCCCTAAGGCCATGCCCCTTGGGGGCCCTACCACCTGAAGCTGAGGCAATGTTTCTGGCACTGCTTGTAGCTTCTCCCCCATGGGCGCAGGTTTCTGTGGAACACAAAGACAAAGCCTTGCTTTGTGACTCCAGGCATCAGCATTGAAGGGGCTTACAGCCAGAAATGGAAACGTGCGGCTTTTCCATTAACTGTAACCTCTCCCCCTTCAACGGGCCACCAGACTCCTTCAAATCTGGGTAGGTGGGAGGAGCTGTAAAAGCCGGGCCCATTAAATCGCTTATTAGTTGCAGGTTTCTGGGTATGTAGACAAGTATTTGTGGAGACTGCAAGCCTCGTACTGTCCCCTGGGCCAAGGGGTCTGGGGTGTTTCACCCACGTTCAAGGACTCCCACCTCCAGCTGCAAGCAGCAGCCTCGTAAGCCGTGTTGGATTCACCCACTTGCTTCACCAAGTCTTATTCCAAAGGAGAGAAAAATACACAGACACAACCCTCCCCAAGTTCAAAATGTCTTTCAAGTTGGTGCTTATCTTTCTAAAGGGGCCTTCTGCCGCCTGCCCACAACCCAGGTTCGGTCCAGCCACACCACTGCCTCCTTCTTCAAGATGTGATCTGAAACAAGCTTAGCTTCTTTAAGATCCCAAACCAGAGAAAGGAAAGGAGAGGGAGGGACGGAGGGAGGTTGGTTTTCCTGGAACCCTTATTAAATCAACTTTCCAAGGACAGCCAGAAACTCTAGGCCCTCCCCACTCCCTTAGGAGCATTTGCAGACTGGGGGAAGGGCTCCCAACACACACACACACACACACACACACACACACACACACACACAATTACAGGAACGCCTTTCTAAAGGGGAAAAGCTCTCCGTGGGAGCAGAGTTTTGGGTTTAAACTCTTGGACAAACTCTTTATACACAGATTATAGTCTTTTCTGAGGACAATTGCAGCATTATTTTTTAATAATCAGCAAGGACAAGACTATCCGATGATACTTTATATTTGTGAGGTACCTTATGGTTTACGAAGCACAGAGACAGATTTTCCCTTACAATTTCCCAGCAGTTCTCTGAAGACTGTGGGACATGTGTTCTGCTATCACAAACTTAGGAGGGATAAGCTCTGTGAAAGGGCCACCCTGCACCAAGACGGGGGCGTGTCCTGAGTCCAGTGGATTTCCACATCTGTGTCCCAAGGTGTTCTATGCCACCCAGGAAACAACAAGCCCCTCACCATGTGGCGTCTTCTGTGGGGTCCCAGGAAAAAGGACCCACAACTGCCATTTACTGTTTAGGGACCATGTGCCAGGCCCTGTACTAAGAGCTTTGCATACACTCTTATTTGACAGACACAAGGACCTCAGGAGCAGATACTCATTATCTTTATTTATTTATTTTTTTTATAAGTTCTACACAGAGATGGGCAGCCCGGGTGGCTCAGTGGTTTGGCGCTGCCTTCAGCCCAGGACGTGATCCTTGGAGACCCGGGATCGAGTCCCGCGTTGGGCTCCCTGCATGGAGCCTGCTTCTCCCTCTGCCTGTGTCTCTGCCTTTTTCTCGCTCTCTCTCTCTGTGCCTCTCATGAATAAATAAATAAAATCTTAAAAAAAAAAAAAAAAGTTCTACACAGAGAAACTTTCCCAAGAGTCAAAGTAAGAAATGGTGCCCAAATCAAAACCAAGGCAACTGAGCAAAGCTTAAGCCCACAGAAGAACTGATACACAGATGTTCACAGGAGTTTTATTAATAATAACCCAAACTGGGCACCACCCAGGTTAGGCATCTGCCTTTGGCTCAGGTCATGATCTCAGGGTCCTGGGATCGAGTCCCATGTCAGGCTCCCTGCTCAGTGGGGAGTCTCCTCCCTCTGTCCCTCACCCTGTGCATGCTCTTTTGCTTGCTCATTCTGCTCCCTCATAAATAAATAAATAAATAAATAAATAAATAAATAAATAAATAAATAAATCTTAATATACTGCTAAGCCAAATGGCCATCAACAGGGGAATGGCTACACATTTGCCACATAATGCCATTTTATGAAATTCTACAAGAGGCAAAACTGGTCTATGGCAACCAAAACTAGATCCGTGATTGCTGGGGTCAGTGCTAAACCAGGCACTGAGTGCAGAGGGGCAAGAGAGAAGTTCTAGAGGTGATGAAAACGTTCCCTCTCTTGATTGGGGTAGTGGTTACATGGGACGTTACTTTTAGCAAAACACACTGAACTGTACCCTTAAAAATTGGTATATTTTCCAGAATGTAAGTTATACCTCAGCTAAGTTGATTCTTTTAAAAATGGTGGTCCAACTTCAGTCCTCACCACTAGAGAGCCTCCTCATACCCCCTCTACTTCCCCTGTTTCCTCCTGCTGCTTCTGGCCTGTGCTTCCTCTACCTCAAGACATCGCCCCCCCCTCCCCCCCCACCCCCAGCCCTACCCTGTTCCACCCTCCATCACTGCCTGGGCTTCCTTTCTCATTTGGATCCATGGCCAGTGGCTTCAGTGAACCTCACCCACCCCACCCTAAAGTTCTGAGGCTTGTACCCTTGGACATCCCCTTCCTGAGTACAAGTGCCCAGGCCTGAGACCCATACCATTCATTTTCTCCACCCTCCATTTCTCAGGCACAAAAGAGCTTGTTAGAGAAAGTAAAAACAACAACAACAACAACAACAAAAAGGTACTTTAGCGCCCATGATGAATTCATATTCTCAAACCTCATCCAAGCCCTCCTGGCTTTTTGGACTCCCTTGCTGCCATCTACACTGTGGCTGATCCAGATCTCTACTCCTCATAAACCTCCTGTCCTAATTCCTTCTGCTCTCATTTCATTTTGTCTCTATCTCTAGTCACCCAGAGTAGACAGCCAACCTACTGAAACCCATAGATTCGATTTCTATAGTGTCTGCTAGTTTTTCCTTCCTTTACAATCTCATGCCTCATATTCTGCTTTCTTCTCCTAGCTAGACACTTAAAACAAACATCTAATTCGTCTATCTGGCAACTGTGGTAGCAGCAGTCCTAACTTTACTGTAGGTGCTTTATCTGAATTATCTTATTCAATGCTTATTACCATCCTCATTTTAAAGATGAGCAAACTAAGGCTTAGTGTGCCTGAGTAATGTGCTGAAGCAAGTGATGCAGACATTAAAGGGCTGAGCATGATTCAAACATAGATGTCTTCTTCCCATCCATCCGAATTCAACTGCCAGGTTAATTTTCTGAAAGCTGGATCACATCACTACCTGCTCAGAATTTTTTGAGATTCCCACTAACTACCCCTTTAAGTATAGTTTCCTTAGCAGGGTGTTAAGGCCTTCCATATGTTAACTCAACCCAGTTTCTCTAGGTGTTACTTCCTACCACCACCTGCTCACCAGACCATATATTTGTTCTGTATATGTCTTATACATGCTGCCTGAGTAACCTTACTCCTGCTACTCTGCTTGGAATGCTCTTCATTCTCCTCTTCCAAACAAACCCCCACCCACACCTCTAGACCCCTGTCAGATGCTCTCTGCTCTCTTCTTCCTCTGCATTCCCACTGTGTTGTTATGACTCTACCATGTAGGCCGAACATGGTCTACCTGTATTTAGTTACTTGTCTCTTCCTGACAATAAATTCTCTATGGGCAGAGATGATCTCTCCAACTTTGGGTTGCTGGCATGTTCTAGCTCAAGTCTAACATTCTGTTCTGTTACTGAATGCCACATTAATCGGCCTGCTCCAGTCAGCTGCACCTTCCAGAAAGTCTTGTGTGCCCTTCTCTATCACCATGTGAGGGGACAAATATGCTAACTCATGATTTACCACTCAAAACAGGTCCTGACAGCTAAGACAGGTGCCCCCTTAAGCTCAGCCACATGTCAAATGTACCTGAGTCTCTCACCCACCACCCACCAACCTCTCTACTTATATGATCAGCCACTGAGTCACAAGCCATACTACCCTTTGGCAGCAGTACATTCTCACAGATCCTTCTAAGTGCGTTGTACCTGTAATCTCCATGAAGTATTTTCACAACTCCAGTAAAAATCCCATGGAACAAGTCCCTCCCGTTACTCATAATCTCTGAATTTCCAACAAGCCACAGATGTCCACCAGCACCCAGGTACCATAATGCTCCCTGGCTTTCCTTCTCTTTGAAATCCCCCCACTGGTGCATATCCAAAGCAAACTTCTCAGCAGGCCTCCAAACAGAGCCTGTCTGACATGGTCAAGGAAGGTAAAATGGCAGGCATGTGGCCATGAACACCAGCACTCACAGAAGATGGGTCTTTGGAATAATTTTCTAGAAGCCAGAGGTCTTTATCAAGCTCCCACATCCTTCAACATCTCCTGATCCCAGTTTCAAACGAACGAACGCA
The DNA here is from genome assembly GCF_905146905.1 of Nyctereutes procyonoides. Taxonomy (NCBI): domain Eukaryota; kingdom Metazoa; phylum Chordata; class Mammalia; order Carnivora; family Canidae; genus Nyctereutes; species Nyctereutes procyonoides. The sequence continues at coordinate 14,467,575 of NW_026575120.1, forward strand.
TAGGTCACTTGGGCCCCATTTTATAGATCATCTAGTTTAGGGAGCCAACTCCTGGATCCCAATCAGTTGTTCTTTTTTCAGGAAGAGAAAAGCACAAACGCACCCTAGGCATGTCACCTTTGGCAGATGGATGTCACTAGCCTTTGTGACTTCTTTTTTTTTTTTTTTTTTTGCCTTTGTGACTTCTAATCTCTGCCGAAGCTGGGTGTATATAGAGCCAGACCCAAATCAGCCCAGGTATTGTGGAAGCCTCTGCCACAAAGAGGAGCCCTTTGCTCCACCTGGGTAGAACCTTCCCAGTCAACACATCACTGGTGTCCTAGTCTGCTATGTTTCTGAGGCCCAGGAGTCCAGACTGACCCCTCAGCCTATGGCTTACCTTGTTCAGGCAAGGTTGGGGCCGGCCTGGCAGTGCACAGTGTGGCTGTGACCAGCACAGCCCAGAAGAGGAGGCACTTCCAGCTCCACATCCCAGTTCTGCAGTTAGAGGTTGGTGACCAGGCTCCACACCTCCATGGAGACTCCGTCCTGAGCTTGATCTTCCTCTTCAAGCTGACTCTAGGGAAAGAAAAAACCCAGAAAGTTAGGAAGGCCTGCCTGGGAGGTGGGAAGGCAAGGAGAAAAAGAAGTTAAAGCATGTCACAGAGTCACCCTGTCCAGAAGGGTGCTTGAGGCAACAACTTACTCCTGAAAGCAGGAAGAAAGCTGTGGTCCTGCCCCAATACTGAATTCAAGCTTATAGACCTTAATTAGACAAAACAGCACTTTGGTTCAGCTCTACAACTACTTCCTGAGTGTGGGCTACGTGCAAGCCTTGCTGGGAAAATTGTCACAAAGTCCTTAGAGGCATAAGCCCCAAGATCATTTGTGCTGGGAAAAGGAAGAGGCTTGTGAAAGTCCCAAGGAGTCCTGCCACTTCATGGGCAAGGGCTCCAGAGCCGGCTGGAGCTGCAGGAGGCCTGAGTGTGCTGGTGACTCAGTACAGACCCCACTTCCTCTAGGACAAACCAGGTGAAGAATTCTGGAACAAACCAAGGACTAGGAAACTGGAGCCAAGGACCAGGCTGACCCTCTCTGGACCTACAGAGCCAGGAAGCTGAAATAAGTGATCACCTGGGTTCTGTCTTTTGATCTCTAAAACTACATGCACCATAGGGAACTCTGGTCCTAATAACTTCCTATATAGAGAGAACACAACTCTTACCAACTTATAAAGGACCTCAGAGCACAGAGCCAGAAGACAGATGCAGCATTCTTCCCCCACGCTGAAAGGTGACAGCTAACATCCAGCAGCAACGAACCCGGAAAGTAGGCCCAAAAAGGTCATACTGAGGAATCAGAGGTTGTTGCCAGGGCCCATTCACAAAAGCACAGATTGGGGCACATGGGTAGCTCAGTGGTTGAGCATCTATCTGCCTTCTGCTCAGGTCGTGATCCCAGGGTCCTGGGATTGAGTCGATTGAGTCTTGCATCGGGCTCCCCGATGAAGCCTGCTTCTCCCTCTGCCTAGGTCTCTGCCTCTCTGTGTATCTCTCATGAATAAATAAATAAAATATATATTTTTTTTAAAAAAAGCACAGACTGCAGCAGCCTTTATCCTTCTCAGATTGGGAGTGGAAAAATTGAAAACAACCCCCAAGGATCTTAAGGAACAGGACTCCTGCTCCTAAACATTTACCAAGTGATAAGACTTTCTGGGCCCTGTTTGGGCTAGGTAGGGGTGACATCTCCATCCACCAAGAGGCTTCTGTCCTACATGCTCCAGGGAGCCATCCCAGTTATTCGAGAAAATCCACTTCCCCGGAACATGCCCTAATGTGGTGCCTCAGCCCTGCCTCCCTGGAGCCAGACAGGGCCCCTCGTGAGGTGGTCACCGCAAGTGAGTCAGTCCCGGTTGGCAGAAAACTCCCCAGATTCTTGGCTTCGTTCACACATGCTTGCCAGCGGGTGGACACAAGTACTACCGCTAGCTCCCTCCCAAAGCTTTACTAATATTTTTTAATGATTTCAAATCACAGGAGAAATAAACATTTATCTTTCAAGTTTCTAAACTTAGGGAAGGGACTTGAAGGGACAGAACAGACCATCTCCTGAATACCTTCTATGTGTCAAGCATATTCTAGTGTAAAATTTCTACCTATGAAACTTCATTTCATCCTTGCTATATAAGCTTGCGGGGGTGGGTAGGAATTATTATTCCTCTTTAAGCAATGGAAAAACTGAGACCACAAGAGGTCAAGTACTTTGCTCAAGGACATGCAGCTGGTCAGTACCAGGACTCTCATCGCCCCTTTTCAATGCTAAAGGACAGGAGACAACAAAGCAAATGGAGGTTATCGAATCGGGCTCTATCTGGTGCAAGCCCGTTTTCTACAAAGAATGTCCCTGTGCCACAAAGAAACCACACAGACACGGAAAGATCCAAGGTAACTCTAGAGATAGGAGCACCTCAACTCCTCTGGCTGAGAGAAGATTCTTCGAAGCAGATTACAGATGTGCCATTTAGGACACAGGCCTGGGACAGAAGCGATGCTTCCTAGAGGACATCCTTAAACCATATCCTACATCTCACTATGTCCCCAAAATACACCAAACCAAGGATACAGGCCTGTCACCCAGAAAGGTACACTCAGCTGAGAACCCAAGTGCCACAGGAACCGCCAGGGTAATGAATGAATCTTCAGTATCAGATTGGGAAAGGTGGTATCATCCTGAGGCAAAGGAGCTTGCTTTCAATGTAGCAGATGGGCAGCTCCCACCACCACTCCGCCACTCTGTCCCCGAAAAACCTTCCCACTTCCTCAGAGTTGGGCTGGAGACAGAATGTCCTCTCTCAGCTCTGCTATCAGCGTACTTCAAAACTAATCTGGCTGCTTCTTTCCAGCTCAAACTCCCTCCAGAAGGTGCTAAAGTCTCTTTTTCTTCTTTCCTCTGGGCCTACAGGCCCACATTTGTAAAACAAAGGTTGCCAAGAAACCCAGCCTTGCAGCACCAGCTCCTGGAATGAGAAGGTCAGTGGGCAGAGGCCCAATTGCACAAACCTGCAGAAAACAGTGACCCAAACCACCAATCCACATGCTGTCTGGGACTCTGGAAGTGCCACCTTCTCCTTCACCACAACTTCTTCTCCTGCTACTAATTAATGAATTCTTGAAATCCCTGAGGGACAGTCTCCTTCCTTCACTGCTGGACAGATGTGACCTACAGCCTTGCAGGTGTCTGTGAGCTTCTTCAGAGCCTCTGCATCTGGCCCTACCCTCAGCCTCTCCATACCTGGGCAGGTCTCTGGGGAATTGAAGCCCCATTCCACCTGGGCACAGGGGTCCTCACTGAGGACTGGTGTCAGGGAGGACAAAAACACACTTTCTTACCAAAGGGGGTTATTTGCCCAGCCTCCATCACAGGTGGTTATGAGGATCAAGTAGATAGCATGGGTGAAAATGCCTGTCCTCTCCTAAGTACTAATACGTGTAAGAAGTATAAACATGGTGCTTAGTGCTCACTTCGGCAGGACATATATATAACCATGGTGCTTTGAGTCACTCCTTGACAGCACTCTCAGGACACTTTGGTAACTGATGGTAGGAGGACTCAAACTTCCTATCTTTACAAAGGTATTTTTTGCTATTCATCTTCAAACCCTATATTCTAGACCTAGGTGTCCCAGGCAGTGGTCACTCACTAGCCACTTGTTGGCTACTGAGCCCTTGGAATGTGGCTAATGTGAATCAGGATGTGCTAGATACAGGACAGACACCTCAGGCATCAAAAACTTGGTGCGGAAAAAAAGAAAAAGAAGGAGGGAAAGTATCTTATCAATAATTTTTTATATTGGTTACATGTTCAAATGATAGCATTTTGGATATATGGGGCTAAATCAAATAGATCATTAAAATCTCAACCAATTAATTAATAAAAGCAAGCTCCACCTCTTTCTATTTAATTTCAAACGTGGCTACTAGAAAATCTAAGACCACGCGTGACTTGTGTTCTATCTCTATGGGCCAGCATGACCCTACACAATCTCCATGCTCTGCCCTCTTCTTTGCTCGTCCACCATCTTTAATGGGGCGCTGCTTTCTTATTCTCTGAATCTCACCCTCCCCCAAAAAAGGAAGTTATCTCTTCCATAAGTCTTTGAGCCTTCTAGCTAAGGATCTCATTCCTTTGAATTTCACTAATACACTTAGTACCCAAGATGTACACGGCAGATGCTGACAGATTTGCTAAGTGAATGAGTAAGTGAATGAAAGAAAGGCCAATTGAAAAGAAACTCATACAGATACTCTTGCAAATGAGACATCTTCTATACATTTTGATTCTTCAGACTTAAGGAAGTTAACACCAAAACATTGATTTCTTTGAAGACTTATTAATTTGTTGAAAATAAAAAGTGTCCAAATGTCCTTGGGAATGAGATATACCAAAACTTAGTAAGTGAAACACTACCTACTCCACCATAATCCGGGAAACCTTGCATTTGAAGACAAGATGGACTGGTGGACCACCATCATATCCTTGGAGTTGTTCACTCAGGTAACAGCTATCTACTTGGTGGGGGAGAGGTGGTGGTGGTGGGGAGGACCAAATATATCTTCTTTAATTGCGAGTTGGAGAGGTAGTGAGGAGAGAATTTCTGCTTCAGGTAGATGCAACCTTAGGGGGAAAAGCAAATATCCTAGCCCAAGTGTGGTACTTAATCCTCTCTGGAAAAAAAAAAAATCCTCTCTGGAAACAGCAGAGTCTTCTCTAAAGCTCCACATCTGGACTCCCACCAGTCTCTGGTGCATTCAGACCTCTGACATAGCTCTTGGGAAGGCAAACGCAAGACAAATTTCCCAAGAGGAAATTAAACTCATCTCAAGGGATGAGGCTTTTTTCAGAACAAGACATTTGAATCAATTCTACCTCCCTTGCCTCTAGCAGCAACAGGCACAAACTTTACCAGGAAGCTCTTCCCTAAAAGACATTTAGATGAAAGATTTAAAAATGGAGGCAAGAAGAGTGCGTCTGTAGAAGCTGGCTGTTAGCGGCCCAAGCTCACAGGAGCAAATCTTCTATTTCAGGAGTCTATTTTTTCAGGACAACCGCCCAAGCACAAAGCACACAACTAAAAGCAAAAACCCATGAATTTTTCCTTGGGTCTCCATGGCTGGAGTCTGTCTACTCAATGTTCAGTGCGCTCTTCCTGCCCTCTGGAGTCCAACAAGGCTAAAGCCAGCTCACGCATAGGGATGCCTGGATGTATTCTAATCTCCCTAAAGACAGATGAACAATAACAGTATCTGCAATGCTCCTCCTCTACTTCTTCCTATGCTTTTGCTTCACTTGCTAGTCTATTGGAACTTTCTAACAACCTCCGTGGCCAGAGGCCAAAGGAAAAGAAACACCCAAGGCTGCCTACTTTGGAACCAAAATAAGTGGTGCCCACTCTGGGCCAAATCCCATTTTGTGAAGGTGCCCGCAAAACGGGCATTTGTACAGGCATAGTCAAAAGCAGGCGGCAAGGGCACCCATGTCCAAGCAGCTCTTCCACCGGATGGGCCCTCATTAAAAAGCTGACACTTAGTGATGACTAAGACTGAATGCAACAGATATTTCAAGGAGCTCGTCACTAATGCAGTACAGAACCATCCCAGCTGGAGCCAGGCCCCAGCAACCTCCCAGTCCCCAAACACCCTGTGTTCTTCCAGGGGTCAGTGGCAGCCCTGGAGCCTCTCCCCACCAACTGGGGGGAAATATGTAAACAAGTCATCAGAGAGGCAGGCCATCAGGGCAGGGCAGGCCAAAGGCAATGGGTCTCCCCTTTGGTCACTGAAAGGAAGGGAGATGACCCAGGCTTGGGGGTAATTAGCTAGACCGAGGCTCGTCCCCCGGGGGCCCTGCTACTTAGTTTTTAAAGCCTCAGAGATGGAACCGGGGACCTGGGCCAAGCAGGAAAAATGGCCACTTTCTGCTAAACAGTCTCAAGGCTAAGATTCTACAGTTTAGACGGTATTCCAAAAAAAGCTCTGGTCCGGAGGTGCAAAGGGCAGGGCACATCTGCGGAGGAAACAGTCACCTTAATTACCATGTCTAGAGAAAGTGCGATTTCATTACAGCCTCCAAAACTACCGCCCAAAGGAGGAAACCAGAGAAGTGTTTTCAATTTGAAAGAGACTGGTAAAGAGAGGGTGAGAGGGTGAGAGGGACCGGCTCTCCCCGCCCTCGCGCAACTTGGACCATAAGGTGCCTTCCTACCTCAAAGGATATAACCAAAACACAAAAACCGAAAACAAACCCACAAGAACCCCCAACGATGCAATGCCCGCTTTCAAACCTGGAGCCGTTAAGAAGCAGAATGTCCCACGTTAGCTTCCAGGGGCCGCGGCCCACTAACTCCCTTCAAACGCACAGGGAGAGCCCCCGGCGGCAAGAGCATCCGCGCCCCTCGCGCGTCCCCCGCAGCTGCGCCCGGGCTCGCTCGGGGAGGGTGGAAAGGGAGCAGGGGCCACCGGCGGGTGGCCAGAGACCCGACGGCGACTCCGGGCCGGGCCAGACGCTCCGGCGGCTACAGCGACAACCCACGGGGCGGAAAAAGCAATGCTCTGGTTCCAGAAACTTCCATCAGAGCCAGTTCTGGGTCAAATCACAACCCACGAGGCCACCTCCAGCACATGCCCCGTTCGCCAACTGCCACCACCACCACCACCACCCCCCCCCCCCCCCGAACCCTGGCCCCATCTCCTACGATGCCTTCTTCCGGCACTATCGAGAGAGCGCCGCCACCCTCAGATCCTAAATAACTTGGGACCCAGGGTAACTTTCTTTTCTCCGCAAATCCCAACGCCTCAACTTCAGTCTCAAAAAATGTTGAGGGAGGGAGGTGGTAAGGACAAGGGGAAGGATCCCAGTTTTAATGTGGGTGAGGGGGAAGGGAGGGAAATGTTAATGGGGCTGCGGTGTGGGGTGAAACGAAACCAGATGCGGCGGCTACATCTGGAAAATGGGGGGGGGGGAGTGTTAGGGGAGGAAGATACCGCAGAAATTTTTTTTCTGGGCCCAGAAAGGAGAAGGAAGCTTCACCACCACCCCCGCCGCCCCCGCCCGAGGGGGTCTGGCTGCCTTCATAGGTTATGTGCTCAACGAACTCCATCCATCCGCAATGTCAATAAATTTCTCTGCAAACGAGGATTCCTCTGTTCCCAACCCCACACATAACGGGAGGCGGGAGCGGGGTGGGCAGAGGGTCTGAGCCAGAGAAGCAACATGCAGCGCGGCCGAGTGCACCGCACCGGCCAAACCCTCATCCCTTCCCCCACCTCCTCGAACCAGCTTGGAACCGAACGTTCCCCTCCCCCACCCCACCCCCCGCGACCCCATAATGGGGCTTAACATCACTCGCTGGGCGCCCTCCCTTCCACAAACTTCCGACCCTTTCTGAGATCCACTGAGATAACCCCCTCTGGAAAAGGGAATTCCTTTCTCGCTCTCTGCAATAGCAGATTCAGCCATTTGGTGACGACACCTCCTTAAAACCTACTCCAGGAGAAGCTAACCTACCCCTCCTCTTCCTTCCCCCTTCTCGCCCCCCTCCGCCCACCCCCAAGCGCGACCCCAGACTTCCCTCGAGGTGGAGGAAGACTGAGAAAGACGCCGGGGTTTTAGCGTTCCACGCACAGCTACCTGCTGGACTGGGGTGAGTCCCCACTAGTGGACTAAAAGGAGATGGGCCGGAATGCAACACACACACACACACACGCACACACGCAGCGCCCCCATCGCTGCCCACTCCCGCCCTCCCCACCTCGGTCCGAGGACACCGAGGGCCGCCGCCGCCCTCGCCCTCGCCCTCGCCCTCGCCCGGGCCGGGTCCCTCCCAGGACTCGCCGCCGCCGCCGCCGCCGCCGCCTCGCCAGCTCCCCGGCGCGAGTTGGCGGAAAAGTTGGGCGGCAGGAGGAGCTGCGGGACGAGCGCGGGGAGGGGGCGCAGGCGGCGACGCGAGCGGGGAGGGGAGACAAAAGGGGGGCGCGGAGCGCCGGGGAGGGGTCGGGAGGTGCAGGGGAGCGGGGGACGATCGGAGGGAGGCGCCGCACTCGCCCGGGCTGCGGCGGGGAAGCAGGCAGCCGGGAGGCTCCAGCGCCGCGGGCCGCTCGGGACGCCAAGCCCGCCCCGGATCTGCGGGCGCCGCGGCTCTTACCTCACTCGGCGCTGCGGTTCCGCCTCTGGAGAGTCCGCCGTGGCTCGTGCGGGCGGGCGGGCGCCCGCGGCCCCGGCTCCGGCCCGCCGCCCCCGGGCTCCGCTCGGGTCCTGGCGGAGCCGCGAGAGCCCCGCGGCCGGCGCTCGACTCCCGGCGGCGGTCGGGGCTCAGCGCCTCCGGCCCGGGCGGGAACAATGGAGCCGAGGCTGGTGCCCCGGAGGCGGGGCGGGGGGAGGGCTCCCGTCCGCCGCCCGGGGTCTCCAGACCCTGCGGCCCCCCTCTCCGAACCGGGCGGCGGCGCCTCACGCTTCTCGCGGCCCGGGCTCCATCGCCCGGCGGGGGCCCCGGCCCCGCGGCGTGCCCGACTGCAGCCCCGGGACTGTGCGCCCCGCGGACCGGCGAAAAGTCCTCGGTTTCCGCGGCTTTTCCAGCTGCGGCGCGCGCTCGCGGCCGGGGAAGGCGAGGTCGCCGCAATGCGCTAAGCGGAGTCTCGGCCGGGTCGGGACGCCGCCGCCCGGCTTCGGGCACGGCCCGGGCTCCCCGGCCGCAGCGCGCCGGACCGGACCTCGGGCTCCCGCTCGCCGCCGCCCGCCGCCCGCCGCCCGCCGCCGCCGCCCAGGCCGCCGCACCAGTGCCCGCAGGAGCGCTCCGAGCGCTGTGCGCCGGCGAGGCGCGAGGACTCGCTCTCACTCCCACCCGCGCTAGTCCCACCCCCGCCTCCTCCCCCTGCTGCTGCCTGCTGGGCCTTGTAGTTCCCAGCCGCGGCCCCCGACCGCGGGGAGCGGGCAGAGCGGCGCGGCGCTCGGCGGCAGCTTCCCCGCAGTCTGAGTCCGGGGGCGCCCGGGCCTGGCCTCGGAGCCCCGCCCGCAGGGCGCCTGGGGTCCAGGCGGCGGACGCAGGAGCGGGGGGGGGGGGGGGGGAGGGGGGGCGACGCCGTGGTCCCGAGGGTGTCCCCGCCAGCACCGGCCCTGCAGTCGCACTGACTGCGTGCCTAGGGGAAATGACTCTTCTCGCTCCGAATCTCAGTTTTCTCGTCTCCTCTAAAAGGGGGGATAGTAGCGCTTTTCATATAGAGTTGAGGATGAAGAGAGGGCCTGCCACACAGTTAACAGTCCATAAATACAAGCTGTATTTTATCCGTGAGAAGGTCTACGCCCTCTTCGGACCCTTCCCTCCCATCTCACGGTTCCCCAGCCACAGAGTTTAGGTTTTTGTGGTCTACCGGGAAGCGGGGGTGGGGGTGGGGGGGTGGGGGGGTGCTATGATGCTGCAGCTCCATTCTGGGCCTCCAGAAGTCTTCGACCTGCAGTGAATTTTAGGAAGCAAAGAGTGAGTGGTGGGAATTGGGCATGTTATTGGTTTGGAAATTAATCAGAATCCATCCAGAGTACCTGAGGAAAAGGTTCTGTGGAACCCGAGGAAAAGTGACTAAAATGCCACCATAATCTATAATCTTGCGGCTCCCTAATCCAAATGCACATAAATTCTCTGGGGAAACTTATAAAAAATACAAATTCCTGGACCTACTCAGACCTAAGGAATCAAGATGTGCCAGAAAGGAGCCAAGAGTCTGTATTTTTTCTGAGGCTCCCAGGTTGCCAGGGTGGGGCCATTGGTAGGGTGAGAAGTATGTCACACTAGGTATGAAAGATGCCTCTATTCTGGTCCCCTACTTATGAACTGTTTGATTTTGGACAAGTCATACATGTGAAAAGAAATCAAGACTTGTTTAACTATTACATTGAGACTCTCTCAGAAGTTTGTCAAGAGAATCAACTAAAATAAGTGGCGCAGCGGTTTAGCGCCGACTGCAGCCCAGGGCATGATCCTGGAGACTCTGGATCGAGTCCCACGTCAGGCTCTCTGCATGGAGCCTGCTTCTCTCTCTGCCTGTGTCTCTGCCTCTCTCTCTCTCTCTCTCTCTGTGTGTGTCTCTATGAATAAATAAATAAAATCTTAAAAAAAAATAATGGATGTCAGCATGCTAAAGTATTACACAAATAGAAGTCACTACCTCAGTGTGCCTTGGTGGCTCAGTCAGTTAAGCATCTGACTTCTGGCTCAGGGGCTCAGGGTCAGGATCTTAGGGTCTGGGATCAAGCCCCACACTCAGGGGGGAGTCTACTTGGGATTCTCTCCCACTCCCGACTACTACCTCAGTGTGCCTTGGTGGCTCAGTCCATTAAGCATCTGACTTCTGGCTCAGAGGCTCAGGGTCAGGATCTCAGGGTCTGGGATCAAGCCCCGCACTCAGGGGGGAGTCTACTTGGGATTCTCTCCCACTCCCTCTGCCCCCTCCCACTCATGCGCATTCTCTCTCTCTCTCTCTCAAATAAATTTTTTAAATCTTTTTAAAAAAGTCAGTATGTAAGTGAAGGTAGGACGTATACTTCATTGCTACCCCACAAAACCCTCAATCTTATGGAAGCTGGAATACTGAATGAGATTAACCTCCTTCCAAATTTAAGGAAGTAGTCTAAGTTATTTCTCTATTTGACCAGCAAGTGAAAGAATAGTAACCATCACAGTGTCATTCCCATAGTAGGAGTTCAATAGCTATTTATTGGCTAACCAGAGTAAATATTCAATATATATTTATTGAATGGTTGAATAAATTAACAACCAAATAAAAAGCAGGAAGTCATGTATTTGCAGAATAAATGAACTTTAGCCATGGTTAAAGGGTTATTCCCCCTACAAGCCTATCCTTTCATCCTTATACCTTGTAGCTCCTGATTAAGATAGGTGTAAACCTCCCTTATAAGCTGCTCACCCATTGGGTCTTCCTCATTTTTTTTAGTAGGTTTCACATCCAGTGTGGAGCCCAGTGGGGGGGGGGGGTTTGAACTCACAACCCTGAGATTAAGACCTGAGATGAGATTAAGAGTCTGATGCTTAACCAACCACTCCAGGCCTTCCTCATTTTAAATGCTCATTCCAGCTGTGTTAGAAGGCCAAACTCATGCTCTCCCCCCTTAGATAGGCCTTCCCTACCACTCCCAGCCCTGACAGTCCCTGGAACTCTCTCTCTCTCTCTCTCTCTTTTTTTCCTGGAACTCTCTTGATCTGGTCTATCCCATTGATCTGAGACTTTACTTTGTTAGTCACTTTTTTTTTTTTTTTTTTTTTTTACTCTTTGTCTCTAACTAGTTTCCAAACTATACCAGGGCAAGGACCCCATCTCTGTGTCAGACAAGCTCAGGATGTTACTCAGAAGATGTTCCATATGTATTTGTTGGTGGTGCAATTAATGAGAGTAGCAAACCCGGGTTACCAGAGGAAGAAATGCAATTGGAGGGAACAGAGCTGGGAAGCCAAGCCATGGAGAATCCAGTGTTTATGTTGACATCCAACCACTATCTTTCCCACTCTATTACTGAAAAGGAATATACCCCCCTTCCTCTCTGTGAGTCTTCTAAAACAGGGGATCTCAATCCAGCCCTTTTATTCCTTTGATCTGGAAGCATTTGAAGAGTATCCTGAACCCAAAGAGGAGGCTGAAGGAAGTGTCCTTGGTTTAAATAGAAAGAGAATGATCTAAAAGCCTGTCTCTCGGCTGCTGAACAAATTCCTCTGTAGATTTAGCAAGAAACCAAAATGAAAGCAAGTGGCCAACTTGATAGCTGTCCTTCCTCCAGTTCTCAAGGAAACAGCCAAAGATAGCAGAATGGAGAAGGTGAGAAACCCAGAAAATGAATAGGCCATCCAAACCAGAGATATGGCTCCAGAATAACTGAGAGCTGGCTGCTTTTACCCTTCCAGCCCAACTCTCCTTCCATGCTGCTTCTCCCCCTTTCTGAAATGCAGACCCTTCATTTCAGGACAGGCCCCAGGCCATTGAAGGGAGAGCATCCCCAGGGCAGGCCTGAGCAGTTCCAGGCAAGGGGGGAGCCAGTGGGGTCAGCCAGCAGCTCTGCCTGCCTCTGTCCTGCTCTGAGGACTCCTGGCACCTTGCCTCCCCACACAGAAATGTAATCTTCCCTCTGAGATAACAAAGAGCTGGGAGGGTCAGGGAGGATTTGTAGGCCCCTTGCCCTGCCAGCTAGATGTCTGAGGGGGAGACAAAAGCTCTCATGCTCAAGGACCTGATAACCAGTTGGGGGCCTGTTGCCTCCTGGATCTGTGGGAGGAGAGAAACAGTGCTGAATGAAATGGAGGGAAACAGAGCTCTCCCCAAAGCCCCATCCGTTCTCTTTGTTTCGAAACACTGCAGAAAATCCCTTCCTTCTTCCTCCAGCTACTTGTGGCCTCAGAGTTCTTCCACAGAGAAGGGAACTCCTCTTCTCTCCCCAGCACTACCCTGCTCCATGTGAGTTTAGTTCTGGGGCTTGGCTGTTCCCAGGAGAGGTGAGTACCCAGATTACACTGTGCTGGTCCTGCAGAGTTAACACCTCCCCGCTGCAGAACAAGTTAGTGGAGGGAAGGCAACATCTGTACTGGGTCAGAGCTGGGCCAGGTTGCTGCTCAGACCAGAGGGAGCCAGCAGCGGCTCAGCCCCCAGGGACTGGATGCAGGATGGGATTCAGGAGGAGCGAACTGTCTGGGTTTTTGCCTACAGAGTGGATGTTCACAGGTTCCTGGGAGCAGGTGGGCGGCCAAGCCTTTTGCCCCAGGCCCCTGGAGTTAGGGAGCAGCAGTCAGTTACCATCTGGCTGCCATTTGGTGACCCCTGGCTGTCCTCAGCACAGCTCCAGCATATCAGGGAAGGGAGGGTCTTGTTTGGCTTGATGTTTTTGTAAATAACATTTCACTCTCTCCTACCAACTGGGAGTAGAAAAGGGAATCTGCAGTTAAGTGGCAGCTCAGCTTGTCTGGCCCTAATACCACATTTATTCACTGAGCATTGGGGTGGGGAGGGGGTCATGTCTCATGCATCAGGCACTGTGCTGGGCACACAGTTCATCCCAAAATGAGAGATGAGGGCACAGTCTCAGGGAGCACCCAGTCTTGTGGCCCAACATCACGAGCCATGCCACACCAATGGCACCTACAGGGTGTTTGGGATAGAGGGATAAGGAAAGGACACGAGGCAGGGGACGTGATGCCTGAATCTCAAAAGATGAGAAAGAGCATGTGAAAACACCAACTCGTCTGGGATCATTGAGGGGGACAAGACTGGAAAATATATACAGTTGAAGCTTCTACATTATCTCACCCTGATGAACTTGGTCTCTGGGATCAAACAGGTCTGAGTCTGGATACCAATTTTGTCACTCCTTTCTGACTGTATGCTCTTGGGCAAATGAGTTACTCACCTCTGTTCTGTTTCCTCAGTGGTGTAATGAGGGTAACAACCGGACCAGCTCTTCACAGAACTGTGGGAAGGATTAAATGAGATAGTAATGCATGTAATGCAACTGGCCCAATGCCTGGCATATTGTAAATGCTCAATATATGGTAGCCACTGTGACTATAGTTTAGCTCCAGAATGTTCCTGTGACTCAAGACATGTCTTTGGGATCCCATTTTCCAGGTATCTTTGTGGTCTTATTATCTGATCACCACCACCCTCAGATTCTCTGTCCCCCAAGATCAACTGCAAAAAAGGAAATATTTTCCCCACTAATCTTCCCCCTCCTTGTTGACTTCACAAGATAAGTAGCCTCTTTTGCTGTAGGTTTTACTGTGAAACAGGAAGATAACAGCAAGAACACATATGTTGAAGCTAACAAAACTTTAAAAATCTCAGCAATCCTAGGAGTCATGGTCTCTTGTCTAGCCCTCAGACTCCTTTCAGAATGTTCATGGAAAACCAGTTGGCCTTTTGTCCTCTGCTTTTCTTCTGAGCTCCCTAAACTCTTCCCTCTTTCCAACTCCAACTTACAAACCCCTCATCCAAAGCTCTGCACTGGGGGACTGGAGAGGTGACGGGGAGGCAGTAGCAGATCTGTGGCAATTTGCATTTCTGAGGACTCCCCTGGAGTAAGAGGAACGGGTTCCTCAGGCTTCTGCCCTGCCTAGGAACAAAGATCAAAGTTGCAGGTTTAGATGGGGATATTTGAGGATTCAACTTTGAAGTGGATTCCATCCAAGGATATGCTAACAAAGTTGCAGATGACTTCTCCTGGGTTGTTAAGAACTCTTGGTGATATTGAAATGGGTGGGGTCAAAGAGGAAGAGAATTTAAAAATAGACAGTGTTCCCCCAGACAGGTTAAAAAAGAGATATGCGGGATCCCTGGGTGGTGCAGTGGTTTAGCCGCCTGCCTTTGGCCCAGGGCACGATCCTGGAGACCCGGGATCGAATCCCACGTCGGGCTCTCAGTGCATGGAGCCTGCTTCTCCCTCTGCCTATGTCTCTGCCTCTCTCTCTCTCTGTGTGTGTGACTATCATAAATAAATAAAAATTTAAAAAAAGAGAGATATGCATTTTAAAAGACTAGAAGATAAAGGTGTTGTGAGGGTGTGGGAAATGGAGCACTTAAAACTATCATTGGTAGGAGCTGGAGCCCTGACTGATAGCCTCTTTGGGGGTCATTTGATAACATTTATCAACATTTTAATAGGTATACATTTTACATACTCTTTGACTTGGTAATTCTTCTGGGAATTGAATAGATAGATGTCATTGAATCTGTATAGAAAGATTGTATATATGACTTATATACAAAGATAATCATCGCAGTATTATTTGTGGCTGCAAAACACTGAAAACAATGTAGATGTCCACCATCTGTTCCATAAGGGACTTGGTGAAATAAATTATGGTGCATCTATAAATGCAAAATTGCACATGTGCCAAAAGGAATAAGATGGATCTGTATGTATTAATATGGTGGAGAAAGAGCAGGACACTCTGTATTGTGTATATGAGATCACTTATGGGGCACCTAGCTGGCTCAGTCGGTAGAGCTTGCATTTGCAGCTCTTGATCTCAGAGTTATGAGTTCAAGGCCCACTTTGAGTGTGGAGCCTACTTAAAATTAAAAAATAAAATATGTTTCTAAAAAAAAGAGATCACTTGGGAAAGAAAAAAATAACAGGAACACACACATATACTCACATATGCAGACACTTACACCCATATATGCTTATCTATATGTAGAATACCTAAAAGGAAACACACGTACAGAGCTGGTGAATTGAATGACTAGGAGTTCAAGGCATAGGAAATGGACTTTTAGGGACACCTGGGTGGCTCAGTGGTTGAGTGTCTGCCTTGAGCTCAGGGCCTGATCCTGGGGTCTTGGATCGAGTCCCACATTGAGCTCCTTGTGGGAAGCCTGCTTCTCCTTCTGCCTATGTCTCTGCCTCTCTCTCTGTGTCTCTCATGGATAAATAAATAAAAATTTATAAAAAAAAAACACAAAAAAAGGAAGTGAACTAAGCCCTTTGGCACTATTTAAGAATTCCATTATGTCCATATACTTTTCCTGCCTAATTGAATTTCATTACTCTGTTTTATTTTTTTAATTTTTAAAAAGATTTTATTTATTTGATATTTATAGAGAGAGCATAAGCGGGTGGGGGGGGGGAGCAGGAGAGGGAGAGGCAGGCTCTCCTCTGAGCAGGGAGCCAGATGTGGGGCTCCATCCCAGGACCCTGAGATCATGACCTGAGCTGAAGACCTGGGACCCTCTTTCCCAGGCAGACTGAGCCACCCAGGCACACCTCTTATTCTGTTTTATTTTATTTTTTTAAAAAAATTTTTTTTTAAATTTTTTTATTTAGTTATGATAGTCACAGAGAGAGAGAGAGGCAGAGACACAGGCAGAGGGAGAAGCAGGCTCCATGCACCGGAAGCCCGACGTGGGATTCGATCCCGGGTTTCCAGGATCGCACCCTGGGCCAAAGGCAGGCGCCAAACCGCTGCACCACCGAGGGATCCCTCTTATTCTGTTTTAAACAAAGCAAAGGTTTATTCACTAAACTGTTAATAGTGGTTTTCTTTTGCATGTAATTACAGGAGGCATATATATATATATATATATTTTAATTTCATTTATTTATTCCTGAGAGAGAGAGGCAGAGACACAGGCAGAGGGAGAAGCAGACTCCATGCAGGGTGCCCGATGTGGGACTCGATCCCGGGTCTCCAGGACCACAACCTGGGCCAAATGCGGCGCTAAACCGCTGAGCCACCCGGGCTGCCCAGGCTTTTATGTTTTTACAGACGTTTGTATCATTTGAATTTTTCACAGGTAGGTTGCTCACAGGGTTATTTGTATAGCTGAGTAGGCTGTGTCCTGGGTATGAGTATTTTAGGGCTGGCATTCTGTGTGCTGCTTTGGAGTTACATCTGCCCAAAGAAGTGGCATCTTCCTCCAATTTGCCCAAAGGAAAGGCATCCTGGCCCTGACCACGTACTACTTCTATGATCAGCAAAATAACAGAGACGTATTTAGAAAAAGCAAACATACATCTTATCTTTGTGATAAGAGTGATTGAGTGATACAATCTTATCTTTGACCAAGAAGAGGGATCATAGAGAACTGCTCTACTAGGTGCAAGTCCATTTGTACAACATTTTTTAAAAAAAGATTTATTTAGTTATTTGAAAGAGAATAAGTGAGAGCACTGGGGGTAAGGGCAGAGAGAGAGGGAAAGAGGGTCCCAAGCAGGCTCTGTGCTGAGCACAGAACCCAATATGAGGCTCAATCTCAGGAGCCTGAGATCACGACCTGAGCAGAAACCAAGAGTTGGATGCTTAACTGACTGTACCATCCAGTTGTCTATAGATGACATTTTTTTTAAAATTATTTTTCTTGGGGTACCTGGGTGGCTCGGTTGGTTAAGCAACTGCCGTCAGCTCAGGTCATGATCTCAGAGCCCTGGGATGGAGCCCTGTGTCAGGCTCCCTGCTTGGTGAGGAGTCTGCTTCTCCCTCTCCCTTTCTCTCTGCCCCTTGCTTGTGCTCTCTCTCAAATAAATAAATAAAATCTTTTTAAAAATTATTTTTCTTTTTTCTTTGTTTTTCTAAAAGTAATCTCTACACCCAAGGCAGGGCTCAAATTCATGACCCCATGATCAAGAGTCACATGCTCCACTGACTGAGCCAGTCAGGCGCCCTCCATTTGGACAACATGTAAATGGCCACTCTCAGATCTTCACAAGACAGAGAGGGAGACCAACCATAAGAGATTCTTAACTCTAGGAAACAAACTGAGGGTTGCTGCGGGGGAGGAGGGCAAGAGTGGGGAATAGGGAATGGGCATTCAGGAAGGCATGTGATGTAATGAGCACTGGGTGTTATAAGCAACTGATAAATCACTAAATTCAACCTCTGAAACTAATAATACACTATATGTTAATTAAATTGAATTTAAATTAAAAAAATAAAAATAAACAAAGCATCGCGAAGGCCATTAACAATAACAACAAAAAGACATTTCCTAATTCTCACTCATAGCGGCCACAAGCCCAACCACCCTGCAGAATGGTCCCTCATTTGAGGAGAGAGAAACATGGTAGCTGATCTTGGGAAACCTCAGACGATTGGCATATGCTTTGAGTTCAGGCTGGCGACTCCTCTGACCATTTAGTCTTTCTGAAAGCTGCTTCACTCCATGCCAGCCAGTGCAGAGCCTGTGCAAGACAGCTGTGTGAGGCCTACCTACATCAGAAGCCCAACCCTCTCCCAGAGTGCCCTGCAGCCCATATGTGGTTTTGGACAGCAGCTGAAGGGGGTGGTCAATAGGCATTTCCTTGCTAAGTCAGGTGGAGGGATTTCTTTTTTTCTTTTAAGGTTTTATTTTTTTATTTTTTCAAGATTTTATTTATTTAATTAAGACACATAGAGAGAGCACAAGGTAGGAGTGGTGGTACAGGGGGAGAAGCAGACTCCCTGCTGAGCAGGGAGCCTGATGTGGGGCTTGATCCCAGGACCCTGGGATCATGACCTGAGCTGAAGGCAGACACTTAACCTACTGAGCCACCCAGGTGTCCCTAAGGTTTTATTTTTAAGTAACTTCATCCAACCAGGGGCTCAAACTCACAACCCCAATGTCGAGTCACATGCTCCACATCCTAGCCAGGCATCCCACTTGGGGTGGATTCCTGATGCCTATCTAGAAAGCAATCTGAATGGGTGCTGGGTTGCTTGGGTCCTTCCAGGAAGCTTCTTGCTTAGGCTAGAGAGAGGCTTAAATAATTCACCGTTGTGTTCCTAAAGCCACTTGTTTGACTCTGATGGGTTTCCAAACATGTGAGCTTATTTTCTAAGAAGCATATAGAAAATACAATTAACTGTGTTAGATTTGATCTCTTTGCTTGAGGCTTTTTTTCTGTTTTCTGTTTTGTTTTGAGGTTACAATAGCTAATATTTAATGAATGTTGGCTGGGAGCAGGCACCTTGCTTTTACACAGCTCATCTCATTTAAGCCTCACAACAATGAGGTAGACACACTGTTAGGTCTCATTTCACAGGTGAGCAAATTGAGGCCTAGAGAGAGTAAACAGAGCCACAAGTGGTCAGGTAAGGAAGCAAGGCTGCAAATCCAGACAGTCTGATTCCAGAGCCTTCGTCACTGGTCATTTCACCTCAGTAGAAGAGGCTGTTCTTGATTAACAGTGTCTCCAGAAGGGAATTTAAAACTGTTCTTCCTTTAAAAATTCAATCATAAAAAAAATCTTTTTTAATTTTTTAAAAATTTTTTTCATTTATTAAAAAAAATCTTTAAACCGCACCAAACAGAATTGTAACCGTTTAAGCCTGTGTTTTATTTTTTTATTTTTTTTATTTTTTTTAAGCCTGTGTTTTAAAGAGAACTTGTTACTAATCTGCTTGAATCAATACTGGTGCCATTTTTCTAAAACAGTTCAGCCTTGTAGGATGTTGTGACTGTGTGTGTGTGTGTGTGTGTGTGTGTGTGTGTGTGTATAGGGGTGGTAGGAAAAAAGAGCTGCAATCTGATCCTGGTGTCTGTGTTACCATGTCTATGTCACCTAGGGATGTCACTAGGTTTCAGAATCACTCTGTTCAAGTTCAGCTGGTCCTGTGGAGGTGTTGTTCAGGAGTTAGAAGTTGAGGCTGGAGCAGGGGCTAGTGAAAGACGTGGAAGGCATTTTTAAGGAGACTCAACCAGCCAGTGCTGAGACTGTATTTTAAGTAACTATATCTCCATTATGAATAGGCCCACAGAGAACTGAGATGGAAAGACTCTTTCAAATTGAAAGAGTCTGCTAGATATGTTTCAAGTTTATTTTTTATTTTCATTTTTTTCCGTACCCAGTATCCCTGCCCACTTAAAATTCCATCTTCTTCTGCCTTCCAAAGTTTTGAGGAGCAAGGGACAGTATTCTGATGAGAGACTTGGTTTGATCTTTTACTTAACTGCCAGCTTAGCTTTACCAAGAAACTTATTTGACTGTAGTGTTCCCTCACCTCTATAAAAGATCTCAGAAGCAGCCCCCTGCTGCTGCCTCCTACCTTTCGGGGAGTATAATTCTGGTTTCTGGTTGTGCAAGTGAAAGCTGTGCGTCATATGATGACTCCAACCCAAGGTTTTAAATGAAGTAAGCATGGGGCACGTGGGTGGCTCAGTCAGCTACGAGTCCGAGTGTTTTTTTTTTTAATTATTTTTTTTATTTTGTAGACTTTTTAAAATTTAAATTCAATTAACAAATAGTGTATTATTGGTTTCAGAGGTAGAAGGTAGTGATTCATCCAACTTATATAAGATCCAGTGCTCATTACGTCACATGTTCTCCTTAATGTCCATCACCCAATTACCCCATCCCCCCCACCTCCCCTCCAGGGACCCTCAGTTTGTTTCCTAGAATTAAGAGTCTCTTATGGGGATCCCTGGGTGGCGCAGCGGTTTAGCGCCTGCCTTTGGCCCAGGGCGCGATCCTGGAGACCTGGGATCGAGTCCCACATCGGGCTCCCGGTGCATGGAGCCTGCTTCTCCCTCTGCCTGTGTCTCTGCCTCTCTCTGTCTCTCTCTCTCTCTGTGACTATCGTAAATAAATAATAAAAAAATAAAGATTAAGAGTCTCTTATGGTTTGCCTTCCTCTCTTGCCTTCATCTGGTTTTATTTTTCCCTTCTTTCCCTTATGCTCTTCTGTTTTGTTTCTTAAATTCCACATATCAATTATCACTTGATAATTGTCTTTCTCTGACTTATTTTGCTCAGCATCATAAGGGGTCCAACTCTTGATCTCAGCTCAGGTCTTGATCTCAGGGTCCTGAGTTCAAGCCCTGCTTGTTTAAAAAAAAATTCAGTAAGCATGATTAAAACAACTGGAGAGAATGTTAGTGGACTATGGAGGAGGAAGGAAGCAAATAATTCAGGGAGACGAGTGCTCAGCTCATACTTCATGTCCTTGTCTGTCATGAAGCTGGTCCCTCCACCAGGAGGGCTACCCCTCCACAGCAGCCTGGTGATCAGCACTGAGGCCACACAGTCCTCTCTTGCTGGCTCAGTCCTCAGTTCTGTGACTTCTTCCTTCCTGCTTTTATGTTGAAGCTCTGGGAAGGGAGCCAGGACATTTGATGGTGTTTGTTTCTGCAGATACTCCGCTCCCTTTTTTGCCTTCCAGATCAGATTATCATGTGTTGGTGGAAGCGAGAAACAGAGGATTGATGACGGGTAAGGAATTGGTGGGAACACACTGGGACAATGAATGCACGCCCGACTTTGTCTGGATGGTGGGTTGTGTTGACCCTGGTCCTGATCGAAGGCACTTTGTCCTGGGACTGCAGAGCAGTCATGCCCTCTTCCTGCCCTCCTTTTCCTGTTTCTGGTTCAGGTGGCCTTTTATTTAAGCTCTAAAGCCTGTTGGAGGATCTAAATGAGACTTTCTCTAGGCTTGATCAAAAATACAGAATAACCGGAAACCTCCTTAGCCTTTTGCTTCACTGACTCTCCAGTGTTACTCTGGGGCTAGGTAAGCACTGCTCTGTCTAGCCCGATGAATTTTTTCTTTTGTCCCCTTGGCAAGTTTAGTAGCCCCTCTGGGCCTCAACTTCCTTAACTGTAAAATGGATGTAGGGATCCCTGGGTGGCACAGCGGTTTGGTGCCTGCCTTTGGCCCAGGGCGCGATCCTGGAGACCTGGGATCGAATCCCACATCGGACTGCCCGTGCATGGAGCCTGCTTCTCCCTCTGCCTATGTCTCTGCCTCTCTCTCTCTCTCTATCATAAATAAATAAAAATTAAAAATAAATAAATAAATAAATAAAATGGATGTATAAGGTTGTGAGGATGTAAAACAAAAAACAAAAGACAAACAATCCATTTAAACCCCTGCATATGGCACCTGATGCAGGTACTTATTAGAAGTGAACTAATCTGGGCAGCCTGGGTGGCTCAGTGGTTTGGCACCTGCCTTTGGCCCAGGCCTTGATCCTGGAGACCCTGGATTGAGTCCCGTGTCGGGCTCCCTGCATGGAGCCTGCTTCTCCCTCTGCCTGTGTCTCTGTTTTTCTCTGTGTCTTTCATGAATAAATAAATAATAATCTCTTAAAAAAAAAGAAGTGGTCTAATCTTTACCATGAGCTACTGTATCATGTACCAGGGGTCACCAAGGGGCAAGAGGAGCTGTATGCTCTAGCTTAAAACCTAGACGTTTGGGAGGTGCATATCAGGCTTGCCACCCCACTAAGCAATTGTAAGGCAATCACACAGATTTATCCCAGTTTTGGTTTGAAGAAGCGGGTGTGGGGTGGAGGGTGGGTCCTGCTTCCTTTACCTTCCTTTCGCTCAGTTGCCACCCTCAGGGGTCTTCACCTGCCTCCATACCCACTCAGTATTTCATCCTGAAATACACCCATGCACCCAGGCCTTATAAAGATAGGTATCAAAGAAAAAGTCATTGAGACAGAGAAAAAATGATGAGCAAATCAGAGGTTGGGAAACAGATTGGTGATTCCCAAATTCCTTTTTCTCAATAAACTCCTTGGCAGTCTCTCTCTCACACACACACACTCTCTCTGTCTCTCTCTCTGGCTTCAGATTGTTCTTTTTGTGCCTCACAGCCAGGTTTTAAAGGAATGATGTAAAGCGAAAGATTTATGGAGTGTCCACAATGCTCCTGCCCCTGGCTGCTGTCCTCTGCCTCACCTCTCTCCTCATGGCCAGAACCTGCTGCTCTTCTTCTTTCAGAAGACCCCTTTCAATCCCTCCTCAATTGCATTATCCTCCTCTAGGGAATCTACCAGTGAACTAAGGAGGACCCTCAGTATTTCCTGACCACATTTTGTAAAACACAGAGCCGGGTAATCCCCATTCATCAGGGCTGATTTCACCCTGAATCACCCCACAGCTAGGTGGGGTGGGGGTGGGGAGTGCAGGCAGAGGGGTGAGTGGTGGAGAGGAGGCAGCGGTGACAGAGGCTGACCCTTCCCAGCAGTGGGGCTTCTTACAGACCCATTGGCAGCCCCCAGCCAGCCAGCAGGGCTGCCTTCCCCTAGGAGATGCCTTCCCCTAGGAGATGCCCTACATGTGACCTCAGGCCCATGGTTGGGTCAGCCACTGCTGCAAATTGAGGGACTGAGAGCAGGAAGGTACCCCCTGTGCAGCTTCTGGATCAGACTTCTCCAATTCTTAATGGCAGAGACAGGCCATGTTGCTGGTGCCTGGGAACTTTATTTATTTATTTAATTTTATTCATTTATTCGTGAGAGATGCAGAGAGAGAGAGGCAGAGACATGGGCAGTCGGAGAAGCAGGCTCCCTATGTAGGACTTGATCCCAGGATCTTGCAAGCCGAACGAAGACAGATAGATGCTCAACCACCCAGGCGCCCCCTGAGAACTTTAAAATAACTTGGGGGAACAGCAGTACTTATAATGAACCTACAAGATAGATACTTTTTGTTATCAATCCCTAAACCTTGGCTGTCTCCCCGCACACTCCCAGCAGCAAGGAAAGCATGCTTTAAGAGCAGTCTCCTGGGCAGCCTGGGTGGCTCAACAGTTTAGCACCGCCTTTGGCCCAGGGCATGATCCTGTAGTCCCAGGATCAAGTCCCACGTTGGGCTCCCTGTGTGGAGCCTGCTTCTCTCTGCCTGTGTCTCTGCCTCTCTCTTTCTCTGTGTCTCTCATGAATAAATAATTTTTTTTTTTAAGGAGCAGTCTTCTTGGGGCTGGGGTGGCAGGGAAGGGGGAGGTGGTGTGTGCTTAGAGGAATAACTGTTGGTTCAGCTATGAGATCTAGGAGTAGGGGAGCCACCTGGCATAGGGAAGGGTGGTTTTGTGTCTAAGAAGGCGTGACAGAGAGGACAGAGTGCTGAGAGGTGAGGAGAAAGAAGAGGTCAAAAGGGAAGCAAAGGGGAACAGGAGAATTAAAGTAGCTAAGAGACAAAGATGACAAGAAAGAAAGGAAGAGAGGGACGAGAAAGGCAGGAGGAGAATGAGAGAGGAGGTTGCCACCCTGACACCAAAGAGCGAGACCTATTCAGGGAGCCTCTGCCACTTGGCCATTGTGGGATTCCAGAAGAAACTCATTAGGGCCTGTCACATGGGCTGCATTGTCTCCAGACAACAGTTCCGCCAGACAATCCCAATGCGGTCTGTGCAACCACGGCAGCTGTCCATCTACTGGGCTCAGACTCCTGGGGCTGTGTGGGGGAGCTGCTCCCCAAATTGTCTTAGTTACCAAATGACAGCCCCAGAGCCCCTGGCTGATGGAACACTAAATTCCAGTCCCTGTAGCCTCCTTAGGGTGGGGGGTGCCTATTAAAACTGTGCATGTAGAACTGATTGCTTTTGTGTAGACCTTAGAATCTCTGGACCTCAGGGTACAGAAAGTAAACCCAGTGCCTACCAGTGGAAAGACTTTATGCACACTTGCTGCAAAGGTGTCCAAGGAGTGAGATGCAAATCTCCCCGAGTAACTTACTGTCTCCAGGGGAGGAAAGGAGTCACCTCTCGGATTGTTGCCTACAGCACCCCATCAGGACCCGTCACAGTGACAGAACCTCCAAAGGAAACTTCCTTGGCGCCTTAGAACTAATGGCTAAAGGAGAATGAGAACTTGCAGTCCATGCATCAGGGATGGGGGACACCTGCTCAGAGAGTGGCAGGCATCACTCCCAAACATCATTAAGTGCAGGCTGTGGAGAACACAGGGATCAAAGGGAGGGTAGGCAATTTGCCCCTTTGGGGTTCCAATTGTGGACTTTTAGAACCTAGGAAGCCCCTCTAGAGTCACCTATTAGCTTCCAAATTCTGGAACTGGTTTCCCTCAGTGATGAAGCTTTCAATAGTCTGCAATGAAATGAGAACAGTAAGACTGTGTAGTGGATTTTTCCATATTTCTCTAAAGGACCCTCCTTTGTATTCTCAGATTGTGTCTCTACACCTTTTTTAGTACTGGAATGTGCTTGCTTGCTTGCTTTCTCTCTTTGCAATGTGCTTTCTTTTTAAGGTGAGAATAGATGGTGCTGTTTAAAGAATATTCGCATTGAGCGATATAAGGAGGTTTTTTGTTTGTTTGTTTGTTTGTTTTTTTATATATAAGGAGTTTTTAGGAAACTTAGTAAATTCTTGTCCAAAGTTTAAGAATCATTCAGGTGAGTAAGAAAACTGAGGTCCTACAAGCTTTGAAGGACTTCTCCAAGGTCCAAGGTCATGTGGCAGGTAAGCAGCCTCTGCCCTGCTTGGGCCTGTTTTTATCACATTCCCCATTGTAGGGATTATGTGTGGTGGGGCCTGTGGCACAGCACTGCGTGGTCCCTGGAAGTGCCATGGCCTCCTTTTGTCAATTCTCTACTCTCTCTTTGGATCTGGTACAGGAGCCCAGTACTTCTCTCTTAACTGGCTGCCACCGGTTCTGGCTCTCCTTCGCATGGTGGCCCTCGCCTCCTGTACAAACAGGACTGCAGCCTGGCCGTCCCCTTCGTGACTGCTGAGAGCTAGCCTTATCCACAAAGTCACCCCTGAGAAGAGAGAAATGAACCTCGTACTGGGCAATGCTCCCAGGTCCGACCTGCATTAAGATGATGTGCTTTGTGCCATGCTCACTGGCTCATAAATTCTGTATTTATCCGGCTTAGCTTTGTGTTCACCTGATTGAAATTAAACTTCCTGCGGGGGGACCATTTCTTCTCTTTGTTCTAACCCTCCACCCCCTTGGCCTATTATCTCTAACAAAGCAACACACTTTGTCCTGACTTCCATAAAGGGCAGAGGGACTGAAGAATATGGTAGACTTTAACAGGGAGAAGTGGATGGTGGAGGGAGGGATGCTGGAAGCAAAGCTGAAGGTGAAACCTTAGTCTGAGCAACCCCCAGAGCTTAATGAGGCCCTGCGTGCTGTCCTAGGACAGGGTTGCATTGGAAAGGACCTACGTTCTGACCCTAGTGAATGTGCAGTAGGGAGTCTAAAGCCCCCAGAAGTCAGAGAAAGGCTGGTTGAGAGGGGGGCAGCCTCCTTCGTCTTCTGGAACCTGCCCAGCTTTCTCTCTCTGGCAGGCTACTGAATTGGGGAGTGAATTCATCCCACCCTCCAGCTCCTAAGCAAAAACAACTGATCCCGTTCCTCCCCCTTGGCATTATTCTGTCTGGGGGAACCAAGGCCAGCTTTGTGTTTACCAAAAGGAGGGTGGGGCTCAGACTAAAACAGAAGTTACATTTTGCCTTGGGGCAAAAAAACAAAAGTAAAAAAAGAAGAGCATAGAGCACTCCCCACTCAGAGGCCTCCTTCCCTGGCCAGCTTAAAGGGCTCTCAGCCCAGTTTGCAGATCAATGAGGACTGAATAGATCATTCAGCTTGAAATGGGGCCCATTCAGGCCTTTGTCCTGTGGCCAGGGGTACCGCCCTTCTCTGCTGACAGATTCTGCTAGAAGTGGGCCATACTATCTTCTGAGATAAAGTGTTCAGAGAGAGAAGGGGGAGAGAAGAGCACTTACCGCATAAGGAAGTGTTAGTTATATTAGTGGAGAATTTCATTATGGAGGAGCTTAAGGGCAGCAACTTGGTTGGGTTTGAAGGATGGTACTTTACCTGAGTCTCAGAAAGTGTCAATTGTCCAAATTAAATATGAAAGAAGTCCCCCCCCCCCCCCCCCCCGCCTGTAAGTCCTATTCAGAACAACTTATTTACCCTGGGTTTCGTACTAAAGGACAGTTGTCTGGGTTTACAGAAATAAAAACCCAAATTTTTTACATTCCAATACCCATTAGGTAACAAGATCTGATGGGTTTTGGAATGGGGCAGCCTTGGCTCAGATACTGAGGTTAGGGAATTTGGTCAAGGTCACTGCTGCAATTTAGCTTCGTAAGCTTGGACAGTTGCCTGGCCTCTTTGAGATTCAGCTTCCACATCTGCGGAGTGGAGATGAAGAATAATATCACAGCTGGAGTTAATGCAGAGCATTGCATAATGTGGAGGCAGGTGAAAGATCTGGCACTTAGTAGGTTCTCAAATTGCTTGTTCCTTCCTGTTTTCTGCTATCTACCTGGTTATAATCAGACTTCTAAAAGGGGCATTGGAAGAAGTAGTCAATTCTCTCATTTCAGAAGCTGTATACTTCCTTTCATTGTGTCTTGTGGATGCTGTCATTGTTAGAACTTATTTGTCCAGCCACTAATCTGTTTAGAGGTAGCTTGACATTGTGGAAAAAGAATCAGAATCCAGAAAACAGGCTCTGTTCTTGGCCTACTGCTTACTAGTCACGTGGTCTCAGGGACATCACTGACTCTCTGGATAGGAAAGGCCCTTCAGGGTCATCCCTCCCACCACACCTCTGAAGCTTGACCCTCACTCCCTATAACCTCCCCCCCCACCCCCCCCACCCACACCATCCCTCATGGAATGGTTGTCTGGCTTCCTCAGGGACAACTCACAACACTCAAACCAGCTACCTATATCTTTAGACAATTCCAGTGACAAACTGACAAAACCCACAACGTTTTTCTCTCTGTTCAAGTGAAATTTGACTTCTTGGTGTTTTTTCCTATTCATCATAGTTTTATCCCCCAGGACCATAAAGGAACAGTGACTCACTCTCCCCCATGCCAATCTTCTTATATTAAAGATAATGATCACGTCCACCTGAGTTTTCTCATCTCTGGCCCCACATGCAGTTTCTTGGCCATTCCTGTTAATTCCCCCACATACAAATTCCCTTAAGTCAGAGATAGTTGGGATGCCTGGGTTGTTCAGTGGTTAGGCATCTGCCTTCAGCTCAGGTCATGATCCCGGGGTCCTGGGATCGAGTCCCATGTTGTGCTCCCTGCATGGAGCCTGCTTCTCCCTCTTCCTGTGTCTCTGCCTGTCTCTCATGAAGAAATAAATAAAACCTTTTTTTAAGAAAAAAGTCAGAGATAGTTGCTCCTGACTTAAAAGTTAACAGTGACAGGGTCCCGGGTGGCTCAGACGGTTAAGCGTCTGACTCTTGTTTTCTTTCAGCTCCGTGGATAGGTTGGGTAGGTCTTGATCTCAGGGTCAAGAGATTGAGCCTCATGACGGGCTCTGCACTCAGCATGGAATCTGGTTGTCTCTCTCCCTCCCCCTCTGCTGCTTCCCATGGGCCCCCTGTGTACCTCCCCTCTCTCAAATAAATAAAATCTTTTTTTTAAAAAAGGTTTTGTTTTGTTTTTTATTATTCATGAGAGACACAGAAAGAGAGGCAGAGACACAGGTAGAGGGAGGAGAAGCAGGCTCCATGCAAGGAGCGCAATTTGGGACTCGATCCGGGAATACAGAATCACGCCCTAAGCCAAAGGCAGACACTCAACCCCTGAGCCACCCAGGCATCCCAAATAAATAAAATATTAAAAAAAAAAAAGTTTGCAGTGAGGATTTAGCAATGAACTGTGCCCTTAGACTCAGGATGTGCTCAGTTAATATTTGGCGATGAATGAGTAGATGAAATAAATATGGGGAAGCACTGTGAAACAGTAATGAGCTCATAGTACAAGTCTGCTTGGGCTACCATAACAAAGTATCACAGACTAGGTGGCTTAAACAACAGAAATTAATTTGCTCACGCTCTGGAGACTGGAATTCCAAGGTCAAGGTGTTGGCAGGTCTGGTTTCTTCTGAGGCCTCTCTCCTTGGCTTGCAGATGGCCGTCTTCTTGCCATGTCCTCACATGGTCACCTGTTGGTCCGTGTTGTCTGTGTCCTAATCTCTCCTTGTAAGGACACCAGTCGGGCAGCCCTGGTGGCTCAGAGGTTTAGCGCCGCCTTCAGCCCTGACCCTGGAGACCCGGGATCAAGTCCCACGTCGGGCTCCCTGCATGGAGCCTGCTTCTCCCTCTGCCTGTGTCTCTGCCTCTCTCTGTGTGTCTCTCATGAATAAATAAATAAAAATCTTTAAAATAAAAAAAAAAGGACACCAGTCATGTCAGATAAGAGCCCACCTTACAGAGTTCATTTTAACTAAATTACCTCTCTAATGACCTTATCGCAAAAAAAAAAAAAAAAAAAAAAAGACCTTATCTCCCAATATGATTGCATTCTGAGGTATTGGGAGCTAAGGCTTTGACCTATGAGTTTTGGGGGAACACAATTCAGCCCATGACACTCACTGATCTATTGTTAGCAATTTTATTTGTTGTGACACTACCCAGGAATTGTATTTGTGTGCTTTGGGGGAAAGTGGTGGGACCCTTTGCATATGAGAAATGAGATACTGCAGGCCAATTTTAATAACTATATATATTTGAACAAGTAGTGTATTCACATGTTTCAAAATTCAAAAAGTCCTAGGAGAAGAAACACAAATGGATGATAAACATTAAAATGTTCTTGATGTCACCAGTAACCAGAGAAATGCAGACTAAGGGCAGCCTTGGTGGCTCAGCTGTTTAGAGCTGCCTTCAGCCTGGGGCATGATCCTGGAGACCTGGGATTGATTCCCACATAGGGCTGCCTGCATGGAGCCTGCTTCTCCCTCTGCCTGTGTCTCTGCTTCTTTCTCTCTGTGTGTGTCTCTCATGAATAAATGGGTGGAATCTTAAAAAAAAAAAAAAAAGAAAGAAAGAAATGTAGATTAAGCTCATAATGTCACAACATTTTGTACCCACTAGATTGGCAACAAAATTCAGTCTATTAATATCAAGTGTTGGTGAAAAGGCAGAAAAACAAAATCCCTCATGCAGCTGATGGGAATGTAAATTGGTACAACTACTTTGGAAACCATTTGGCAAATGGTCATCAAACAGAAGGCGTACCTCCCTACTGGCCCAGGAATACCAGGGATCAAACCCAAGAGAACCTTGCACATGTGCACCAAGAGACCAGCCTAAGATGGTGCATAGCAGCAAACATGGAAAATAACCTGATGTCTCATGCCAGGAGAATGGATAAATAAGGTGGATATATTCACTCCATGGAATGTTAAGTAACAATGAAAATGAACTAATGTTGTAAGCATCAGCATGGATGAACTTTGACCATGGTGAGAGAATTAGCTAGTTACAGAAAAATACACACAGTGTGACCCTATTTTATAAAGTTCAAAACAAGTAAAATGAAATAATGTATTACTTTGGGATACATGCATGTGGGATAGCACCTACAGGACAACAGGACTGAGGTAAGAGGATGGTGGCTCCTTCCCATTGACTCAGGGAGGAGGTGTAGAGTTCTCAACAATATTGTAACGTTGCATTTCCTATGATGGATGGTGGATCCCCAGGGCAGAATTATTTATTATTCTCTCTCAATAGATACATTCGTTTCAGATATTTTTTGTATGTGTGAAATAATTCGCTATAAAAAATGTTTTCCAAGTTCAAAAGCTGGAAAAAAGGTATATAATGAGAACTTTTCTTCAAGGCAACTAATATTTTCAGATTTTGGTGCATGATTCAGAGATCATGGATACATATAGAGATGATTTGTATTTACATCATTCAGAGATCATCTACCTTTGACAGCAAAACATGCATGCAAACGTGTGTGTGTGTGTGTGTGTGCTCTACTCCCTTCCTTTTTATACAATGGTAATATTTCTGCAAGCTCCCTTTAGACAACACATGGAATTTGGACCTGTTTAAAGCACAGGGCATGGAGTCCAGTTACCTCCTGATTGAATCAACAGAAGGGCAGGGGCAAGCAATTCTCCCTTCTTGCTAATGAGACCCCCTGGGTTATAAGTGTCTCAGACAAACACAGATGTGAAGAAATAAGGAGAGGGCAGGCTCATGACCAAGTAAAAGCAGGAGGCAAATACATCAAGTGACAATAAAGTATTGACATCATATATATGTCAAGCACATGACTGAAATTAAGGCAGACTGGTGCATGGGAAAGGTTCCTGCACCGAAGCCAGGAGAGGAGGGAAAAGCTTGGCTCAGTGGCTGGGAGTGGCTGACAAGGCTCAATGCCCACCGAGGTGGAAGGTGGGTGAGAAACACCAGAGAAGTACTAGGTTCAGACAGGGCCAACCCACGGAAGCTGCCAGTAGCTTAGTTGATCTGGGAAGACTTCCCAGAGGAGACGCTTTCAGGAGCAGCTTGAATGAGAAGAGAAACAGGTTGGTGAACAGATTGAGGGAGGGAGTTTCAGGCATACTGCCGATCCACACTGGCCAAACTCCAAAGAAACACTTGGTTATCATCTTTCTGTTGTGTCTTTCACTCTTTTGTATTTCCTTAAAGATCCCAGAATCTGGCTCTGGGGTTTGGTTATATGATAAGCTGTCAAGAGTGGGTGTGCACTAAAATGCAAATGAGGTCTGTTGGGACCAGTTCTTGGTGCTGGAGGTGAGATGTCGATGTTAAGCACCAGATCGATTGGCTCCCGGTAGAAACAAGCAATGTAGCAGGAGGCATGAGCCCTGCGTGGGGGTCAGGAGCCCTGGGCTGTAGTCCCAGTCAGATACCAACTTGTTCGGGAACTCTGTGAGGTCGCAGAATTGCACGCTCCAGCTTTTTTCAAGGACTAGAAGGGTGTGTTGGACTAAATGAGCTGTAAGACTCTTCCCAACCCAAGCAACTTAGGAACTGACAGCCAGGAGAAGCCAAGTTTCCCAGTTCAGCAGAACTGAATATCTCAACAGTCTCAAAGCTTACAGTGTAAACATCATTTGTAATAGTCATGCCTGCCAAGCACTTGACACAGGGCCTTCCCATATATCATTTTCTCTGCACCTCACAATGACCCATGAGGCAGGTGGGGCAGGTATCTAATTAGCCCCATTTTACAAGGTTCCAGTGGTAGATACTTCTGGCATTGGTTAAGCTGAGCTAGACCCCTTGAGGCCCTTCACTCTCTCTATTCCACCTACGTGGAGTGTTACCTGATGTTCAGAGCATGCCCCATACTGGTGCTGGGAACAGGGCCTGAAGCCCTGATACCAGGTTCACTCTCCCAGCTTCAATGTCAAGGTCCTGCTGGGCCACTTTCATTTTTTTTTTAAGATTTTATTTTTTTATTCATGAGAGAGACACAG
This sequence comes from Nyctereutes procyonoides, assembly GCF_905146905.1. Taxonomy (NCBI): domain Eukaryota; kingdom Metazoa; phylum Chordata; class Mammalia; order Carnivora; family Canidae; genus Nyctereutes; species Nyctereutes procyonoides. The sequence goes on from NW_026575120.1 coordinate 14,499,041, forward strand.
AGGGAGGCAGAGACACAGGCAGAGGGAGGAGAAGCAGGTTCCATGCAGGAGCCTGATGCAGGACTCGATCCTGGAACTCAGGACTACATCCTGAGCGAAAGGCAGACACCCAACCGCTGAGCCACCCAGGCGTCCCGTGCTGGGCCTCTTTCCAACCTGAGTACCGCCACTGACAGTATGTCTACCTCACCTGGCACAGCCCTGCTGCACTTGGCTGGTGGAGGGCTCACCCTTTCCTTCCATAAGGATGTGCCCTTAGCTGGTACTCAGACCCCAGAGGACCCATCCTTTGGGCTCCTGAAGCAGTGGCAGCAGCCTGCCTGGCAGCCTTGGGACTCCAGCATGAGAGGAGGGAGTATCCTTACTTTTCTCTCAGCCTGGCTTCCTGTCTAGACATCTCGAATGGTCCACTGGATTTAGCATGCTGAGTTTGCCTGCCAGCTCTATCAAACCCACAGAGTCCAGTGCCCAGTGGCTGCCTCCCCCTCACCAGGGCTGAGTCCCAGTAGGAGTGGCTGGAACCAAAGACTGAGGTTAAGGAATTGCATAATGAAGGCGCCCAGGGGAAGATAAAGATGACAGCACCCTTAGAGGCAGCTCAACATTCTAGAATTCTGTCCTTTTCAGAGCTCACACAGGCTCTCTCTCTCTCTCTCTCTCTCTCTCTCACCTGAGAATGGGTTGTCAAGGCAACATTTCCCAGGTCCCAGTATCCACAGTCCCATCCATCCTTATGGCCACTGATTCTGGCTGTGGAGAAGAAGGCTGTCCCCCAGATTGGCTCTAGGGAGATGTGAGCAGAGGCTAGTCCTCTGGGATATCCAGTCCCAAGCCAAGACTCTCTCCCCCTTGAAACTATCCTGGCTGAAGTCTGAACCTTCCACATGAGGCAAAGCTGGGAGTAGCATCAGTCCCAGAATTCCTGGGACAAAGATGCCAGGGCTGGTTTCTGAACAGTCTGTGTGCTTCCCCAGAGCATGGATTCACTTGCCTTCTCTGGCTCCTCAGTTACTCTCTACATTGAGTCTTCACTATGGAGGGAAGTAGAGGCGCCTCCCCCTCTTACCTGCCCAGGGAAAGAGGTGGTCTCAGCTCCACGGGTTCTACTGTGATTCAGTGACTTGAAATCAAGTTGAGAGGAAAGTATCAGATAAATCCCAATTGAGGGACTTTCTACGAAACCCCGACTAGCTCTCCTCACATCTGCCAAGGTCATCAAAAAAGAAGGAAAGTCTGAGCTACTGTCACAAGCAGGAGTAGCTTAAGGAGATATGAATATGTCCAGTAGCCACGTGATAGGACAGGATGTTCACTGGACTGGAGCCTATTATTAACGCTAATAAGATCTAAGATGGGCAGAGTGTTCTTATGGCTTCAAAGCACATTTTTTTTATATTATAATTTTCTTTTAGAACAGTCTTAGATTTACAGAAAATAAGCAAAGATAGGGCAGAGTTTCCACATACCTGCACAGGGTTTCTCCTATTAGTAACATCTTACATTAATGTGGTGTATTTGTGACAATTAATGAGCCAGTGTTGGGATCCCTGGGTGGCGCAGTGGTTTGGCGCCTGCCTTTGGCCCGGGGCCCGATCCTGGAGACCTGGGATCGAATCCCACGTCGGGCTCCCGATGCATGGAGCCTGCTTCTCCCTCTGCCTGTGTCTCTGCCTCTCTGTCTCTGTGACTATCATAAATTAAAATAAAAATAAAAAAAATTTAAAAAAATTAATGAGCCAGTGTTGATACATTATTATTAACGAAATCCAGACTTTATTCAGATTTCCCCATAGTCCTTTTTCTGGACCATGATCTCATCTAGGATTCTGCATTACATTTGGTTTTCATGTCTCCTTAGCCTCTTCCTAGCTGAGGCAGTTTTCTCAGACTTTCCTTGTTTTCTGATGACCTTGGCAGCTTGAGGAATATTGGTCGGGTATTTTGTAGAATGTTCCATCAGTTGATGTTTGTCTTATGATGAGACTGGAGTTAAGAGTTTGGGGAATAAGACCACAGAAGAAAGTGCCATTTTTGGTACATCCCACCGAGGGTACACCCTATCGGCATGGCTTTCTACGGACTGACAACTGACGCTGTGTTTGTCAGGACTCCCTGCTGTCAAGTTACTTCAAAGCACAGTTTTTAATGTATGACTTCCTTTGATCTAACCTAATCCCCTTTGGCACTTTGTATAGCCACTTCCTATCTCTAGCCTCTGGCTGCAAAAAGAACACATGGAACAACTCTGAGGTCTTAGTTCTAGGATCTAGACTGCGCCCCATGACTGCACTCTGGCCTACATAATAGAGGTGGCAGCCTTAGGACTGCCCAGGGCAGCATTCTAAACTCCCATGGAAAGGCCCACCTTCATGTAGCTGGGTGCAGGCTGGATGTGGCTCCTACTTCTCTGAGCTTGAGGAAGCATTCTGGAACCTCCACCAGTGAGCAAGCAAGCAAACAAGCAAGTAGATGTCGAATGAATGAACAAGATAATAAAGTTATTGAGAACTAACTAATGCACATGCCCATTGACAAATGCATCATTCTGCACTAGGCATGATAGGGACAAAGAAGCATGAGACAAAAACAAAATTTTGTGTGGGAGATAAGAGGTAAGCTGACAAAAAAAAAAAAAGAGGTAAGCTGACAAATGGGGAGATCACTCATCCCACTGGCCCTTGAACACCACTTCTTCTATAAAGCCTTTTGTGACTGTCCTATCTGGATATGCTCACTTCCTCCTCTGAACCCTTATCATGGTGAATTGGTCTGAAGCTGAGACCACAAGAAATTAAAATCTTGTAGGCAACACATGTGCTGGACTCTGAAAAGGGTTATATCTCAGGTGGTAAGCCTGGAAGCACGGCTAGAAGACAAGCCTTTCTCCTTCCTAAGATGAGGCAAGACTCTCCACCTAAAAGCAACCCAGGGGCTCCTAGCACTCAGTTCGTGTAGGCTGGCTCCTTCCCCCACATCTTCCATAGTCCTACCTTTAAATCTTAGCTCACAAGAGCCTCTCCACCCACCATGTTCTTCCCCCTCCTCCCCTGATCACTTTGGTCCACAGTGATTCCCTGTCTTTGGCTGTCCACACTAGCACTTCTGGTTTGAAAGCCATGTTTAACAGATCACACACTGCCCTGCACCGTGGGGTAGACCTCGAACTGGCTCAATGTCTCCTCCCGGCAGGCAGACTCCGGGTCTCCTGGGGGTCCCCAGCTCAGCCCTGGCACAGAGCAGAGGCCTGGTCAAAGTGGCTGACAGGTTTATTGGTTTCACAGCCTTTGGGGGCTGAAACTTCTCTTTCCCACCTGGCAGTTTATCGTATTTCCAATGCCCAATTGATTCTTCCTGTTTGGTTTTTTGTGCCTCATTACCCTCTGCCCTTCCACTGGTGGGAAGACAGTATGGAAGGAAACATGATTCCCATTTCTCCAATCATTGCTCCCAAGGAGCCTGGGAACTTGTCTACCAGTGCTTCAATAACACCCACAGAGTCTGTTTCCTAGCGACTCTGTAAAGTTGCATCCCCAAGCCCTCCATAAACGAAGGAAAGTTCTCTTCTGAGGCTTTGGAAGTAATACTGGATGTGAATATGTGTACGTGTGTGACTATGTGTGAATGAGTGTGTGTGAGGGTGTGTGTGTGCGTGTTACAAGTGTGGGAATGGGAAATGGGGATGAATATAAGCAGGTACTACTGTGAGAGTGTGGATGTGTGAGGGTGTCTGTGTGTGTGTTACAGTGTGCTTGTATTTGTGGGGGTGTGAGCGTGCAAGGGCAAACGGGGATGTGTGATCAGGGATGCATACAGGCATGGTATGCTGTGTGTGAATTGTATGTATGTGAGTGATGAGAGTGCAAGTGTGTTGTGTGTGGGGGTATGGCTGTGTTGTATGTGTGCATGTGTGGGGTTTGTGGGGATGGCAATATAGCGAGATGGGGTATATGTGCATGTGCGGGGGTGTATGTAAGGGAGGAAGAGTCCTTCAGACTAATCCTATTAGAAGACTCAGGACATCACTTCTCCCATGGGGTAAAGTCTGTGTGGCTCTGCACATCCCTGACTGAAGTCTGAGCCCTTGGGCAGGGCCTTGACTTCTTCCCTTCCCAGCACAAGCCTTTTCCATGAATCACCTGTGCCTCAGTGGTCACTGGGGCATCTTTAAAGTGGCCGGGCCAGTTCAGCCCCCACTGCAGACGGTCCCCACTGTGCACTCAGTGCCTTCCTTCCCAGCCTGCCCTGCCCTCTTATAGCAGGAGCAGGACAACCTCATAGGATGCCAGGAGGTGGCTTCCCCATCCAGCCAGGCCGTGGTCCAAACCTCTAGAGTCCCCGGGCCCCCCAGCGAGGAAACTGAATTTGGCATCAGACCCCACATGACAAGAAACTGCTGACACAGGCCTGAGGTTGCACAGGCCCCGCTAGGGTGATTGATGATGAGTTTCCAAGTGAAATCTAATAGAAAGTCCATGCATAATACATCTTTATGGGAGCACATTCCAATTTGCATCCTATTAGCCGCTAAAGTCTCAGAGGCCTGGCAGTGCAGCCCAAGCCCTCCTTGGGAAGGAACGCAGAGCAGAGGGGGCCTGCACCAGCAGAGGCAGGACCTGCTGGGGACATGGTGACCACAGCAGAACCTGACATCACAGGAGTGCTGTGCTCTCCCACACGCCTCTGGGTGCTGTCCCCCCGCCTGACTCGGGGCAGCTCTTCTTCTTCTGCATCTCCTCCATGTTCTTCTGCATCTCCTCCACCTGTTCTTTACAAACGAGATCCAAAGACAGTCCGTTTTCCTGGTGCTGCTGTGATTTAGACTCACTGTCCCATTGCAGGACAAGAATATGGAGGAACATAAGATGTGCCTCAGTTTCCAAAGAGGTAAAGGAGGCTTGAAAAGAGCAGTGTCCTCTTGGCAAGGGTTGGGTACTCACTGCAAGGGCGGTGAGAGGAGCAGGGAGAGGTGGGATGATGTGGCAGGGAGCTGTGAGTTGCAGACCTATGAATAGGTGCTGCCATTCACTGCTCCAAAGACCACTTCTGTACCTGCAGCCCTTACCCCCCACTGAGCCTCAGTTTCCTTGCTTGTGGAAGAGATAACGTTACCTGCTGTGAAGGATTTTTGTGAATGTGGGCAAGCACACTTGCGACTTTACTGTGCCCAGTACTAGGGGTGCTCTCTGGGCCTTGCCTGTTGTGGGGGCGGGAGGTGGAGCTACTGTGAGCCTATGTGTTGGTGTGGGCAGGGGAGGGGAAGGTGGAATATAGATCCTGGTCCTGGAGCCCAGAAATCCGTTCTGATTCCTGTGCCCAGTACTAGGGGTGCTCTCTGGGCCTTGCCTGTTGTGGGGGTGGGAGGTGGAGCTACTGTGAGCCTATGTGTTGGTGTGGGCAGGGGAGGGGAAGGTGGAATATAGATCCTGGTCCTGGAGCCCAGAAATCCGATCTGATTCCTCCACTTTCTATCAGCCCTCAAACTTTTGAAGGCTGGGAGTGGGGGGTGGTGGAGGGGTTGTGGGGTGGCGGGCAGGTTAGGCACAAGGCACTGGTGTCTAAAAGGTGGGGGCTCAATCTGAGAATGTAGTTTGGTTTTCCTTTGGGGGAAGATGAGGGGGTCAGTGAAGTTAAGCTGGGGTTCTTGATATTTTAAGAGCAGAAAAACTAGAGCAGGAACCAGGCTTGGAGGTGGGTGGGGTGAAATCTGGCCCAGGAGAGGAAGGCCCAAGCTCTGTGGCCATAGACAGAGTGGCTAATTCTTTCTGACAGCCCCTGGGGGACTCCCCAGACCCCTCAAAATACAGCAGAGGCCTGGAATACAGGCCATCTCCACCACCCTCCAAAGAGATCTCCCCTGGTTCTTAACTGTGACAGGCATGTGCTGTGGTCAGGGGTCCTATGCTCTAGGACAGAGCCTTTCTGTGACCACTGCCAGATACTTGCTTGGCTCTCTTCTTAGCTGGCCACTGGCCTCTCCTCTTCTGCTCTGCAGCTCACTGCTGCCCTGACCTGAGGCCTCAGCAGTTCTGTGGGGCCTTCCCTCCCTGTGGCCAGGTTGATTGACACTCCATAGGCCCAAACTCCTAAATTACTCCCTGTAGTTCTCTGAGAGGCACAGGGCTGTGATTAGGTGAGTCAGAGCCCAGGGCAAGGTCATCCTGGAGGGATGTGTCTGCCACTGGTGATGTGGCAAGGCAGGGCACTAGGTAGGAAATGTCTACTCTATTAGCTCTCAGACCCATACAGATCTCTCTCTCAGACACCAAGTGAGGCAGAGATTTGGCAATTGTCTAGGAACTTAGAGTCCCAAACATTCCTGTTTCTTCTTCTCGATTATTTGTGTAACTCAGGGGAAAGCATGCAAAGAGTTGGAGGATATCATTTGGATAATATACTCTGATCTATAGGTACCTGTCCATGAAAGGATGAATGTCCCAGTATAGCTACAGTGACAGACCAGGTCACAAAGACAGACCTGGAAGGCCCTGGAAGGCCCAGCTGGGCTTCAGTTTTCTCTCCTATAGAATGCTACCTCACCTAGTACTATAGCTTTTTTGGGAGAGTAAAAAGGGAAAAACAAAATAGAAATAAAGGGATAGAAACAAAATTATACATGTGATAAAAAAAAAGCCCAATAGTGCTTTAAAAGTACTATATATGCTGTAAAATGTTCAAGTATAACATTACTGTGTTTATATAACTTATTAGAATAGTCTCTGCTGTATTAGCCAAGAACGTGAAAATAATCTGTTGTTGGGACAGGAATGTCATACTGATATGGCAATCGTCTCGATGTACTGCCTTTTGAACCGATGCCAAAACATGTTAGACTCTGATACCTGAATGATGGGCAATGAGTGTCTGGGTACTGCTCCAGTTTCCAGAGGGTAGCAGATTTTACCGCACAAGTTTCTCAGGTTCCATAGCTACTCTAGAGCCATTCTGCCAGGGGCATACATTGTTTAATTCTTCTAAATAGGTTTTGTGATGTTTCTACCAAGACTTTTGTGCTTCTGTCAATAACTTCCACAGTAATTATTCATTTTCTCCAACAGACAGACTGTTTGCTCAGTTGGACAGGATTTGTTGATGTGCTGTTACAGCTCAATCCCAGTACATTTTGTGGTGGTTATTTTCCAAAGCATTCTTCAGTGTGTGCTATCGGATTGCACTATCCATTTATCAGCCCACATTTGAGGGCTGACTGCCGCTGTGTAATCATTATATGCCTGTTGCATGATCTGTGGCAGACAGGACACATGCCCTCCAATTATACCTTCCATCATTTCCTCAGCTGGTTGTTATGGAGCAAGTTCTCAATTCCTATGTGCCTGTCATAATGTTTAGTGGTGAATGCACAATCCCAAATCAACTAAATACACTTTCAATCCAGACAAAACACCTCGCTTTATTTTGGCCACAAGTCAGATATTGCTTTATCCATATGCTCTTTTTTTTAAAAGAGATTTTATTTATTTGAGAGAGAGTGAGCAAGAGAATGTGTACAAGCAGGAGGGGGAGGGGCAGAGAGAGAGGGGGAAGCAGACTCCCCGTTAAGCAGGGAGCCCAATGTGGAGCTCCATCCCAGGACCCCAGGATCATGACCTGAGCTGAAGGCAGATGCTTAACTGACTGAGCCACCCAGGTGCACCTCCATATGACTTTTTTTTTTTTTAAGATTTTATTTTATTTACTCATGAGAGATACAGAGCAGGAGAGAGAGAGGCAGAGACACAGGCAGAGGAATGAGCAGGCTCCATGCAGGGAGCCTGACGTGGGACTCGATCCTGAATCTCCAGGATCACGCCCTGGGCTGCAGGCGGCGCTAAACCGCTGCGCCACCTGGGCTGCCCTCCATATGACTTTTTAAAAAATATTTATTTACTTGTTTTAGAAAGAGAGAGAGAGCATGAATGGGAGAGAAGAGAGAATCTCAAGCAGACTCCCTGCTGAGCAGGGAACCTGAGGCAGGGCTCCATCCCAGGATCATGACCTGGGGCAAAACCAAGAGTGGGACGTTTAATTGACTGCACCATCCAGGCACTTCAAACCATATGATTTTTGCCTAAGCTACTTCAATAGATATCTGAAGGTTTTTTAGTTGTCTGGTTTATATTTGTCAGAGTTTTCTCCCCACCCTCATCTTTCTATCATGGTAAAATACACATAACCCAAAATTTACCATCTTATCTACTTTTTAAAAGATTTTATTTGTTTATTCATGAGACACACAGAGAGAGGCAGAGACACAGGTAGAGGGAGAAGCAGGCTCCCTGCAGGGGGCCTAATGTGGGTCTCCATCCCAGGACCCTGGGACCACGACCTGAGCCAAAGGCAGATGCTCAACCACTGAGCCACCCAGGTGCCCCCATCTTACCTATCTTTAAGTATACAAGTCAATGGTGTCAAATACATTTATAATGGGGACGCCTGGGTGGCTCAGTGGTTAAGCATCTGCCTTCGGCTCAGGGCATGATCGTGGAGTCCTGGGATCGAGTCTCACATCGGGCTCCCTGCATGGAGCCTGCTTCTCCCTCTGCCTGTGTCTCTGCCTCTCTCTCTCTCTCTGTCTCTTATGAATAAATAAATAAAATCTTAAAAAAAAAAAAAACAGAACATTTGTAATGTTGTGCAACCGTCACCACCATCCATGTCCAGAACTCTTTTCATCTAGTAAGACTGAAACTCTAAACCCATTAAACGATGACTCTCCATGTAACTGTTCCTAGCCTCTGGCAACCACCATTTTACTTTTTTGTCTCTGTGATTTTGACGATTCTATGTTCTTCCTGTCAGTGGAATCATACAGTATTTGTCTTTTTTGTGGCTGGCTTATTTCACTTGGCATGATCTCCTCAAGGTTTACCCATGTTGTATCATATGTCAGAATTTCTTCTCTGAAAAAACAATTTTGGGGGGCACCTAAGTGGCTCAGTGGTTGAACGTCTGGCTCGGGAAGTGATCTTGGGGTCCTAGGATCGAGTCCTGCATCAGGCTTCCCACGGGGAGCCTGCTTCTCCCTCTGCCTGTGTCTCTGCTTCTCTGTGTCTCTCATGAATAAATAAATAAAATCTTTTTTAAAAACCAATTTTTTTTCTAACCGATTTGGCTTTTCGGCTTTTAGGTTTTAATGCAAAACTGCCATAATTTTCACAGACCAACTAGGTTGCTATGATACCCACTGAAGACTTGCCTCATTTTGTGATCATGGAGCAGTATCTATTGTCAGTGTGAATTACTTCCTTTCCACCTGAGACATAGGGAGGCTTTCAATAGGAGCATTTCCACAGATAGTTACTCATTAACACTGTGATGTTCTATACAATGTCTGCGTCAGACTGTTTTATAATACCGTGGATGTGTTCAAACAGACACACAAGTGGCAATCATTGCCTAAATCTCATTGCTTGTGTTGAGGGAAGTTCTTAGTTTTCTTTTTCCATGGGAACTAGAAGCTTCCATCAGCTTTACTTTTTTATTCATCTGGATGGTATCTACTGCATGATGGCAATGTGCCAAGTACCAGGGGTACCAGGGAAAGAAAGGCCCAGCCACTCTCTTCACATCTGCTGGGGCAGATGGACAAGAAACAGGTCGGATGCTGTACCCATCTGTTGCAAGCACTCCCTCTTATACAACTTTGGAGACTGAAGTACCCTCATAGGGGACCCCGAAAAGTTGCAAGTCTTTTTGTGAAGGAACTAAATCTTCCCTCTAATAAAAGCTTCCAGTTTATTTTGATTGATGGTTTAAAATTTCTCCCTATATTGAATTTTCCATCATCTACATGAGTGATCTCTTTGGAGTGGGGGGGAGGGGCATCCAATTGGAATGATACTGTGTTATTTGAAAAAGCTTTTCTACATTATTCTATAATTTCATATTTATGAAATTAAAAAAGAAAGAAGTACTTTCAGAGTACAAATCAGAGGAAGCACCACATCTTCTGGGAGGGTAGAGAGCTGCAGATCGGGTATCAGTGATTCTCAGGAGGCAGGAGGAGCACACGGTCTTTATCACTAGCTGTTCGTTCACGATTTGGTTCTGCTTACATTTCTTCTTGGCATAGCGTGTCTGCGCCTTGGAGCCTGGGGACCTGGCCTGGCTGACCTGTCAGGTATACAGACTGGATTTTGGAAACAAACCATCTTCTGGCAGACTGGCGAGAGGGGTGCAGGTCTGTGTTGCCTTGTCCGAGAATTTGCAGAGCTGGGAAACCAGCACCCTCTTTTTAAAAATGCGGGAAGCCGCGTGGAGGACCGATTCCTATTCCCTTGGCTCTTGAAGAGGAAAGCCGATTGATTTTAGGGAGTACGAAATAGCCAGGGGGAAAAAAAACAAACAAAAAAACAAGAAAAAAGAAAACCAAAAACACAACTTGAATACAGAAAGGATTCCTTAGGAGTGGAGGGGCAGGACGTGAATTGCAACCTTATCCCCTGGGACTCCGGCTCAGGAGCCAAGCCACGAGGTTCAGTGAACCCGTTAGTAACATGAACTTGGTTGCCGTATTTCTCAGTCCAAGCTCATGCATTATTTACCTGGCGTAAGTAAACCCGTTTCTCCCACTGTTGCTGGGGAAACCACTTTGATTTAGCGAGCTCTGTCTTACTCTCCAACCAAAATGCTGCAGAGTGGGAGGGAGGGAGGGGGTGATGTCGGGTCTCCGGAGGCTCAGGGCGTATGTGGATGAAGGGGAGTCCCTGATTCCCTCCCGGGAGACAGACCCCAGTGGTGAGTGCGGAGTCGGGAGCCCGGCGCTGCCAGGTCCTGCTTCCCTGAGTGTCCGTCTCTCTCTTGCAGGCCCTCCAGGAAGAGGGCAAATAAGGAGCAAATCCCCAGGAGCAAAGTGTGCCTCTTGTGAGGCCCTGGTGAAGGCCACTTGCTGGTCTCACTGAGGGCTTTCAGAGATACACATCAGTTTGGGGTGGGGGTGGGGGGTGGGCAGTGCAGGGTAGGAGGGGAGAGAGGGGAGGGAATCAAGTTTCCCCAGAGGCTGTTTCCCAGGTGAACCAGCCTTGGGAAGACAACTCCATAAACACAGGTAAAGCAGTCCTCTTCCCTTCCAGACCCCTTCAGTTTATATTCTGGACACGCCCTCAGGGACCATACAGCTGTGGTGGCCCAGAAAGATCTTGGGCCTAGGGGTGGGGACCCTCAGTTCCAATCTCAGGGCTTTTATTATACTGGGAATTGAAGCCAGTTATGTAATCTTCCTGACTCCATCCCCCATAGGTAGAAGGTGAATAGTAGTGACAGTCCCGGAAGGGATTTGTGTAGACTGTCCCATCAGTGATCGGGAACACTGTCCATGCCCAGGCCCAGTGACACGAGAGAGGCACCGCCCCGGACCACTGTGGCTTTCCCTATCTGGCCAGCACAATGCAGACATCAGGCCTGGCTCCCTTCTTCCTCTTTACTGCCTATTGATTTTTCCTTTCCTCTCTTTGTTCTATTTGTAGCTTCCCTGGCCCCTCACAATTGCATTATTTCTTCAGAAGTCACCGGATGAGGAGGTCTGTTTGTGCACATCAGCAGCTCAGGCCCTCCTCCAGGGCCGCCAGCCTGTGCAGCTCCCCTGCTCCCTGACCTCGCTCATTCTTGGGGCTAACCTGGCACCTTGGGCAGCCTCTCCTGTCCCTTCCAGGCTCTCTCTCTCTCTCTCTCTGCTTTCATTGTGAGGAAGCTTCTATTTGCCAGGTGAGTATGGGGGTGTCTGCTTGGGTGAGGCAGACCCAGGGTGTGCCAAGAATATCCTCATCTATGCATTTACAGATATTTACACAACAGCCATAAATTGGTGAACTTGGATTTTTTGATAAACTAAAATGAGACTGTATGTTAAAAGAAAAAAAAAGCACTCCAATTTCTATCTTTCTGCCTTTCTTTTTTTTTAAAGATCTTATTTACTTATCCATGAGACATAGGCAGAAGGAGAAGCAGACTCCCTGGGGGGAACCTAATGCAGGAAGCAATCCCAGTACCCCGGGATCACACTCTGAGCCTAAGGCAGATGCTGAGCCACTCTGGCATCCCCACCCAGATTTCCAGGTATCACTAACTTAACTATTTTTAGTTAATCTTTCTAGATTTTCTTTTGTCCTCTTGGGGCTATTTTGGTTTTTTTCCAAGCTTATTTTTAAGTCTGTGTTTTGCTGCTACTGAGATTAGAATATGGGTGTTAATTACCTCCTTAGCATTTCTGCTTTTATGCCAGGTGCTAAATGGCCCCCTGTGACTGGGTTTCTCTCCATGTAAGCCAGTTTACCTGCTCCAGGCCTCTGCACTTTCTTCTTCCTTTTTCTGAAATGGCCTCATGGGCAGGAAATCTATGTGTGTCACTATGCCTGCTCCTAGCTCCTGTGACTTCATCCATCCAGAACTGTTCCCCTGGGGTTCCAAAGCAGCTTCTTAAAGAGCTTTCTAATTTCTCCTAGACAAAATGATAAATCAATGGAGAAAACACAGACCACCTTACCACTGCTTTTGGCTGCAGGTGCTCTTCTGGGAGAAGGAAGGGAGAATTGCTTCCTGGGGCAGGGTCCAGCTCAAAGAAGAACAGAGGGAAGAATGTTCTGGGCCCGTGGCTCTTAAACTTTAGTATGTATTAGTGTGCAGATACCTGGGCTCACCCCAGAGGTTCTGATTCAGGAAGGATGGGGTAGGGCTGGAGAAAATGCCTTTCCAGCAAGTTCCCCGAAGATGCTGTGGCTTCCAGTCCAGGAATCACTGCTGGAGGCAGAAGGGACAGACAGCAAAGGCCTTGAGGCAGGAAAGAGCTTGATGGTTTTGAGGACTAGAAGGGAGTTTGGCATGGCTGCAGGGTAATAGATAGGGGACTGGAGAGATTCCCAGGGGCCGCATCATGCACTGAGGATGCACACAGACACACACACACACACACACATTCATACACACATGAGATTTTTGAAGTGAGGTGTGCGGGAAGAGTAAACAACCTGATTTGCTTCACTTATCACACTGTGAGCTCTATGTCATTGAGCTCTAGAACCCCAGCACCTTCCACAGCATCAAGTACCCAATGACCATATGAAGCCATAGTCCTAATGAACTTTTATAATCTCACTTTGCGGCTAAGGAAGACTGAGGCATCAGAGAAGTGTAACTTGCCCAGGGTTGTAACAGACATAACTAGGAAATCGACTAGTATGTAAATCTAGACGGCATAATGCAGGAGCTGAGCCTTTGGACTCTACCCCACACTGCCTCTTCTACTCCATGTTGTCATCCTTGTAATGGGCATACAACCTGGAGAAACAGCTAGATCAAGCATATTATTATTACCATTTTTAAAAAGATCTTATTTATTCATTTGAGAGAGAGAGCATGTACAGAGAGCAAGAGTGAACACAAGCCAGGGAGAGAGGCAGAGGGAGAGAAGGAGAAGCAGACACCCTACTGAGCAGGGAGCCAGATGTGGGGCTCAATCCTAGGACCCTGAGATCATGACCTGAGCTGAAGGCAGACGCTTAACCAACTGAGCCATCCAGTGGTGCCCTACTATTGCCATTTTAAAGATGGGGAAACCAAGGCTCAGACAGGATATTGGTCCAGTTGGAAGAGAAGTATCAACCTAGATCTCTGGATTCCAGATCTCGAGGTCTTGTCACAAAGCCAGCTGCTATTAAACCACAAACCCTAGTTGAGAGTCTCTCATGTGCCCAGTGCTGAAGTAAGCGGACAAAGAAGTTTATCGAAAGAGAGAGAGAGAGAGAGAAAGAGAGAGAGAGAAGGCCCCGCCTGGCAGGTGTGAGGGCAAGACTGGTACCCTGCAAAGATGAAGCTGATAGCTTTGTTCTTAGGATGGGTGTCTTGTCAGCAGCCTCCCTCCCTCCTTCCCTGGGCTGGGGTAGGGCAGCAGCTGGGCTCCCAGGCCTGGAGGTGCCAACAGGGCCAGGCATTCAAAAAGCTACAGTTGGGTTTTGCAGCCATAGAAAAAGATACAGTCCTCTCTGGGGAGGAAAGTTGATACTGTAAACACTTTGGGCTTTATCTTTGATCTGGTGGATCATAGAGCTGCTTTTTTCCCCAGGTAGAGTTACCAGGAGAGGGCTGACCCAGGGCTCTGGAAAGCTGTGCCCTGCTGAACAGATGGTGCAGATGGGGGTGGGGTGGGGTAGGCAGTAGACACACATGTAGGCGGGGTCTGAGAAGGGAGCCCAACAATTACCCCCAAATCTGGAACCCAGACACTAAATTCCAGGCCTCAGGGAAATTCCCAAGTTTAAAATAAATTCCTGGGGGTTGTAGCTTTTGGTCTTTGGCTTTAAAAACAGTTCCTTTCTAGATAATGGAAAATAACAACATGCATAATTTAAAAAGTTCCAAACATCCTTAAACTAAAAGTATGTAAAGGCTAGTGCCAGGGCCCTGGAGATCTCTAAGTGTGAGATGATTGATGAAGTGCCCAAGCTTCGAAGCACTGTTCTTTCTTCCAATTAACTGCTTTTGATTTGGGGTCCTTTCCCTGGCAATGGATCATAGTTCTGCTCAAGAAAGTGATTGTTTTCAAGCTAACTTTTTTTTTTCAAAGATTTTATTTGTTGGAGAGAGAGAGAGAGAGCACACAGAGGGAGAGGGAGAAGCACACTCCTCACTGAACAGAAAGCCCAATGCGGGGCTGGATCCCAGGACCCTGAGATCATGACCTGAGCAAAAGGCAGATGCCCAACTGACCGAGTCATGCAGATGCCCCTGATTTCAAGCTAATTTTTAATATTGAAAGTGGCTTCTCTTATTCTGTGTCCTCTGTGTGTAACACTTTTGCTGCCTTTTTAAATATATACCTTTTTTGGCTCTGTGAACTCCTACTCATCCTTCAAGACCCTATTCAAACATCACCTTCCAAAGTGGCATCTCCAGCTTCTCTTCCAACTATCAAAATCATTAAGACCATCAAATTACCCTCCTATTGTCTTCCATCCAAGAGTGCCTCATTTACAATTCCATATTACATGTGATAGATTACAAAAAAGGATATTTTCCTAGCCAGATGGACCACAGAACTTAAGGAGAAGAGATGATTTCTTATGTGTCATAGTATCCCCAATACCCAGCACTATGCCTGGCACTTAACAAATGACCTGAAATTAATATGATTGAATGAATGCTCTTATTCTTTCTGTATCAGAAGAGGACTCAGGGGAAAGAAATAGGTATAAGCATCTTTCACAGACCAAGTACTGTAGGCATCATTTACATGTTATTTAATTTCATCTTTATGAGAAGTGTTTTTATTTGTTTAGTCTTAACACAGTGACCAAGGGAAAACAGTTGGTTGTGGGAGATGCAAAGAAAGACAATGTCTGTCCTCTAGGAGTTTCAAATCTTATTGAAGATGGACACCTACATACCTGCTAGTACACACACACTCCCCACATCCACTCAGAGATCATTAACATAATAAAACACATTAACTTCTAAATATAGAATACAGCCCTAAATGTAACATAAATGGAAAAATGAGAGGTTGCTGTGGGTGTGTTGTTTTTCGGGGAACCACAGACATCGTCCTTTCCCAGTGGCCTGTGTTCTTATATGCCATGAGACTGGGAACAGATTAGATAACCTCCAGCCCCCTGTTGGCTAGAGAACTGGAGAATTGTTCATTTATGACTTTTCAAAACATGCTGTAACATCCACAATCAAATATTTTTTTAAGGTTTTATTTATCTATTCATGAGAGACCCACAGAGAGGCAGAGACAAAGGCAGAGGAAGAGGCAGGCTCCTTGCAGGGACCCTGATGCAGGACTGGATCCCGGGACTTCAGGATCATGACCTGAGCCAAAGGCAGATGCTCAACCACTTAGCCACCCAGGCATCCCATGATCATATTTTTATCCCTAAAGTCATATCGCTGGTAATGGCTTGGGACTTGGATTGCATTCTGTCTCTGACACTTAGTAGCAGGGCTTCTGCTTTGCTGGTATGGTATCTCTGTGCAGATTAGAGAAAGGTACCCTGCCCTCAAGTAAAATTTGGTTGACTTTGGTATATTACTGCATAGCTTGAGCAAGTGTAGAAGGCAGCCCTACAGAGAGCTTTCCTTACCTCAGCAGTCCAAAGGACACATGTATGTCCACACCCTTAGTTGCTCATGCTCCCTGCCTTCCCCACACCCCCAGTGTCAGGACATGCATGCCCCTGGGAGCCATACTTCTGTATCCACCCTCATCTTCCCACAAGTAAAGGAGTTGTACCACATTCAAGGTAGGGATGGTTATGGATCAGGTGACAAAGATTGGAGAGCCAGCAGGAGATTTAACCTTAGGGGACACCTGAGGTATGGCTGGAACAGGCACAGGGATGCATATAAGAGTGTGCCTGTGATGTATGGGCATGCCCTTTGGAATGTGTGCAAGTTCCAGTGTGTGGCTGTGGGTTTTAAGTAGGAGAGGACTCTCTCCTGCAGCTTCAGGACTTGGGGGGCAGTGTGTCCACCTTCCCTTCACCTCCTCATATCTGCTGTGTGAATACCTCCCTGCTATCAGATCCTGGTACAGGGCTCATTCTGCTTAAGGGTATACAGTGCCCCCTTGAACTTGAGGAAGCTCCTTAATTCTTTTTTATTTATAAAGTTACAAAAGTGACATTGCTCTTTTATAACAAACTAAACATATAAAAGAAGAACAAGTTGAACAATCACTCTATTCTTTGCTTCTCTTCCTTTGAGTCTCTAGTGTTGTTTGCTTGCGTATTTCCAGCACTTTGTGAATGCTAAGGGAAATACAAACAAATACACACAGACTCTCTCTCTCTCTCTCTCTCTCTCTATATATATATATATATATATATATATATATATGGTTCATTTCTTTTAAATAAGTGGATTTTTTTAAAGATTTTATTTATTTATTCATGAGAGATAGATAGATAGATAGATAGATAGATAGAGAGAGAGAGGCAGAGACACAGGCAGAGGGATAAGCAGGATCCATGCAGGGAGCCTGACGTGGGACTCGATCCCAGATCTCCAGGATCACGCCCTGGGCTGAAGGCGGCGCTAAACCGCTGAGCCACCTGGGCTGCCCTAAATAAGTGTTTTAACAAAATTGAATCATACTATTGATACATTTTTTAAAAGATTTTATATATTTATTCATGATAGACACAGAGAGAGGGGGGCAGAGACCAAGGCAGAGGGAGAAGCAGGCTCCCTGCAGAGAGCCTGATGTAGGACTTGATCATAGGACCCCAGGATCATGACCTGATCTGAAGGCCGACATTCAATCACTGAAGCCACCCAGATGCCCCGATACATTTTTTTTAAGTTAAGAAGATATCTTGGAAATACTGATTTATGATATTCCATAGTGTAATTGTACCATAATTTATTCAATTTTTTCTCGGTTTATGAACACTGAATTTTTTTTTTTTTTTTTGCTATTTCAAACAGTGCTGCAGGGGAGCCTGAGTAGCTCAGTCAGTTATGCATTGGACACTTGATCTCAGCTCAGGTCTTGATCTCAGGGTCATGAGTTCAAGCCCCACATTGGGCTCTATGCTGGGTGTAGAGCCTACTTAAAAAACAAAAGTGCAACCCATGCTATAGTAAGCATTTTTACATATTTCATCATGCACTGGTACTCATATCTATAACTTAAATTCCTTAAAGTTGGATTATTGAGGCAATGTGTATGTATATCCTTAATTTAATTTAATTTAATTTAATTTTTATAAAGATTTTTATTTATTTGAGAGACAATGAGAGAGAGAGTGTGTTCAGGAGCAGGGGGAAGGGCAGAGAGAAAGGGAGAAGCAGGCTTCCTGCTGAGCGCAGAGCCCCACTCACAGCTGGATCCCAGGACTCCAGGATCATGATCTGAGCTGAAGGCTGACACAACCAACTGAGCCACCCAGGTGCCCCAGCATATCTTTAATTTTAATAGATTTTTCCAGATATTACTCCAAAAATGTTTTAGTACTTCACATTTCTACTGGTCTTGTATACAAAGGCTTCTTCTCCCACATCCTAACCAGCACCTGCAAAGTCTCCACCTTTTTGTTATGTTGCTCATCTAATGTGTTAAATAATTATATCTCATCATTGTTTTGCATTGCATTTTGCATTTCTCAAAGGGCAGTCAACAGGGCAAGTTAATTGTGTTTCCATACAATAGGGGTCCACTTGCATTTCCTGTTTGACAGATTGTCTTTATATCCTTTCTCCTTTGTTTTTTTCTAATCAATTGGTGGGCAGTCTTTGTATATTAGGGCTATTAATTCTTGTGTTCTATGTGTTTAACTATTTTTTTTTTAAAGATTTTATTTATTGGGATCCCTGGGTGGCGCAGCGGTTTGGCGCCTGCCCTTGGCCCAGGGGCGATCCTGGAGACCCAGGATCGAATCCCATATCGGGCTCTCGGTGCATGGAGCCTGCTTCTCCCTCTGCCTGTGTCTCTGCCTCTCTCTCTCTCTCTCTGTGTGACTATCATAAATAAATCAATAAATTAAAAAAAATTTAAAAAAAAGATTTTATTTATTTATTCATGAGAGGCAGAGAGAGAGAGAGAGGCAGAGACACAGGCAGAGGGAGAAGCAAGCTCCATGCAGGGAGCCTGATGTGGGACTGGATCCTGAGTCTCCAGGATCAGGCCCTGGACTGAAGGCAGCGCTAAACTGCTGAGCCACCTGGGCTGCCCCTGTTTAACTATTTTCTTTCAGTCTTTTATCTTCTAATTTTACTGAAGGTATCTTTTACCATATTGTAAATTTTAATGTAATCAAATCTACTTTTTTTTTTTTTAAGTTTTATTTAGTTGAGTAATCTCTACACCCAATACGGGGCTCGGAGATCCCAAGATCAAGAGTCACATGCTCTTCAGAGAGAGCCAGGCATCGCTTAAATCTCACTTTCCCGTAGGTCTTCTAGCAGAGGTGCGCCTAGGCAAATCTCCAATGTCCTGAGGTTATAGAATAGCCAACAATTCTTATTTTAAAAATACATTTAAATCGCTAATCCACTTGGATTTGACTTTTAAACATAATATGAAGTGTGGAGAAGCCACTCCATCCCTCTGCGTCTCCGTGTCCTCGGTGATAACACGGGCCGAGTTAGGACCAAGGAAAATGTGTAGGTGTGAGACTTCCAGCGTGGGGCGCCGCACACTGCTGCTCCTCGGTGACTGGTTATCGTTAAAATGAGAGCTCTCACCCGGCCGGTGGCCCGGAGGGCCTTCGCTGCCCTGGCGATGCCCAGGCTGATGCCCAGGCTGATGCCCAGGCTGATGCCCAGGCTGCGGCTGGGTTCTCAAGCGCCCCGCCACGTGGGGGGCAGAGAGGGCGAGGCTGATGCTCTCCACTCCCCGTCCCGGGGGCTGGTGTGTCCAATCAGGAGAGAACACCCCTGCTAGAGGGGTGCCGAGCCAGGGATGGGGGCGCTGATTCCGCAGTTGAGGGTTCCCTGGGCGCCGGTGGGAAGGGAACTGGCCCTGGGAGTCAGGTGCCGGCCTCCGGGTCCAGGGCAGATCCCCTCTGTGAAACTGCAAGAACTGGGGCTGCAGTCAACAGAAGTGAGGGCGCAGGACTGCGGGGACCCTTCCGGAGGTTCCCGTGGGCTCCTGCCCCGGACTGTTCCAGGGAACCAATCCGAGAGCTGCAAGAGGGAGAGCAGGACGCGGAAGAAACCCTGGGGGCCCCAAGCATCTGAGGTCAGCGGCTCGAACCGAGGCTCCTCGGCTGGCACTTGGACGTCTCATCCTGGATCACACGCGGGGGGCTCCAGCCGGGTTGCGGTGCATGCGCGCACCGTCATCGGTGTTCAGTTTCATCAATTATCCCGATAAGGCCCTTTGTGACTATTTCTTTTCTCATTTAGAATCCGATCCAAGATCACCCATTTAATTGCATTTCATTGGCATCTCCTCTCTAGTCTCTTACTATTTTTAAAAAAAGATTTTTACTTATTTGAGAGAGAGAAGAGAGAGCGCGCGAATGGGAGAGGGAGAAGCAGCCTCGCCACTGATCAGGGAACTCCAGGTGGGGCTTGGCCTGCTGATTCCAGGATCGTGACCTGAGCCACCCAGGTGCTCCTCTTTAGTCTCTTTTAAACTGGGCATTACCTTAGCCTTTCTTCGTATTTTCTGACGTCGACTTTTTTTTTTTTTAAAGGAGTTCAAATTAGACCTTCACATTTTAAGTAGTATAGGTCAATCATGGAATAAAAGATCTTTCAATTTGGTTTTCCTTTTTCTTTCTTTCTTTTTTTAAAATTTAAATGCAATTTGCCAGCATATAGAATAACCCCCAGTGCTCATCTCATCGTTTTTCTGACACTTTCTCCAAAGTAGATTTAGGTTATGTGTTTTGGGCTGAAAGATGCAGAGAGGATGCTGTGGCCATCTTGTGCACTGTATCAGAAACACATGAGGGTGGTTTCTGCCAATATAGGTGATGTCACCTTTGATCACTGGGTAAGGTGGTGCCTTCCAAGTTTCATTGCTATAAAGTTGCTATTTTCCCCCTTTGCAATTAATAAGTAATCTATGGGGAGATATCTTGAGACTTTGTAAATATCCAGCTTCTTTTTTTAAATTTAAAAAAAATTTTTTTTTTTATTTATGAGAGGCACAGAGAGAGAGAGAGAGGCAGAGACACAGGCAGAGGAAGAAGCAGGCTCCATGCACCGGGAGCCCGATGTGGGATTCGATCCCGGGTCTCCAAGATTGCGCCCTGGGCCAAAGGCAGGCGCCAAACCGCTGCACCACCCAGGGATCCCCAATATCCAGCTTCTCATCAAACTTTCACCCACTAGTTTTAGCATTCATTGATTGTTTTCCAACTTCATTATTCCTTCTAGCTGACATTTTACTGTAAGGAAGAACTTTTCTTTTTCCTTCTCATGGATGGATGGATGGATGGACATTAATATGAATTCATGGATTCTTATTTCAGTCATGGGTTATTTTCCATTACTATCATCACTTATTTTGTTGTTCAGGTTGTCCCAGATTTGACAAATGGGTGTGGTATGGTTCTTCAGCCTATTATCTCACTGATTTATTCACAGAGACAATCATAAGCTTTTTCCAGCTTGTAAACTTGCTATTTTTTCTGACCTAAAATCAAAAATTTAGAACTGAAGATAGCTTTCCAGGTCATTTTGCTTTGCCTTGGTCTCTTTATTTTACACATGAGAACTTTGACTTCAGAGAACTTAGAGCATTTGTTCCAGGGCATATGGCTTGTTAGAGGCAGAGCTTGAACTGGAACCTACGTATCTGGTTCTTATTCCAGGGCTTTTCCCAGGACATTTCCAGTCTCTTTGTTATCAAGGACCTTCTGTCATCACAGCCCTTCAGGCCACTGGAATTACCCACAGCCTGGGCAGGGAGGGCATCAGGAACTGATGGCTCCAGGGTCACTGATGAGAGTTCTCAGAGATTTCTTGGGCATTTCCCCAAACGCTTAACCTTGCCCTGGGAGAAGAGGGTCCTTATTATCTGCAGAACTCCCATCATCTTGTTGAGCAGTTTCCCAGGGCTTTATGGTTGCCAAGAGATGACAGTTGCAAGTAACTACACCTTACCGGTAGGTTTCTGTGTGACGTGTTGGATATCTGTGGTCTGCTTGCCCAGCATCCCTGCCTTCTTCCTTTGGCACTATCCCTACAATTTTGGTGGGGAGAGACTAGTCCTAGCCCATGTGATCTGGGACTAGCCGATCAGGTCATAATGGTAAGTAATTATGTAATGGGCTGGTGACCCCAGTTGGGGCCCCTGACAGTCATTCCTGGCGCTTTGGCTAAAACTATTGGGAAACAAGGGCTTTCTTTCCATGGGAATAGGTAGTGGCAGAAAATGAAGTAACGTAGACTTTCTGGGACCAACTTTGCTGCCTCGTCAAAAGAAGCTGCCTGAAAAATGAAGCTGACATGGGAATTGGAAAGCAGAGCTGAGAAATACAGGACAGAATGCGTGCTGATTGACATCAGTTGAGTCCCAATCCCGCCGAGCCATCTACTCACAGATATTTTTAGAGAGCCAAATAAGTTAGTGTTTTGCCTAAGCTGATTTCAGTGAGGTGTCAGTCACATTACAAATGAAAGTGAGTTTCCTTTCATGCTTAGACCCCCATCCCCGGAGCTTCAGGCCCTCAAGGGGATGAAGCGGACCCAGGCAGCATCTCCTGGCCATGGTCCAGGGACCCCAGAAACACTACTCTCCTGACCGGACGAGAAGCCTGCCTGGTACCCACTGTGAAGCCATAGGGGTATTGCTTCCCTGAGGCTTAGGCTTTCCCTCTGTTTTTCTTCTCCTCTTGCCTTGCTCTGGAGTTTCTGGCACCTGCTTGTGTGTGTCCGCATGCATGTCCCCTTCTCCCCTACCTTACTGGATTATCATAAGGATCAAATGGGATGATGTTGGCGCAGTGCCCAGCTCAGTGCCTGGCACTTACCACAAGCCCTCATTCCCTTTCCCATCCCTTCTCCAGATTCAGGATGTGATTTAAGAATCTATGATGTATTCCAATTTTCAATGTCCTCAATAAATAATGGGGAGTTGGAGCACAGTTGCCAGAAAGTTGCACTAGTTTTAATTAATTTTATCTGTTTAGAGTGAGATACCTCAAAGTCATCGACTAAATCTATGTCACATATGTTTATGCAAATCAGTGTTTTTCTTTTGAGCTGACAGCTGAAGTCCTTGTTTTGTTCCGTGATGCTGCAGCAGAGGCCAAATGTGCCATGTTTTCTCAAGTGATGGCTGCCAGCTCTCCAAGTGTCATAATAGGTGAGGCATTTCACATGGGGGAGAGCTCCAGTGTTGAGTATGGCCAGTAAGCATCTCCGAGCCTGTTTTTTAGTCTCTTCAGTTTTTACAATACATTTTATTTTTCTTTATTAAAGTCATAAGGCAATTCATACTTACAAGTCAAACAATAGAGTGCATAAAAAGTATTCTTAACCCCTATTTTCTGAAGTAAACAATGCATGCAGATTCATGTGTATCCTACCATGTATTTTCCATACTCAGTTTTCTACGTATACAAACATATATAAACATATATATATACTTACGGGCTACCCTTTTTAATTTTTAAGTACAAGGTAAAATCATATTCTGTAACTTGTTTTTTTTTAACTTAATAATAACAGATCTCTTTCCAAGTCAATGTATGTAGCTACAACCCATGGATCCTCACAACTGTGTTGTTTTCCTTTTTATTTATGTTATTTTTTAAAAAAAGATTTTATTTATTTATTCATGAGAGACATAGAGAGAGAGAGGCAGAGACACAGGCAGAGGAAGAAGCAGGTTCCATGCAGGGAGCCCGACATGGGACTCCATCAGGGCCTCCAGGATCACGCCCTGGGCCAAAGGTGGCACTAAACTGCTGAGCCACCTGGGCTCAGTTTTATTTAAATTCAATTAATTAACAAATAGCATATTATTAGTTTCAGAGGTAGAGATTCGTGATCCATCAGTTATATATAACACCCAGTGCTCATTACATCACATGCCCTTCTTAATGCCCATCACCCAGTGACCCCATCTCCCCACTCTCCTCCCCTCCATTGACCTTCAGTTTGTTTCCTATGATTAAGAGTCTCTTATGGTTTGTCTCCCTCTCTGATTTCATCTGTTTTATTTTTCCTTCCCTTCCCCTATGACTCTCGTTTTGTTTCTTAAATTCCACATATGAGTGAGATCACATGATAATTGTCTTTCTCTGATTGACTTATTTCACTTAGAATAATACCCTCCAGTTCTATCTATGTCGATGTAAATGATAAGATATCATCCTTTCTGATGGCTGAGTAATATTCCAGTGTGTATATATCACATCTTCTTTATCCATTCACCTGTTGATGGACATCTGGGCTCTTTCCACAGTTTGGCTACTGTGGACATCACTGCTATAAACACTGGGGTACAGGTGCCCTTTGGATCACTACATTTTACTTTGGGTAAATACCCATAGTATGGTTGCATTGTTTTCTACTGTATGGATGTACTATGATTTTTTAAACTGATCTTTTTTTTTTTTTTTTATTCATGAGAGACACAGAGAGAGAGGAAGAAACCTAGGCAGAGAGAGAAGCAGGCTCCCCATAGGGAGCCCAATGTGGGAACTCAATCCCTGGACCAGTATCACACCCTGAGCCAAAGGCAGATACTCAACCACCCAGGCGTCCCTTAACTAATCTATTAATAGATTTTTCAGATTATTGACTTTTTGCTATTATATATAATGCTGAAATAAATACCTTTGTAAATATATTTATTTGTATTCAAAGAAACATTTGGCTGTGAACCTTTGGCCCATGTGCTATACAAGTGAGGGAGACTTACTGTATCAACATTTACTCAGCTTGTCCGTCTGTCCACCACACAAGGCAATATCCTCTACTCCCTTTCCCAAGGCAGTGTGCTTAGCAGAGCACTATTTGAAAAACACCATTCTGTTAGTGCAGAACCTGGACTCCCATGTACGACCAGTCTTCCTTGAGACATGACCTGGAGCAGTGATTTCTCTGTTCTTTTCCTTTGCCCTGCACTGTTGTGCCCCCAGCATCCTGGCCACCTCCAGCCAGTGACAAAATACTATTGGAGTCAAAGGGCTTTGAAGTCCAGATAAATGAGATAATCAATCTCTGCTCTCCAGGGGTGCAGGGCGGAATGTGTGCCTTCTGAATGCCTTCATGGTGCTGTATATACAGTAAGTACTTATTTAATATGCAATAAGAACAATAAATCCGGTGGTGGAAGTAATCCCTTTGAAGTTCAGGTCAACTCTTAGCCATCTGAGAAGAATGAACGGAATGGATAACTGAAACTTGTAGATAATCCCATAGCTCCTCTTAACATGTTCAGGCTCTTTACTTATTACACCTTTCCTGAGAACTGCTAAAATAAATCCCTTCCTATATTTATGTTTTCATTTTTGTGAGGTGAGTGAAATGACCATCAGGAATGTGAAAGGAGAAAGAATCAGAGTTTGGAGTGAGACATTCATAGATGTCTCATAGGTGACTTCTGAATCACAAAGTGTCAAGGGCCTGGTCAGTGATGAATGCAGAGACCTGGGTATGCCAGCACCCAGGGGCTGCTCAGACCTGGGAGAGGTGAAAGTCAGGCTCTAGGAGGAGAGATAAAATGACTTTCAGTCTACGGCCATCTAGCTAGACATGCCCCAGCTTTGCTTTTGAGGTTGGTCATGGATGTCAGCCTTTAGGATGGACATTGGTGTTTCTTTCCGTGGGAGGCTCTAAGTGCATTTTAGTGAAAAGGAGTGATCTCATCACATCCCTAAGAAAAATGGAAAAACCACACACTGTGTGGAGGGCACAGGAGGCCTGGGCAGAGAGAGGTGGTGGTGGTGGTGGTCACGGCACCTTATTCAGCACCTGGCTTTGCCACAAGCTCACCGTGTAACTCTGAGACCTTGGTGGCTTCTTTGTTGGCCACAGTTCCTTTCTCTTTAAAATGAAGGGCTTGAAATGTAGGATTCTAAGGTTGGGCCATTTCTGACTCTGGAAACAACCCCATAAAGCCTGAAGAATTTAACACTGTCGCTCCATAGGGGGGTTTCAGCAGGAAGGGGGGACAGATGGGTTTCTCTGGAATGGGTTCAGAAATGTGGTGTGTGATGTACGGTGTGAATGAAGCGTGGTGCCCTTTAAACACAGCTTCACCCTGGGAGTGCTCTGCACTCTGCTGCGCTGTCTGGCTTTCATTCACATTCCAGCGTCACTCTGGGCATGATCAGCCCTGGCAGGCGGGCTTGTGCACTGGAACACACACACACACACACACACACACACACACACACACACACCAGCTCTGACACACACTCAGTGACTCATGAACTGACAGGAGCATTACACACATGGGATGATTCATCAGGGACGTTTACACACACAGGCTCACACTCACTGTGACGTGTGGATGTGCCTGAGCCATAGTGACAGTCACTCCCACAGGAGCCTGGGTTGACTATCACACCAGCATCTGCAAATGATTTATGTTCTTGGCTCCTTGGAACTGCCTATTCTTTGTCTTACTGTTCACTGTTCAACCCTTTCCTTCCCTTCTGCCCCCTACTTGTCCGCTTTGGGGGTCTTGTTCCAACGATCCAAGGCCAGTTCCCTGGACTGAACCCCACAATCTCCAAAGGTCTTTTCCAAGGCTGGGGCTCTTTGTTTCTGATAACTCCTGAGCAGTGAGGAGTCCTTTCCCCATGGGATCTCCTCCCCTCCATGACCTGGGCATCTCTTCCTGGCTTCCTCAGAGGGTCTTGTTTGGAGGGTCTCCAGTATCTGTGCCATTTGAGCCTGCCCCCTTCCCTAGATGAGGGGAACCTAGAGGTGGTTACATGATAGAACATGCCGGCACCTTCTGGAGTGTGATCTTCGCATCTCTGAGAGCATGCTTTCCCTTCCCAGCAGTCCAGGCAGAGGGAAGTGTTGGGACGTCCAGAGAACCTAGCTCTAGATGTTAAGCAGGAGCAGAGAAAAGAAGATACTGCACATCCAAAAGCAGATAATGGGCTATAGGCCTTGGCTCTTCCAAGTGCCTACCCCAGACTGGGCACAAGCCAGGACTGAGGAGAGACTGCAGAGGACAGAGGGGCTGGCTGAGCACCAAGGTCTGTGTGTAGTTGTCACTGGCCCACCTTTACCTGAATGTGGCTGCTGGCCACAGGAGCACAGGGGAACAGGTCCTGGTGCTTGCGGAAGGAGTAGAGTACTCTTTTCCCTGGTGGGTCATTCAAAAATGAGAGGGGGTATAGCAGAGTCTAGTGAACAGCACAGGCCAGGATCAGGGTGCTCAGGCACTTATTCAAGCCTTTAATATCTACGTGATCCTGGGCATGTCACTCACCACTGTGAATGTCTGCTTCCTTTGCTGTGAACTGCCCAGATAGCAATTTTCTTTCTGCTCTGAAGATGTGGTCCTGGGGAATCTGGTGAGATTCTGGACATGACTGTGCTTTGACAAATTCCTCTCTCCAGGATAGAAGACGGTTGGGGACTTCTTTGTGGATTGCACCTCCATGATGATGCTCTAAGAGGGTTCACATCTAAGTCTGTGCTAGTTCAGTGATGCCTTGTGTGCCTAGAAGCATGGAAACTCTTGGCTAGCTGCTTACAGCTGAGGGTTGAAATGCCCCTTTCAACTCTGAAATTTTAAGGATCTAGTAAGCCTTGAGAGCATTTCCCCCCGTTTCTGTGTGAGAACTTAACTCTGACAACATCCTATTGATCTGAAGGACTAGAATCTGGAGGGAACCATTTTACCTTAGTAGACAGAGTCTACCTCAAGCCTGTACTCCCTGGATATCTTCTGTGCCCCTCCCACTTCAACACTGGAAAAGGTCTGAGCAAACATAGTAAGTGAGATTTCCTGTTGACTCCTTCCTTGCAACTGATTTGCTGACTTTGGATAGATCTATCTTCTATCTATCTATCTATCTATCTATCTATCTATCTATCTATACATTTATCTAAGATTTAAATAATTAATTTATTTGAGAGAGAGAGAGAGAAAGAGAGATAGAGAGAGAGAGAAATAGAGATAGAGAGAGAGAGAAAGCATGAGCAGGGGAGAGAGAGGAGCAGGCTCCCCACAGAGCAGGGAGCCCAACGTGGGGCAAAGCGAGGCTTGATCCCAGGACCCTGGGATCATGACCTGAGCCCCAGGCAGACAATTAACTGAGCCACCCAAGCACCCAGGTGACTTTAGATTTAAAGTTACTTTGCCTAGAAGAGCTAAGAGTATCTTGGAGATACCCTGACAGGTTCAGCATGTCCCAGCCTACTTCTGCCAGGACCCCAAACCCTAAAGGGGAGAAGCTCTAATATAAATACAAAGACAGAATTGATCAACGTGCCATGTTGGATTTTCAATAGAAGTATCTAAAATTTTCCTCACAAATTCTTAATGCTTTGGGTATAATCTTCTGGAGGATGTACTGCAGACACTAGAAAGACTACCCTATATTTAAATATGCATTGATGTGAAGGAGGACCAATTTCCTGTAACCCAGCAAATGATCCACAGCATGACATGTTGTTTGCATCTCTTTTCCAGATAAATTTGATATATGGAAACCTAACATGATGTTTATTGACCTCTCAGTTAAATATTTAAATTACGTAGCACTTACTATGTGCCCAGCACAGTTCTAAGCACTTTTCTACAATATAATTTATTTAATTTTGGCAATACCCTTTTAAGATAGGACCATTTATCCTCATTTTGTTGACAAGGACCCTAGGAAAGAGCTTACATAGTCTGCACAACTCATGAGTGGTGGGCATGGAATTCCAACCCAGCCACCTGCCTTGGGAAAGTAGCCGTGACCCTCACTCTTGGTCCACTGGTGGGTTGACAGCTACTATGAGGGTTATAATTCTCTGGCTGGTTTTCTTGAGGGCAGCAGGAATTCTTGACTTGTTGGCAGTGAGGAGGAATGGAAGGTAGGCCAGAACTCTGCCAGGCGCATGTGTTCAGGCCTGTGTCTGTCTTTTCCCTGGGCTCTACTTCTAGAGTGAAGAGAGAAGCCAGGGCTCTTTCCCTAACTGCCTTCTACCCGCTCCAGGGAAGTCCTGTGGAGTCATTGTTCTCCCAGCCTCAGCTCTAGGGCCTCTTTTGGCAAGGGCCCTGCGGCTTTTCTTATTTACCCATTAACAATTAAGCTCTAGGCATTTAACATATAAACACAGAAAACATCAGCATAATTACAGCAAAGTTTCAAAAGCTCTTTGGCAAGGAAAGGCCTGAATATTTACTTAACAAAAGAATTCCTGACTTCAGTCTTTAATAAAGAATTCACAATAAGATTTAACTAGCCAGCTTCTCCAGTAAATTAAAAACATTCTTCTATTCACTAAGAGTATGATTTGTGCTTTAAAACATTGTGACTCACACACAACTTTTCAAGAGAACACTCACAACTTTTTCTGAGAGCTCTGTTGCCCATGTTATCTCCCACTATTTCTCACTTTGTTGAGGTGGTCCCTTTCTGGGCAGAGATAGATGGCGTGTGTGTGTGTGTGTGTGTGTGTGTGTGTGTGTGTGTGTGAGAGAGAGAGAGAGAGAGAGAGAGAGAGTGCGTGCATGCTTGTGCCTTTGGGTTTGAAATTCTACTATTTAGAGACTACTTCCCTTTGTTTTTTTTTTTTTTTTTTCTCTTCCCTTTGTTTTAAGCTGTCTTTTACACTTGGGTTCTTCTATGACCCATGAAGAGTGTTTGTTCAGAGTAATGACTTTTCATTAAGTATTTCTTCTGTGATTAAGCCAGTCTGTGAAAGTCCATGGCCCTTGGGAAAGAAGAAGGGGGGAAAACACAAGTGAGTTTATTAGAGACCAGAGGGATAGTCACTTGTTCATTTGTCTGTTTTTTCAGTCATCTACAATGATTCTTATAGTCCTACTATTGGTGGACATTTAGGATACAAAGATAATTAAGAATATAGTATAGTCAGGGGACACCTGGGTGGCTTAGTGGTTGAGCAGCTGCCTTCGATTCACACCCCAGGGTGTGAACCCGGGGTCCTGGAATCCAGTCCTGAATCAGGTCCCCCCCGCAGGGATACTGCATCTCCCATTGCCTCTGTCTCTGCCTCTCCTTGTGTCTCTCATGAATAAATAAATAAAATCTTTTTAAAAAATGGTATAGTCAGGAAGACAGATGGTAAAGTTACACAACTAAGCAAAGTGAAAAGTCAGGGTGGAGTTCCTGATTCTCCTTGGCTCAAGGCTTATGGATTAGACATAGGGAAGGTGTTGGGAAGCTTTCACAGAGCTGACTGTTGAGTTTCAAAGGTTGAGGAATAATAATAATTTAAAAATCTAACAGCAATATATTTGTTATGTGCCCAACACTATACTAAGCATCTCACATTTTATACTCATGTAACCCTCACAAAAACGCTATAAGGAAAGTCCTACTACCATCCTTACTTTACAGGTGAGGAGACTGAGGTTCATAGAAGTTAAGTAATTTCTTCAGGTCTCACAGTTGGAGAGCAGCAGAACTGAGATCAGAGCCCAGGCAGTGCTCCTGGCAAGGGCCCTAACCACTAGGAGGTATTACTGTGTGCAGTGGTAATTATTTTGCTTATGAAGGACTTCAAATATCTAGAAAAACACAAGGAATAACAGAATGAAATCCCATGTACCTACCATCCATATCCATTGGATTCTAATATTTTGCCTTGCTTGCTTAGTTTTTCTTTTAAAAAAAAGAATGAAAAGATTACAAATACAGTTGAAGTCCCCTTGGGTACTCTACCCTGGACACATTCCTACATTCCTCTCCAAACCCTTAGGTAGTACCTAACTTGAATTTGTGTTTCTGTTTCCCAGGCATGCTTTTCATGCTATTAAGGCATGGTATATATCTGTTAACGATACATAAACATTGTTTTGCATGTTTTCAAACTTTGTATTAATGGTGTCATTTTACAACTGGCTTTTACATCCCATATTCTTTTATTTTTTTTTTAAGATTTTATTTTTAAGTAATTTCTACACCCAGCGTGGGGTTTGAACTCACAATGCTGAGATCAAGAATCCACACTCTGGGACGCCTGAATGGCTCAGCAGTTGAGCATCTGCCTTCAGCTCAGGGTGTGATGCTGGACCCAGGGATCAAGTCCCTTTGGGCTCCCTGTGAGGAGTCTGCTTCTCCCTCAGCCTGTGTCTCTGCCTCTCTCTGTATCTCTCATTAATAAATACATAAAATCTTAAAAAAAATAATTGCACACTCTACTGACTGAAGCAGCCAGGGTCCCCCGAATTCTTCATTCTATCTTTGATATTTTATCTATGTCAATTCCACTAGTTCTAAGTTCATTTATTTTAAATAGCATATCATGAAATACCACTTAAAATAATGTATAGTATTCCATTTCCATTGTATGAATAATACATCATTATTAATTCTCTGGCATTTAAAAATATTTTACTGTTATGACAATGCTGCAATGAACTTTCTTGGATATATCTTTTTTTATCTTTTTTTTTTTTGTCTTATGGGAGCGTGGCGGGGGGGGGAGGGGAACAGACAATTTTTAGCTTCATCTTGTGAAATTTCACTTCAAAGAAATTGGTCAGCTATATTCCTACCGTAGGTGAGAGTCTAT
This sequence comes from Nyctereutes procyonoides, assembly GCF_905146905.1. Classification (NCBI taxonomy): domain Eukaryota; kingdom Metazoa; phylum Chordata; class Mammalia; order Carnivora; family Canidae; genus Nyctereutes; species Nyctereutes procyonoides. The sequence goes on from NW_026575120.1 coordinate 14,530,157, forward strand.
TGCATCCTCCCAATATGATAAAAAATGGTCAAACAAATACTTTTTTGGTTATTTTAATTTCATTCTTGGACTAGTAGGGAAAATGGACATCAGTTCAGTTTTTGTTTCTTCTGTGAATTTCCTATTTACCTTTCTCTACTTTGATATTAATTCATTTGGCTTTTTCTGAATTGATTTTTTTTTTAATTTTAAGAATTGACAGAGTAAAATTGACCTTTTGGAGAGGGTTTGCAGTTCTGAGTTTTAACACATATATAGATTATAACCATCAGAACAATAGGGATACAGAACAGTTTCATTATCCCAAGAAATTATCAGAATATTTTAAATGATGATTTAATTTATTTGTTATGTATAGGACTATTTGGGTTATCTATCTTTTCTTCAGTAAGCTTGGGCAATTTTTCGTTTTCAAGGAATTGGCTTTCAAGGAATTTTTGGCTTTCAATCTATCTAAGTTGTCAAATTTGTTTGTTTAGAGTTGTTCTGTGTAGAGTTGTTCATTGTATTCTCTTCTTATTCCTTTAATGTCTGTGGGGTCTATAGTGAGAACCTCTCTTTTTTTCCAGATATTGGTAATCTGTGTCCTCTCTCCCACCACCCTCCTCTGTTTTTTGTTAGTCTAGCTGGAGATTTATCAATTTTATTGAAATTTTTAAAGAATCGCTTTTAGTTTCATCATTGATGCTCTCTATTGTTCTTGTTTTTAATTTTATTGCTTTCTTTCTGGTCTTTATTCTTTCCTTCTTTTTGGTGGTTTTGAGTTTGCTTTTCTTTTTCTAATTTCTTAAGGTAGGAGCTTAGAATATTGACTTGAGGTCTTTCTTTGTTTCAAATATAAGCGTTTAATACTATACATTTCCCTCTAAAGCATTGCTTTAGCTGCATTCCACGAATGCTGATATGTTGTATTTTATTCATTTCCAACTATTTTCTAATTTCCTCTAAGACTTCCTCTTTGACTCATGGATCATTATGTTGTTTAATTTATTTTTTCTTTCTTTCTTTTTTTAATTTGTATTTATTTATTCATGAGAGAAAACACATAGAGAAGCAGAGACATTGGCAGAGGAAGAAGCAGGCTCCCTGTAGGGAGCCCAAAGTAGGACTCAATCCCAGGATCCTGGGATCATGCCCTGAGCCAAAGGCAGATGATGCTCAACCACTGAGCCACCCAGGTACCCCATGTTGTTTAATTCCCAAGTATTTGGAGGTTTTCCAATTATCTTTCCGTTATTGATTGCTAGTTTAATTCCATTATGGTCAGAGAATATACTTTGTATGATTTCAAGTCTATTAAATTTATTAAGGTTTGTTTTATGACTCTGGATAAAAATCTATCATAGTGAATGTTCTGTGTGCATAGAGAAGAATGTATATTCTATTCCTGTTGTATGGAGTGTTGTATAAATATCAACCTGATACAGTTGGTAGATAGAATAGTTCAGTTCTTCTGTATATTTACTGATTTTCTGTTGGCTTAGTCTATCAAGTGCTGAAGGAGGAGTGTTGAACTATCTACAACTATAACTGTAGATTTGTCGAATTCTTTCAGTTCTATCAGTGTTGCTGCATATATTTTAAAGCTCTTTTGTTAGGAACATGCACATTTAAAATTATTGTCTTCTTGGTGAATTGACTTTTGTTATTAAATATTGACCTGTTTGTTCCTGGAACTTATCTGTGCTATGCAGTCTCTTTTCTTTAATATTAATATAGCCACTTTAGCTTTCTTTTGATTAGTGTTTGCATGGTATATCTTTTTCCATTCTTTTACTTCTAACCTACTGATATTATAAAATTATAGATAGCAAATAGTTGGATTTTGTTGTTTGTTTTTTAACCTGACAATACCTGTCTTTTAGACAACTTTCATTTCATATAAATATTGATACATTTAAAATTAGGTCTATATTTTTAATTGTATACCCCATTAAAATTTTTTTTTAATTGGAGTTCAATTTGCCAACATTTAGTGTAACACCCAGTGCTCATCCCGCCAAGTACCCCCCTCTATATACCCCATTTTAATTTCTCTATTGAGTTTTAAACTATATCTCTGCATAGTTTAAAAAAAAACACAGTGGTTGTGGGGTGCCTGGGTGGCTCAGTGAGTTAAATGTCTGCCTTCCACTCCAGCCATGATCCTGGAGTTCTGGGATCAAGCCCCACATTGAGCTCTCCACTCAGTTCTTCTCCCTTTCCCTTTGCCCCTCTTCCCTGCTCGTGCTCTCTTTCTCTCTCTTTCTCAAATAAATAAATAAAATCTTAAAAAAAAAAAACCACAGTGGTTGCTCCAGAGATTATAATATAGTTAATATTTTACAGTCTAAGAATTAATATTTGATTGCTTCATGTAGAATGTAGAAAACTTAACCATCATATAGTCCTTTGCCCTACCGCCTTCATCTTGCAGTTGTTATATGCGTTACATATACATATACCAAAAATTTATTGTACCTTGTTATCATTTCATTTTCAATTGTCATGCACAGTTTAAAGAACTTAAGAATAATCTATTATATTTAACCATATTTTTATCATTTTTGTTTCTCTTTCTTCATTCCTGATGTCCTAAGTTTCTTTTAGGTATCATTTTTCTTCCATCTGAAGAACTTTCTTTAGCATTTTTGTAGAACAAGTCTGCTGATGACAAGTTCCCTTAGTTTTCTTTTATTTTAGAATGTCTTTATTTTACTCATTTTTAAAGAATATTTTGACTGGATATGGAATTCTTTTTTAAAATTGAGGTTAAATTAATATAATATGTAATCTCCATTTTAATCATTTATTTTTTAAATTACCTTGTTTATTTTATTTTTGTTAAGATTTTATTTATTCATGAGAGACATAGACAGAGAGGCAGAGACATAGGCAGAGAGAGAAGTAGGCTCTATGCGGGAAGCCTAATGTGGAACTCGAACCCAGGACTCCAGGATCATGCTCTGAGCCAAAGGCAGATGCTCAACTGCTGAGCCACCCAGGCATCCCTCCATTTTAATAATTTTAAAGTGTACAGTTCAGTGGCTTTTCATGCATTCATTATGTGCAACCATTACTACTATCTAATTGCAGAGTATTTACATCACCCCCAAAAGAAACTTCATACCCGTTAAGTAGTTACTCCCATTTCTTCCTCTCCTCAGTCCTTGGCAACCACTAGTCTGCTCTCTATCTCTGTAGATTTGCCTATTCTGGACATTTCATATAAATGGAATCATATAATATGTGACCTTTTATGTTTGACTTCCTTCAGTTAGCCTTATGTTTTGAAGGTTTATCCACATTGTACCGTGTATCAGTACTTCATTCTTTTCCATGACTGAATAATGTTCCATTGTATGGATATATCACATTTTGTTTATCCATTCATCACTTGACAGACATTTGGGTTGTTTTCACTTTGGGGCTGTCATGAATAATGCTAAGAATGTTCATGTCATTCATGTACAAGTTTTTGTTTGAACACCTGTTTTCAATTCTCTTGGATATATAACTAGGAATGGAATTGCTAGGTCATGCGTAATTCTATGTTTAACTTTTTTTTTTTTTTTTAAATATTTTTATTTATTTATGATAGTCACAGAGAGAGAGAGAGAGGCAGAGACACAGGCAGAGGGAGAAGCAGGCTCCATGCACCGGGAGCCCGACGTGGGATTCGATCCCGGGTCTCCAGGATCGCGCCCCGGGCCAAAGGCAGGCACCAAACCGCTGCGCCACCCAGGGATCCCTATGTTTAACTTTTTTGAAGAACTGCTAAACTGTTTTTCACAGTGGCTGCACCTTTTTACATTCCTACCAGCAATGTAGGAGGTTCCAATTCTTCCACATCCTTACCAACACTTGTTATTTTCTGTTTATTTTATTTTATTTTATTTTATTTTAGTCATCCTAATGGGTATGAAGCAGAATTTTATTGGTTTTTAAAATATGCATTTTCCTACTAGCTAATGATATTGATCATCTTTTCATGTGCTTTCTGGCCACTTGTAAACCTTCTTTGGAGAAATATCTATTTAGGGACCCCTGGGTGGCTCAGGCAGTTGAGCAACAGCCTTCAGCTCAAGGTGTGATCCCAGGGTGCTGGGATCAAGTCCCACATCGGACTCCCTGCATGTTGGAGCCTGCTTCTGCCTCTGCCTATGTCTCTGCCTCTCTCTCTCTGTATCTCTCATGAATAAATAAGTAAAAATCTTAAAAAAGAGAGAAATATCTATTCAAAGCTTTCACCCACTTTGAATTGTTTTTTTGTTGAGTTGTAAGAGTTCTTTTTGTATTTTAGATACTAGTTATATAATATATAAATATTTTCTCCCGTTCTGCAGGTTGTCTTTTCATTTGGTTGATAGTGTCATTTATTTATTTATTTATTTATTTATTTATTTATTTATTTATTTAAAATATTTTATTTATTTGACAGAGAGAGAGAGAAAACAGGTGAGCACAAGTAGGGGAGTGGCAGAGACGGAGAAGCAGGCTCCCTGTTGAGCAGGGAGCCCAACATATGACTTGATCCCAGAACCCTGGGATCATGATCTGAGCTGAAGGCAAACGTTTAATGGCCTCAGGTGTCCAGGTGTCCCAGTGTCTTTTATTTTGGAAAAAAAAAATATTTATTTATTTATTTATTTATTTATTTATTTATTTATTTATTTATGTTTAGGTAAGCTCTATACCCAATATGGGGCTTGAATTCATAACCTTGAGATTAAGAGTCACATGCTCTACTGATTGAGCCAGTCAGATGTCCCTTGATAGTGTCTTTAATGTACAAAATTTTGAATGTTGATAAAATCTAATTTAGGGGGATCCCTGGGTGGCGCAGCGGTTTGGCGCCTGCCTTTGGCCCAGGGCGCGATCCTGGAGACCCGGGATCGAATCCCACATCGGGCTCCCGGTGCATGGAGCCTGCTTCTCCCTTTGCCTATGTCTCTGCCTCTCCCTCTCTCTCTGTGACTATCATAAATAAAAAAAAAAAAAGAAAAAGAAAAAAAAAATCTAATTTAGGTATTTTTTATTTTGTCACTTATGTTTTTTTGTGTAATCTGTAAGACTCCATTATCATAGCTAAGATCAGAAAGATTTACACATATGTTTTATTGTAAGAGATTTATTATTTTAGGTCTTATATTTCGATCTTTCATCCTTTTGAGTTGATTTTTGCATATGGTATGATGTAAAGTCTCAATTTCATTTTTTAGCATCTGGTTATCTAGTTGTTCCATAGCATTTGTTGAAGACTATTCTTCCCCATTAAATGGTCTTGACACTCTTGTCAAAAGTGTATTGACCCAGGGCACCTGGGTGGCTCAGTTGATTAAATGCCTAACTCATGATTTCGGCTGGGGATATGATCTCAGGGTTGTGAGATTAAGCACCCTCTTCCATCTGGCTGCGTGCTCAGTATGGAGTCCACTTGGGATTCTCTCCTCTCCCTCTGTCCCTCCTCCCACCTTCTCCCATGCATGTGCTGTCTCTATCTTTCTCTCTCTAAATAAATAAATGAGGGATCCCTGGGTGGCGCAGGGGTTTAGCGCCTGCCTTTGGCCCAGGGCGCGATCCTGGAGACCCAGGATCGAATCCCACGTCGGGCTCCCGGTGCATGGAGCCTGCTTCTCCATCTGCCTGTGTCTCTGCCTCTCTCTCTCTCTCTCTGTCTCTCTGTGACTATCGTAAATAAATAAAAATTTAAAAAAAATAAAAATCACATTGTTTAAAAAAAAAATTAAAAATAAATAAATAAATAAATGAGGGGCGCCTGGGTGGCTCAGATGGCTAAGTGTCTGCCTTTGGCTCAGGTCATGATCCCACAGTTCTGGGATCATGTTCGTGCTCTCTCTCTTTAATGAATATAAACAAACAAACAAACAAATAAATAAATATCTAAAAAAGAAAAAGTGACATGTGATCTTTTATGTGAATTTTGGGATGAGCTTGTTAAATTACAAGGAAAAAACTAGTTGGGATTTTAGTTAAAATTGCATTGAATCAATGTATTAATATTGGTATAATTAATACCTTTATAAGATTGAACTTTCTGTCTGTAAACATGGTATATATATATCCATTTATTCAAGTCTTTTTCAAGGTCCTTTAATAATGTTTTGTAATTTTCTTCAGAAATCAGATCTTTCATTAGATTTATCCCTGGGGAAAAAAAAAAAGATTTATCCCTGGATATTGGGTCATTTTTGTTGTAAATAGTATACCTTTTCTTTTCCTTTCCTTTCCTTTCCTTTCCTTTCCTTTCCTTTCCTTTCCTTTCCTTTCCTTTCCTTTCCTTTCCTTTTCTTTTCTTTTCTTTTCTTTCCTTTTCCTTTCTTTTCTTTTCTCTTCCCTTCTCTTTTTTCTTTTCCTTCCTTTCTTCCTTCCTTCCTTCCTTCCTTCCTTCCTTCCTTCCTTCCTTTCTTAAGATTTTATTTTTAAGTAATCTCTACACCTAACACAGGGCTCTAACTTACAACTCTGAGATCAAAAGTCATGTACTCTACCAACTGAGCCAACTGAATGTCTCAATAATATGTTTTTTTCTATTAGATTTCCTTGCCAAGCTTTACTATTAATGATAATAGTTTATCAGGCTTTTTTTGATTTTCTATATGGTACCATATTGACCTGCAAATAAGCAGAGTTTTGTTTCTTCAACCCTCTATTCCTATACCTCTTCTCTTTTCCCCTTATTTATTTTATAGGTTAGCACCTTCAGTACAGTATTTAGTAGAAGCATGGGCATCTTTATCTCATTCCTGACTTTAATGGCAATGCTTTTAAGTTTTACTACAGAAGTAATTTGGACACTAAGATTGATAGATGACTTTTGTCAGGTTAAGAACATAGACGTCTGTCCTTATTTTCTTTTAAAATCATGAATGGGTTTGAATATCCTTAACTCTTCATTAGGAAAATTAAAACACATACAAAAGTAGTCAGACTAGTATAATAAACTTTTGTCTGACCATTACACAGCCTCAATAACTGCTAGCAAATGGTCAGTCTTATTTTACCAGTGCCTTTGCTAAATTTTCCCCATTCTGTGTCATTTGAAACAAATGCTAGACATTATATCATGTTATCTGTAAATATTTCAATCTGAATCCCTAAAAGATAATAGTTCTTTAAAAAAGACTATAGTACCATGATAAAACAAATTTAACAATAATTCCTTCACATTTTTAATTGCATACTCCATGTTTACATATCTAGTTATATGAGTATTGGATTTTAGTAAATATTTTTTTCTGAATTTATTGTGTTAAGTTTTTCTCCTTTAATCTGTTAAAGTAGTGTACTTTCATTGATTTTCTTATGTTGAATCATTCTATTCTTCAATTACTAAGATACACATAACTAGGTTATGCTTTATTTTATATATACTTATTTATATGTATAAATAAATATATTTCTATATATAAATAAAATCCATATGTATATATAAATGTATATATATCCCTGAATTTAATTTGCTAGTGCTTTATTTAGAGGCTCTCCATCTATGGTCACATATGATATTACTATATAATATTTTTGTTTATTCTGTGCTTATTGAGTTTGAGTATTAAAGTTTAGATTCTTATAAAGTGAGTTGGAAGCTGTATTTGTTAGGGTAAAAGCAAAGTTCCTATAATCAAAACACCATTCAAATACAGTTGTTTAATAAGATGAAAGTACATTTCTCATTTATCGTCTGGAAGCGAATGGTCCAGGCTGGTGGGGAAGTTCTGCTCCATGTAGTCATTTGGATTCCCAAGGTTGTTTCAATTCATATCTCTGTTTTCTCCCAAGGTCCTTGTCTTCATCTACATGGCCAAAGGTGTCTCTGCATTATGTCTGTGTTCTAGCCATAGAAAGGCAAGGGAAAAATAAAGTGGAGGGCAGACTATTTCCTTTTAGTGAGTATTATCCCCCTCAAATTCATATGTTGAAGTCCTAACCCCTATATTTCAGAATATGACTTTATTTGGGAATAGATTAGTTGAAATAGATGAAGTAATACGGGAGTAGAGGGGCCTCTAATGTAATACAACAAGTGTCCTTATAAAAAGGGGAAATTTAGACACAGAGACACCAAAGGGAAAATGCCAGGTGAACGTGAAGACAGAGATTGGTTGTGGAATACCGCAGATTTCCAGCTAAGTATAGGACCTAGGAGAGAGGGATAAAACAGGTATTTTCTCATGTAGCTTTCAGAAAGAACCAACCCTGATGACACCTTGATCTTGGACTTCTATTCTCCTTCCAGTGTGAAAGAATACATTTCTGTTCTTCAAGCCACACAGTTTGGAGTAGTTTTGTTACAGCAGCCCTAGGGAACTAATACAGTGAATGATGGAGAAATAGCACACCATTTGTACTCATTACTAAGTGAGAATAGATAGATAGAGGGCAGCCCCGGTGGCTCAGCGGTTTAGTGGGCGTAATCCTAGAGACCTGGGATTGAGTCTCACGTCGGGCTCCCTGCATGGAGTCAGCTTCTCCCTCTGCCTGTGTCTCTGCCCCTCTTCTGTGTCTCTCATGAGTAAATCAATAAAATCTTTTTTTTAAAAAAAGATAGAGAAATGTAGCCTGTAGATGGGCAATCCTATGCCTTGCAAAAAGTCTTATCAGAAAAAGGATTTAGGAGATAACTGCCACAGGAACTGAAAACACTTGTTTAAGAGACTTTATTTGTGGGGTGCCTGGCTGGCTCAATTGGAAGAGCATGTGACTCTTGATCTCAGGGTTGTGAGTTTGAGTGCCACTTTTGATATAAAGATTTCTTTCTTTTTTTTTTTAAGATTTATTTATTTATTTATTTATTTGAGAGAGAGAGAGAGAGAATGAGAGCTGAAAGGGGGCGGTGCAGAGGGAGAAGGAGAGACAATCCTAAGCAGACTCTAGGAGGAGCCCGTTGGGGGCTTGACATGGGGCTCGATCTCACAACCCTGAGATCACAACCTGAGCCCAAACCAAGGATCAGATGCTTAACCAGCTGCACCACTCAGGTGTTTCTATAGAAACTACTTTAATAAAAAAAGAACTTATTTGTGCATTTAATGTTCAAGAAAATGAGTTTCTTTTTTTTTTCCAATTTATTTGCTGTTTTACTTAATTCCAAAGGCTTTATAATGTCACGTTTTCTTTTTGTTGGTATGATCGCTTTCTTAATTCAAATCTAAACCATCATGATGATGCACCACTTATTTAGCTCTTCTATATACCTGGAACGTAGCAATCTGTTTCCTGCTATTTCCTAAACTTTACAGCATCTGCCTCGAATCTGAAACTTTGTAAGGTACCTTGGTTTTCCACCTCTCACAGTTACTGAGTACCACGGAATATGGAAAATACAGACTTCCGTTTCTGAAACCTGCCCCCGGAACACAGAACGGATTACCGGGGAGATTCTGGTACCAGGGACCTGGGTACCGCGGAGGGCCCACCGCGTGCACGTAGAGAAACGGCCTGGCGGTGCCGCCCTCAAAAGGAGCGTCGTTTTCCGAAGAGGAGTTCAGTTTCTGGGCTGCCCCAGAGCAGGCTCCGCCACGCGGACAGGCTGGCGCCCGGCGGCCCGGTCCCGCCCTTACATAGTCTCAGAAAATGAGTTTCTAATATCATCTGGGCCAGATATCTTTTAGGGTGAGAGGCCTTGGATTATCAATTCAAAAATTTTTAACAGTTTACTTAGACTCTCTAGTTATTTTTGCACCAATTTTGGTAATTTATTTATATCTAGAAAAGTATCCATTTTATCTGAGTTTTCAAATATATAAAGCTGTTTGAAGTATTTTAAAATTTTCTGTGTAGGTAGAGACTGCATTCTTTTTATTCTTCTTATTTGTTGGTGGATCTTTCCTCTTTTTAATGGTCAGACTGGCTAGAGATTTGTCTGGTTAATAATTTTCTCCCCGAGGGCGAGAATTATATATTGATCCTTTCTATTTGTTTGTTTTTTGTTCCATTCATTTCTACTCTTCTTTTTTTAGTTTTATCTTTTTTTTTTTAAAGATTCTATTTTAATTTATTTATTGATGAGAGACAAGAGAGGGAGAGGCAGAGACAGAGGCAGAGGGAGAAGGAGGCTCCATGCAGGAAGCCCGATGTGGGACTGGATCCGAGGACCCTGGGATCACATCCTGAGCCAAAGGCAGACACTCAACCACTGAGCCACCCAGGTGCCCCTGATTGTTACTTTGGCTGAGTGTAGAGTTTTATGGTAGAAATCATCTTTTCTTTAGGATTTTGAAAGCATTGCTTCATTATCTTCTAGATTCCATTTTTGCTTTTTAAAAAAGTAAGTTGTGGGACGCCTGGGTGGCTCAGCGGTTGAGCGTCTGCCTTCGGCTCAGGGCATGATCTTGGGGTTCCCAGATCGAGTCCCATGTCGGCCTCCCTGCATGGAGCCTGTATCTCCTTCTGCCTATGTCTGCCCCTCTCTCTCAATCTCTGTCTCTCATGAATAAATAAAATCTAAAAAAATAAAAAATAAAAAAATAAAAAAGTAAGTTTTTGTTCATTTATTTATTTATTTGAAAGAAAGAGCACCAGCAGAGGTAGAGGTGGGAAGGGCAAGGGGAGGGAGAAGCAGACTCCCTGCTCAAGTCTCCCAATTAAGTCTCGGGGCTTAATCTAAGGACCTCAAGACTATGACCTGAGCCCAAGGCAGCCATTAAACTAAATGACCCACCGAGACACGCCTCCATTTTTGCTTTTGAGAAGTTTATTCATTCTGATTCTTGATGCTGTGTGTGTGACTAGTTTTACTCTCTCTCTCTCTGGAAGCTTGTGGAAGGTTTGTTTTTTGGTTGGTTTGTTTAAGATTTTATTTATTTAAAATTTTTTTTGGGATCCCTGGGTGGCGCAGCGGTTTGGCGCCTGCCTTTGGCCCAGGGCGTGATCCAGGAGACCCAGGATCGAATCCCACGTCGGGCTCCCAGTGCATGGAGCCTGCTTCCCCCTCTGCCTGTGTCTCTGCCTCTCTCTCTCTGTGACTATCATAAATAAATAAAAAATATATTTAAAAAAAATAAAAATAATAATTTTTTTTAATTTTTAATTTTTTTAATTTATGATAGTCACAGAGAGAGAGAGAGAGAGGCAGAGACATAGGCAGAGGGAGAAGCAGGCTCCATGCAGGGAGCCCGACGTGGGATTTGATCCCGGGTCTCCAGGATTGCACCCTGGGCCAAAGGCAGGTGCTAAACTGCTGCGCCACCCAGGGATCCCCTATTTATTTATTTTAGAGAGAGAGAGAGAGAGAGAGAGAGAGCGAGAGCACATGAACAGGAGGAGAGGCAGGGATGGGGAAGAGACTTCATGCTGAGCATGGAGCCTGCTGCAGGGCTCAAGCCCAGGACCTCAAGAACATGACCTGAGCAGAAACCAAGAGTTGGACACTTTACCAACTGAACCACCCAGGTGCCCCTGTCTGAGTTTTTCTTTATACCTAATGTGTTAAATTTTTATTATGATGTGCCTTGCCATGGGTCTGTTTTTATCCTCTGTGTGGTGCAGTAGGTGGTCTATTTCAGTTTGCAAACTTGTACTCTTTAGCTCTAAGAATCATTGCTAGAATGATTTCTTTCCTTCAGTTTCCCCAGAGTTCTGTTTCTAGAACTCCTATTATTTGAATGTTGGACTTTCTGGACTTGTCTAATTCTCCAATTTTTCTCTACTATTTTATAACTTTTTAATTCTTTTTGGTCTACTTTATGGGAAAAAGTAGTGTATGTCCAAACATAGCCAATAGACCTTTATCAGTCAGAAATACAAAAACCACTCTGGGGGCAACAGGTAAAAAGTGTTCCTGTAGGGAATTGGGTGCTGATGAAAGCTCTGACGGGAAAATCAGAGAGTGTGCCTAGCTTTTGGAGTCACCACTACAGCTGTGGCCGCGACAGTAAAGAAATTGCTGTTGCCATCCAGATGTCAGGGAACTACAGAACTCTCTGCTGACATCACTCTCATCCTGCAGCCCTGGGACAAGTGTGATGATTGCAGGGGAATGGAATCCATCCAGCCAGACTCTGCACAAACTATGTCTGACCAAGCCCAGGCACCTGCTGCCTTAGCTGGAGGAAGAAAGTGACTTCAGGCTTGAATCTGCCTTCTGAATCTTTGTTTGGTACAAGAAGAGTTTAGAAGAGGGTAGTAAGAATACTGATAGAAATGAACAATAATAGCCCTGGGATACCTGGGTGGCTCAGTCGGTTAAGCATCTGCCTTTCACTCAGGTCATGATCCTGGGATCCTGGGACAGAGACACTGTCAGGCTCCCTGCTCAGCGGGCGTGGGGTAGGGGGTGGGGTTGGGCGGGGTGGGCTCTGCTTGTGCCTCTCCCTCTGCCCCCCACCCCACTCGTGTGTGCTCTCCCTCTCAAATACATACATACGTATCTTTTACAAAAAAAGAAAGGAAAAGAAAAGAAACAAACAAAAATAGCTCTGGGGCTGGCTCAGTCAGTTAAGCATCTGACTGTTGATCTCAGCTCAGGTCTTGATCTTAGGATGGTCAGTTCAAGCCCCATGCTAGCTCAATGCTGGGAGTGGAGCCTACTTGAAAAAAACAACCTTATGACCATTTTTTTTCCATTCTATTTCTTGTAGATCTCCCTTCGATAGAGTCTTATAGTATACTTCGTGTCTTGACTTGTCTTTCATTACTTTTCCCTCTTTGCCTCTTTATACTGCATTTTTGGATGAATTTCTTTTTTATCCTCCAATTCAACATTTTTTCTCTCTGACCATACTCAGTCTTGAGTTAACCTGAATATTGAGGCTTTAAAAAAATACAATGACTATTGTTTTTCTATCTAAGATTTCTAATTGGTTGTTTCCCCACTCCCCCAATTGGTTCTTTTTCTTTTTCTCTCTCTTCCTTTCTCTCTCTCTTTCTTTCTTTCTTTCTTTCTTTCTTTCTTTCTTTCTTTCTTTCTTTCTATTTCTTTCTTTCTCCTTCCTTCCTTCCTTCCTTCCTTCCTTCCTTCCTTCCTTTTTAGATTTATTTAATTTAGAGAGGGGTGGGGTAGAGAGGCAGAGGGAGGGCATCTCATGCAGACTTAGCCCTTGTGGGGCTCGATCTCATGACCCTGAGATCTGACCTGACCAAAATCAAGAGTTGGTCATTCAACTGAATGAGCCATCCCAGGCACCCCAGTTTGGTTCTTTTCTTTTTTTTTTTTTTAAGATTTATTTATTTATTCATTCAGAGAGAGCGAGAGAGAGGCAGAGACACAGGCAGAGGGAGAAGCAGGCTCCATGCAGGAAGCCCGATGTGGGACTCCATCACGGGTCTCCAGGATCACACCCCCGGCTGCTGGCGGCGCTAAACTGCTGCGCCACCAGGGCTGCCCAGATTGGTTCTTTTCTACACCCACTTGTTCTTGTTTCATTTCTACCTGTTTTCATCTAATACTTCTTATTTTTAATAGACATTATGCCTTCATGATTTCTTTGAGCAATGTAAAAACACTTGACAGCTCTTTCCATATTACTCTATAAATGAATATCAACTGAAATTGATTCATGTTATTTACTGATTTTACCATCTCCATTTTTAAAAATATGTTTTGGAATTTTGATTTGCAGATCCATTTTGAATGCCAGCTTTCCCCCTTCTTGATTTGTTTTTTGTCTTTTTTTTCCCCCTCTTCTTCCTGAGTGTGCAATTTATAGTTTTGTAGTTGCCTCCACCAAATCTCCTAAGCCCCACTTTCAGGGCAAAATCTTACATGTTGTTTTCATGGCTCCTGCCCCTGTGTTAGAACAATGCCAATGAAGATGCAGAGCTAGTGGGCAGTTTGGTTTGGTTCCTCATGGCAAGATTGTTCTCTGTTCCAACCTCCATACTTCACCCTACCTTGGTCCAGAACATCTGGAAGCAGAAGCCCCAGTAGCTGACCGTCAGCTCCACACTTTATTCAGCCTTTTTTTCATACACAGGAAAGCCACAATCAGGCCCTTGATTTCAAGCCATGAATCTTGCTCTGGTTCCCTGTGTGCCAGGAAAATATTTTAAAAATCTTTCCCCCCCCCTGCCCAATGTGGAGCACAGTGCAGGGGGCTTGAACTCACAACCCTGAGTTCAAGATCTGAGCAGAAAGCAAGAGTCAGATGCTCAAAGGACTGAGCTCCCCAGGTGCCTCCCAGGAAAACATTTTTTTAAACTTTTTAATTGAAGTGTAATGTACGTACAGAAAGGCACTCTAATCGCAAGTGAGCAGCTGGATATATTTTCACAAGTGAAGGTCCCTGTATCACAAGGACCCAGATCAAGAAAGAGAACGTTACCAGCCTCCAGAAGTCCTCTGGTGCTCTTGCCAGTCACTACCCTTTTGAAGAAAGGTGACCGCACTTCTGAGTTTCACAACAATGAAAGAGAACTTTTAGTCTCCAGGACCTCAGAGGAGACTAGCTTGTGGCTACCCCTGGGACCCAGAGCCCAGCATTGCCCCTTGTCATAGCACCAGTGACTTCTGTCCTTGTGCTGCTTCACAGCAATAGTTGTCTTGTGTTTGAGTCAAGTTTTGTGTGAGTTGGGTTATTTTTGTGTGTGTGTGTTGGGTTATTTTTAAAAATGTTTTATTCATCATGGCTTTGTGGCTGGAGCAGAGAACTCACCACTCCATTTTTTAAAAAATCGAGATATAATTGACTAACATTACATTAGTTTCAGGCATGCAACATAATGATTCAATATTAGTACATATTGTGAAATGATCATGATAAGTTTACTTAACATTCATCACCATGTGTAGTTACAAATATTTTTTTCTTGTGATGAGAACTTTTAGGATTTATTCCCTTAGCAACTTTCACATACACAACACGGTATTTTGAACTAGAGTCATCATGCCATACATTACACCTCCAGGACTTATTTGTCATAACCAGCATTTTGCACATTTGGACTTCCTTCACTCATTTCTCTCACCCCTGCCTCTGGCAGCCGCCAGTCTGTCATCTCTGAGTTTGGTTTTTTTTCAGAATCTGCATGTAAGTGAGATCATATAGTACTTGCATTTCTCTGTGTGATTTACTTCACTTAGCATACTGTCCTTATGGTCTGTTCGAGTTGTCACAAATGGCAGGAATTCCTTCTTTGTTATAGCTGAATATATTCCATTGAATACGTAGCACGACTTCTTTGATGGAACTTAGTTGCTTCCATGTCTTGGCTACTGCAAATAATGATCATGGGGGTGCATGTCTTTTCCAGTTAGCGCTTTCATTTCCTTCAGATAAGTACCCAGATGTAGAGCTGTGGGATCGATTGTATGGTAGCTCTATTTTGAATTTTTTAAGGGAACTCTGTACCATTTTCCACTGTGGCTGTACCAATTTCACCATTCCATTTTTTAAATTTTTTATTTATTTATGATAGTTACACACACACAGAGAGAAAGAGAGAGAGAGAGAGAGGCAGAGACATAGGCAGAGGGAGAAGCAGGCTCCATGCACCAGGAGCCCGATGTGGGATTCGATCCTGGGTCTCCAGGATCGCGCCCTGGGCCAAAGGCAGGCGCCAAACTGCTGCGCCACCCAGGGATCCCACCACCATTCCATTTTGATTTGAAGTTCAACAGGACCTGTTTAGGGGACTCAGTACTGGCTGGGGACCAGGGAAATGGTAGTAGACAGGCTGGGTTGAGCAGATGGAGAGCTTTGCCTGCTCACTCAAAAACTCAGACTTTGTGATCTAAATAGTGGATGGATGATGGAAAACAACATGTAGGCAAGTGAAGTGATTTTATACATATGCAGTGTAGAAATACCTCTCTGGCTACACTAGAGAAGATGGTATGAAGAAGAGCCACACAAAGCCAGGGTTACCAGGTGAGAAGGAATTCCAGTAATGTGGGTGAGACATGCCCAAGAGCCCATGAAGGCAGTGGTGGCAAAGGTGGTGAGATTGTAGAGACACATTTGGTAGATAAATAGGGGACGGTCAATTGGAAGGATGTCAAAGATGACTTTCGGTTTCTGGAGAATTGGCAGAAGGTCTTGCAGTTTGTTGAGCTCATGGAATGCAAGGGAAGGAGAAGTTTGTAGAAATTCACCTTATTTCACAATTTTGGGGGTGCCTGGGTGGCTCAGTTAGTGAAGCATCTGCTTTCGGCTCAGGTCATGACCCCAGGGTCCTGGGATGGAGCCCTGCAGCCTGCTCTCTGCTCGCCAGTCTGTTTCTCCCTCTCCCTCTGCCTGCCGCTCCCCCTGCTTATGCGCTCTCTTGACCTGTTAAATAAATAAAATTTTTAAAAATGAAACATCACAATTTTGTTGATGGCTGGCTCTGCTTGTCCCATCCCAAGGTTTTGGCCCATGGTTCACTTGACAGATAAATGTATTGGAGTCCCTGCTGGAGAAGGCTGGAGCCTGAGGAGAGAAGGATGAGCTAGTAGACAGCGCTGCTCTCAGGCAGGGAGTGGGGGGTGGGGGGGGGTGGGGGGGTGGGGGTGGGGGGGTGTGCTCTTTAGAGCAGGCATTCTTTGGGGATTGGGGAATGCCAGTCCACAGGTTAGTGTTTCCTGCTCGGAGGGTGTGTGGGTGCCTAGATCCTACCAAAGCTTGGGCCCCTTTGAGAAAACTAGGAGGTGGGAAGCAAAGACAGTCAAGTATATGAGAAATAAATACAGACACAGAGAAAGACAGACCCAGGGGCAAGGAATTTCGGTCTTTCCTTTCTTCTGGTTAGTCAGAATTTAGTCCTTTACCCCCTGACTAGAAACGTTTGCTCTTAAAGCCTCTTTATTACCTGGAATCCAGCCTCCCACTGTAGATCTCCCCCACAGAGAGATCCTCAGGAGGGGTGGATAATTGGATAATTCAGTGGCTGGATACAAAAGAGTCTTGGAGTTGGGAGGGCAACTTTTGCCTCCTCCGTGACCCTGCAGAGGACATTTGGGAGGTCTACAATGCCGCCCCCTCCTATCCCTTCTCTGTCTCTCCCTACCCTCAGCCTCTCCCTGAACTCCCAGTCCTCTCCAGCCTTCCCTTCTCGTTAGCCAGGCTGGGTGTGGCAGTCCTCCCCCTGCCCAGACTGTTACCTGACTTTCTAGCAGTCTGAGCCTGTTCCAGAAGCACGTCACTGGAGTCTGGAGCTCCCAGAGTTAGCTGAGACTCTGGAAGTTTCCCCTGTGGAGGGCTACGGCCCAGAAGGCTGAGTGGGGAATAAGCTGGAACACATCCTTTATCTCTCCAGGCTCCACGCTGAGCTCTTATAGAAACAGATGGATCGGGCTGTCATAGTCTTGCTTGCATTCTTATTCTAATCATTTATTTTTGACAGAAACAGAATCATAGGATGTTAGGAACTGTGAAGTCATAATCCAACCCCTGCACTGCATACACGAGGCTCAGGAAGGTTAAATCATTTGTTCAAGGTCAAACCAGGAACATTTCATTTTGCCCTCCTCCCCACTCTACTGTTGGCTCCCAGAGTGCTTTAGGGCCAACAGAGTGAGCTCTGTGGTGGCTTTGCTCTTGCCGGGAGAGATGTTGACAGCCTTTGTGGGGAGGGCTGAGAGCTCCCTGGTCCCATGGGGACGGGCAGTGTAGGATCGAAGTTTGAGATCTCTTCAAAGTCTGGGGTCCTCGCAATTTGCTGCAGCCACGAACACAGGACAGGCTGCTTATATTCAGTGGGTCTTACCCCTGTAGGCCCCTGCACCTGGGATTGCAAGAATGAATAGGGACCTTGTTTGGTAGGAATTTCTTTCCTCTGCTGTTTGCTTTGGGTTTTTTCCCTCTCCATTCCTGGCTGCTAACCCAATATTTGGCTTTCTGTGTGAGCACTAAATATAATTCTTCATTTAACCCCCAGAATCATGGTTTCCTACCTGCTTCCCACGACCGGATCCACAGCCTGGAATGAAAACAGAACCCAGGGCATCAGCTACTCAGGGCTGGTGGGGCTGGTAGGGGGCATGGTGGTTTGGTTTCAGGGAGGCGGAGGAGAAGCAGAGGCAGGGAAGAAGGGAGGGAGCACTCACCCACACTGGGCATCTCTCAGACATCCTGAGAAAGAGAGGGACAGAGCCCAGGGAGGCAACTCGCTAGCTTGCTGGCTTCTGTCCTGCTCTCTGCGACTGGGGCCCTAATCCCCTTCCTCCTACCTAAACAGAGGCCTGCTCCCCACCCAGGGCACCTGGAGGCAGACCCCAGCATCCCAGGCTCAGGGAATAGTGAGGAGGCACCATGAAAGTAAACAAAAGCTGCCACCCCTCCACACACACACCTCCAGGCCAGAGAAGCCCCATGGGATGGAGGCCTCTGTGTGGGCTCCTGCCCTCCTGCTCTCCACCAGAGTGGTCAAGGCAGCCACATGGCAGGCCAGGGCTCAATCAAACCCCGCAGTAGAAAGCCCCCCCTCTGGAGCCTCCCAGGAAGAGCCCTAAGTAGTGGCTAGGACCAGGACCTGGTAGGCACCTGGCTTGCAGGTCCCCCACCAGCAGAGCCCCCAGCTGGGCAGGAGGGAGAGTCGGGAGCTCTGCTCCCTGGGCGCTGGCCCACGGTAATGCCTGTTAAAAATCTCCTCTTAAATCAGAGGCGGTTTTCTAGATTTGGGAGCCCGTGGTGGTACATTCCGTCTCCCCCTGGTTGAGTTTTCCTGCCTCCCCCTGGTTGAGCAGGAAAACGGGAGCCAGAGCTTCCTACCACCTGATTTACAGCCCTGGTGTATTTTTGACACACAAATCACTCTGGAGAGGGAGGCTCAATTATGGCTGTGCAGATGCGGTGCCGGCAGGAGTGCTTCCTGCCTGGGCGGGGAGGCCCAGCGCTCAGCCTCACACGGGCCAGGAGAGGCCGGACCTCGATGAGAGGGAGCCTCCGCCTTGCCCCAAACACTGTCCACCTCCAGCTCCCAAATGCGTCCGGTACCCCAGTGGACCATGATGGGTCTCGGGGTTGTCATGGGTGGGCCAGGCAGGAGGCAGTTGGCTCAGCAGGCCCTTCTGACCTTCCTCTGTCCCCTCCACCTCTTCCTTGCTTGGACCTGACTTCATTTCTTTGCCAGGCACTGAGCACTGTGGTAGCTACTGAGGACACAGAATAATAATAATAATAACAACAACAACAACAATAATGCCCCACTCTTAAAGCCTTAAGGAAGATGAGACAGGAACAGAAGTGCTTGCAACAAAAAGCGGAATGCAGTTAGGGCCACAAAACCTGCTCTGGATAAGAGCTCTGGGGATTCAAAGCTCTCTGTCCCCAGCTAGGGCCGGAGGAGGCTTCCCTGGGAGGTGACAGCTGTGTTTGCACCTGGGCCGGGAGATTCCCTCCCTATAAGGCTGATGTGGGCCTGTGGGGATTTCCTGAGGAACTCCAGATCTAGAACTTTCTTCCCTGTTTTCTCTCTAAACCCCACCCCCAACCAAAACCTGCTCAGAACACTTGCTCCTTTTTACTCTTAGATTAGTCAAACCCAGGTGTCAGGGTCTGGGCTTCTGTCAGGAGCCTTGGGGTTTCTTCAAGGCCGACACCAGACAGGCATCACCCCCCTGCCTGCCCTACTCCCAACACGCATGGGCTCAGTGCTGCCTGTAAAGTGAGGAGTGCTGTGGGCATCCACTCAACTCTTATATCTTGCAAGAGGGTCTTCCTGCAAGACTTCGATGGATTTGGCTGATCTAACTGATTAGCTTTGGTTGAGGAGGAGGGCGTCTCCTTGTTTCCTTCCCATTCCCAGAACTGGGTACTGGTTCTCTGGCCAGGGTGGTCTGCCTCATGGTGCTGGCTTCCCTGCCACTCCTCCCAACCCCACAGACAAGAGAACCGCCCCCTCCCCGGCTCTCCAGGGAACATGGTATGGGTACAGCTTTATTCTACTCCAACGCTGAGAGAGCACAGGTTACATTTGGCCTGATCTGGGTGCTGGGACCTCAGAGGTAAAGTAGAAGGTCTCCCTGCCCTTGAGCCCTTGAGTAAGTCACCGCCCATTAAATGTTTGGGTGTTGATTTCCAGATTACAAAGCATTTAGACTCTCAGATGCATTTGGCTTCCTTCACAGGCCTGGGAGGTGGCTTGGGAAGGTGCCCTTCCTACTCCTAAGACAGAGACAGGTGATACAAAGGTGATACAAAGTTCCTGGTGCTTTGCCCACATCTGGCCACCAGCTGAGGGACTTGCTTTCATGTCTTGCTCTTTCTACCGTGATCTTAGGTTGTTTTCTCTTCCATAAAAGACCAGCCTTGCTGGGTTTCTGTAAAGATCGAACGTGTGACATAATATTTGTCTGGTGCATAGAAGGCACACATCATAAGGCTGGTTTTCCTGTTTCGGGCACAGGAGCGCATTTTATGTTTATGTGAATCTCCCTGAACATTGATTAGGATGGAAGTTTCCGTGTCTATCTCTGTTTCCTTCCTTTGGTTCTTCATGAGGGTGAGGGTGGGCTGGGATAAGGCTGGGGGGAGGGAGGACGGTGCTGCCCACAGGGGAGGAGACCATCTGGGGCTTTATTAGCACAGGAACCGCATCCTTGGCTCATCGAAGCGGGCGGAGGCTGGGCAAGTTGGTATCCTGCCCCGCCTGCTGGCGGAGGAGGCAGCTTATGGATTTGGTGACAGATCCCTTCGAAGACATGAATGAAGCAATTGTACACTTGGTGCAGAAAAGATTCCAGATAGAGGAGATGTTTTCAATGGCAATAACCCCAAGATGAAGTATTTCGCAGAGTCAACAAACAGAGTTATCGGCGCCGGCTTCCCTTTGATGGTCCTGTGAGCACTTGTAAGCCTCCCAAGCTGTTCTTGGCATGGATGGACCATGTCTGAAAGCTTTTATTCTCTTCTTCATTTTAATCACCCCTCCTACCTCCTGGGGGGATTCCTAACTCAAATTCTTGGACAACAAAGACAGCTAACGGAATCTCGTAGGTGAGGTCCCAAATCAGAAAAATAGTTTCCATGTAGCTCCATAGATGACCCTCCTGGCTCAGCACTGGTTTTAGAAACATCTGATGGCCAGATTAAAAGACGTCTCTGAGGGGTTTAGGGGGCTTTGTGGAGAGAAGGGCCCTCCTCATCTACTTATCAGAGATTAAGGGGGTAAGTGAGGGCTGGCTGAGGGCAGAGATGGGTTTGCAGAAGGTTTGTTTGGTGAATACAGGACTTATTTTATTTTACTTATTTACTTGAGAGAGAGAATGAGCCAGAGAGAGCACAAGCAGGGGGATGGGGAGGGAGACGGAGAAGCAGGCTCCCCCCTGAGCAGGGAGCCAAATGGGTGGGCTCAATCCCAGACCCCAGGATCATGACCTGAACCAAAGGCAGATGCTTAACCCACTGAGCCACCCAGGTGCCTGAATACTAGATTTTTAAAAATCTTCCTCTGGAAGCTGGCAGTGAGGGTGGGTGGGTCAGAATGGTGGTGAGCCCAGAGAGGCTGTGTGCCCCAGGTTTATCAACTGTGAAGGGCAGGCCCATCTGACGCTGATGAAAACTGTATAGGGACAGCACTCAGCATGAAGTGATCCTGGGGATAGCCAGCCACAGAGCATTAAGAACCAGGTGCGGGTGGGGATAGAGGGTGGGATTTGGAATTTGGAGGAGGGGATAAGGCTGGTCTGGAGATTTCAGGGGTTGAAATTACCCTTTCTTCCAAAGACTTACAATCCTCTTCTATTGGGCCTTAGAATTCTTTTTTTTTTTAATATTTTATTTAATTATTCATGAGAAACACACAGAGAGAGGCAGAGACACAGGCAGAGGGAGAAGCAGGCTCCTGCGGGGACCTCGATGTGGGACTCCATCCCAGGACCCCGGAATCGCGACCTGAGCCAAAGGCAGATGCTCAACCACTGAGTCACCCAGGCATCCCTGGCCTTAGAATTCTAAAGAAGGTACCCTCAAACTGAATTTTCTGGTATTGCCAGAGATTGCCTGGGAGTTGCTATGAGGAAGAGGAAGCCTCGCAGTACAGATGACCCCCCCCCCACCCAGCCCCAAGCCTCCTGAGGTGGGACCTTGGCCTGTGGTAGTGTCAGCCACGCAGGGCCCTTTCACTGACACCACAGCCAGGCAGGGCAACTTGGTGGCCCTCGGGGGTGGCGGAGCGAGGTCAGAAACGGAAACTGTAATTAAATCTTTTTTTACTCATCCTCACCCCCCAGCAGGAAATTATTCTTGGTACTCAGTGAGGGGGAAGAAGGGGCGGGGCATGAGCAAAAAGGTTCCTTTTGACCTCATGGCCTTCCTGGTGATTGGGTGGAGAGGTTTTTAGATTGAAGATGAGATTTCTTAGAGCATTTTCTGAAAATAGTGACCAAGGTCTTTAGTTTGACTCTTTCCAGACTCTAGTGCTACTTTGAGGTGGAAGGAAGTCCAGAACATTGGACATTGGAATTCTCTGGCTAACTCCAACTCCCCACTCTTCTTCCCTTGAACGTGGACAGTACCTCGGAGAGACAAATGTCACCAATCCTCTGTAGGCAGAGGCAGGTGTGGCTGTGGTCAGCCAGGGGCTTGTGTTTTCCAGTTTGGTGGCCTGTGTTTTGGCCATGTTCTTGGAAGCATGGTCCATCTGGAGCTCCTTCCTTAACTCTCCCTCTTCCCCTCTGGTCAGAGGAGGCTGGGAACCTCAGGCCTGAGGATGCTGAGCAGGAAAGCAGAGGCAGAGGATTGGGTGTTTTGCCAGGGCTCCCCTTCCTGTCTCTCCTTCCAGGGGCTGTTGGGAAGGGCTGTCCATTCCTCCTGTGTGTTCTCCGTCCCACGGCCCTATCCTCCCCCTGCCTCCAACTGAGGCCAGGGCCAAGGAAGTGAGGCCAAGAGTGCAGCGTGGTCTGGTCTCCGGTGCAGGTGATTTTAGCATCTCTCATTTGACAACAGCCAAGGTCGACAAGAAATAGAATGTAGGGTTCAAGCTCTTGGAGCAGGGACTGCTAGTGCACCTTCAAGAAGAAAAATGACCAGCCACGCAGGGAGTTGCATCTGAATGAAGACTCAGGATCCTGTTCTGCACCAGCTACTCCTTGGGGCAAAATCTCTTGCACTTGCATTTATATATATAAAATCTCCATCGCATTGGGAACATCTCTTTTCTTTCGTCCCTTCCTCTTGGCTCTCACCCTCCCGCCCTCCCCACCACACCTGCAGGGCCAGCTGGAGCCTGAAGCATTTCCCACATGTGCACGTTCAATGTCCTCTCAGCCAAAAAGAGTCAGTCTTGCTGATGGTGGCGGTGTGTGCTGATATCATGGGCATCTCAGCAGAGGACGGATGGGCAGGGCAGGGGAGGGGAGTTCTGGCAGGGCCCTCGTGCTAGGTGGTGGCTGGGGTGTCCAGCTCTGCCCTTGCATCCAGGATGCCCCCCTCCTCACCCTCCACCTCCATCCATCCCAGTCCTGCTGCTGTCTTGTCCTCTTGAGTGTTGCTCACCCTTTATCTCTGCACCCCTGCCACCGCACCCTTGGCCTGGGGGCCCCCCCCACCCCTGATGTCTGCAAAGCCTTGCCCCAGCTCTGGCAGACTGCTCTCTTGCTCCTTCACTCCATCCCAGGCCAAGGCCACAGTGTGTTTTCTACACTTCAGTGTGGCCCCGCAAACCCGGGCTTGGAGGCCTTCAGGGGTTCTTCCCACGGTCCTCATGATGATGTCCAAGTGGCTCAGTGCAGCCTTTCTGCTGGGATTTGGCCTCAGCTACACCTCTCCATCTCTTGCCCACTCCACTCCACTCACTGGCTTCCTGCTTTTTCCCATTGGAGCCTTGCCTCTGGATCTCTCTCTGAGACCCTCCCTCTACCAGGCAGACCCCTGCTTCCCAGCGTGTGTGCTGTGTGAACGTGTGATGGCCCATGTACATGCACCTATGTTTGTGCATACACATACTCTCCAACACCTGTGCATGGTTTGCCTCCCTTACAGGACTACAATTTTCAGGATCTCCAGATGGACCCCCCAGCCCCTCAGCCACCACCATCCCACCTTATACAAAACACACCCATTTGGTTTAGGTGTCCCTTGATCTCTCTGGGTTATTTTATTTTATTTTATTCTATTTTATTTTTTTGCTGCTGTTGGCCACCTCTTCCTTCTTGGAAACTCTCATCTGTAATGCTTGCCATTGTGATTGCCCCCCTAACATCTATTCTTTCTAGTTTTGGTAATATGGTAATTACCCTGTTTTTTAAAAATATTTTTAAATTTAATTTATTTTTTAAAAAGATTTTATTTATTTATCCATGAGACACACACACAGAGAGAAAGAGAGAGAGAGAGAGAGAGAGAGAGAGAGAGAGAGGCAGAGACACAGGCAGAGGGAGAAGCAGGCTCCATGCAGGGAGCCCGATGTGGGACTCCATCTGGGGACTCCAGGATCATGCCTTGAGCAGAAGGCAGACACTTAACCCTGAGCCACCCAGGTGTCCCTAAAAAAATTTTTTTTAAGTAATCTCTATACCCATTTTGGGGCTTGAACTTAACAACCCTGATATCAAGAATCACATGCTCTACTGACTGAGCCAGCCAGGAGCCCCAACCCAGTTTTTTATTTAAGGAATCTACTCTTCTGTCTAGGTGTTTTGTGGAAAATCAGTTCTGTCCTGTGCTCTGAGTCTGGGGAAAATGATTTTGGCATAAGCTGGTCAGAGCCACAGAAATTGGTTCAGGAGTGGGGATGTGACCAAATTCAAGTCAATGAACTTGGGAAAATTTTGTTGGTTGTTTCTGGGTAAGAAGTTTCCTTGCTCTTTTGGGAGATCTTCGAGTGTGTTGGTCTCTTTGCCCTGGACTTGGAAGGGACAGTATGAAACCTAGGAGTCTGGGTAGCATGCATTAGAAGAGAGCTAATTTTGCAGTAGAGCCAACAGGCTGAAAGACGCTGGGTCCCTGAAGTCTGTTGAGCAGCTGAATCCAATGGAACTTGAAGCCACTATACATGTACATTTTCTTTTTTAAGATTTACTTATTTATTTTAGATGAGAGAGAGTGAGCACAAGCAGGAGGGACAGAAGGAGAGGGAGAGAGAATCCCAAGCAGACTCCATGCTGAGTGTGGAGCCTGACACAGGGCTTGATCTCACAGCCCTGAGATTACAACGTGAGTGTAAACGAAGAGTCTGATGCTCAACCAACTGGGTCACCCAGGTGCCCCTATGTGTACCTTTAAATTGCTTTTATTATTAGGCCAGTTTGAATTGGCTTTTTTGGTTGCCTTCAGAAAAGTCATAACACATTCATCTTTTTCCCCTGATTTTAATTAGGCTTATCTTCCTTTTCCTATTATATGATGTTGTTCCTGGGGATTTTATCCTTGTTATCCTTTATAAACTGGATGACCTTAGTTACAGGTCTGACTGCCTTTGCCCTTGTCTTCTGAACCTCTCACAGCTGAGGTCCTGGCAGGACTATCTAACAGGTTCCAGAATTTCTTACTTGTCCCACAAATATTTCAAACTCAACAGGTTCATCACAGAGCTTTTCATCATTCCCCACAATCCTGTTCCTCATCTGCCTTTCTTACCTTTGTTAACAGCTCAACTATCTCCCTGCTGCCCAAGCCAGAAGCTAGGGATCATCTCCCTTCTCACATACCCTCACATCTGCTCAGTCACAGCATCCTGTCCATTCTCCCTCCTGAGGTCCAACCAGCCTGGCCCATCCATCCTATCCTCACCTCCATGGCTGTACCCCAGCTGTCCATCACCTCTCTCCAGACCCAGGCAGGGTCCTCCAACTCTGGCCACTGTCTAAAATGTAAGCCCAACCATGCCTGTGCTCTGTCTTCTCCTTTCCCACCTAAGCTCCAGCTTCCAGAACCATCACTGTTCTAGATGTTCCTATCTTCTGGAAGGTTCTGGGTCTCCTGGCACATTGTCCCTGGCTCTTCCTCTGTCTAGCTCTCACCCTCCCCACTCTCCATTCCTGATCTTCAGGCTTAGGTCCCCCTGCCTGTTCGCCTCTGTGTCCAGGAAACTTCCATGGGACCCCTTTTCCAGCCTGGTCACGCTGGCCAGCTTTGGGGCTGTAAGCTCCTTGAGGTCTAGGACATTGACTCCCAGACCTTTCTACAGTGCCTCACACACAACAGATTACCTATGTCCCAATGCCTGCTCCTTATCTCCCACCTCTGGCCATGAGCAAAGTGAAGATGGATGTGTCTAAAGGCCAACAAGCACTTGGCCTTTAGTAAGGGCTCAGTAGATGTCCAGAAAGCCAGTAAAGGAACCAGTGAATGAGTGAGTGGGCTAGGGACTTGGGCCTTGGAACTTTGCCCAAGGAGCCCCTTGCCTGCAGCGACAGCAGCGCTGTCCTCATTTGTGAGGACAACAGTCCCATTCAGCTCTGAGATAAGCTTCTCCAGTGGCCTCTCCTCCTGAGGGGCTCCCTGAGGTTGGTTTGTCCCCCATGCTTAGGTCATCACTGGAGACTATTCCAGGCTGGAATAGGAGGAAGAGGGTGGAGGACCCTGGAGGTCAGCCGTCTGACAGGTGGCAGCAGGTGTGAAGAGGAATGGAGATGCGTTAGCCTCACCCCCAGGTCTAGGGGGGAATTCTAGGGGCAATTAAGACCACTTTGATCTCCAGAAGTCCCAGGAAAGCCTTTTTGCTGCTTTTGAGGCAGATACAGAGAAACTTGTAGGCTACTGGGGAGTACCAGGCAGGGAAGCAGAGAGTTACATACTTGAGATGGGTAAGAGAGTCTCTGGTTGCTTTTGCTGCTTTGCCCCCCACCTCATTCAAGTGCCCCTGCCCTCATTTTGCCAGGCCTGGCTCTGGCCACCTCCCTCTTGAGGTCTTCCAGAACCACCAGTACCTGATCCTACCTTCTGGGGGAGGGAAGTCTCCATCCCTCCTTTATTTTTTTTTTAAGATTTTATTCATTTATTCATGAGAGACACAGAGAGAGAGGGGGCAGAGACACAGGCAGAGGGAGAAGCAGTTTCCATGCAGGGAGCCTGACGTGGGACTCAATCCCGGGGCTCCAGGATCATGACCTGAGCCAAAGGCAGATGCTCAGCCGCTGAGCCACCCAGACATCCCTCCATCGCTCCTTTAGGCAGGTCCTGGGTCCTGAGCACTGGAATCTATAAGTTCCAAGATTCTCCAAGCGGGGAAGATAGGTCGGGGTGGGGGGTTGGGGGGGGCGCCTGACACTGATCAGCTGATCCCAGGGCAGCTGCAGCCCAACAGGGCACTGGTTCTGAACTACAAGTTCTGAATTATGATGAACACCACTGAGAATAACAACCACATGATGGGAACTCACTGAGATGCTTAATCCTCTTTCCAGCAGGTCCTCTTAATGAGGTCGCATTCTGTGCAGTGGGATGGGATTTCCAGTGAGAGTTGGAGAGCCCCTCCCTCCCTGCAGGTGCCCCCTCCCCCACCCCCTTCTGCAGTAGGAGGATGGCACAGCCGCCAGGCTGGGTGCTGGGAGGAGAGGCTGCAGGGCTGGGCTCTGGCATTCTGCACCAGTACTGTCCTTTATCCCCTCCCACCCACTGTGAATTTGGGTTTCTCCGCTCCTTCAGCGGGGGCCCTGCTCTTTGCACTGGCAGGGAGGGGTGATTCAGGGCCCGGAAAGGTGTTGCAGACAAGCAGAGCGGGGCAAGCCGCACCTGCAGCAGCTCCATCTGCTCCGCAGCCACAGGACGCGGCTTCAGCGACCCCACGGGGCTCTCCCTACTGTGGCTACATTGCTGCCTCCCTCCTCCTCCTTCCTTCTGCCTTCACCAGGCCCCAAGCACCACCCTTGGTCTCCCCAGAAGAAAGCTCACAGAATTACCATTACCAGGGATCTTTGGATTTTATTAGAGCTCTTTAGAAACGAAATAATATTGGTGGAATCTGACCGATTGTTTGGAGGAGATGAAAAGAGAAGAGGGTCTCTCTCCTCCCTCCCCCACTCCCTCCTGCCTTTTAGGGTTTACTTTGGGAGGGGCCCCGAGCTTAACATTGGGATGCAAAGCAGTCTAAGACCTGGCTCTTACCTTTAAGAAGCCCTGGCTCTCGCTCCACGCCAGACTCCCTGCTTTAATAAAGGGCTGGTATTCCCCGAGGAGAACAAGGCTTCTGCTGGGAATGAGGTTGGCAGTCATTTCCCTGGATCACACAGAGCCTTATGTGGGTTCCCTCTGGGGTGGGCTCAGCGCTGGGAAACTGGGGTCCCAGTCCGGGTTTGCTGTGGCTGTAGGCACCCAGCCAACAGCAGCGGTTTCCTTAATGTTGGTTTTATTAGGGCTCAGGTGAGTGTACAGGACCTGCAGCTGGGGGCCTAGCCCAGGCCTGCTGGATGGACAGAATCATGCTAACTCAGGCCTGATCTTCTAGGGCACTCCCTGTGCCCACCCAGCACTGCTGGGGAGGGACACTCTCTGACGTCCTCCCAGGGACATAATGAGACTCAGAAACTCAGCTTAGTGCTCCAGCCTTGGTGACTTGGAAAAGGCCAGTGGCCTCTAGAACTTTCCCTGAGCTGCTGTGTCTTGTGGTCCACAGCCTGAATGAGGCCTGTGAAGCTAGTCCTTTCTCAGGGACAACCCTGTCAGCCCTTAGAGCCACATGCGACCCTACCCCATCAAGGGCCTGTCCTGTCCTGCATCTTGTTCCTGAAGAAAATTGCTTGCCACGATCCCCAGGACCACCTAATTGCAGGGCCCAGCACATGATGAAAACACAGGGCCTCTCATTAAAAAATTATGAAGAATCTCAAGATGGCAATAGCAGAGCATTAAACCAGGTGCGGCGCCCTCGTGAGTGCCAGAACTCCAGTCCTGGCTGTCCAATATTTGCTTCTCAAAGGGAGATTTTTGGGTCATCTCAGAAAACAACTAGAAATGAGAAGTCTCAGGCCCTGGTGACAGATGGCAGAGGAGCTGGTCCTGCTCATAGTCCCAAATTGCACCACAGGGACCAGGCACCACCCATTTCTTTGGTTTTTCCTTACACTTGTGTTCTGAGTTTTCATGCCAGGGGACCCGGGAAGGAGGGGGTTACCTATATGTAAGGGGGTGTGGGTGTGTTGGAGAAAGGGAAGCAATCTGACAAAGGAATGGCTGCATAGAATTGGGGTTTGGTTTTCTATGAACCTTTGCCCAACTCTGTTCCTTGGGAGGGGGTCACAGCACTAGGTATAGTCCCTGTTGTTAGGGTGACCTGGGGCTCCTGGTACAGCATCCTGTTTTCCCTGTGCTGGGGTGTGGACCCTCGTCATGCATGCAGCTGCTAGGTAGGGAAGACAAACACTGAAGAGTGCCTGGGAGCTCGTGCTGAGAGCAGAGATGGAGGTTTAATGGGCTTGTTACCAGGCACCTGCTGTGCTGCACATCCCTCTCCTAAGAAGACAGGACATAGAGATAAATTTCCTGGCAGGCCTGCCTTCCTGGTGGGAAGAGAAATGCCTCAGAGCAGGAAGATGAATTTACAGAACAGTCAGGTCACAGGGTACAGGCAAAGAATCAGTGGCACTGATTCTGGGGGAGAAAAGCATCCCTCCCTGTCAACCATGCAACTTAGCAATTAATCCAGAAATATTTGCTATAGGCCTCCTGGGTTGACAGTGAGGGGTTGGGGGTTGGGGGTTGGGGGAACCCCAGAAAGGTGTTCATTATGTTCCTGCCTCCAATAAGTTCACAGCCTAGTTGGAGACACAACACTGGAGTACCCTCTTTGAGGACTGGGGCTGGGGACTGGGCATCTGGCAGATCCTGGCCTGTGGAAGGTTCTGGAGAAAGGCAGGCTGAATGAATGAATGAATGAATGAATGAAATTGAAAAGTGGCTGCCAACTATAACAAGGACAATAAACTCTCCAGAGTTCAGACAATAAGGATTCAGAATGATGTAAGATGACTTCTGCTTGCATGAAGATGGGAAGCTGCCAGAAGATATGGGACTGGAGCTGTATCTGGATGGATTCAGAATGTTGGGGCCTGGAGAGAGTGGGGGTGTCAGGCACAGGGCAGAGGTTGAGAGCAGGAGCACTGGAATTAGGATGACATGATTTCCAATCCTGGCTCATCTTTGAACAGCTATATGGCTTTGGGTAAATCACTTAACCTTTCTTTTTAAAAAATCTGCTGAGTCACCAGAAGACATTTTGGACCATCACCAAGTGGCAATTGTAGTCTTAACAGACACTGACTGAAATGCAGTTCTCTTTAGATTTGTCCCTGATGCTCTTGCTCCGCCTCTGCCCCAGGGCCACCAAGTCCTCCCTAAAGCTCAGCCCACCTTTCTGAGCCTTGTTCTTTCATATGTACGATGGTCAGAAATAGTACCTATCTCACCAATTTGCTGCTTAAGGATTGTCCAAAATATCGCACCAAAAGCACTTAGCAGGATGCTTGGCATATAATAGAAGCTTAAGAAATGGTGGCAACTTTAAAAAACTATATTTTATTTAGTTATTAGAATGAGAGAGAGAGAGAGAGAACATGAGCTGCCAGGTGGGGGAGCATGAGTGGTGGGGAGGTGGGGAAGGGTAAGTAGACATCAAGAAGACTGGCTGAGCAGGACTCTGGGATTATGATCTGAGCCAAAGGCAGCCCACTGAGCCACTCAGGAGCCCTGACAACTTTATAATATTAACTATGAAGACACAAAGCAGGAAAACACAACATGTTTGAGTGAGAGAGGCAACTACTTCTGTTTCAGGAGAGACAAAAAGGGTTTGTTTAGGGAATAGAAGGCTTTACATCTTACGATGGAGCTAGATTCTGTAGAGTGTTCAATGCCAGATTCAGAAAACGAGCATTTCTTGGAGTAGAAGAAAACAAAAAAAGTAAGTGGCCTTTTAGAATCTTGGAGAGTTATTCCTTTTGCTCTTGTTGGCTCTACCAGGTCAATCTCACATTGATACTCGCATGCCATGCTCTCTCTGTGAGTACTATACACTGTCTTCCAATTGTTTTCTGGCTTTTGAATTTTGTCTAAATGTGAAAAGAACTACAAAGTCTTTGCACTGTATCAGCAAAGATGTTGCTAGAAATTGAAAGGGGAAGGGGACTCCTGGGTGGCTTCGGCTCAGGGCGTGATCCCAGATCCGTGATCGAGTCCCACATTGGGCTTCCTGCATGGAGCCTGCTTATCCCTCTGCCTATGTCTCTGCCTCTCTCTCTCTGTGTCTCTCATGAATCAATGAATGAATGAATAACATCTTAAAAAACAAATTGAAAGGAGAAGCCCTTGGAATCTTGGAATTTAAAAAAATAGTTATTCAGGGATTTGCCTGGTTTCCACCTGTACTAAGACACAAGAAAATGTGCAAAGATGTGATGGTCCCATTTGCCTCCTGGTGGGAAGTGACTGGACAGCCCAGTGGAACCCTTTGCCATTTCTCTGGCTCTTGATACATAAACAGGGAAAATGCTTCTTCACAAAGGATCTTCATAATTAGCTTCCTTCCTGGAAGTGACTTGGGAATATACATCAAAATATAAAATGCACAAGTCCTTTGGTACAACATTTCTTCTCTTCCTGGGAATTTATCTCAAGGAATGTCTGTCATAGTCTTGTTTCGAATAGCAAAAACATGAAAACAGCTTAAATATCCATTAACATGTGTTGGCTAATAAAACTGGGGAGTTATCTCTTCAGTAGAATATTAAGCAGTAATTAAAAATTATGTTGTTCATCAGTGTGTTTGGTTATTGAAAGCTATCTATGATAGAACTTAAAGAAAAAAGCAGGTTTCAGAAGAGCATATTTGGATGATCAAGTTTATACAAATTATATTTGTATTTATATATGCATTAAAACTTAGGAAAGCTATAAACCAACCTATTATAGTGATAATCTTTGGGAAAGGGATTATGAGTAGATGTTTGCTGTAATATTTCTACATTATATGAATTTGTAGCCATGATTCGTTTTTGTCATAAGAAAAACATTCAGGTTTGAAGAAAAAAAATATTTGTGCCTTTTATAGGGGCTTGAAAGGGGATAAAATTAGTAAATGTCTTGAAGTAGTTGATTTGAGAGTAAACAATGTCACCAAGCTGCAGTAGAAGAGATATCTCAAAGGTTGGCAGAATTCAAATCGATTATAAAAAAAAATATGTTCACTGCAAGTTACTTTTATTTATTTTAAAAAAGATTTATTTATTTGACACACAGACAGAGACAGAGAGCATAAGCCGGGGAAGCAGCAGGCAGAAGGACAGGGAGAAGCAGAAACCGACTCCCTGCTGAACAGGAAGCCTGATATGGGGCTCAATCTCAGGACCCCGAAATCATGACCTGAGCTGAAGGCAGATGCTTAACTGGCTGAGCCATCCAGGCGCCTTGTAAGTTACTTTTTTTTTTTTAAGATTTTATTTATTTATTCATGAGAGACACACAGAGGCAAAGACATAGGCAGAGGGAGAGGCATGTTCCTCGAAGGGAGCCCGATGCAGGACTCGATCCCAGGACCCCGGGATCACGCCCCGAGCCGAAGGCAGTTGCTCAACCCCTGAGCACACCCAGGCATCCCTGTAAGTTACTTTTAGAGATTTCTATCAAATTGACAAGTTATGATTAAAGCGAAATACTTAAAATTCGCGCGCATGTTACAAGGATGGTATATGTTACTCCTCCCTCTGTCAGCCTCAGGCTCCCAGGGGCCCTTGTGAAGTAGGGGTTGAATGGGATCTGGGACTTGGTGGTGGTCAGTGGCCCTGTCTGCTGGTGACACATTTCAAGAGGGCAGGATTCCACAGGGAACTGAGGAGGCTCATGAGAAGTGTGGTTACTTCCATCCTTTGCCAGTTCTTGCCTTGACCATTTATCAATCAACAGGTAAGTATTTAATTGGGACCTTAGTACCTGCCCCAATGAGCTGAGGAGTTGGATCTGAAGAGAAAAAAGGGTTCTTGCCTCAAAGAGCCTGTAATTGCCCCCTTTGAGGGCATCAGCAAGAGTTGGCAATATTAGAGGAGCATCTCACCTAGCAGGTTGTTGACCAACCCGTACATTAAGGGATCAAGGTGAGCCTTGTGAGTGAGGATGTCTATCCTGGAGATGTTGAAGATTGGGATGTGGATACTGCCTGCCTGAGAGGCAGCAGCTGTGATTTCTCAGGTGCGATGTGTTCCCCTAAGAGTGAGAATGTCTGAGGTAAAGTGATGGGAGCAGCACCGTATGGTGGTTAACCAAAAGCAGGACCAACTTGGGTTTCTTGGAAGCTGGCTCTTCTGTTACTGTGTGGCTTTGAGCAAGTTACTTAATCTTTATTTTTATTTTTTTAAAGATTTTATTTATTTATTCCTGAGAGCACAGAGAGAAAGAGAGAGAGGCAGAGACACAGGCAGAGGGAGAAGCAGGCTCCATGCAGGGAGCCCGACGTGGACTCGATCCCAGGTCTCCAGGATCACGCACTGGGCTGAAGGCAGAGCTAAACCGCTGAGCCACCCAGGCTGCCCAAGTTACTTAATCTTTAAACTCAAATTTCTTCACTTATTGAGGGGATAAAAAGGAATAATAATGTGAGGTCATATAAGTCAAGTACTATGCATAAAGCTAGATTTTTTACTAGCTTTTCTGATTGTGTATGATCATACCCAATTTATAGAGGGGGAAGTTGAAGCTTAGGGGGAAAAGTGAGGTCTAGCTCCAAAAGCTTAGGCTCTTCCCTCCCTATCAGCCTCCTCCTTACACATACCCAGACTCTTCTAGCCCTCCTGGCTGTCCCGCCTACCCCTCTGCCCTCTGCATGGAACCACACACAGTCTTGGCTCATTCCCCCTCCTTCACATGCGTGAGAGACAAGACTGAACTCTAATGTCCTTGATGGGGCGTAATTCCAAGCCTAGAGAGAAGAGTCAGGAGAAGTTGGGGAAGGAGGAGTGGGAAGGGAGAGGTGACTCAGGAGCAGCAGCGACTCAA
The DNA here is from genome assembly GCF_905146905.1 of Nyctereutes procyonoides. Classification (NCBI taxonomy): domain Eukaryota; kingdom Metazoa; phylum Chordata; class Mammalia; order Carnivora; family Canidae; genus Nyctereutes; species Nyctereutes procyonoides. The sequence goes on from NW_026575120.1 coordinate 14,563,936, forward strand.
AAGCAGAGAACAATGACGTCTCTGGGATGGAAGGTTCAGGAGAATTGGGGCACGAACCTGGAGAATCAGTCTGAAGAGCTTCCTATTGCCTTGGCTAGGGAGAGACGGTGTGGGCATTTATTATTTTCACTTTTTAAACTTGTAAGGATTTCATTCCCAAACCTGGCTTTTTCCTTTTTCTTCTGTGTCTTCTGTCCCATATTCGTTTTCTCTGATGTCGTGCGAGCAAGGAGCCTCTTTAGGAAGACAACACACAAATGTGCTGCCTGTTCAAGGATCCATAGATTATTTTCATTAAAGGAAGAGTGTTCAGGAAGTTTGCAAACACCTGCTCCGAAACTGGCCTGCCTGTACTGGTGCTGACAACTCCCTGCCAGAGCTGTTGTGCGGAAGGGAAAGATCACAGTGCGGGAAGGAGGGCCCCCCACACCCACTGGGGAGAAGCAGCTGAGCTCTTGGTTTGGCTGGAGGGGGGCTGCCTGTCTGCAGGGAGGTGCAGGAAGGGCGGGTGGTGCAGGCCCTGTGTGGGCTCGGGGCTGATGTCGGTTTAGTGCCTGCGGGACTGTGAGCCTCAGTTTCCTCTTTATTTTTTTAAAAGATTTTATTTATCTTTTTTTTTAAGATTTTATTTTTTAATTTTTTTTATTTTAAGATTTTATTTATTCATTCATAAGAGACACAGAGAGATAGAGGCAGAGGGAGAAGCAGGCTCCACACAGGGAGCCCGATGTGGGACTCAATTCTGGGCCTGGGGATCATGCCCTGAGCTGAAGGCAAACGCTCAACCGCTGAGCTACCCAGGTGTCCCTCAGTTTCCTTTTTAAATGTAGTTAACGTGGGACGCCTGGGTGGCTCAGCAGTTGAGCATCTCCCTTCGGCCCAGGGTGTGATCCTGGAGTCCTGGGATTGAGTCCCACATCGGGCTCCCTGCATGGAGCCTGCTTCTCCCTCTGCCTCTGTCTCTGCCTCTCTGTGTGTCTCTCATGAATAAATAAATAAAATCTTAAAAAAAACCAAACGGAGTTAACAGTAACATTTGTGAAGCAAGTGACCCATGGCCTGCCTGAGAGTGGACACTGTACGCACTCACTCTTCTCCCATTTTGACGATGCTCTGAGGCCGGAGTCTTTATGTAGCAGAACTCTCTCACTTGCTGCTATGCTTGGAAACCGGTGGATGGTTACTCAAACCACAAAGCTGCCAGCCTCCTCCTCCGCCAGCTCCTGCGCTCTGACCGGGCACACCTGGCTGACTTCCGTCCGGGCAGGTGAGATGGCAGGCGGCAGATGGGTAAGTTATTTTTAGCAGTCTGCATAGGATGACGTATGTGACTTTGAAGGCCACATAAACTGGATCCACATTTATCAGACATATGCACACAGACATACTGTGCTGTGAAGAAGAGACTTCAGTAGGATAGTGCCAGGAAGGGGCCTCGTTCTGGACCAGGCACAGCACAAGCATTCTGTGGTTTGCCTGGCTGGACATGCAGGTTGAAGTCCCAGCCTGTGGGGAGTTCATTCTTTTTCTTTTTTTTTTTTTAATTTTTAGTTTTTAACTCATTATTTTTTAAAGATCTTATTTATTTATTTCAGAGAATGAGAGAGAGAGCATGGGGGCAGTGAGGGGGAGAGGGAGAGGGAGAAGCAGACTTCCTTCCAAAGCAGGGCTCAGTCCCAGGACCCTGGGATCAGGATCTGAGCCAAAGACAGATGCTCAACCACTGACCCACCCACGTGTCCTGGGTGTTTGTTGAATGAATGAATTATATGACTGTCAATTTTGTGACATTTTCCCTTTATTTTACTTCCCCCAAATATTCTATAATTTGCATTAATATTTTTAAATGAAAATGAATTCAAATTGTTTTTGTCTTGGGAGTTTCACAGCCACCCACAGAAGTCATTAGAGATCTGGGGAACCCAAAATATAAAGATGAGAATCCTTGCTCCTCATTCTTGAATTAGAAGATATTTGTCTCAGTGTTACCTGCTGTCAGTAGGGTGGAGGTTACTCAAGCAACGCAGCACGCAGCAAAGGAACACAGAAACCAGCTGGCTGTGTGCCTGGGGCTGACCTGCTCATGACAGGAGAGAGCTCCTGCCCTGGGTCACTGGTAGGCTGGCTGGGCCAGGCTTCCACAAAAGAGCTGCCATCATAATGGGAAAAGCTGCGCCTCTAAGAAGTCAGGGCCAACCTGACTTGGAGTGGAGTTTGGGTTTTTGGTGTGTCTGGCTCCCCACCCCCACCCCAGCTTGATGAACACTGATTGGATTTGAATGGACATATGGCTGGGGTTGGTATATACTCTTTTTCCCCCAAAAGGCTGAGACTGGTGTGCACCTCAACTTCCTCCCGGGGAGGAGGCCCTACTGATATCCAAGGGGTCAGGACAGAATGGACCTGCGGATGGGGTCACTGCTGTGCTTGGAGGTCCCCACTCTGGACAAGTGTGGCCCTTCTGTTCTGGTTGCTAAGCTAGAAGGCCATCCTATGGACTCATAGATAAACTGATTCAGTTTTCATTGCCTCTGAGGGGTCAGGTTTCACTAGGTTTGAGTTTCAAAGATGCTCTGAGGAAGTCGCCCGGAGAAACAATTAAGCACTGAAAAGGGAGGATGTGCAGATCACAAGTATGCCAAGAAAAAGAATAATGAAGCCTAACTCCTAACTTGGGCTCTGAAGCATCCTCCTTATAAAATCTTGGAGCTTGATTCTGAAGAGCTTGGTCATTACTAGGGCACCAGCAGCTGTGGGCTGAGAACTTGCCTAAGTCCTGTCCCTGGATTTTCCTCATTGCATCAACAAAATAAGATACCAGAACCTCTGAGAACATGTTACTTCAGAGGTTGAAATTACAGACTCGTAGCAGCCAAAACGGCTATTTACGGTAATAACTATTCTTGCACAGGTTGGAAAAGCCTAGTAAATGTTGCTCTTGTTTGAAATCTTCCCCTGACCCCCACCCCGCCACCTCCCCAGTGCTGAACAGGTTGGGAGGCAGAGTGACTATTTTCTGTTTGTTTGTGTTTCAGAGCCAAGCTGTCTGGAACTACTGTCTGGAAGAGCCTCTTCCCCATCCCAGCCAGTGTACCCAGCAATCAGGAGCACTGTAGGACCTAGGGCTGCCGGGGTAAACATTTATAAGATCTGGAGGGATCATTAGCAGGGAGCAGAGGGTGTCTCCGCTTGAACCTCCGACAGTCACCCAGAGCCCCAAACTGAACTCTTTGACTCATAGGAATTCAAGTGATGCATTGGGAAGGAAAGAGACTTAAAGCAGAGTTTCAAGACCTTGTCTGCACTTTGGCATCTCAGAGGAGCTTTGAGTAATCCAGTTGCACAGGCTGCACAGCAGAGGGTTAAATCCAAAACTCTGGGGGTGGGACCCAGGCATCTGTTATCTCTCCCCCAGGTGGTTGCATTGTCCACGCTAGGCTGAGGACCTCTAACCTAAATGGCCTGGGCATTTTTTCTACCTCCAACTGAAATTTCACCCTGGAGTGACAAGGAGATGGAGGGCAGGACTCTTCTATTCCTGCAGGGGGCTTGGTTCCTTGTGTTTCTCATGCAATGAGCAGATCTCCATGCTGAGTGTGATTCTGTGTGTATGTGTGTGTGTGTTCTGGCTGGCTGCCAAGGCTGTTGTTTATTGCGTGGAAAGGGGGTGCGGGGGCTAGAGGGCTTGGGGAGCAGGGTGGGTTGGCTCCTCAGCACCTCCGTCACTGCCGCACCCCCTTCCTCCCCCCAGCCCAGGCTCCAGCCAGGACTGCCCCGCCCCTGGGTGCTTGATGCTGGAGGGAGCTGGGTGAGCTGTCTCCTGGGAGGTCACTGAGGTCACCACAGGACCCAAGTGTGGTCAGGGGCAGCCAGTTATTGCATGGGATTAGCAGGAAGCCAGCAGGCCAAGTATTGCATTTAAAAGACAATTCTCATCAGGTGGTTCTGGGGTTTAAAGATCATGTATAACAAAGCCTTGGACCTCCTCTAATTCAACCAAAGCAACTGGACTTTATGGGCCATCTAAGGGATTTTCAAATAGAATGTTGACCCAATGAGATTCTACTTACCTCCAGATTTTGAAGCCTAAGCCCTGCATGGCTTCCCTGCATTCTCTTTATTAGTAGATAGTTAATCATTCACCAGTGACCCTGCAGGAAATCCAGGCATTGTCTTCGTCCTCTTAGAATCACTCAGCCCCTACACTGGTCCTCAGGTCTCACGGATGCCTCCCACTCTTTCTCTGTGTCCTCTGCCCCTCCTTTGGGTCAGCCCTTCATCTCTCACCTATTACTGTCACCCCTTCACTGGCCTCCCCATCCCTGGCCTCATTACCTCTGCTCCATCATCTGCCTGCATTCAGAGCAAAGGATCCAGATACACATGTAGTCCCTAGCTTAAGATTCTCCAGGGATCCCTGGGTGGCGCAGCGGTTTGGCGCCTGTCTTTGGCCCGGGGCGTGATCCTGGAGACCCGGGATCGAATCCCACATCGGGCTCCCGGTGCATGGAGCCTGATTCTCCCTCTGCCTGTGTCTCTGCCTCTCTCTCTCTCTCTCTCTCTCTCTCTCTCTCTCTCTCTCTCTCTCTGTGACTATCATAAGTAAATAAAAAAAATTAAAAAAAGATTCTCCAGTAGCTCTTTGTTGCTCTCCTAATAAAGCTTAAACATCCTGGCGTGATATTCGGTGCTCTGACTGCTAGGTGCCTTTCCAGAATCATCCCCCAACACATCACCTTAAGGACCCTATACTCCAGCTATGGAGAACTTTGCTTTCTCATGAGTTAGCATAGGCTATTCCCTTTCCGTGTCCTGCTAGACTCCTTACTTGTTTCTTAAATGATCAGTCTATGTGACCAATCCTCCCCCTTCCCCAGCCTGCATCAGGTTCCCCCACCCCGCCATGCCCTTCTGTGTGAAGCCCTGTATCATGAACACTGATATCCTTGCATTTCTCCCAACTAGACTGTGAGCTCCTTGAGGGTGGGAGTTTGGGGGGGGGGGCAGGCCTTCGCATCCTTGGTGCCTACGTAGTCTGTGGATTCAAGGAGGCCTTTGATGAGATCGGGCACATTCAGGGTGGTATGACCGTAGACTCAAGGAGGCCTTTGAGTTCAAGGCCTGGACTTGCTCTAGTATATCCCTCCCCTTTCCCCTTTTGCTGATTTGAGACTTGGCTCAGATTCACTTGGCTTGTGCAAAACTCTGGGACAGGGGAAGTGTGACTCGGTCCCCCATCCATTTTTCTATTCTGCAGTTGTTTCTCCTTCTTTGAGGCTTCTCTTAACTATTCCTACCTTCCTTATTCTCGGATTATTTCTCTTCAATTCTTTCTCTATCAAAGTGTGTTCTCAGAATAAGTACACTTGTTCTGAAATACAAATTACTGCTGTTACCTTCTCCCTGCTTCTTAGTATTTTAATAGAAAAAAAGGCAAACAAATTAATTTCTAATGGTGGACATATCTTAGGCATTGGAGGAGAAGTCAGAGAAAAAATTGAGGGTAAGAGATTTCTGTGGTGATTTTCTTCAAAGATTGTCATGCATTCTCTTGTACAGAGTATGAGTTGGAAAAGGTTGAATTCCACTTTGTGGTGGAAAGAAGTATATATATTTGTTTGTTTGTTTCTCCTCTGGCTCACCCCACACACCTCCCTGTGGGGACTCTACATAAAGACAAGGTATCCTAGGGCTTGCAAAAGGTGCAGGTCTTGAGCATTAGATCTCTCCATGGAAGTGGCATGGTAATAGGCAAGGATCAAGGAAGCCAAGAGAATGGAATCAAAACATGAGACTAGGAAGGCACCAGGCGCGCCCTAGCAGGGTGTTGGAGGTATAGAAGCGAGACAACTATCATCAGCGAGCATGCAGAGTAAGAAGTGAGCACAGGGGAGGTGGGCCTCTCATGATCTAGACTGCCAACACTGGGCAGTGAAGAGTATGCCTGTGGGTCAGTGGGTCCTAGCAAGACTCACCTGCTGGGTGAGACTATGGTCTGGGCAGGGTTCAGGAGTCGTATTCTACAGATGAGCCATAGTAGATGTCTGCTTCCACAGTTTCAGGCTGAGATGTGACCCAAGGCTCCAGAAGCTGTGACTCCTATGACCTGGAGATCATTACCAGTAGGTAGCTTGGTGGGACACCTGGTTGGCTTTGTGGTTGAGTGTCTGCCTTTGGCTCAGGGTGTGATCTTAGGGTCCTGGGATTGAGTTCTGCATCAGGCTCCCTATGGGGGGGGGCCTGCTTCTCCCTCTGCCTATGTCTCTGCATCTCTCTCTCTCTTGTGTCTCTCATGAATAAACAAAATTTTTAAAACCTTAAAAAAAAGTAGGTAGCTTGGTTCCCCAGTAGGCTGAGTACTTCCTCTGATATCAGCCATTGTGCAGTTTTCTGGAGGGCAGGCTTCATATTATCCCTTGCACAGAAGTGCAAAAAAACATGAAGGACCCACCTTTGGATTTGTAGCCAGCTCCTGGTAGTCTTTGGGCCAGGTCATCGAGGTGGCATGCAGCCACCAGGCAGAGTGTCCTACTTTGGCCACTTATTGAAAGATGCTCATACCTACTTGATCCCTATTCTTTCCTTTGACTGTGGCAACTGCAGCCATGCCCCGGCCCCCTTTAAGAGGCAGGAGGCTTAGTGTGGCAAATAGATACAGCAGGTAGTGGCCATTAGGCTCCAAGGAGCTCCACAGAGCCCTCATCTCCTTTCCCCCATATTCTCTTAGAATTTGCTAAACCCATCAATTCCTTATTAGGATTTCACCTCTTGTGAAAATGCAAATAGCCTGACATCCTCTTCAGCCATTTAGCTTCTGGCCGTGCTTGCTGGGTCCTAACTGGGGCAGAGAGAGGACGGAGTGGGGTGGGTAGCAAGTGGCAGCAAGTCTCTGGAAAGGGGCAGGGGGACATTATGAAGACCAACCACCCCTTCTTTCCAATCAGCCTCTAAACTCCAATGATCATAGTTTCTGAAACCCTGCCAGGACATTTGGGTTGATAAACACTTTTGTACTAATTCCAAGTGTGAGGAGGCAGTTTAGAAACTGAGGTTTGGACATGAAAATGTTATAATTTCCAGGCTGTTTGGATTTTTTTATGGGGTCACCATGACATTTTCACCTGAACTGTCCTAGAAAATCCAGGCTGCCTGGTGGCTGTCACAGTGGTAGTGAGTGATGACAGGTCCCCCTGGTGATGGCCACCAGCCGACCTTTGTCTGATCCTTTGTTTAGTAAGCCTCTAGAGGACTGGGGAGGTGCCTGCCTGGAGTCCTACCCTGGTCAGTCGGATCCTCCTCCTTGAACAGGCTCTAGCTCAGCCCTAATGTGAGCCATTGTTGCCCAAAGAGTTCAGTGAAATGCATGAGAATCCAGGAGCTTCTCTGCTCTTGTCTTGGTGTCTAATCATAAGTTTTTCTTCTGTGGGAAGGAAAAAAAGAAAAGAGGGGCTGGAAAAAGAGCTGGGTGGGGTGAGGAGCCAGCAAAACACAAACAGAATGGGAAAACACTAACCAAAATCTCTCTGAACTTCTTGGAGGAGACCACGAGTGTCTGGTTTTTAGCAAACAGCTTAGGGGCAAGTTGTAAGCTTACTTAGCCTTTTGTGGGGGAAAGGCAGGAATTCTCTAGTTCTCAGATCAAGAAAGAAGTTGGATAGAATATGGAGTGTCAGGACACATTGTGAAATGCTCCATGTTTTTGATCTAAATCCCTTTTACCCTTGGAGACCGAGGGGAAGGATAAACTCCCTCATACCCTTGCGGACAGATGCCATCTCTTTGCAGAATCTTGTGACTTAGCCTCATGCTTGTTGGTGGACCTGGGTCCTATCTACCCTCTTCCTCCTCGACCATGCTTAATGGTGCTGTGCACATAGCAGGAGCTCAGGAAATTCAGTCGTAGCCTCACTGGCTTATCTTTAGCCACAGAGGATGTGACCTGGAAGGTATAAGGGACGTCCCATGGCAAGACTCTCTTCAGAGCAGAGAGGCTGCATGATTATAATCAGGTGGGAGCGGTACTCTCAAATCCACCTGTGTTTCCATGTGACCTTGGCAGAGGCACCTTTTCTCCCTACCGTGCCCTTCCCAGCCCCCAGAGCTCCCTGTGCACACACAGGCTCTCTCATCTGGGCACAGAATGCTCCAGATTCTGGGATGAAACATAGGCTGTCCAGGTGCAAATGATTGCTACTTTACTACTTCAGACATTCTCCATTTTTCCTTTTAAGTAGTCTTTGGAATTAAACTAAAAAAGAAATATTTGCACAGAGATTTCCCCCAAGGCCACTTTTAATACACCTGGTAATCAGCACTGGGTCCCAAAAGTATGGTTAGTATTGCCTTAAAATTATTGCATCATTTGACTAAAATCCTTCTGTGAATGTTTCTGATAACATGATAACATTTTTTTAATTGAAAAGATGTTTTCTAATGAGGCAATTTTCTACCCTCTTCTTTTGCCGGGGCGGGGGGGCGGGGAGAGGCAGAGTTACCTTACTGTCACTTTGGGCCTCCCACTTGATGGGATGAACACTGGGTGTTATACTTTAAGTTGGAATTGAATTTAAATAAAATATTTCAAAGACACACACACACACACAAACTGAACTCCCCCAAATCTTCCTAAGTTGGGTGAGATCCAGCTGGTGGCCTAATACTGGAGTACCTGAGCAAATAGCTAAAAGTAAACAGTAGGGGCCAAATATTAATAACTAACATGATGCTTATCTTCTGCCCCTCTCCCCACATGTGCTCTCCGTGCTCGCTCTCTCTTACTCTCTCTCAAGTAAGTAAATAAAATCCTAAAAATAAATAAATAAATAAAATGTGGGTTTCAGATAAACAATCAGTACTTTAAAAATATAAGTAAGTTTTCAATATTGCATGGGATAAACTTATTACTAAAAATGTATTCATTGTTTATGTGAAGTTCAAGTTCAACTGGGCATCCTGTATTTCAATCTGCCAACCCTCTCACATGCTGAGATGCACCCTCTCCTGCAAAAGTTGAGCTGTTGGGCTGCATTCAAATGGAGCCCAAGCAACCAAATGTTGCTATTATTGTTTTCTTATATGCAGAGACTAGGTAAGAGCAGGGTCTGCATGGAAGTGCAACCCCTTTGAACGGTTAGACAGAAAATTCAAACAAAATAGTGCCCCTTTTGTTAGTAAAGAAGAGGCAGGTCAAGGACTCTGTCTATTTGGTCAAGTTTCACAACTAGAGGTAGAAATACCGTAGAGATTAAGAGATGTATTCCTGGATCCCTCTGGTGAGGGATCTTTAGAAATAAAAGAACCTTTAGATGGCAGTTAAAATATTGGTCATTGGGCCAGAACATTATGACTTTTCGGTTTTAGGGCAGCAGTGAATGGGGTTGGGAGAAGTACAGTGGGGATTAGAAGGGAAAAGGTCTAGAGAAGATGGGTGCCAGACAGAAGGTGCTGGGGCAGGAGGCCCAGGCTATGAGAAAAACTGGAGATGAAGCCCTCTGCAGCTGGAGCCTTGGTCAGCATCTCCAAGGAGCTGGGACCTCCACCAAGGACTGTCACAGATAGGAGGGATGGTGATTTGAGCCAGAGGTAGGGTCCCAGCATTGGACTGATGGATGTTCTCCACAGATGAGGTTTCATATACAGGCACCAAGCCACCAGACAGGCATGGTCCTCAACCCTCAGATGGCAGACCATTACCCCACCACTCAGTTGGAGCATACTAAATTCACCAGAGTTTTATTAAATCCTGTAATCTATCATCTTGTGAATTTCACAATGATATTGAACTATATCTTTATTTGGGCATTAAATGTATTTGGGGATGCCTGGGTGGCTCAGGGGTTGAGTATCTGCCTTCGGCCTAGGGTGTGATCCTGGAGACCTGGGATCGAGTCCCACATCGGGCTCCCTGCATGGAGCCTGCTTCTCCCTCTGCCTGTGTCTCTGCCTTTCTCTCTCTCTCTGTGTGTGTGTTTCTCATGAATAAATAAATAAAAATCTTAAAAAATATAGTTCTTTAAACAAAATGTGTTTGTTTGCTTAATGTCAACATTTATGATAAGCTCCTCTTTTGAGATATCTTCAAAACCTCAAAGCGGCCCAGACCTACCCTGCCTTCCAGAAAGGCCTACCATCTAGGAGACAGCCCTTGAGAACCCTGTGCTCCTAGCTTTCCCACCTCAACTAAGTCCTTGAGAAACAGTCAAGAAGTCAAGGCCCCAGTCAAAGTCAGGTATACATTCATGGTCATGGTCAGCTGGGTGTGCCTGGAATGGTCATGGGTCCTTCTCCTTGGCTCCCTGAAATCTCTGTGCTTCTGAAGGCTGAAATTATGTTCTTAGGCCAGGGAACAAGTCTCAAGGTGAAAGCAGGTGGTGAGGAGGAAGTGGAAGACCTGAAAATTGGCACCCAACTGGGAGTAAAATTTCAGGAATAAAAGGAGGTTGAACCAAGAACACTGATTCAGAGTCTGTGCAAGTCAACCCACGCCATGCAGTGTGGTAGGGAGTGCAGACTCTGGAGCCAGGGGTCAGAGTCAGTCACCCTAGGAGTCGAGCCAGGCTCTGTCACATTCTAGCTCTGTGACCTAAAGTAGGTTGCCTAAACTTTCTATGCCTCAGTTTTCTCATCAGTGAAATGAGGATAATAATATCTTCCTTATAGGTTTGTTATAGGGAAAGAAATAAGAAATATATGCAAAATGCTTATGACACAGCCTGGCAGAAGATAAGCATCATGTTAGTTATTAATATTTGGCCCCTACTGTTTACTTTTAGCTATTTGCTCAGGTACTCCAGTATTAGGCCACCAGCTGGATCTCACCCAACTTAGGAAGATTTGGGGGAGTTCAGTTTGTGTGTGTGTGTGTGTCTTTGAAATATTTTATTTAAATTCAATTCCAACTTAAAGTATAACACCCAGTGTTCATCCCATTAAGTGGGAGGTTTTTTTTTTTTAAGATTTTCTTTATTTATTCATGAGAGAGAGAGAGAGAGAGAGAGAGAGAGAGGCAGAGACACACCGGCAGAGGGAGAAGCAGGCTCCACGCAGGGAGCCCGATGTGGGACTTGATCCCTGATCTCCAGGATCAGGCCCTGGGCTGAAGGCGGCGCTAAACCGCTGAGCCACCTGAGCTGCCCCTCTTGTTGTTTTTATCATGCTCACTCTCAAGTAAAGAACACCATTCCCACAGGATTTATTTATTAATTATCTCTACAAAATTGTGGCAAAATACCTTCTGAGGTATTTGCATTTTAATAGATCAAGAAAGCCTGGGTTCAGTAATGCCATGCTAGGGAATTTTAGGCATCCCTCCCTTGTAGTATCAGGAGATGCCAATGGTCTGGAGGGCTGGCTGGGCCTGAAGTAGCTTGGACAGAATTAGGATTTCATGTGTTTGAATTAGACTGGAGTTCTTGCAAAGGGGAGAGCTGTGACACAGCTTAGAACAGTGGTTCTCAGCGTGTGGTCCCTGGGCCAGCAGCAGTGGAACTGGATAGAAATGTGAATCCTTGGAGACCACCCAGAAATATTTAATTCAAAATTCTGGGGATAGAGACCAGCAATCCATTTTAACAAGTCCTTTTGGCAATTCTGCTGCTTGCAAAGATTTGAAAACCTCTCTGGTCTTTGGGAACAGTAAAGCCAAGGTTCAAATAACTGAGGTGAAGTCAGAGCCAAGAGACTGGAGGAGGGTAGGATGGAATCTGAGCCAAATCAGAGAATGGAGGTTCTGGGAACTGACTGGGAACACCCATGGCTATTTCCAACTGGCCTTTATCTCCTGCAGGTGCAGCCTGGGGACGGAGTGGGCCAAATTAAAGGGCCAGAAGAGGAGTAGGGAGGTAGAGAAGGCTTTGCAGGTGTTTTTGTGGGTCATTCAGGTGGCTTTGGAGGGATAAGTTGTGGTCTGTCCCCTTTTCTGCATTCCAGAGAATTAGGTCTTGCTTTTCTGAAGAATTGGCCTTCTTTGAACATAGTATTACAGAACCAGAATTTTGCCATCGGATAGGGCCTTATAGGTCAGAGTCCAGTGTCTTTCCCCAGTGTAGGAATCAACCCTGCTGTATTCTGGATAAGAGGTCGGGGATCCCCCTCCAAAACTACAATGGGATGGAATTATTTGTATCTGTTGGAAAGTCTTTGTTTGGGATGTCTCAAAGCAACTATTCCCTTGCATATAAGTGTTAATACATATGAATTGAAACACTGATGCCTTATATCGAACCGACATCTGATCCTCGAGAAGCTCCTGCTCTAGTTCTAATATGGCTGCCTGGAGCTACAGAGGACATGGGGGCTCCCTCTTTCCTTTAGACAAGCCTATTATGCTTCCATAGTCTCTTCTGGAGGAAACGTTTCCTGAAATGTTTCCTTTGTTCCTTCTGAAGTTCCTAGCATGAAGCAGTTTTTAGAGACCCAAAAGACTACAAGCAAAATGATTAAGGAGCAGAGCTGTGAAGGGATGGACCAGGCAACCAAACTGTGCATAAAACGAGAGGGATTAGTTTGGAGTATAGGAAAGAATGGACAGAGATCAGAGTAAATGTGGGACTAATGAGGCAAAGTAATTTAGGATGGAGCCCATGGGTGCTAGGAGACCACCGGGGAGTTCTTTTTCTGTGGCCTCTGTGTGTCTTCTCAAAGCCAGGAGGGTGTGGGTAGAAGTTGAGCAGGACCAGCTGGGGTCAGGTTGAAATTACGGTTACTAAAAGCCCCAGGTTCTTTGTCCATGGATTGCTGCCAAGCCAGGGCACAGCAATCCTGTGCTTCACAATTGGTATTTTGGACCTAACTTCAGGGCTTTACCTAATCCTTATTAAATCTAATCTTGTTTATTCTAATCAGCTGAAACCATTTGAACATCGTTTCTGGAATGTGTTATCTGTCTCTTTCAACTTTGTGTCATGCATTGAATTTATAAACTGACTTTGATCTGTATTTCTAAAATGCTGACAGAAATGTTGACCAGCAGCTCATTAGACACAGCCTTGCAAACTGAAACTCTATTAACCATCACAATTGATTATGAGCTCTGAAACTAGCTATTTGTCCATTTATTCATTTGTTTGTGGGTAAAAAGCTATTCAGTGATGATGGTATCTTGTTCTGGATGTGCAGGAAGGAGGTGTGTTAGAAACATCTGCGGCATGGGTGCCTGGGTGGCTCAGTCAGTTAGGTGTTTCCTTCAGGGTCCTGGGATCAAGTCCCACATTGGGCTTCCTGCACAGTAGGGAATGTGCTTCTCCCTCTGCCTTTCCCCCATGCATGTGATCTCTCTCTCTCACTCTCTTTCTCTTTCTCTCAAATAAATAAAATCCTTAAAGGAAAAAAAAAAAAAGAAACATCTGTGGCAGTGCCCACTGTTTCTACTGGCCCTTCCAAGGAAATTATCCTCCTTGAGGCAGAAGGCAACAATATTTTATATCATGAAACCCCACTCCCCCTCCAGTGGAGTCCCATTGGACCTGGCTCAGAAGCAACCAATTCATGGGCTGCTCGTGGTCTGTGTGAGTCTTGGAGTGAAGAATTCTGCTTCCACAGGGTGAGCTGGTCAGTCAGGGACCAGTTTCTGGGGTTTAAATAAAGAACGGTAGAGAGGTCAGATATTTAGCAGGAGGAGCTGAAGCTGACATATTGCCCAGAGAGACAATAAAAGTATTGAAAGAGGTTGTAAAGTATCTGGATAAACAAACAACAGGGAGGATTAGACTTTAATTTGTTAATATCATGGACTAGTATGATTTGGGAATGCTTTTACTACAAAACATCCTTTTAAGCATGTAACTGAGCTTATAAAAAAGTGGAAGAAACCCACAGAGCCAAGACCGAAGAGCAAACTGAAAACCAGACTGGTAAGTATATGATCAAGGACCATGGCAGCACCGGGAGAAGGATGGCCTATTGTCAGACCTGGAAATGGTGCCAGGTTGGATCTGAATCTCTTAGGAGATGAAGCCTAGAGACTGTATTACACACAGGGCTTGCAAGTGGGGGCTGGTGCTCAAAGCTGGGATCATTTGCAGGCTACAAGTTTAGCAAAATAATGGACCAAAAGATGTCCACTCATTATCAGAAGGAGCCAGTAAAGACACTTGTCTGCCTTGGCTTGGGTCTGGATGGGAAAAAGTAGCCCTTGTGAATTTGTAGTCACAGCCTGTACCTTGACTGAATTTGGTTCTAATTTATCCTATCTGGGTGGTCCAGGAATCCTCAAGTTAAGACATTAACACTCAAGTGGCCCAAGGCTGATGATACCTCTGGGGAGACTGGCAAAAGCAAACATAAAATCCCACTGGAAGGACACACCTCGATCCCAAGCTTTACAGGATTTCCATAGATGGAGTTCTTCTGAATGTGGGCTCAAAATTAAAAACTCACAAGGAAACAATCCATCATGAATGTGTGTCAGTGGACATGACTAAGAATGTTGGAAAATGTAACTATTAGAAATTCTTAAAAATGTGTGCTTAAAATAACTAAAGACATAAATAAAGTAATAAAAAATTCAAGAAAAGAAAAAGATATGACAAAAATATAGTAGGCATATGATATGAAAAATATAGGCACTGAAATGAAAGCCTTGTAATTATATGAAACAGCAGATTTATACAAAAGAATAAATACACTGAAAGCTACAGATAAAAAAAATTTGTCCAGAATTCACTGCAAAGTGTATAAAGAGATATAAAATATCAAAAAGATGTTGAGGGACATGGAGGATAGACTAAAAAATTTCAATGTATACTGAACAAAAGTTCCAGGAAAAAAAACCAAAAGAATGAAGGAGAGTCAATATGTAATGGAGCAATGACTGATAATTTTCCAGAGTTGATGATAGATATGAATCATAGATTCTTAAACCACATGAGCTACAGGCAGAATAAATTAAACTAACTCCACAACTAGACACATTCTAGTAAAAATGGAGGTTAAAAAAAAAAGCAACCAGAGCAATCCACAAAGGAAGAACAATTAGACTATTACCAGATTTCATAAGTTATAACAGAAGCCTGAAAATCGTGCAGTGAAATTTCAGAAAGCTGGTAAAAATGTTTATACCTGGCTAACCTATCATTCAGGAATGAGGGCAAAATAAAAACATTTTTTAGACAAAGACTGAGAGACAATAGCACACTTTCACTGAAAGACTTAGATGTACTTCAGAAAGTAAAATAAAAAAGAGAAGAATTAAGGTGCAAGAAGAAAAAATGATGGACAAAGATGATATTAAATGTATATAAAAAGTCTAAAGAAGCATTGATGGTATAAAACAATAATGATTCATTTGGAGAGTGAAAAAATAATTACTGGACACTTACATAAAAGGTGGGCAGAAATTACTGGTGTTAGAATGCTAAAATCCTAATATTATTTAGGAAGGGGATAGAAATATTGAGGAAGGCAAATATATATGCCATGGCAGACATGGAAATGTACAGCCTAACACTTCCTTCTAGAAAAAGACTTGCTGCCCAGCTGCTAGAATATCTGATAGCTTTTGTTCTAGCCCTCTTAGGATCCACCTCAGCTGTCAAACCAGAGTTATCCTATTCTCAGAGCAGCCTCTGGCCAATGACTGAGCAAAGGGAAAGTAAGTAAGGTACTAGAACAAGAGCTTGTCTATTTCTGCCTGTTCTGGGGCTCCCCAGCATCATGGTGGACTGGTGAAGACTTTGTTGAAGCTGCTTTACAATCCTAAGTCTCCTCCTTGCTTAGTTCTGCTTCTTCCTCTTCTCTTTCACACTGGTACATTTCCCACATCCTGTTGTACATCTAGTTCCATCTCAGCATTTCCTGGAGAACCCAAACTTGTGACACATAAAAAATTTTGGAGAACCACTCAAAAAGTAGAAATAAACAATATAACTTCTAAAATAGTAGAGAGGAAGAACATTAAATTGGTATGGAGAAAAAAAATCAGTGAACTAGAAACATATTTTACATGGTAGAAATAAATCTAAATACATCAATAATCATATTAACTATAATTGAATTCACTTGCAAATTAAAATACAGATTGTTTTGAGGGGAAAAAAACCCCAAATCCAATGATATGCTCATAATAAGCACACCTAAAATATTAATTGACAGGAAAAGTTCAATGTAAAGGACATCAGCTAAGGAGAACTGATGGAGCTTATTGAAAATTGACAAAATAGGATTCAAGGCAAAAAAAAAAAAAAGATCAGGTAAAGATACATAACAATAAGGTACAAATTTTTAGAAAAACATCAATTCTGAACATGTATGCATCAATAATCTAGCCTCAAAATATATAAATGAAAATGGACTGGCTTAAGAAAATGGTAATTTTGTAATTGCAGTGGTAGCTTTTTACATTTCTCTCTTGATAAGAGATTAATTAGACAAAAAATAACAGCATAGAAGATTTAGGTAATATAATTTTTTAAAAAATTTTATTTATTTATTCATGAGAGACACACACACACACAGAGAGAGACAGAAAGAGAGAGAGAGAGAGAGAGGCAGAGACACATGCAGAGGGAGAAGCAGGCTCCGCAGGGAGCCGGATGTGGGACTCTATCCCGGGTCTCCAGGACCACACCCTTGGCTGAAGGTGACGCTAAACCACTGAGCCACCCAGGCTGCCCCTAGGTAATACAATTTTAAAGCTCGATCTATTGGACATATATATGGAGACTTGCACCCAACAAAGAATACTTTCTTTTTGAACACCCATAAAATCTTTCCAAAAATTGGTAAATACTTGTATAGGAGGTGAGGAAATCAGCTAGTATCAGGAGGTAGATCATGTATACTGAGGGAGAAATAAGCATGTGAAGAGCAATCGAATTTTATTATTGACACAGATCTTGAGGGGGAGATCCATGAACTCTTGCTGGATTTTTTTTTTTTTTTAGAATTTATCTCCCTTACATGACTCCTCTAAACTTGCTATAACCCTTCATTACTTGATGTAGTCAGAGTTAAGTTTCTGTTTCTTCCAGCTGAAAGAGACCAGCTAAATCAGGATGTTGTAAGGGAAGTCAATAATATCTTCCAGGAGGGCTGAGAAGTCAGTCTCAACGGTGGAAATCAAGTGACAGAATGGATGTTGGAACTTATCAAGGAGAAAATCCAATTTCTGAGATATATTCTTCCAAATTCCATACTATGTATTCCACTGGCACCTAACTGCCTGACAAAGAGTCCTGGAATATATTTTCTCACTGGGCTGTTAATACTCTTATCAGTTGTTTCTTTAGTTACTATCACTTCTATCACTTTGCTTTTATCTTAGAATCATGGATTTCCAAAATAGATACAGCCTTTCTTGATGCAAAAATGGTTAACTGCTCTTGGATTATAAAAAGATCTATTTTTTAAAAAAAGATTTTATTTATTTATTGGAGAGACAGAGAGTGAGTGAGTGAGTGAGTGAGTGAGTGAGTGAGTGAGTGAGAGTACCAGCAAGAATAGGGGCAGAAGGAGAAGCAGTCTCCCCACCAAACAGGGAGCCCAACACGGGGGTGGATCCCAGAACTCCAGGATCATGACCTCAGTGGAAGGCAAACGGTTAACTGATGGAGCCACCCAGGCACACCAAAAAGATCTATTTCTTTTGAACAGGTGTGTGTTCCTCTTTTGTGATGCTACAAATCAGGGTCCTACCCCTATGGTCCTCTTGACTTAAATTGCAGATTCCTTTTTTATGGACTGAATTTCATCCACAGACATGTGGGCATGCAGGTCTTTAATTAGCCTATTTCTTCTGATAGTGTAATTCAATTTACCTTTCCAGTCTCGCCTTCCAACTGCTGTACTTCCTCACATGCATTATGTTTACTTCCCATTCTCGATGGTGCCTCATTCTTTCCTACTTCCACATCTTTGTTTTTTTGTGTGCTTTTTCCTGGACCACTCTCCCTACCCCTTCTTCACCTGTCAATTATAATAGTCATCTAATGGGAAAGACCATTCTAAGCATGATACAAAGTCTGGAAGACAGAAAAGATTGAAAAATGCAATGACATACAGGCTAACACTTTCTAGCAGCCCAAACTATCATCCATCAAGTCAAAATGCAACCGGCAAACAGACAAATATATTTACATCATAAACAACAGACAAAGGGCTAGTTTCCTCAATATATGTGAAGCTTCTACAAATCAAGAGACCAGGACACAGGTAAAGGAAATGCACTGAAAATTCACAGAAAAAGACATTTACGTAGCTTTTTAAATCATATGAGAAAATACTCAATGGTACTTGTAAAAGAAATGCAAAGTCCATTGAGATATTATTTCTCACATGTGAGACTAGCAAAGATCCATAAGTTTGACTTTTGGTTTTAGAAAAGGTGTAAAGGAGTAGATACTCTAATATAATGTTGGTGAGAGTATAAACTGGTATGAGCTCTATGGAACACAATTGACAATATCTATCAAAATAGTACATACTTTTCAATCCAGCAATATTTCTTCTTGCGAACATATCCTATAAAGATACTAGCTCATGCATGGTAAGGTATAAGTGCAAGAACATCAGTTGCAGCATTGTTTGTAATGACAAAACATGAAACAAGAAATGTATTAATTACCTACCACTTTGTAACAAACCATTCCAAATTCAATGACTTTTAAAAATCATTAATTATTGCTTTTAGGCCAAGGGATCAGGTGGGTAGTTCTTTTGTGTCACCTGGGTTCTCTTGAACAACTATGGTCAGCTACAGATCAGGAACCTCTGCTTTTGGGGATTGGTGAGCTGCTTGCTGGGGTGCCAAGGATGACTAGGCATGTATTTCTCACCACCTCACAGGCTGGCCCAGTTTTGTTCACATGATGATAGCAGGGTTCCAAAAGAATAAGCACAAATGTGTATGGCCTCTTGAGTCCTAGTCTTAAAACTATACAGTGTCATTTCTTCTGTAGTCCACTGGCCAAAACAAGCCACATGGTCAGCCCATAATTAAGATGTGGGGTAAAGATGATACCTCTTAATGTGAGGAACTCAAATCACATTGCCAAGGGGCATGGATGTAGGGAGGAATAAAGAATTATAGCCATTTTTGCATCTAAAACAAACACAAATATCCATCAAATAGAGTCTAGTTAAAACAAAACAAAACAAGGAAACAGTCATACAGTGGAATCTATACAGTCTTTTAAAAGAATAAGGCAACTCTGTGTGTATTGAGATAAAAAGTTCTTCAAGATTTAGTGTTAAATGAGAAAAGCAGAACTGCCTTTATAGTATAGTATTTTTTGTAAGTATTTCAAAATGGACATACACAGTTTTGTTTGTAATATGCATAAATCTGTGGAAGGATATAGAAGTGGTGCCCTCAAGCAAGGGTAATTTGGAGGTTGGGGTCATGGGTGGAAGGAAGTTACGGTTCAACCTGTACTCCTTCATATTAAATTTTTTTCTTTAATTTTCAAAATTATTATACTATAAAATTTACTTTTTTCTTTTTGGTGTATAGTATTCATAATTCCCATTTTAACACATATAAAATTTGTATAACCACTACTGTAATTAAAATATAGAACATTTTCAGCATCCCCCCAAAACTCCCTTGTGCTATTCTTTTACATTTCTATCCTACTCCCAACCCTAACCTCTGGTAACCACTGCTTTGTTCTCAGTCACTACAGTTTTGTCTTTTCCACTTTGACCTTTGTTCTTCAGAATTTTAAAAAGACTTAGTTTTTTTCAAGCAGTTTTAAATTCATAGCAAAATTGAAGGGAAGGTATAGAGGTTTCTATATACCTCCTGCCTCCATACATTCATAGCCTCCCCATTATCAACATCCCCCACCAGAGTAGGACATTTTGTTGCTACTGATGAAACCACATGGATGCATGTGTCCATGGTTTACCTTATGGTTCACTCTTGGTGTTGCATGTTCTATGAGTTTGGACAGATGGATAATAACATGTGTCCATCTTTATAGTATCATCCCGAGTATTTTCACTGCCCCCCAAATCCTCTGTGCTCTGCCCATTCATCCCCCTGCCCCCAATCACTAGCAACCACTGATTTTTTAATTGTTTCCATAGTTTTACCTTTTCCTGAATGTCAGAATGTTCTATATAGCTGGACTGATACAGTATGTAGACTTTCCAGATTGGCCTCTTTCAGTTAGTAATAAGGTTCCACCTTATTTCTTTTTCATGTTGAATATTATTCCATTGTCTGGATGTACCATAGTTTATCCACTTACCTAATAAGGGTCATCTTGGTTGCTTCCAAGATCTGGAAATTATGAATAAAGATGCTATAAGCACCCATATGTGAGTTTTTGTGTGGACATAAATTTTCAACTCCTTTGGGGAAATACCAAGGAGTATGATTTCTGGATTGTATGGTAAGAGTATGTTTAGTTTTGTAAAAATCTGCCAAATTGTCTTCCAAAGTGGCTGTACCATTTTGCATTCCCACCAACAATGTTTGAGAGTTCCTATTGCTCCACATCTTTGTCAGCATTCCAGATTTTGGCCCTTCTACTAGACGTGTAGTGGTATCTTGTTGTTGTTGTTGATCTCATTGCTTTTCAATTTGCATTTCCTTGATGATATACAATGTGGAGCATCTTACCAAATGCTTATTTGCCATCTGTATGTCTTCTTTGGGGAGGTGTCTCTTAAGGTCTTTGGCTAAATTTTTTTAATTGGGTTGCTTGTGGGTTTTTTTAAGTTTCTTCAGAAATTTTTTTATTTTTATTTATTTATTTATTTATTTTTATTTTTATTTTTATTTTTTTTTAGTTTCTTCAGAAATTTTAGATAACAGTCCTTTATTAGATGTGTCTTTTGCAAATATTTTCTCCCAGTCTGTGTTTTGTCTTCTCATGCTCTTGACAGTGTCTTTTGCATAGCAGAAAAATTTAATTTTAATGAGTCCAGCTTATTAACTTTTCTTTTATGGATTGTGTCTTTAGTGTTGTTTCAAAAAGTCACCTCCACACCCAAGGTCATCTAGATTTCCTCTGATATTGTTTTCTAGATGTTTTATAGTTTTGTGTTTTATGTTTAGGTCTGCAATCTATTTTGAGTTAATTTTGGGAGGGGTAGAGGCTGTGTGTCTAGATTTTTTTTTTCCACAGGTGAATGTCCAGTTGTTCCAGCACCATTTATTGGGAAGACTATCCTTGCTCTATTGTATTGCCTTTGCTCTTTTGTCAAAGATCAGTTGACTATATTTATGTGGGTCTATTTTTAGCTCTCCATTCTTTTCCCTTGATTTATTTATCTATTCTCCTTTGGATACTACACTGTCTTGATACTGTATTTTTTTAAAAAAGATTTTATTTATTTATTCATGAGAGACAGAGAGAGAGGCAGAGACATAGGCAGAGGGAGAAGCAGGCTCCTCACAGGGAGCCCGACATAGGTTCAGTCCTGGAACTCGTGGGATCATGCCCTGAACCAAAGACAGACGCTCAACCACTGAGCCACCCAGGCGTCCCTCTTTCAGATTTTCTAATAGACAATCATGTTATCTGTGAACAAAGACCATTTTATTTCTTCCTTCCCAATGTATATATCTTTTATTTCCTTTTCTTATCTCATTGCATTAGCTAGAACTTCCATTACAATGTTGAAAAGGAGTGGTGATAGGGACATCCATGCCTTTTACCTGATCTTAGAGGGAAAATTTAGAATTTCTCACCATTAAAGATTATTCTTTTGGAATTAAAAAAAAATGCCTGCATCATCAATTAAAAAATAAATCTCTGACTTCTTTCAAAAATGAAAAGCCATTAAATGAGAATGATTTATGGGAATTGAAGAATCATTGTTTTAAACATCTCAAAATAGAATGCTCTTTACAAGAACAAGAATCATGTTTTATTTCTGAATGCCCAGTGCTTAGCTCAGCATCTGTTAACAGTAGGCACTCAGTAAATGTATCTTGAATGAAAAAAAACCTTGTTACCCATTGTCCAAATACTACCTCCTCCCTTAAGCATTTCCTGATTCTCCCAACAGATTTCTCCTTCCCTTGAAAATTCCATGCCATTATTTTATCTTTTAGACACATATTATACTCTGCCTTGTTTTTTAGTCACTTACAGACTTTTTCTAGATTCTTCTTCTGGATTTCAAGCTTGAGAACAAAGACCCTGCTCTACTCATCTTTGTATTCTCAACTGTGCCAAACATTATGCCTTACACCATTGGGTTCTTGGGAAATATTTGATGAGTTGATTCTAATTGAATCATTTGACCACATACTCCTTCAATTTTTATTTTGCTGTTGCTGACTGTTGGCAGTAAGCAAGTTCCTCCTACTCCTTCTCCCAACACATTTCCTTAGTGCAGCATCTATCATGCTGCCTTCTTCATACCTGCCCTGGAGTAATAAGCTCAAGAAGAAGTCATTTGCCCAGAGCATTTTTTCCTCCCTGGTCTATGTCATTCTAAAAAGTTTGGTTCTGGGGGTGCCTGGCTGGCTCAATCAGTGGAGCATTAACTCTTGATCTCAGGGTCCTGAGTTTGAGCCCCACATTAGGCATGGAGCCTACTCTAAAACAAAAGAAAAAAAAAGAAAGGCTTGGTTTTATAGAATACATGGTGGAGCTGACTCCTTGGTAGCCCGGCAGGCCTTACATAGCTATGCGTCCTTGGATAAAGTTTCTTGATTTCTGACACTTGCAATCTGAGGAAAGGAGAATTGAGATCCTCTGAGGATGGATGCTGACAAAGACCTCTTGTGCTGCTCCAGTGTCACAGACACTCCAGTGTCTGGCTTTGGAGTGATGAGGGCTGGGGCCTGCTCCCATTTTGTCACATCTCTGTTGCAAGAAGACGGCTGCCTGAACTCAGGTCCTAAGTGCATAATGAAGGGCACAGTCTATCTGGTGGGGGCAGCAGACTGTATGTGACACTTTTACAAATCATGTTCAGAGAAACTCACTGTAGCTGGTAGATGGAGGAATCCCAGTTTGCTGAAGTGTTGTCTTGAAATAGCACGGTTTTTACCCCATCACTGCTCTTATTTATACAGCGTAGCCCTTATGTCCTGCTGGTTAGCACATCCCTTAACGACTCCTTGGGTAGGTGCTGTCTTTCCTGTCACTTTGAGTCATTTGCAGTTTGATTCCAGTATTTAAGATTCAATCCTGTTTACTTTTCAAAACTTCAATCTTAAGCACAATGCAATGCTTATCTCCTCCCTGCTGCTGGGCTGGCCAGACTGTTGGCTCCCAGCTGCTTAGAGAGCAGGGGAGGGTGTATAGTCTGTTTTTGAGACTTTTCCTTCTTTTCTTTCTGCTTGAAGAGATTAGGGAGCAGGAAGGAGGGGTAGAGGAAGCAGAGGTTTCCTTACCTTAGCAGCCCCATTTCAACATGGGGAGGGGCATGTCTCAGGCCTGTGGCCCCCTTCAAGGTGAAGAATATTTTTCAGGAAGGCAGCAGGGTTTCCCTCTGGGCACTCCAGTGAAGCATGCCCCACTTCTGGTTTCGATGTCCTATTATTCAGCTCTGTGGCTGCCTTGGAGCCCCTGGTTCCTGTCTCCCCACTAACCACATGTTCCTTCATGCACAACCACAGGAATCCTTGGGTTTCCTTCATATCCTCTGGAAGCCATATAGCACTAGAATAGACGGGAGTTACCCACCTTCCTTTTAGACACTCTAGGTTACAGTCCCTTCAAGTCAGGCTGACACTGCCCCGCCCAGTGAGCCTCCTACTTTCTTACTTTCAGAAATCTCTGGTCCAAAAACAGTACATGACAGTATCTGTTATGGGTTGAATTGTGTCCTCATCTAATCCCCCAAAAGGCTATGTTGAATCCTAACCTCCAGTACCTCAGAATGCCACCTTATTTGGAAATAGGGCCATTGCAGCTGTAATCAGTTAAAATGAAGTCATAATCGAGTAGTGTGGACCCCTACTCTAATGAGACCTATGTCCTTAAAGATAACCGATTGAAGGCACATAATACAGTGAGAGAGCCATAGGTGACAGAGGAAGAAACTGTAGGAGCTACAAGTAGCGACAAGCCAAGGAAGACCAAGGAGTGCTGACAAACCATCAGAAGACAGGGAGAGTCAAGGAATGATTCTCCCCTACAAGTTTCAGAGACAGCACGGCCCTGCCAACACCCTGATTCTGAGCTTCTGATCTCCAGAACTGCAAGACAACAAATATCTGCTGTTGTAAGCCACTCTCTTTGTGGTTCTTTGTCATGGCAGACCTACGAAACAGAGTATTTGCTCACAAGTGTTTCCAAATGTAAAGGAATACCAAGCACCCTCTTTTGGTCTCTGTAGGTGGAAGGGAACCAAAATGCCATTGCATCATGCTGCTAGGCTTCCAGAGTGTTCTCTGAAGAGTTTCTCATCATTCTGCAATCCTATGGGCTCTGCCACTCAGCCATTATCTAGTAGGAGGGATTAGATGATAGTCTTTCCTTCTTTCAGACATCTCTAACCTTTATGAGTGGTTTTCTTGGAGTCTCCCTCACTCCTTGTTTGGCACAGCCAGGACATTCATAATGAATGCATTATGACTGCAGGACTCTGAAGTCCAGTGACCCTGCTTCTTGTCCTTGGACCTTTCTTTCTTTCTTTTTTTTTTTTTCTCCTTGGACCTTTCTTATATGGACTAGTTTGGTGGTAGGCAGGCTGGTTTTGGCTCCTCTCAGCCTGTCCTGTGTGACCTGATTGGTCTCCTTGTACATTGAATATGAGGTCCTAACTGTAGTTTGCCTTTCTTGCTCTAATGTTGGGTCCTGGCTGTAATCCTGGAAAATTGGAAGAGCCCCATTCAGTATCTTGTTCTTTCATTTATTTAGAGCAGACCTTACACTTTGTCAAAGGAGTCTAAGCAGGCTAGGATGTGAGACTGACTGCTTCTAGTTCTCTAGGATGAGAGAGCAGATGTCTTTCCAAGAAGGAAGTGTGTGAAGGTGGAGACAAGTTCCTAGAATCTAGGTTCCCAGAGAATGATGCTTCCCTAGGCGACCTTTGGGAGAGCTGGGTCTCAGACCATCTCTGAGGGGAAATGAGAATCTCCTGGATCAATACTTTTTTTTTAGTGAGAAAATGCCACTACTATGACTATTCAGGGCAGAACTGAAAGTAGAAGGGGTCACAATCCAGGGTAAAGCCTGAGATAGGTGTGGAGATGAGGAGAGCCAGGCCTCAAGCCTTGCCTTAGTTTTAGCAGATGAGGAAAGGAAATGTTACCAGTGGAATCAGTTTTCTATCCATGCCTTCCCCAGATTCATCTTTGAGGGGCTACCTGCTTTTCACAGAGTGGAATTAATTGCTTGCTGAGCCTTGGGTTTTTCTCTTGTCTGGGTCTCCCTGAAGACCATGGAGGTCCTGATGTCCTGTGGGGGCCAGAGCAGGACAAGTTGTCTACTCTGAGGTGATGGGATGTAGGGTGGCCTTGTCCACATATCTGCCCCCCATTCCATACCTGGAGACCCATCTGGAAAGAAGTCAGTTAAGCTCAGGTTTGGCTTTGGTTGGCTTTATAGTTTGCAAGGGACCACCTAGAGAGCCACTTGGCACCTGGCTCCTGCTTCCTTAGAACCAGAGAGCTGGGGGTGCCCCAGTGGCTCTAGGAAGTGCCTCCCCTCAGAGTTTCCTCGGCCTGGGCTGCATGGTCTCCCTTTGTTGGTGCGCTCCTTTCTCATGGTGGGCCTCATCTCTGACTAGTTTCCCAACCTTCCCCTTTTGTCTACATCATATATGAAGGAAGTTGTCCTGATTCCAAATTCTTTACTTCAGGCTGCCTCCGGAATTGCCAGCCAGCCTGTAGGTCAGGTGCCCAACTCTGGTCCCATCATAGGCCAGCCTTGGACAAAGAGCAGCTGAGCTTCGCTCCCTGAGAGAGGCAGGCAGACACAGCTAATAGGCCAGGGTGGGCTGGGCAGCTTGTAGATGACACATTTAACTTAAGCACTTATTTCATAGCTATCTATCTATCTATCTATCTATCTATCTATCTATATCTATCTATCATCTACCTATCTATCATCTATCTATCTATCGTCTCCCTAACTTCTCTTTCCCGTCCTAAATCAGCCCTTTGGTTAGGCTAAGGCTGTAATTTCTCAGTGTTAAGTTCCTTGGGGGACAAGAGAGGCAACGAGAGAACAGTGGGTGCTGGTGGGAGGAGAGTCCTGGACAGGGTGAGAAAGCTCTACAGAAAGGGTGGTGAGGCCCCTGTGTTGACCAATCTCGCTCTTTTTGTCCTGCCTGGAAAGGCAGGACCACAGGCACTTTCAAGGTAACAAAGTCCTGGAATGCCCCTTCCACTTATGCCCGGGAGGTGAATAACTCACGGCAGTCTACCAGGAGTGCTGTGTGGAGGCCAGCACTCCCATCTTCTCTTTGTCCTGGCTCCAGTGCCCCAACCACTTGTCTCACCCTTCTGAAAAGAGGCAGCAGGAGGAAAGAACCAGCAGTGCTGAGTGTGACACCAAGCCTATGCTGAGACCTGGACACCCTGGTACATTGCAGTGTAGGCTGGGGAAGGGGGGTAAGGAAAGCTTCCTGGAGGAAGCCAGAGAATGAGCCCTTCTCATCTGGGACTCGGGGAAGGGGTAGGATCAGTATCAGAAATACCCGGAGGTTTAAAAATTATAACAGGTTTCCAGCTCATCTTCTCCTGAAATTGTGATGGTCCCAGACAGGAAGATAGAGAAATGTCTTTTGAAAAGCTTCTCTCCAGGGCATTCTGCTTCTCTTTCCCACTCCCAATGGATCTTCCTGAGGACGACTCAGCTAAACTGTCTTCTCTAAACTTTTTTGATCAGGCATGCCATGGATGAAAAATTTTAAGTAGTATCCTGGACATTTGGCTATTTATTCCAAAATCGTCATCCAGCTCCCGGCGTGGAGCCTGCTTCTCCCTCCTCCTGTGTCTCTGCCTCTCTTTCTCTCTCTATGTCTATCATAAATAAATAAATCTTAAAAAAAAACAAAATTGTACACCTATACTTCTGTTATTATGTAGTCACCATAAAGACTTTTATCAACAGAAAGAAACTTAAAATTTAAGTACAAATAGAACTTGTAATATTTTTGTACTGACCCCTAACTCACCTGGTGTCCCCTCCAGGGAGTGTGTACTGTTTTTGGAGACCACTGCTCTAGGTTCATATTTGTGCCCCCCGTACCTAGCTCAGGGCCCAGCATGCAGTAGGTGTTCAGTAAACAATTTTATGGAAAAGATGATTAACAAATGAGTTAGGGCTGGGTCTTGAGGAATATGACTCTTGAAAACATGTAAGTGAGGAGAGGAAGTGAGCTGAGAGCCTCCCTTATAGATTAACATTATAATTTATTGACCTTTCTTAATAGGAACATTAAAATCAGACCTTCTGGGAGGACCTTATGTTTTGAGCCATGATTGATTGTTTAATTAATTAAATTAAATGTATTTATTTATCCCTCATCTCCTCACATAGTGGCCCCATAGTCTCACATTCCAGTTGCTTGACCATCTCCTGGCTGGGCCAATCCACCTTGTGACACAGGTTCTATCAACAGGACAACCAAGAGCAACAAGGAAGCACTCTGGGGAAAGGGATTCAATGAGAAGGTTCCCAGGAGAAAAAGAGCTCCAAATCTCGGCTATTAGTTAATTAGGTGCTGAGTAAAACAGGCTGGAACAGGTTGAGTGAAAAGGATTATTACAGGCTCTTAATGGTTGGAAATTGATTTATTAGCGCAGCAGCATATTTGCATGCAAGACAGAAAGTTCGTAATAGTCCAGAGTGCGGTTTTGTAGGCAGAAGGATGGAGAGTTCAGGGCCACTGGGATTGCCTGTCTGAGGATTTCTTTGAACTTTAACCTGCTCACCCACTCCAGAAGCCTTTGTTGAGGGAGCAAAGAGGTACTCACTTTCCAAGCAGGAGACCATTCTCAAAGCACTTTACCAACAGAATGCCAAGACCTTCCTTCTTCCTCCCTTGTTTTGTAGATAATAATCACAACACTTATATGTTGCTTGCTTACAGTTTCTGTGCCTGACTCTGTTCTCAAAATGCTTTACAAATACATCACTTACTTATTCCTTGTAACAATATGGGGAGGATGGTGCTAAGAGTTTTCTTCTTTTAAAGTTGAGGCAACTGAGGTACACGGTAGTTAAGGGACTTGCCAAAGCTCATTAGTGGCTAGTAAGTGGCAACTCTAGGCATCAAACCTCAGCAGACTGGCCTCAATGACTTGCCCCCAACCATGGTGCCATTGATGAGGAAGTAGAAATTGCCCTGACTTAAAATGATTTAGTGTGTTTTGTGCTCAGTTCACTACTATCTTCCTCCTCAGAACCCTGATACCCTAGGCTCTTGCCTTCAAATTTCCTAAATTAATCTGGTCCCAGATCCTTCATTCACACTAAAGTGTAAATGACTGAGAATCTGATAAAGGACGACCCCTGTCTGGGAATCATTTTAGTAAGATCTAGAATGTCAAAATGAAAGGATGAAGCTTTAAAGATGGAATCTGAAGCAACGTTTGGAATGCTTGCTATGGGTGGGTATTTGAGGGCTTCAGGGTCACGCTTTGCAGACTGGAGGGCAGGTAAGTGCTTTGTTATTTGGGGGCAGAGCCACCAAGAGGCTAGAGCTGCACAGAGCCTCAGTCTTGCCCCTGCCCTGGCTGAAGGCTTGTGTTCATGGTCTCCGCGGGAGCCACTGGGGAGCACTGCAGAGTAGAGCAGCTGTCAGCCACCACCAACTCCATTGTTAGAAAACCTGGTATGAAGTTTATAGCATATTTCACAGTTTTAAAAGTGTGTGTCTGATGTCAGTCTTCTCAAACTACTCACCGTCATGGAGCAGGTTGGCTTGGTCCTCATGCCCACCCTGCAGCCATCCTGGAACACATAGGACTTTGAATGGCAGTCCCTGCAGCTGGGATCAAAGGCAGGGGTGAGGGCATGCTGGCAACAGGAATGGCCTCTTGAAAGATGTGGGGAGAGAACAGAGACCCCACTGAGTGGAGGATAGAGGTCCAGATCCTCATCAGGTGTCATTACACATGTGGTCTGCAGAGAAGAGCCTTTTGATGGAGTCCTGGGGAGTCCAGAGTTGCAGGTGGGGATCATGGAAACTTCTAAAGCTCCCCCCACCAGGGAAACAGGCTCTGCCCTGGCTCCATGACTCGTGTGTGGCCTTTATGGGCCATGACCAATGGCTCAAGGCCTGGGCTGGCAGCCATCAGCCTTCATCCTAGGCAGGAATTCTAATTAAACTGGGACTTCTGAGTCTCACTTACAAAAAGCTCAGCACCAGACTCTGCTTTTCAGGCCCTACCCGCTGGTCACACTTTTGAATACCACCT
Source organism: Nyctereutes procyonoides (assembly GCF_905146905.1). Taxonomy (NCBI): domain Eukaryota; kingdom Metazoa; phylum Chordata; class Mammalia; order Carnivora; family Canidae; genus Nyctereutes; species Nyctereutes procyonoides. Next base: position 14,593,214 of record NW_026575120.1, read on the forward strand.
GCAGGGACACCCAGCTCAGGGATTCTTGGCTTGCCTTTGCAGTGGGCCACAGAGGACCTGAGCCAAGTTGATCTTTGGGGCAGGCCTTGAGCTTTGATTCTAACAGATCTTTAGAGAAAAACATTTGATGGCCTCTTGGATCATTCTGGTTCTTCTCTTACTACTCTTCTTGCTATCCATGCCACTCTTTTGTATTTGTTACATCCATCTTTTTTCTTCATGATGAATTGGGTGGTTTGAGGTATTCAGGGATCCAGGGAAATTCAGGGTAGTAGAATCCCTTCCATCTGGACTTCTCCAAAGGAACCAATGGGGGGGGGTTCATTTAAAGAAACCCAAGTGAGTACCAGGCAGACCATAGCACCAAGGCCCCTGGCTCATGAGGCATGGATGCCAGAGAAGCTGGACTCAGAACTGAATCCTGAGGGATTGGTAGGATTTGTGGAGGCAGAAAGGAAGTTCCCCTCACCCCCCAAAAAAGAAAGGAAGCCCAAAGGCACAAGGAAATAGCTGCCTTGCACATTTTAAATAAAATGAGAGGTTTATCTGCACATAGAAACCCTTGATTCCCAAACTTATCCCATTCTGCTAATTCCTAAAGGGAACAGCTGGAGCAACTCTTCTCCTTTTCCATGTTCAGCAATCAGATCGTCCTGTCACTACATGTTTCAGTGATGTCCATTTTCGTCTGACTTCAGAGGTATAACATGAGAATGTGCACGTGGCTGATGAGGTCCATGGAAGGAGGGTGGGGAGGCAACATCCCCCCGGAGCTTTGATGCAGTTCTGGCAGCAAATATATCACTATCGTCAGTCTGCCTCCCAGGGCCTCCTGTCCTCTTTACGATGCCCCTCATCCTATAACCGAGCTCAGGACTGGGACCCCATTTCCATGCCCTCCACTGAGTCTTGTTCACTGGTGAACCAAATGCTTGGTGCAAGGAGGGTGGAAGGTCAGGGGTGAAAGAAAAGATCTGAGGGGTACCTGGTGCTGCCTTTGGGAAACAGAAGCTTCTCAGCTTCTGTGGGACGATGAAGCTGGGGCCTGGGCTCCTGGCTGATTTTCCTGCTGGTCCAGAAGACACCCACACACCCAAACCACAGGGAATGTGACTTGCTGACCTTGGCAGGAAGGAGGGCTGACTCGGCCTTTTGAGTAACATAAATACTCAGCACAGCTGCCTATGAACTGCCCATTTCTTGTCAAGTCCAAGAAGGAAAGACCTACTAGCCAAACCCTTTACCCCACTGCACATCAGACCCCAAGAACTTGGGCTCTGCTCAAGTTAGTAAGCTGGAGCTCCTTCCTCCCACCCCCAAATTGGCTACTGGTAGAGGAAAAACCTGGGTAAGGATAGTAAGGGAATCTGAGGAGCTGCCTGGTCTAATGGAAAAATAAAAGGTCTGCTGTTGATAGACATTCTTGGGAAGCCTCCTGTTAGGGAAGCTCTGTGTCTTTTTGCCCAGGCTGATGGGGGACTCAGGGAGAGGGAGGAAAGAACAAAAGAATTTAACCTGGCAAAAGAGATGGTCTCTACTAGTGCTTTTCTCACCCATCCTCAGCACCAAAGCTAGACCCCTCATCACCCTCCCAATCCCATCCCTGGGGTTGACCTGGATTCAGTCCTTTGTTCATAACTCACTGTCACTGCCTACCCTTACTGCCACTGGCAGTGTGTCCTTCCTCTCCTCTGCTTGTCTAGATCCCATGAATCCTTCTAGACCTGACCGGAGTCCCATGACTTCCATGAAGCCTTCTCCTACTCCCTGATTCCTCACTTCTGGGAACTCTTGACTTCTGGAGTTAGTCCCACACGCACTGTTAGCACTTAATTTTTCTCTAATAGTTTCATGAAAATTAGCTCTTACCAGCTTGTTGTCATCACTTAGAGAGCACAGCTCGGTTGCATCCTGAGATGGGCTCAGTAAGTACAGAATTGATGGATGGGTTCTTGGAAAGATGGCAAGTTCTTTCAACATATGGCCTCTGTGGCCATTTTCCAGAGCCTACCAGACCACACGGTAAATGGAAGAAGGGTCCTTGGTCCTGAAATTTAGAGATGAGTCTCCAGCAGAAAGAATTGAGCTGCTAGATGTATGTATGCTTATTGGTTGGAGCTCAGCTCGATTCCAGGGTGGTACTGGCTGCCCTTATGTGAGAGCTTATCAGGAGGTGAGTGGGCAAGATGTTTTTGCCCAGCATTTTAAGGCCACAGTTTCCTTATCTGTATAAATGGTTTGATTAGGTTATCTCCAATGTCTTACTGCCATGAACTAAATTGTGTCCTCCTAAAAGTCATGATGAAGCCCCAACCCCCAATGTGACTGTCTTTAGAGATGGGTTTTTGGGAGGCAATTAAGTTTCAGTGAGGTCATAATGATGAGGTCCTACTCTGATAGGATTGGTGGCCTTATAAAGAGAGAGAGAGAAAAAAAATCTATATACACACACACACACCAAATAAAGGCCACGGTGTGAGGAAAAGTGAGAAGGCAGCTGTCTGCAGGAGGAGAGCCCTTACCAGAAGTTGAATGCTGTTGGCCCTTGATCTTTGATTTTTGAGCTTCCAGAACTGTGAAAAAATAAATGTCTGTTGTTTAAGTTACCTGGCCTATGGTATTTGTTAGGACTCATCCACCTATATTTTATTCACTTATTGATACAATCAGGATTTATTAAATGCTTACTGTGTGCCACAAAATATTATCTCTATGAGGGTGTTAGTAATGGACAAAACGATGAAAAGCCCTCTTTTCATGGAGTTTACATTCTAATGGAGGAAGACAGATTTAACAAAAGAATAAATAACTGCATTAAATAGTATGTCAATGTTGGTAAATGCTATAGAGAAAAACTAAGCAGAGAAGTGGATGGGGGAATTCTAGAGAAGTGTGTTTAGGCAGACACCTGACCTCCTTGGGCTTGTCCAGAAGACCTCACCAAGAAGATAATATTTAATTAAAGACCTGAACATGTAATCCACATGAATACCTGAGACTTCTAAAATTAGGTTAAAAAGTATCCATTTTACAAGTAAAGGTATGGAAAGTCTAGTTTAACAGTGATTCATAATTTAGGGATCTAGTTGACTGCAAGTTCATCAAGAGTCCTGAGTATCCTGTGGCTGCTCAAGAAGTTACTGCTGCATTAACAGAAGTGCAGTGGCCAGATAATAGCAGTGACATTACAGCTATGCTATAATATTGTGTTCAGTTCTGAGCACCACATATTGGAGCACTCTAGAAGACCCAGCAAAGGTATTCAGAGATTTGGGAGCTATGTCCTCAGGGAACAGCTTGGGGAACTGAGCATACTTAATCTACAGAAGAAAAGATTTATATGACTGTGAGTAGGATCATGTCAAATATGTGGAGAGTTGCTGGCTGGAAGAAGGGCTTATTGTGTGGAGATACTAAATGCAGACCAAGGACCAATAGGTGAGAATCCCCAAACCAAGTCAGTGCCAAAAATGGAATAGAAATGAGACAGGTATATTTAAAAGTAGGCTTTAGAGTTTCTCCTAGGATTGGTGGAGGGTAAAGCTAGCACAGTGGGTGGTGGGAAGATAATAAAAATTGTCACATATCAAATATGCTGAGTAAGAGATGTCTGCATTGACAGGAAAGAAGAATCGATGACTTTTTGGTCCAGTCAGCTGTAAGAGCTCAGTCAGAAGGTAAATGAAACACTGTTGTATAATAGGACATCCCTGCACAGGAAATGGGGAGCCTCCTCTCTGCCATTAACCTCTCTGGGTCTCCATTGTCTCCTGCAAAAAAGTGTAGATAATAACACCTGCCCTGATAAAAGGCAGGGACTAAACAGATGATTGCTTGAGGGTCCCTCCGACTCAAAAATCTAAATTATGAGGAGGGAGACTGCACCCTGTCACAGAAAAAGACACTTCTAATGCTAAGTGCCATTTGACAATGGAAGGGGTATTGTGGCAATGATTGTGTTCAGCAGGAGCTGGGTGACATCTGATGGGGATACACTAGAGGAGGCTAGGTGACTTCCAAGGTTTCTTCCAGCACTGAGAGTCTCCTACAAGGCTCTGACTCAGGCCTCTTTATGCTCCTTGCCCTTTCTTCAACTGCCAACAGCCACGTATAATCAAATGTGACCCCATATTATATCTGAGTAGAAAACCAGAACACAGCACAGAGCCAAGTCCAACTTATAAGGTTCTCCAGATTCCCGACTTGATAGTTGTTACTATTTGCCTCTTGCGTGAGGAGGTGGCTTGTGTCTCAGGGCCTGGGACTTCCAGTCATGGAAACTTAAAAAGGGTTAGATAGCCTGGCAAAGACACCTAGTGAGATGGTGGCTTTGGGGAAGGATATATGATGGATATGGAGTAAACAGGTCCTGAATCAGAAGATGCTTCCCAAGAGTACCAAGTGGTCTGCTGCCCCTCTTGGGTTCTTTCAGAAATGTCTATGCCTGCCTCATCGCTCCATTAACTGCCTACCTGTCTTCCTCTAGAGTCTTTTTTTTTTTTAGTATTTTTTTATAATTTTTATTTACTTAGGATAGTCACAGAGAGAGAGAGGCAGAGAGAGAAGCAGGCTCCATGTACCGGGAGCCCGATGTGGGATTCGATCCTGGGTCTCCAGGATCGCGCCCTGGGCCAAAGGCAGGTGCCAAACCGCTGCGCCACCCAGGGATCCCTTCCTCTAGAGTCTTACCTGTGTTCTTCTCTAGTGGGCGTCTTTATGGAAGCACAAAATCCATCTGGAAGGATCCTTGAGAATGTATAATTCCATCTGGAAGGATCCTTGAGAATGTATAATTCCATCTGGAAGGATCCTTGAGAATGTATAATTCAGTGTTTCCCCAAATGTCAGTCTTTCACACACTACTTTCACAGTTTGACAAATACATATGCCAACTGTTCTATTATTTACTCATAACTTTATTTCAGTTGAGACTTTAAAAAGCTGCATGTTTTTATATTACCAGAATAAATGGAAAACCAGCCTTGCTTGCACGTATTCAAGATAACGATAATTAACATTAATCATTAAAATTTAAAAATGTTTCCCCTTAGGGCACCTGGGTGGCTCAGTCAATTAAATACCCACTCTTGATTTCAGCTCAGATCATGATCTCAGGGTCGTGAGATTGAGCCCTGTGTCAGGTTCCACACTCAGTCTGCTTGGGATTCTCTCTCTCCTCCCGTTGCCCATTTCCCCTCCCACTCTCTGTCTCTAAAATAAATAAATAGGGATCCCTGGGTGGCGCAGCGGTTTGGCGCCTGCCTTTGGCCCAGGGCGTGATCCTGGAGACCCAGGATCGAATCCCACGTCGGGCTCCCGGTGCATGGAGCCTGCTTCTCCCTCTGCCTATGTCTCTGCCTCTCTCTCTCTCTCTCTCTCTGTGTGACTATCATAAATAAATAAAATTAAAAAAAAATAAATAAATCTTAATAAAAACCCAGATTTCTTTAAAAGAATGTTTCCCCTTGTACCCATGTAAAATTATCCCAAGTACCTTACCATAGTATACGCACACCATACTTTTACAAACATGGATTGACAGCAACCCTCTTCCTGCACATTCATTGTGAACATTCATATGGAAACTAAGGCCCAGAGAGGTTTAGTCACTTGTTCAAGTTTGGTAGATGATGAGTGGCCTGCACTTCTGACTCTCAATCGATACTCTTGGTTCATTCTATCTCACTCTTCTTTAGATGAAGCTGATGGGGGTTAAAGATATTTACCATCTATATTAGTTTCCCAGGGGAGCAGTAACAATGTACCACAAACTGGGTGGCTTAAAACAATAGAAATTTTTTTTGTCTCGGAGTTCTGGAGTCTAGAAGTCCAAAATCAAGGTGCTGAGGGGGCCATGCTCCCTCTGAACCCTATAGGGGGAGGGTTCATCCCTGCCTCTTCCAGTTTCTGGCAGCCCTAGATGTTCTCTGGCTTGTGGCATCATAACTCTAATCCCTACCTTTGTTTTTACCTGGTGCTCTCCTTGTGTATTTATTTCTGTGTCTTTACACGTCCATCTTGTCATAAGACACTGTATAAGAGCCTACTTTACTCCAATGTGATCTTATCTTAACTAATTACATCTGCAGTGACCCAATTCCAAATAAGGTCCCATTCTGAGGTACTGGGGGGTTAGAATTTCAACATATCTTTTTGGGGGAATACAATTTAACCCTTAACACTATTCCAAAAGAACTTGAATTTCATTGGGGTCATTGAAAGACCCCTAGATAAACAAATAAAATTAAAATGATTGAATAACATTCACTGATAAAATAATAATTTGCATTGTACATTGTGGTGTGCCAGTACCATCTCATCTGATCCTTACTTAGTTCTCTGAGGTAAACAAGTATGGTAATTGTTATAGTAATGGTCCTCAATTAACCATTCTTCCTATATCTATTTGTATGGCTTTTTTGAAAATGGTTCTGGCTTTAGCCTTATGACTTGCTTCGGCCCATGGAAAATTAGTAAATATGATGCAAACATAGGCTACTAAAGTGCTTATATATTGGGGTTTTGCCTACTCTTGTTGTTGGGAACTCTTTTGCTATCAGGTGAGGAAGCCAGGACCTGTCTATGGAGGATGGGACTTCCTATCACTGTGACAGGTTGTCTTAGTTGAGGCCCTACACCAACCAGCCTCCAGCTGATCTGCCAACTGATTGTAGCTGAGTGACCTCAGGAAGAACAGTAGAGGAACAGTCACCTGAACCCAACCCAATACTGGACTCACAGAATCATGAGCAAATAAAATGGTTGTTTAAATCCACTAAACTTTTGTGTGGTTTGTTACTCAACAATGTATAATTGACACAGACAATATTGCTCCTATGTCATAGATGAAGAAACCAACTCTCCAAGGATTTGATTGACTTGCTTATCATGACAAAGACTGGAAAGAAAGAGAAAGTCTTATCCTTTTTGATGCAAGAACCTGGCATTTGAACACAGTGCTATGGGCATTTCTGATCTTCCCTGATTAATAATATGTGACAGAGTTTGAGAAATTCTAGAAGAAAGGAATAATGTATTCTCCGGGCTAAAGTCTGACCAAGTGTAAAGAGACTATAGAGATGAGGCTTTTTTTTTTTTTTTATCTGGAAAGTCAAACGTGTGTAAGATAGGGGAAGTAAAGCCTGCAAAACCATGGTTGGGGGTAGACACAAACTAATCTGAAAATCTGAAAACTAGGGAGCAGAAGGACAGCCTCTAAAGCTTGAAAGAGGCAATTTTAGGACAAATGAAGGACAGGGCTTCTTTTCACAGTGAGTATTCAGTTAATAGGACTCATTACTTTCAAGTGTGGTATAAGTTTAAAATATAAATGGTTTTATTTATTTATTTGTTTATGAATATATACAATCACATTTTTTGAGGACATATTATGGTAGGCACCATGCTAAGAGATGGGGATTCAGATATTAATAGTACACAGTCATCTCACTCATATTCCAGCAAGAGACAGACATGTTGATTCCTCAATCCACATATGCTGATTGAGCACTATGTGTGCCAGATCCTGCGCTAGCACTGCAGGTAGATTGGTGAGCAAAACAGAAATCACTCCTGTCCTCCTGAAGTCACTCCTTGAGCCCACAGTTTCTTAAAGAAGGCAGATGTTAGAGAAATAATTAAATTATAACACAAGACTAATTAGTCACTAATGAGAATGGTGTTGTAACAGAGAAGTACAGGGAGCTTTAGGAATATACAAAAAGGAGTCATTATGTAGTCTAGGGAGTCATAAAAGATCTCCCTGAGGAATTTAGGTGTAAGCTGACAACAGGAGCTGAATAGCAGTGAAGTTGGCAGAGAGAGAGAGAGGGAGAGAGAGGTGGGGAAGAACATTCAAAGAGGGAACATCGTGTGACTGAGGCTGGAGAAGAGTTATTTGAGGAACTGCAAGATGTCTCATATGGCTGTGTTGAAAGAAACAATAGGGGTAAGAATGAGCTAAAGTAGGTCCTTTTCTGCCATGCTCTGCAGCCCCCAGAGGCTCAAAACTAAAAATTACATCACCTGAGCTACATAGACCTCTGACTTCCAGTTGGGTCTGGGCAACAGAAGCATGAGTAGGAGATCAGAGAATATGGGGCAAAGAAGGCATGGCATTTATTCTCCTACTCTCACCCTGCTTGGGTGCTGAGGTTCTGGCAATAACTGTATCTTATAACAACATTTCCTGTTGGGTGGCCCCACTTCTATGGCCCTAGTTTTATTGGTTTTGGTAACACCCTTTGTTCATTCTGCTCATTAAAGCCTAGCAGTCACAATGATTTCCTACTTTTTCCTAGTCCCAAGTGCCTTAATCTCCCTTTTTGTTCCTTTAACTTCTATAAATAGTCTCTTTATTAAATTGTCTTTAAATTCCAGTTGAAGATGCCTCCTATTTTCTGCTCAGGAGCTTAACTAAAGGTCACACTAAGGACTTTGGACTTAGTTCTAGGGTCAATGATAAGATGTTTCTGAGATTTCAACATAGGAGTGACATGATATTTGTTCTTTAAAATATCCAGTGGTTTCTGCTCCTAGTAATGACAGAGTAAGGTCTTACCAGACTGTCTCACCTGTAAAAATCAATTAAAAATCTGGACAAGTAGTTTTAAAAATGCAGCTACACGAAGCAGTAGAAAATCAACAGGAACAGATAGACTTTTCATGGAAGTATGCTCTCAGAGGAGGGGAGTTTTTTTTTTTTCTAAAGTAAGTTCTCATTTTTGTGGCGTTTCCCATGAAAACAAGTGTAGTGATGTGATGCTGGAGATGGCAGAGTGCTTGTGTAAAAACGGGAATCTCTCTGGGCTAGGAAACTAGGAAATTGAAGCCAGAGAAATTGTGGCTGCTAAAGAGAGTGGAGGAATCATGGAAGGGAAAGAGCCAAAGAGGATCCCAAATTCTGATTACCCATATTTCTCAATGATCCCTCATACCATACATTTACAAAATAGACTGACAGTGATTCAGTTAAAGAAAAAGATACTTGAACAGACAGAGGACACAGGGACTGCTACCCAAGAAACAGAGTTAGTGGTTCTTATCAGAGGGAAGAAAAAACAGAATCACAAATTTCCATAACTTTCCATAAATATTTACAACGACCAGTATACAACTCAAATTTATCTGACATACAAAAAGCCATGAATTTGGAACATATTCTTGAGAATAAAGAAAATCTGAAAACAACCCTGAGATGACCCAGATATTGGAACTAGCACACAGGATTTTAAAATGGCACTATAACTATCCTCAATGAAGTAAAAGAAAATATGCTCATGATGAATGAAAAGATAGGACATCTCAACAGAGAAAGAAAAATGATTTTTTTAAAAACCTAAGTAGGGGATCCCTTGGTGGCTCAGTGGTTTGGCACCTGCCTTTGGCCCAGGGCGCGATCCTGGAGTCCCAGAATTGAGTCCCACGACGGGCTCCCAGCTTCTTCCTCTGCCTGTGTCTCTGCATCTCTCTCTCTCTCAATATGTCTATCATGAACAAATAAATAAATAAATCTTTATTTAAAAGATTTACTAACTACTTAAAACCTAAGTAGTTAGCAAAAGAAAAAAATCTAAGTGGAAACTTTAGTACTGAAAAATACAACATCAAGAATGAAGGGACTTAACATTCAGTGGAGATAACAAAGGAAATAGTAAGTGAACTTGAAAATGGAGCAATTGAAATTATCCAAAGTGAAGAACAGAGCATAAATAAATAAATAAATAAATAAATAAACAAATTTAAAAATGCATTATAGCAAAATTGTGGAAAGTCAAAAATAAAAAGTAAATCTTGAAGACAGCAAAAGAAAATCAATACATTACATAAAGGGAACAATTCCATTTAGGTTTCATTTCCCACTAAAAAACATAGAAGTTGGGATCCCTGGGTGGCGCAGCGGTTTAGCGCCTGCCTTTGGCCCAGGGCGCGATCCTGGAAACCCGGGATCGAATCCCATGTCGGGCTCCCGGTGTATGGAGCCTGCTTCTCCCTCTGCCTGTGTCTCTGCCTCTCTCTCTCTCACTGTGTGCCTATCATAAATAAATAAAACAAAAAAAATTAAAAAAAAAAAAAACATAGAAGTTGGAAGAGTAGAATATCTTTCAAGTAGAGAAGGAAAGAAAACTGTTGACACAAAATTCACTTCAGTGAAAATATCCTACAAGAATTAAAGTTAGCTCTCCAAACAAATGCTGCCAAGCAGCCATAATGGACACAAGCTGTGTGTGGCCCATCAAGCTGGCCAGGTTATCAAGGTAATGAGCAGGGAGGGTGTAGAGGGAGAGGGAGATAAACCCAAGCAGACTCTATGCCAAGTCTGAAGCCTGACCCTAGAACCCAAGACCATGACCTAAGCTGAAACCAAGAGTTGGTTGCCTAATTGGCTGAGCCACCCCGGTGCCCCTTGCAAGGTTTAACTAATTTGTGTGAAATAGAACTATGTTAACTGTAAGCTAAACCATTTTGTAAAAAATTAGGGATGTGTATTATAATTCCTATGGCAACCACTAAAAGTAATGCAAAGAATAAAAGCTAATGTGACAGGAAAATTAAAATTAAATCTTAAAAAAAGTTGAAAAAATAAAAAAAAATAGGATTGGAGGAACAGTAGAACAAAAGAAAACAAAACAAAAACAGAGGAAAAATATAAAAAAACAAATCAAAATGGTAGCTCCAAATCCAACCCTACCAATAATTATATTAAATATTAATGTACTAAAATACTCCATTTAAAAGATATAGATTATCATATTGAAGAAAATAGGATCCAATTATATGTTGTCTATAAGAGACACACACTCTAAAGACAGATATGTTGAAAGTAAATGGATGAAAAAAATACAATGTGAACACTAAGATGGAAAGCTTAAGTGGCTACATTAATATCAGAAAAAGGAGAATTCAAGACAAAGGGTATTACTAGAGCCAAAGGGAAACATTTCACAATGATAAGAAGGGTCATTTCACTATGACTTTACTTGCAAATATATATATGCCTATAACAAAGCTTCAATATAGATGCAACAAAATAGATGGAATTAAAGAGAAATAGAAAATTCCACAGTCATTGGTAATTTTATCATCTCTCCCCAGCAATTGATAAAATGAGATCAAGAAATCAATAAAAAACTGATTTGGACAACAATGTCGATCACTGTGGTTGCATTGTTATTTATAGAGTATTACACTGAATGATGACAGAATATATATTCCTTTCAAGGGTACGTGGTGTTTGCCAGGACAGGTCATAAGTTGGGTCATAAAGCAAATTTTAAATTTAAAAAGGTTGACATCATAGCCTTTTGGCTTTCAGCTGGGAGGGGGTGAAGGTGCAACTGTCTTTAGTGCTCCCAAATCTGGGTTCATCTAATACCAGCTACCTCCACCATGTCACCTAAATTCAATACCAACCATATTAAAATCATATACCTGAGGTGCACTGGTGAGGAAGTCAGTGCCATGTCTACTCTGGTCCCCAAGATAAGTCCCTTGGGTCTATATCCAAAAGTTTGGTGATGACATTGGAAGGGTCTGAGGATTACAGTGAAACTGACCATTAAGAACAGATAGGCCCAGATTGAAGTGGTACCTTCTGTCTCCACCCTGATTAATAAAGCCCTCAAGGAATCACCAAAAGACAGAAGGAAGCAGAAAAACATTAAGCACGGTGGAAATCTCACTTTTGATGAGAACGTCAACATTGTCTGACAGATGTGGCACTGATCTTTAGCCAGAGAACTCTCTGGAACCATTAAAAACATTCTGAGGACTGCCCAGGCTGTGGGCTGTAGTGTTGTTGGTTGCTGTCCTCATGACATCACAGATGACATCAGTAGTGGTGCAGTGGAATGCCCAGTTAGTTAAGAACTACAAAGGAAACTATTTCAATAAAGGATCATTTGACAACAACAACAACAACAACAAAAAGATTGACATCATAGAGAATATGTTCTCTGATTACGGTGAAATTAAATTAGAAATCAATAGAGCCTAGGTGGCTCAGTCAGTTAAGTGTCTGCCTTCGGCTCAGGTCACAATCCCAGGGTCTTGCTTCTCTCTCTCCCTCTCCTGCTCCCCCTGCTTGTTCTCTCTCTCTCTCTCTTTCTGTCAAATAAATAAATAAAATCTTTAAAAAAATCATCAAGATAATTAGGAAAACTCCATATATTTGGCAATTGAGTACCACAGTTCTAAATAATCCAATAATTAGAGAAGTCATAGTAGAAATTAGAAGGCATTTTGAATTAAATGATAATGGAAATGTAACACATTGAAATTTGTGGGATGCTACTAAAGCAGTGCTGATTGTAGGACTGGAACAGGGGATATACAAGATGAACCTAGAACATCTTTCACTAGAGAGTAAGGAAATGCTCAAAAATCAGGATAGGGGCAGGTGGAAGGGATACAGGAACAAATTAAAAAAGCTCAAATTAAAAAAGCTGGGACAATCTGAGCTACAAAACCAGTAATGCAGCATTGGATTACGGCCCAAAATATAAAATAAATATCCATGAATCTGTGTTGATATAAATCAATGACTGAATAAATAAATGTGGGAGAAGAGACAAGTCTTCTGTACAGAAGAATTCTGGATAAATTATATGAATGCTACCCCTAGCCCCTTGAGTATGAGCTGTCGAATAAAGTATGGAAAGGGATTGGAAGAGAGGGAGATGGGGTGTAACTTTAGTGGAAAAACCTGACAATCACAACCCCAGATAACTGATCAAGATTAACATTGTCATTGCTAAGCCATGCTGATAAAAACCTCTGATATGATGTGATGAGAATGGCACTTTACCTTTGTGGTCTTTCTCCTCAAAATCCATAACAACCACTCTAGCCTGAAAAAGACAAGCTGAGAGATAGTCTACAATATATCTTACTGGTATTCCTCAAAACAGTCAAGGTCATCAAAAGCAAAGAATCTGAGAAGCCAAGTCAGGAGGATGACTAAATATAATGGAATATCCTGGATGGGATTCTGGAAAATGAAAGGATCTTAGGGAAAAACTTGTGAAATCCAAAGAAAGTGTTGATTCACTTAATAGTGATACACTCATGTTGATACCTTAGTTGTAACATCTACCATAGAAATGTGAAGTGTAAATAGTAGAGGCAACAGGGTGAGGGGTATATGGAAACTCTGTACTATGTTTGCAACTTTTCTTTAAGTCTAAAAATATTCTAAAATTAGCAATTTATTCAAAAAATTATGGGATGGACCTAGAGCAATGTGGAAAGGGAGATTTATAGGCCTAATGCTCATATCAGGAAAAAAATACCCTAAAATTACTTACCTAACTTCATCACTTTAGATGTTAGCAAATGAGAAATTAAACCCAAAGTAAATAGAAGGAAGGAAATAATAAAGACCAGAACTCAGTGAAATAGAAAATGAACAATGAGAAAATAAAAAATAAAAAAGCTGGTTCTTTGAAATTATCAATAAAATTTGTGGGACTATCATCAGACTGATCAAAACAAGAAGAGATAAGATACAAATTAACAATATGAGGAATGAAAGAAAAAATATTCCTATAGACTGTGTAGTCATGAAAAGAATAATAAGGATATATTGAGGACAACTTTAAGTTGGTAGATGTGACTACCTAGATGAAATGGACACATTCCTTGAAAGACCAAAATTGCCAAAAGTGATTTAGAAAGAAGCAGAAAACTTTAATAGGCCTATATAAAATACAGAAATTGAATTCATAGTTAAAACTTCATCTACAAAGATAACTTCAAGTCCAGATGGCTTCACTGGTGAATTCTATGAAACATTTAAAGAAAAAAAAATCATAGTAGGCCCACAAAAATTCTTTAAGAAAATAGAGGAGGAGGGAACACTTCCCAACTTATTTTATGAGGCTGGTATAACCCTGATTCCAAAACCAGATAAAGTCATTACAAAAAAAGAACTATAGACCAACATCCCTCATGAATAGAAGCATAAAAATCCTTCATAAAATATTAGCAAATAAAACCAGTGACATATAAAAAAAGGTAATACATCATGACCAAGTAGAATTTATTCCAGGAATGCAAGATGGGCTTAACATTTCAAAATCAACCAGTGTAACTCAACAAATTAACAGAATAAAGAAGGAAAACAATATGATCATTTCAATAGATGCAGAAAAGCTTTTGTCAAGTTGGATACCCTTCCATAAATAACACACACACACACACACACACACACACAAAACATTCAGCAAATTAGGAATAGGAGGGAAACTTTTCAGCCTAATTGAAGAGATCTTTTAAAACCTACATTTTACTCCAAGGTGGAAAGCTTGGTGATTTCTCCCTTAAAGGCAAAGATAACTTCTCTCACCACTAGTATTTAGCATTGTCCCAGAGGTTGTAGTCAGTGTAAAATATGACAATGAAAAGAAATAAAATGCATGTATATTGGACAAGAAGAAGTGAAACTGTCTTTCTTTGAAGATAACATAATTGTATATGAGGAAAATCCCAAAGATTCTACAGAAGAGCTACTAGAACTAACACATAAATTTAGCAAGATCTCAGGATATAAGGTCAATATATGGAAATTAATCTTTTTTTATAAAAGGCTTCATACTGAGTGTGGAGCCCAATGTGGATTTTTTTTTTTCCTTAAAGAAGTCTCCACACCCAGTGTGGAACCAGATGTGGAGGCCCAAATTCACAACCCTAAGATCAAGACTTGAGCTGAAATCAAGAGTTGGATGATTAACCGACTGAGCCCCCCATGGACCCCTAATCTTATTTTTATATACTAGCAATGAGAATTTAGAAAAAAATTTTTTAAATCTTCATTTGCAATAGCATGAAAAATACTTAGAAATAGATTTAATGAAAGATGTGTAAGATCTGTATGCTGAAAACTAGAAGTCATTACAAAGGAAGACTTAATTAAATGGCTTCTATGTTAATGGTTATGTGTTAATGAATTGGAATATTCAATATGATTAAGATGGTAATTCTCCCCAAACTGACCTGTAGATTCAATGCAATCTTAATGAAAATCCTAGAAGGTATTTTTGAAAAAACTAATATGCTGATGCTAAAATTATATGAAAAAGACAAAATGCATAGAGTAGCCAAAGTAGTTATGAAAAAGGACAAAGTTGGATGACTTACATTATCTGATTTTAAAACTTGTCATGACTCATAGTGATCAAGATATATGGTATTGAAATAAATATAGACAGATCAGTGGAATGGATTAGAGAGTCAGAAATAGACTCCCAGGGCAGCCCCGGCGGCGCAGCGGTTTAGCGCCGCCTGCAGCCCAGGGTGTGATCCTGGAGACCCGGGATCGAGTCCCACATCCGGCTCCTTTCATGGAGCCTGCTTCTCCCTCTGCCTGTGTCTCTGCTTCTCTCTCTCTGTGTCTCTCATGAATAAATAAATAAAATATTTAGAAAAAAAAATAAATAGACTCCCATATCATATATAGTCAATTGATCTGTTAAAAAGAGAGAGAGAGAAAGACTAAGGGCACCTGGGTGGTGCAGTTGGTTAAAAGTCTGACTCTTGGTTTTGGCTCAGGTCATGCTCTCAGAGTCCTGGGGTCCAGCCCCACAGTGCACTCCCCTCACTCAGCTCAGGGTATGCTTGGGATTCTCTCTCCTTCCGTCCCTCCTGCTCCTGCTCTCTCTCTCTCTCAGATAAATAAATAAATCTTTTAAAAGAATAGACTAAAAAAAAAAAAAAGGGATCCCTGGGTGGCGAAGCGGTTTGGCGCCTGCCTTTGGCCCACGGCGTGATCCTGGAGACCCGGGATTGAATCCCACATCGGGCTCCCGGTGCATGGAGCCTGCCTGTGTCTCTGCCTGTCTCTCTCTCTCTCTGTATGTCTATCATAAATAAATAAAAATTAAAAAATTGTTTAAAAAATAAATAAAAGAATAGACTTTTTTTCTCTTTTTTTATAAATAGATTTTATTTTTTAGAGTGGTTTTAGGTTCATAGCAAAAGTGAGTGGATAGTAAAAAAAGTTCCCATATATAACCTACTATGAATATCTTGTACCAGAGAGGTACATTTGTTAGAACTGACTTGATCAGTTCATTTGTTAGAACTACATTGGTCTCATCATTGTCACCCAAAGATCATAGTTTACATTAGGTCTTACCCTTGGTGTTGTACATTCTATAGATTCTGACAAATGTGAGGCAGGTATCCAGCAATATCATAAAGAATAGTTCCAGGATCCCTGGGTGGCTCAGCGGTTTAGCGCCTGCCTTTGGCCTAGGATGTGATCCTGGAGTCCCAGGATCGAGTCCCACGTCAGGCTCCTCGCATGGAGCCTGCTTCTTCCTCTGCCTGTGTCTCTGCCTCTCTCTCATGAATAAATAAATAAAATCTTTAAAAAAAAAAAAAAGAAGTATAGTTCCGCTGTCTTAAGGATGATCAATTGATTTTTGACAAAGGTGGCAAGGCAAGACACTTTGAAAAAAATAGTCTAGGCTGCTGGGACCACTGAATATCTGCATTTAAAAAACTAAACCTTGTTCCTTACCTTAAAATGTGCAGAAATATTGACTCAAAATGAGTAGAGCTAAACATGAAATGACAACTAGAAGAAAATATAAAAAAAAATCTTCATTGCCTTAGGTTAAGCAAAAAATTTCATAAAGATCCAGAAAGTACACATCAATTAATAAAATTAGCTTCACTAAAATTGAAACCTTTTGGGGTACCTGGTTGGCTCAGTTGGTAGAGCGTACAACTCTTGATCTTGGGGTCATGAGTTTGAGCCCCACATTGGGTGTAGAGATTACTTTAAAAATAAAATCTTCTAAAAAATGAAATTAAAACCTCTTACCTTTCAAAAGACACAAGTAAGAAAACAAAAGACACGTCACCGAGAAAACAATATTTGCAAAGCATACTTATAAATAGGATTTGTACTCAAAATACATAAGAGAACTCTTATTACTCAGTAAGCAACCAGTAAAAAATGGGCAATTTGAATACATCCTTTTCAAAAGAAGATGTAAGAAAGGTCAGCTAGGATGCCCGGGTGGCTCAGCTGCTGAACGTCTGCCTTTGGCTCAGGTCATGATCCTGGGGTCCCGGGATCGAGTCCCACATTGGGCTCACTGCATGGTGCCTACTTCTCCCTCAGCCTGTGTCTCTGCCTCTCTTTCTCTAATGAATAAATAAAATCTTAAAAAAAAAAAAGAAAAGAAAAGTCAGCAAATATATGAAAAGATGCATTGCTAGTTAGGACATAACTTCATAGTAAGCGCCAACAAGATACTCTTGCACACCCACTAAAATAGGTCAGGTTAAAAAGACCAATAAGGCCTAGTGTTGGTGAGGATGTGGAATAACCAGAGCTCTTTTACATTGTCAGAGGGAACACAAAATCTTTTTTTTTTTTTAAGATTTTATTTATTTACTCATGACACACAACAGAAAGGGGGAGAGACATAGGCAGAGGGAGAACAGATTCTCTGCGGGGAGCCTGATATGGGGCTTGATCCCAGGACGCTGGGATCATGACCTGAGCAGAAGGCACACCCAGCCACTGAGCCACCCAGGTGTCCCAGGGAACACAAAATCTTACAGCCACTTCAGAAAACAGTTTGGCAGTGTCTTATCAAATTAAACAGACACTCACCCTATGACCTGGCAATCCCACTCCCAGATATTTACCCAAGAGAAATAAACACGTTTGTCCACACAAGGACTTGTACCTGAATGTTCATAGAAACTGTATTCAAAATAATTAAAAATGGGAAAAAATCAAACGTCTATCTACTGGTGAGTGGGTAAGCAGCTTGGGGAATATCCACGTGCTACTCAGCACTAAAAAGGATGAAACGTGAATCCATGCAATGTGGACAAATCTCAAAAGCATCACGGTAAGTGAAAGAAGTCAAAATCAAAGACCACATGCTGCCTCATTACATTTATATGGAATTTTAGAAAAGGGGAAACCAGTCACAGAAAACCCATCAGCGGTTGCCTGGGGCAAGTGTCAGGCAGGAAGGTATTCAACAGTTGGTTGCATGAGAGACATTTTCGTGGTGCTGGAAACATCTATATCTTGAGTGTGGTCATATTTATAGGACTATGTCCAGTTACTCAATTTTCATCAAACTTTACACTTAACATGGATGAATTTCATGGTATAAAATTATACCTGGTTGCAGTGTGCTGAACAGATCTCGCTAAACAGGAGCAAGAGTGAGCGCCTGGAGGCCAGTTGGGAGGCGAAGGTGTCTCCTTATTTCCCACCCTTCAAACAGCATCCCTTTTCAATCGCTTTGTGGCTGGAGAGTTTGACAGAGCAGGCTTGGGGGACCTGGTTATTTTCCAGCTCACTATGATACAAAGGATCAAATCACCACCGCTGCTCTGGCCACTATCTCCGTCTCTGGCTGGTTCCCAAGGATGTTATTGGGTTAACTGAGATCTTGTCTACAAAGCAATCCCACTTCCATGGAGACCAATATCCACTAAAGCCCGAGGAGGTTACAGGGTTCATCCCCTGCAACTTGATTTCTCTCGGCCTCTGTTTTTTTTTTTTGTCCGTGAAGGGAAGGGCTTAACTATGTGGCCTCTAAAGACCCCATGAGCCCTAACAGCTTGTGATTTAAAGTACAAAGCAGACTTGATTTCAGTTTTTATTTATAGTCTTCATATGGATGCTCCTCAGCAGGAATGCCCTCACCTCCTCAGCACCTGATTGCATCTTTCCAGCGGCGGTCAAGAGCCAGCTTAAGTTTTCTTCGAACCCCATGAAGCCCCTTCTTACTAGTCTAAGTCCTGCTGATCTGGCCTCCTATTGCAGTTATGTCTCTTCTGAATAATTTAACACTTATTTGCACTGTGACACACTTTGGGCTGTTATTTTATATATAATATTGGTCCTTTCTCCTCAACCCATTTGCAAAAAGCCTTGAGGGTCTTATATTTCTCAGGTTTTCCTCTTCCCTGACACCCCTGCCCAACACACACACACGGACGCACTTAATGCTCACAAGTTGCTGTAAGCTTTGAGCATTAGGTACATACTCAATACGGTCGGTCTTGTTAGGTCACTGTGGCTTTCCATCTGCTTCTAGAACTTGCTTTTCATCATTTCTGCTGAACTGTCTGCCTTCTGGACTAACCCCCTGTTCTTGTGGAAGGGACTGAGCTGGCAACCTGCAGCTAGTTCTCAGAAATCATTAGGAAGCAGAAATCCTCTCTGGCTGCCCAGATGCCACCCACAGTCCTTATTGTTCCAAATTTCACTGGAAGTTGACAGTATGTATACTCGGAAGTCTTCCCACCAAACAGATGCCTGGCTGAAAGTGGGGGAAGAAGAGATCTAAATGAAAGGACTTTTTTTCCGTGTTCTCTCAGAGATGATCACTGACCTGATAGCATGGTTTCTTTTGGACGTAGACCCATTTCTATTTGGTCTTAAGCACATGGGCCCCAGACACATGTAGATCAAGGCTCATTTCCAGGGTTTTATAGAAATAAAACTAATTTACCATATGTTGAGATGTATGGTTTTAGAAGTCAGCTAGCCTTAGGGTCAAGTCCTGGACCTGCCCCCTAATAGCTGTGTGACTTTGGTCTAAGGACAGAACCTCTCTGTGCCGCGGCTTCTGTATCTTTAAGGTCTGTGAGAAAAACAGAGAACATGACACATGTACGGTGCTTCGTGTAGGGGCTGGTGTGTATTTAATAACTCAACAAATGGTACTCGTTATGCTTTTTTGTGTCATGCCCAAAATGCAAGATGCAAAGCACAACTGTTCCCCTTTTCCACAGGAGAGGCTTTGAGCAGGAGTGTGCCCCGGAGTGGAGGCTGGTGGGACACACTCTCTGATTCCCATCGAGTTGCTCTCCAGGCCCTTGTTGGGAAGTTCTGCCTGCAGCTGGCAGCTGTGGTATTCTGGGCGGGTCCCTGCAGGCTTCAAAGGCACAGCCCTTCCTTTTGAAGGGGAGTATTTGTAGCTCATTAGCTCTGTGGCAGAGACCACCAACCAAAGCAAATAAGGGTTCTGGTTTAGCCTGCCCAAGATCCCCCCCAAAGACCTCTGCAACTTTTTAGAGAAGGTAAGTTTGCTTCCCTTAGACTGGCACAGCCAGGAGAGGCTGGCTGTAGAATGCAAGGGTATGAGCACATTCTGGGCGACGGCTCTCCATGACAAAGAGGAAGCTTCAGACACTGCTGAATGATCCAACTTCATTGGCCTATCACAGTGTCATGAACATCTGGACACTTTGGAAAAAAAATTGATGATGTTGGTGCCATAACATCATTCCCCAAAGAACTCTCAGACAAGATACACATCAGAGATCAAGACAAATATCCCCCTGCTGTGCTAACCACACACGAGGCCTTGCTGCTGTCCTGATCTGAGCTCTTGAGTGGAGGGGTGGGGCTTCATGTTTCTAGCACCAGTAGAAACCACGGGCTTGGCCCACAGAGAATACACAATCACGGAAGCTCCAGCCCAGGATCCTGTGTCCAGGCAGAAATGTGTCTAGGTTAACTTAACTGCAATGAGCACACTGAACTGTCTTCTCCAGACCCTTGGGGTGCGGGTGGGAAGAGGAGAGATTTCACAAGTCCCTTGCTCACCACTGTGACATTCTGTAGCCATTTCTCTGCCCCCAGAAGTGTGGGCCAGAACCCTCTTAACTTGGCTTGAGGGGATTGGGCTCTAGGCTGGCCTAAGAGGGAAAAAAGTACACAGTTGACATCAGAATGGGGCAAGAACACTTTGCACCCTTAAAACACCTTTCCGTGTGTAGAATTTTAAAGCCTTTAATCCTGCAATTAGGGAAGATTGAAAGGCAAGTATCTCTAGGCTGACCTAACACAGGGTTTTAAATTCACACGTAAGTACAAATGGTGGAGTTTAAAGATATTTTCCTCAGGGTAGGTTTTAATGGGCAGGTAAGAGGTGGTTAAGGTACTAGGTTTTACAAACCTGGCAGGATGGGACTGTGAGGGACCCAGTACCCACTGGATAGTTCTGCCCAGACCTTTTACTAGGGTGGTGGATTAAGGGCCTGTGTGGACCAGAATGGCCCTTCCTCATTGGAAGTTGATAGGGGGTAGATGTGGATTGATTGGCAAAGTCTAGGGTTGCCATGTGGTGGGTACTTAGTATAGATCCCCCGTGTATGTCTGTCCACAGTGGGCTGACATTCTGGTGAATTCGGAAAGATAGACCTTTGGTCTTCTCTGTTTATTTAAGATGTCTCTGAGGATGCCAACACTCTCCCTCATGTCCTCAGGAGATTGATGGGGAAGGAGATTAAGGTGGCACAGAGAAAGGGACAGTGTCTGGGGGACATGAAGAGTAATATTTACTTAGGTACTTGTGAGTGTCAAAGAAGTGGGGTCAGGCTGGAATTAGAGCTGGGCAGGGGAGTGGGGGTGAAGGATGAAGGAAGTAGAAAGAGGGTCAAGGAAGCATGAGAATGTCTTTATTTATGTCTTTGGTTGTTTTTTTTTTTTTTTAAGATTTTATTTATTTATTTGACAGAAAGCAGAAGTCAGCTGAGGGGCAGAGTGAGAGGGAGAAGCAGGCTCCCCACTGAGCAGGGAACCTGATCAGAACTTGATCCCAACACCTTGGGATCATGACCTGAGCCAAAGGCAGACACTCGACTGACTGAGCCATTTAGGTGCCCAGCAACAGGCAATTCTTAATCTTTATCTTGTAACGTCACGAGCATTTGATAAAGTTAAGTACTGTCACTTCCTTCAAATACTGCATTCACTTGCCTTCCAGGATTCCATATTGTTCTGGATTTTCTTCCACTCCATTGGACACTTTTTGTCTAGTCTATCAATAGCCCCCTCTTCTTCATAATGTCTTACTGAAGGAGTAGCCTAAGGTCCCCTGCCCTGTAGGGAGCCCAATCCGGGGCTCCACCCCAGGACCCTGAGATCATGAATTGAGCTGAAGGCAGATGCCTAACGGAGTGAGCCACCCAGGCGCCCCTATGACTTTATATTTTAAATAGGAATAAGTACATAAGGAAAAAAGAGAGAGCAAGGGGAGGGAGGTGGGGGCAATGTAAGAGAGACTTCAGACACTGGAAAATGGCCTTTTGATTCTCCATCCTCTCTCTGCGGCCAGGAGAGAGGAACGTGCTTCCTTGTATAGCCATGCAGGTAGATCCCACATGTCACTCCCCACATCTGGGCGCCTTTCTGAAACTGAGCCCATTTTTTGTGTAAATTTTATTTATTCATGACAGACAGAGAGAAAGAGAGAGAGAGAGGCAGAGACACAGGCCGAGGGAGAAGCAGGCTTCATTCAGGGAGCCCAACGTGGGACTCAGATCCCAGGTCTCCAGGATCAAGCCCTGGGCTGAAGGCAGTGCTAAACCGCTGAGCCACCCAGGCTCCTCCTCTCCCATCCGCCCCCCACCCCCAAGCCCATTTTCTGAAGCTTCTTCTCTTTCTTCTGAGGCTTTGCAGCTAGCAAGCAAGTAGTGAAGGCTCTCTCACTTTTCCTGCCTTCCCCTCCCCACCGCCCTTCTGGTGCCCTTTCCTCCTCCACCCCCTGCCCTTCCTCTTCTCCCTGGGCAAGCCTGGCCTCCCGCCTTAGAGGGCAGACAGGGTGATGCCCAGCAGCCCACGGCTGTGGCAAAGAGCGGCAGGTGCCCTAGCCAAGTGGCCCAAACTAATGAATTCAAGACCTGCTGGGCTGGCCCACAGACTTTGCCAGGCCTCGGCCTTGCAGGGAAAAGCAGAAAACTGACCCCTTGTCGGAAAGATTTACAAGCCAAGGCCTTGTTGCATCAGGCAAATAATTACTTGGAAAACTACATTTTGTTGCAATAAAGGACACTCAAAGAAATCATTTAATTCCTTGGTGCTGCCTCCCGATGGCAGCTTTGCTTTCCCGAAGCCACTGGCCCCTTCCTCACTGTGTCTCGCTTGCCTGCAAGGAACAGGGTTCAGCGGCTTGAAAACCCCATGAGCAGGCCATAGGGCTGCCTCTGGAGGATGAGATGCCCCCTCAGGAAGGGGAGCTTGGCAGGAGCAGAAAACCCAAGCCGGGGCATGACTCTGGTGTGTACCCTTCACCCCTCCAGCAAAAGTGCTCCGGAATTCCCTCCTGCTGGGGTGGGGCGCCGGGCAGCAGCCTCCGGCCTCCAAGAGGGAGTTCCTGGCACAACCTGCCTGCCTGGCTACGTGATCCAGAGCCACCCAGCGCTGCCCAGCTCCAGAATCCCAGCTCATTAGGGGCAGCCACAAAACACAGTCCCCCCCAAAGTGGCCACAAGTCTTGGCAAGCTCTCTGTGGGACTTGATGACTGTTTTCAAGTACTTAAAAGCTATCATTTGGAAGAGAGAGATTTATTCGGTGTGGGGCCAGAGGAGAAAATTAAGGCCAAAAGAGGGAGTTGTAAGAAAACAGTCAGGGCTCAGTAGAAAGCAGCACAGCATTGCTGCTGGTGTTGTTGGGCAGGGGGACATGTGGCCCTGAGAGCCAGGGAGGCCCCCAGACCTGGAGGTGGTCAAACAGAGGGAATTTGGAGATGGGTGTCTCTCCATGTGCTACTGGAAGAAAGGTACTGTTTTTCTTAGGTCTATATACAGTGCCTGGTGTGTACATAGCAGGTACTCAGTGTTTGTCAAATGGATTAATGATTGCAAACCATAGGGCAGAAAGTCGTGCTAAGTAGTATCTAAGGTCTTTTACAACCGTGACTCTCTGGGAGTCTCTGGATGTTTTCTCACTTTTCAGAGGCCAGAAATAGGATAAAGTGTGGAATCTGAAAGAGCTAGGTGCACACATGGAGCTCACTGGTGGCTATGGTAGGAACAGGAGTGAGGCTGTAGGGCTCCTTTCTTGTGGCTTAAAACACTGGCCTGGGTTCTAGCAGGATCCAGGAACCACATGAAGGGCTGGAGCAGTGAGCTCTTTCCTTCTTAGCTTTGACCATAACTCCCCACAGTGCTCCTAGGGAAGCCTGGTGCCCTGTGAGCCCTCTCCCTGCCACCAAAGGGGAGTATCAGCATAATAGATGGAGCAGGGCTGTGTGTCCCTACTGCCTAGTACAGGAGAGCTGCTTTGCTTTTCTGTGTTTGATATAGTGGAGTCCCCTACAATATTTTTTGAAGAAAGGATTACATGCTGAAAAGTGGAAAATCATAGGCCTATAGGATTCATGCATTTATTGAGCACCTATGATATACCAGACATTGTTCTGGGTACTGGGGCTATAGCAGTGAAACACATGAACAAAAATCCCTGCCCTCAGGAGCTTGTATTCCAATGGAGGCAGACGAACAGGATAGTAGAGGGTTAGAAGGTGTCAAGGTTGGGATGCCTGGGTGGCTCAGTGGTTAAGCATCTGCCTCTGGCTCAGGGTGTGATCCTGGGGTCCTGCGATCGAGTCCCGTATCAGGGTCCCCGCAGGGAGCCTTCTTCTCCCTCTGCCTGTCTCTGTCTCTCTGTATGTCTCTTATGAATAAATAAATACAATTTTTTAAAAAGTACTAAGTGCTGTGGAGAAAATCAAAGCAGGGAGAGGCAGTAGGAACTGTGGAGAACTGCAATTTTGAATTAGGCAGTCAGACAAAGCCTCACTGAAGAGATGACATCTGAACAAGTGAGCGAGTGAAGACTTGAGGGAGTTGAGTGAGCCATGTGGGAAGTGCATTCCAGTCTGAGGACCAGCTGGTGTGTTGGCCCGTCTGGTGTGTTGAAGAACAAGGAGGCTGGTGCGGATGAAGGAGCAGGGTGTGGTGGGCAGCTTTCACGGTGGCTCCCAGTGACCTCTGCCTCCTGGGATTCATGCTTTAGTATAATTCACTGCCCTTGAGTGTGGGCTGGACCTAGTGATTTGCTTCCAGCAGATATAATACAGCAAAATTGATGGGCTGTCATTTCTGGGCATAGTTTACCAAAAGACTCTGCCTTCTGCCTTGCGCGCCTCCTCCTATTGTCTCATTTGTGTGCACCTGGCATGTTGTGAGCTGCCTTATGGAGAGGCCTGCACAATACAGAAGACCAAAGGGCCTGCGGCCAATAGCCAGTGAGCAGCTGAGGCCCTCAGGCCCATAGCCCACAAGGAACAGAGTCTTGCTGACTTCAAGGTGAGTGAGCTTGGAAGTGGGTTCTCACCCAGGTGAACCTCGAGACAACTACATTTCCAGTCAATACTTTGATTGCAGCCCTGTGAGAGGCCCAGAGCCCTCGGATGTACCTCCACCGCATCCTGCCTCCTGACTGGAAACTGTGAGATAATACATGTTTCCTCTGCTAAGCCACTAAGTTTGGAGGTAATTTATTATGCAGTCATAGATAACTAATACCCAAGGGGAGGTTAGTAAGAGATGAGCTCACAGAGCTAATGGGAGCCAGATCATTTTGAGTTCGTTGGTCAGAAAAGCCCTTTGGCATTTCCTTGAGGGAGGTGAGAAGCCATTGAAAAGTTTTAAGGATAGGACGGATGTAATCTGACTTAAAAATCTTTAAAGAAGATCATTTTGGCTGTTGCCTGGAGAATAGACTTGGAAGAGGGGCAAATATGGAAGCAGAGAAACCTGTTAGCAGGCCATGGCCTGCTAATAATCCAGGTCAGAGGGGATGATGGCTTGGATCATGACAGTAGCAGTCGTGGTAATGGGAAGTGGTCAGAATCTGAATTTATCTTGAAGGAGAGCCAGAAGGATGTGATATGTGAGAGAGAGCATGAGTCAAGAAGACTCTAAGTGTTTTGATGGAACAGATGGATTAAATGAGGTGGAGAAGACTTGTGGAAGATCGAGTTTGGGGAAATAAGTTCTCAATGCCTACTGGATATCCAGATGGTGATATAAGTACACTGTTGGCTATTTAGGTCAAGAACTTAGGGGAGAAGTCTAAGCTGGAGATGTAAAGTTGGAAGTTATTGGCAAACATATTTCAAATCATGAGACTGGATGAGATCACAGAGGTGTAGAGAGAAAAGTGAAGAGGTGTACCATATGATCACCAACCCCACTTCTGGGTCTATACCCAAAGGAAAGCCAGGTCTGGAAGAGATATTCACATACCCATGTTCATAGTAACATTTCCAATAATCATGAGGGCGAAACAACCCCAGTGTCCATCGATGAATGAATGGGTAAATAAAGTATAGAATATATATAAAGTGGAATATTATTCAGCCTAAAAAGGGAAGAAGATCTTGTTACATGCTATAACATGGTTGAACCTACAGGACATTATGTGAAGTAATATAAGCCAGTCACAAAAAGACAAATACGGTACAATTCCACTTATATATATGAGGTACCTAAAGTAGTCCAATCCATAGAGACAGAAGGTGGAATGGTGGGTTGCCTGGGTCTGGGTAGAGGAATGGAGAGTTGTTGTTTAAGGGGTATAGAGTTTTAGATCTGCAAGATGAAAAGAGTTCTAGAGATTGCTTATATGACACCATGAGTGTGACTGTACTTAACTGTATACTTAAAGATGATTAAGATGGCAAATTTTATGCTATATATGTTTTACTACAGTTAAAATCCTTTTAATGTTACAATAAACAAATACTAGCTTCAAAAAAAAAGTGAGGAGGTTCAAGTCAGGGTCCTGGGGTACTTCAGCAGAGGGCAATCAGGGAGCTGGGGAGGAAGTAGAAAAGGCTGATGACAAGGGGGCACTTCATGAGATAGGACGACAACCAGGAGAGGGTGGTATCTAGAAGCCAAGTAAAGAAAATGCTTCGAGGTAAAGGGAGTCAAGAAAGATAAACATTGGATTGAACATTGTGGGGAGCCATTAGTGACCTTGGCAAGAATAGTCTCATTGGGATGGTAGGGATGGGAGCTGGAATGAATAGGTTGAGAGGAGAACTGGGGACAGGGAGCACACGTCTCACTCCTGCCCTCATCATCCCAAGGAGAGGGAGTTTCTACCTCATCCCGGCCCCCCACCAGAGTTCTTTATCATGCCTTCCTGATTTCTGTGTCTACCATGAATTGCTGTGTTACCTCCCTTTCTGGATGGAAAACTACCTGAGAGGAGGATTCACACCTGGTGCTTCATCATCACCATCATGGATGCTGACACGTCGTGAGAGCTCCCTGCGAGCAGCACTGTACCAAGTGCACCACCTCAACGAGGCTAACATGTGATTTTACAGAGGAGCCAGTAGAGGCTTGGAATAGCTTATCTGAGTCACAGAGACAGAGGGTGATTCACAGGGGCATCTGCAAGCTGGCGGCCAGGGCTCCGAACTGGGGCTCAGTACTGCCCCTGCACCCATCTCTTATTTCCGCGGCCCACCTGACACGCAGGCAACCTCCTGCCCTCCTGTACAGTCGGATCTCAAGAAAGAAAGGCCACCCCAGGAAGAGCGGCTCCGCACCTGTAGTCCATGTCTCCTCTGGGCTGGGAGGAAAGAGCAGGGAGAGAGCAAAATGGCACTGCCAGGCCTGCTGTGGAAGCCGAGGGCCTTGGGGCCTTCCTCCTGGAAGAGGAGGAGGAGCAGAAGGAAGGGAGGTGAGGGACAGGAACAGAAAGAGGAAAGAAAGGAGAGAAAGCAGAGAAGAGGAAGTGGGGAGAAAGCAGCTGAGGAGAACCAGGATGGCTGGGGTATGAGCTGGGAAGGAGCAGGGGAGAAGGCAGAGTGACCAACAGCCATTCCTTGGGCCCTGCGACCGCACTCCAGGTGGGATGCTTTCACTCCTCCAGGGCCTCATTTTGTAGGACAGGGGGAAAGCAGGCCCCCTGTCCACCCCACTGGTTTCCCAGGGCCTCATTCTGCAGGGCAGTGGCAGAGCGGGCGCCCTGGCCACCCATGAGCTTGGTGGATGTGCACAGGCCAGTGAGAGGAGAGGAGCTGGGCAGGAGGCAGCACCGTGGTCTCTGGCTGTGGAGAGCACACTCCGTCCTAAGGGGCTGGCCTGGGACAGATTTGCCTCTGCCTCACACAGTCCTGCCTCCCCAGGCTCCATCCAGCATGTGCCCGGCATAGTCCTCACGACCATTGTGTCTAGTAGTTGACTTTAAAAGCTGTAAAATGATGCCATTGTGGAGAATGTGCTGTTACAGAACGATTGTTTCTCCCTGGCATCCCACTCAGTCATGTCCCTTTGATAGGTCATGTCTCTGACCCGGGCTTCTCAGGTTCTCTCTTGACAGCAACTTATGACTAGGGAAGGAGCCATGCTGGCACCTGACAATGAGGAATGGGACAACAGTACAGGTGGCATAGTGTCAGGAACACACCCATCCTGAAGGCCTCCGGGCCCCCTGCACAGTCGGGCTGCTCTAGAGGCGGGAGCTCTCAAGTACTCTAGGACTCGGGTGGCAGGCCTTGGCCTTCATCCTGGACCAGGAATACTTGGGGGCCTCCTAGAACAGAGGAAGCTATCTAAGCTTCTCCTAGGGCTCTGGCCTCTGAGGTGTGGAGAGCTGAGCTGGCCAAGATTCATCTGAGTTAGGCTCCAGGGGAAAACATCCTGGCTCTGCTCTACCCCTGGGCCCATGGCCTAAGGCAGTGAAAGGGATGGGGAACGTCCTAGGGCAGGGCCCTGCCTTCTACACAGGAGATTTGATTTCAGGCCTGGGCCATTAAGGGAATGCCATGGCAAAAAAAGAGTTTGGCAGGTTTTTAAAGAGCTAAAATAATTGGCCAGCCACGCCAACAGCTCATTAGTTCAGGCAGGATGCTTCAGTGCAGACAGACTGCTTTGCAGCCTGGGCAAAGGGTGCCCTGATTTCTGCTTGCCAGCTGGGAAGGGGTGCCTACCCATGGGCTTGCCTTGGCAACTGGCTTCTTATCCAGCCAAGGAGATGAAGTAGATGGCCATTCATCAGCATGATGGGCACCTCAGCACTGAAACGCCTCCAGATTTCACACTCTTGGCTTCCAACTATCTGGTGGAAAAGCAGAAGAAATAGAAAAGCTAAGAGCCCTAGCTGGTGGCTGGAATCCTATCCCCTAAGAGAAGAACAAGAGCCTTAGAAAATGGCTTTATTCACAACTGGAGGAGATCTCCATGGGGTCCAGGAAGTCTTGCCATTTGCAAACACACCTGCCAGGTTTATGTTCTTGTCATACCACCTTCCAACTGTGAAGAACTCTGTGTTTAGAGTCAGAAGTCCCGTTCTTCCTGTTCACTAGAGGTGGGACCTTAGGAAGGCCTGTGAGCATTTCTGGACCTTTTTTCCTCACCTGTATGTTGGAATTGTGATTTTTACAAGATTATGTGAATGAAAGTGCTTTATAAGTAAGGAATCAATAAGTAAGGAACTCATAAACACGGGTAAAGTTACTGAATGTCATAATGGGGGCCTCATAAAATCTGATTAATCAGATCTGGCTACCAGGAATATTTTACGAGTCAGAAATAGAGGAGACAGCTCTGGGACTAGTGGTTAGGTCTCCCCTGGAGAGTAGGACGTAAGACCTCAGAGACCTCACCCAGAGTTGGAAGATGTCTCAACACAGGAAGAGGAGACTGTCCAGGGTTTGTTTGTTTCCTCTTTCCATTCCAGGGACCTCCACTTTTCCTGTATAACATTGATCAGAGCATCTGAGGTCTGCTCTGGATGGGTCAACTCTGAGCTCCAGCCTCCAGAGCCATTGGAGGCAGAAAAGAAAGAGCTCACATCTGGGAATTGGAGCAACCCTCAATGACAGTCCAGCAAATTCCAAAGAGGTAGAGCTCAAAGACATATATAAGATCATCAGTCTCGGGATCCCTGGGTGGTGCAGCGGTTTGGCGCCTGCCTTTGGCCCAGGGCGCGATCCTGGAGACCCGGGATCGAATCCCACGTCGGGCTCCCGGTGCATGGAGCCTGCTTCTCCCTCTGCCTGTGTCTCTGCCTCTCTCTCTCTCTCTGTGTGACTATCATAAATAAATAAAAATTAAAAAAAATTAAAAAAAAAAAAGATCATCAGTCTCAAGGCCAGATACTCCTGAAAGCTTTGGGGCCAATTGCCCCATTGACTCTTGAGGTAATAATCTTGTTAAAGTGCATAGAAGTGCTCAAGATCCAGAGCTTCCTCTTCTTTCCTTCAAAGATAAATCACAAAATTAAATTATCTTGTTTTTCATTTTTAAATTGATCACATGTAAATTCCATGAGAGGCAAATTCTGACTAAGAAGGAAGTTTGGCACTAGGTAGTTACTTAATAAATATTTGTTTAAATGTATTAATGGAATGGCCTTCCATCTTGCTTATTTTTATTATTTTAAAAATTTTAAAAAAGTAATCTCTATACCTGTTGTGGGGCTTGAACTCATGACCCTGAGATCAAGAGTCATATGCTCCTGAGCAGCCCACGTGGCTCGGGGGTTTAATGCTGCCTTTGGCCTGAGTTGTGATCCTGGAGATCTGTGATCGAGTCCCAGGTTGGGCTCCCTGCATGGAGCCTGCTTCTCCCTCTGCCTGTGTCTCTGCCTCTCTCTCTCGCTCTCTCTCATGAATAAATAAATCTTAAAAAAAAAAAAAGAGTTATATGCTCTACCAACTGAGCCAGCCAGGTGCCCCTCAACTGAGCCAGCCACATGCCTCTCATCTTACTTTCTAATCTCTTCCCCCATGTCCTGTTCTTTTTTTTTTAAACGATTATTTTATTTTATTTTAAAGATTTATTTATTTATTTATGATAGACAGAGAGAGAGAGAGAGAGAGAGGCAGAGACACAGGAGGAGGGAGAAGCAGGCTCCATGCCAGGAGACCGATGCGGGACTCAATCCCGGGACTCCAGGACTGCGCCCTGGGCCAAAGGCAGGCGCTAAACCCCTGAGCCACCCAGGAATCCCCTGTTCTTTTTATTTTATTCTGACCCATCCTTATTCCAGCTTACGAATCCATAAGGATAAACAAATTTTATACTGACAAATAATGAATTTTTGCCTAAGCATAGACCCATTCATACATTCATTCATTTATTCACACAATAAACCTGGAATTACATACCCATGTTAAGTGTTCTATAGATGCTTCTTCTAATTCTCACTTTTGAAGATAATAAAGAGAAACAAAAAGTAAAAAGATTGGAGAGGAAGAAATGAAACTGTCATTGCTCATAGATTCCATATACTTGGGAAATCTGAAAGAATACTCAGATAAATTTAGAATTAATAAGCAAGTTCAGCAAGGTCACTAGATATAAGAGCAACATGCAAAAATCAATTGTAAATCACTTAGTAAATGAAATTTTTAAATGATACCATTTATAATAACATAAAAACTAAAATATTTAGGAATAAAATCTAACAAAAGATATGCAAGAACTAGTCACTGAAAATTACAAAACATTACTGAGAGATATTAAAGAAAAGCTAATTAAACATACCCTAGAATATACCATGTCCAAGGATTGAAAACTGTCCTGTACAGAGTAAGTTCTCCCAAAATTTATCGATAGACTCAATATAATTCCTATAGAAATCCAGGCAGAGTTGTGTTCTTGGTGAAAATTGACAAACTTAATCTAAAATCTACATGAAAATGGAAGGGCTTATGCATAGCAAAAACAATTTGAAGAAAAGGAACAAGGTTGAATGAGTTGTATTATCAGGTATGAAGGCTCAGTATAGATCCACAATAATTAAATTATTAAAAGATTGACACACAGACAAATTAGGACAGAAGAGAATTCCAAAATGGACCCAAATATATACAGTCTCCTGGGTTATAGTGAAGGTATCCCTGCAATGTCGTGAGAGAGTAATAATGATGATGATAATAAACGGTACTAGATTCATTACATGTCCAACTGGAAAAAATAAATTCGATTCTTACCACACATTATACACAAAAATCAATTCTGGACAGAGCACAGACCAATGTAAAGAGTAGAACAATAAAGCTTTTAGAAGATAACATATATGAACATTTTCATAACCTTAGGGAATGGAAAGATTTTATAAACAGAACACAAGAAACACTTGTCAAAAAGGAGGAAACTTTGTTAACATTAAGAATTTCCATTCATTAAAAAACACTATTAGAAGAGTGACAAGTTAATATGTTTTTGTATGACATACATCTGATGAGATGTATCTTCAAAATAGACCAAGACTTCTGAGGATTCAGTAAGAAAAAGAAAGAAAAGAAAAAGAAAATAAGAAAAGATAAAATGAAAAAAAGAAAAAGATGACTCAAGAAAAAAAGAATTTAGCAAACGACCTGTATAGCTACTTCACAAAAGAGGATCTCTAAGTAGCCAATAAGTATATGAAAAGGTGCTTACAGGTGAGACTAAGGTGTGCAGCCCAGATCCCCCACCCCTTAAAAAAGATTGATTGGTTGATTGATTGATTTTCGAGAGGGGTGGGGGGGGAGGAACAGAGGAACTCAAGCTCAGCTCAGCTGGATGTGGGGCTCCAATCTATGACCCTGAGAGATCAGGACCTGAGTTGAACCAACTGCACCACCCAGGTGCCCTAGCCCAGATCCCCTTTTTGGATTAAAGCACTCATTCCCCAGCTTCTGGGAGTATTGCTCTAAGGGAATTGCCTTTGGCAAAAGAGAACCTAAAGTTACTTACTCCTTCCCAGAGACAGCCCACATCCAGTGATTGGTCAGTAGAGGGTATAAACACCTGACCCCTTGCCTCAAGGCAGGACAACTTGGAAGGACCAGGTCAGCCCCAGAGCTGCCCACAGGATCAGCTGATGCCCACTGCAATGGGATATCAACACTGCCACCCTCACTCTCCATCAGGCTGTTATCTAAAACTTCCTGCATATAAATCTCCAGCTTCGTCTTTCTCAAGGAACTTGACCTGAGAGTACTCTACCTCATTAGTCATCAGGGAAATGCAAATTCAAACCATCAGGTGACTAAACTGGCTAAAATTAAAATATTGACAACATTAGTATTGGTGAGGATGAGAAGCTATGGGAGCGTAAATTGATAACAAGTACTTTGGCAAACTGGCATTGTTACTAGAGTTAAAAATACAGATACACTGGGGCCCACAAATTCCACTCGGGTATATACCCAAATGAAATGCGAGCATATGTTCACCAAAAAGACCTGTATAAGAATATTCATAGCAGCAATATTTGTTATAGCCCCAAACTGGAAATAACACAAATTGCTCACCAACAAAAAAATGGACAAATCAATTGTGGTATATTTATGCAATGCAATTTAAAAAAGAACAAATAGTGTGATATCAGATGAACCTAAATGTCAAAGGGAAAAAATACAGACATAAAAGAGCATGTACTGGATGACTCCATTTATTTGAACTTCAAAGACTGGCTAAATTAATTTATGATGTTAGAGGTCAGAATAGTGGTAATTTTTATGGGATGTGGTAATAACTGGGAGGGGGCACTAGGGTGCTGGGCTGCTGGTAATTTTCATAATTGATTTGGGTACTCTCAAAAGTCATTGGGTTTTAATGTATATGTGTTATGATTTGATAAGAAAAATTCGAGAGATTGATTGAGTGATAAAGAGAAATGAGCTATCAAGTCACAGGGAAACACCAAAGAAACTTAAATGCGTATTGCTAAATGAAAGAAGCCAACCTGAAAATACTATGGGCTGTATGATTCCAACTGTATGACATTGTGGAAAAGGCAAAACTGGAGACAGTAAATAGATCAGTGGTTGC
The DNA here is from genome assembly GCF_905146905.1 of Nyctereutes procyonoides. NCBI lineage: Eukaryota > Metazoa > Chordata > Mammalia > Carnivora > Canidae > Nyctereutes > Nyctereutes procyonoides. Next base: position 14,626,776 of record NW_026575120.1, read on the forward strand.
TAGGGGTTGGGGTGGGAGGAGGGATGATGTGGTGGAGCATAGAGGATTCTGAGGGCAGTGAAACAATTCTGTGTGACAGAGCAATGGTGGATGTATGTCATTATACATTTGTTAAAGCCCAAGGATCTATAATACCAAGAATGAAGGTATTAATATAGAGAAAATTGACTGTGGAAAGTGTATCAGAGAACTGTATGTTGTCTGCTCAACTTTTCTGTAAATCCTGAACTGGTAAAAAAGATAGTCTATTAAAAAAAAAAGTGAGGAGCCCAGAGAAATAAAGTAACACTCATAGGACATGGTGGAATTTGGATGTGAATCCCATATGTCCCATTACCATGCTCTGTGTTCTTGCTGCCAGTTGTTATCCTGGGTGCTCACTCAGGTCTGCCTTCCCTAGGGAATGTACCTGTATTCTGAACCTTCTCTTTGAATGTTATGCTTCTGCACCTAATTCCAGTGTGTGGAGTTCTTTTCCCCAAACTAAGAAAATTCTCAGACACCAGCTGGGTGTCCTACAATTTAACTTAATTCTGACACTATCTCCCAGAGATAGCATCACATCCCGTGGCCCTACAAGACTGCCCCTCTCCTCCAACATCCCCCTTCAGATGTCAATGGCAAGTCCAGAACCCAGAGAAACATTTTACTAAGTTACCAGTTTATTATAAAAGGACATAACTCAGGAAAAGTATGGGGGAAGAATCATGCAGCTTCCATGCCTTCACTGGGCTGGCAGCTCTGCCCCCACGTCCAGCTATTCACCAACTCAGAAACTCTGTGAACCCTATTCTTTTGAGTTTTTATAGAGACATCATCACTAGGCATGATTGATTAAATCATTGGCTGTTGGTGGTTGAACTCAACCTCCAGGTATATGTAGGCGGGAATAGGATGGTTGGCTCTTTTGGCGACCAGTGCCATTCTTAGGTGACCTAGGGGCTTTCTAAAAATTACTTCCTTAATATAACAAAAGGCACCTTTCAGTTTCATCATGTAGGCAGTTCCCAGGGTTTAAGAACTCTGTGCCAGGGACAAAGAAGAAAACCAAATATATAATTCTTACTGTAAGTCACAACATCACACATATTTATGCCAAAAATGTTGAAAAATTAGAAAGCAATGAGAATATTGATGCAAAGAAATAGCAGTTGAAGATCGTGCCTCTTCAGAGGATGTTCATTTGAGCCCAAAGGAATGAGGCAGAATGAATGGACATACCCCAAGACAGGGAGGGATTCCCCTCAATCCCCCCACCAGTCCTCCCACTGACCTCCTGCTATCCTAGGCCATTACTGCTCACTGACCTACACATTGTCAGATGTGTAATTAATCCCTATATACCACCTTCCTTCCTTCTTTTGTCATCATAGCAAAAGCTTCTACTGTTTGGAGGGCAGAAAGGAAGTATGCAGTCAGCGTGAGGGGTAGGAAGCAATTTTTTGGCCTCAGAATCATTAGCTTTTGAGGTAGTAGTTATTTGGGATTGATTCCTGGCCATACGAAAGAGATTGCACTCATTTCTGAATTTTGAAATACATTCAATTGATCATCAGCCAGGACGTAACTATGACATGGTACCTGGCGTACAAAGAACCCTCAATAAATATCAGGTTTCCTTTTCTCACTAGGGTGTGGCACCGTTTGAGGCTCCAATGAGGGAATACAAAGAAATACAAGGCACTGACCCAGCCTTTAAAGAGCTTAGTGATGTAACAACATTCAGCTATGAACCCAACCCACCAGAATGAAGAAAAAGGCAACCAGATCCCTCTCCACTGAGCCATAGCCTCTTTGGAAGAAGAAGTCGCAGGCATTGGCTTGCTAAGCTCTCTGCCCCTCTCTTCCCACTCCTCAAGTTTAATCTGTTTAATTTTTTCTTCATGTGTTCTCTAGAGAGCCTGTTATTTTTATGGGTCTGTGTCTATTAATTTTTCTTCCCCAACCTTTCCTCTTTCAGCAAGACCCGAGCTGTGCAGACAGAGGGCTGGAGTCAGGCTCCAGTGAACAGAGATTACCTAGATATATAGAGAGACGAGAGGAAGCAAGCAAATGCGGTTACCTCTGAGGCTGCAGAGAAGCTGTTAAGTGCTGGAGATTTAAAGCTTCATTCGGCTCTGTGCTAACTTCAAGCTGTTCTAAGCCCAGTCTCCCAGACGGCAAAACTCAGACCAGCTGTGAGAGAAAGGATATTACTCCCTCTGGAACCTCGGGTCTGATTTAGAGGGTGCTTAGAGGAGGCCAGAGGGAAGGAAGGAGTAGAACAGAGTTTTATTTCTGGGGAAACTTTCTCTGCCAAAGAGAAGGCTCAGGACAGAAAGAACGCTCTCATCAGTCATTTGTCCCCGACACAATGGATGAGATGAGAATTGGAGCCTCAGTGCGGGCAGGCGACACTCAGGTTGTAAGGAAGGACTCCTCATCCACAGAGGGGTTCAACAGCAGTAAGACTGTCAGGAGATAGGGTAGAATGACTTTGTAAGATTCGGATCATCACCTGTCCAGGAGCAAGAGGCGGGAACCAAAGACCTCAAAAATTTCGTTGGTCTTTTTTTTTTTTAATTCTAAGTTTTAAATTCTTTTTTTTGTTTTAATTTTTACTTATTTATGATAGTCACACAGGGAGAGAGAGAGAGAGGCAGAGACACAGGCAGAGGGAGAAGCAGGCTCCATGCACTGGGAGCCTGATGTGGGATTCGATCCCGGGTCTCCAGGATCGCGCCCTGGGCCAAAGGCAGGCGCCAAACCGCTGTGCCACCCAGGGATCCCAATTTTGTTGGTCTTAAAGAGCAAGGCCAATCAGTTTTCCAAATGGGATTGATGGAGTGGAGGAAGGAGGCCAGGGTGCAGAGCTGGGGGTACTTACCTGCTGAGCTCTCCTCCTGGAACAAGCAGAAATAACTCCGAGGATCCTGTAGTAGAAAAAAGCCTGAATCTGAGAAACGAAAGCAACAGCAGAGAAGGAATAGTTGGGCAGGCATGGAGCAGCTGAGGGGGAGAAAGGATAAAGAGAATGTCCCCCATTTGTTGGGAAACCCAGAGAATTTCAGAGATCAAACTGAGGGATCTTTCATGCCAGTGCAATTGGGGCTGAATTTGGGCTTGAACATGAAGCCCAAGGGCACCCTTCAGGACTCTGAGGGTCGGCAGGCTGGCAGTGCCATGTGCAGCATCCCAGAATCAGGTGTAGAGGCTTGATGTAATGAGGGGTTCTCTGGGATAGCTCGGTGGCTGGTGAGCACTCAGGCTTTAAGATCTACAGGTAGAGGGTTGCCTTCTTCTCTTGCAAAGGTGTGTGATTGCATGAAAGAGAAAATACTATATTTTCCTCAGACAGACGTCTGCTCCACAGATCCACGTGGAGCTTCCCTACTGGAATGAGACCACTACAAGGAAGCACCTGCACATGCACCCAGTGGCCTGTAGAGTTATGGGCATGCCTCACATCCCTGAGCCATAATGGTAGCCTGAGTGCAGCATGGGGATTTTTCAGAAGGGCCCACTCTTGGCAACAAGGTCGAAAGCTTGTTTTTAGGGTTTGCCCTTTGCAGAAAACCTTTCTGGTCACCTACCCTGTTTCCTTTCTTCTAGGGCTTCTCTATCAGTATTTTGCCTTCCTAACTAATGGTGGTTGTGTCAATGAAAAAGACACTTATTGAACCCACTGTTTGTCCAGCAAACATGAACAATCCATTCATATGACCCCTTATGCCTTGGCTGGCAGAAAAACAAAGGCCAAATTTGTTGCTAAAATATCAAAAGCAGAACATTCTGTGCTGGACACCATCAATTCCTTCTGACTCCTTCAGATTAACTCTATTTAAAGTGAACATAAACTATATCCTTTTTTTTTTAAAGATTTTACTTATTTATTTGGCACAGAGAGAGAGCACAGGCAGGGGGAGCGGCAAAGGGAGAGGGAGAAGCAGGTTCTCCACTGAGCTGGGAGCCCAACATGGAGGACTCTGGGTTCATGACCTTAGCTGAGGCAGATGCTTAACTGACTGAACCACCCAGGTGCCCGTAACCTATATCCTTCTTTAGAGGTACCTTGAATCATATCAAAAGTAGGTTGAGTACAAGATTAAATCAATTGCATATTAATTTTCATGCTCTGGACAATGCTTGGCAAGTGGACAGGACCAAGAAAATCACATGACTGCTAGGACTTTAGAGAAGGGAGAAGAGCCCTTTGCACAGGAGAAGAGGATATGGTACTCACAATCCCAACTGAGGGTCTTTCAAGACTCCCAAAGGGATCTAACAGCAAAATTGAGGAAGAGTATTTTTTTAAGAAGGGAAGGTCTTCCTGGAACCCCTCAAATTGCTTGATGATGTAAGGCCATCTACGTTGTTAGCTTGCAGTGCTAAGCAGTGCTTTGTTTCCCATGAGAATGGAGGTTTCTGTGGCTTCACCCATAGAAGAGCACAGCAGAGCAATGTGAGAGGAAATGTTGGTAGAGAGGGAGTAACTTTGGAGAGAGGCATTTTATAAAGAAAGGTCCACTTGAGACAGAAGAATAGTTCAGGGAGGGAAGAAAGGGGCAGGATGCTTAAATATCCAAGGCCAGCAAATGGGAGCAGAGGGACATGAACTTTCCTCTTGATGCCTCTCTGGGTGTAGAGTGAACTCTTTCTGGAAAGCTTAGTTCCTCTCAGCTAAGACAATGATTGCATAACCTTTCATTTTCAGCCAACTAATGGGCTGCATTAATAGCCTTTTTTATTAGCTTTTTATGAGAGGATGATATAGTCCTGAATCGTTAGTAGTTAGTCAAATTGTCAAGTTGCCCATAAACCAAGACAAATTAGAGTGACCGTCCTGTCTCCTGAAGGAGTCAGACATGCCTAGTGATGATTTTTTTTTTTGATTGTTCAGACAGGAAGGAGGGTGGCTGAAGATATAGTGGAGGTGAGAAGATTATCCCCTAGAGCTTATGCACTTTTAATTCAACAGCCCCAGGGATGGAAAAATTATTCAATTCTGGACTCAGTAGCAAGAGGCCAAATGCAGAAGCCAGGAGTTATGCTTTAATGAAACTTAATTAAGTGTCATTCCATTTGAGGAAGATTTTTCTGGTCATTAATCTGTAATCTTCCTATTGCAACAGATTCCTCCCTGGAAGAAGCGGAGAAAATGTCTTCTTCCTTTTGAAGGCATGGAGCAAAAAGGTTTCAGGAATTTAATGCCAAGAATTCCCTTCTAAGAGAGTGTTTCAGAGCCCCGTGAGTTCAGGTTAGAGTAGGGCTAAGACTAAGAGTTTAGTCAGAAGTGATATGCTGCTTTGGGCTGGTGGTTTCTAAATGAATTATATAAGAGCTAACAGACCTTAGAGATCAATTAACCTAAGTGCTTCATTCTACAGATGAGAGTCAGAGAGGAAAATGCACCTGCCCACCCCTGGAGCAGAGCTGCCAAGACCCAATGAAACCCTGGGTCTGCTAATTCCCATTCCTTTCTTATCTCGGAACATAGCCTTCCTTAACATGGAAGGTAAACAGACTCCTTGGCTGGGTGGCCCTACCGGGGAGGCACACTCTCTTTCTTCTTTGGTAGTCCCTTCCTTCCATCCAGCCTCTTTATTTCTAGATCCTACTTATTCTCCTACACAAGTATTCATACCAGAGAGCAATGCTTGAGCTGGGTATTTTGCATCCTTGTGCATCCGAGCAATGCACAAAGAAGTACAAAATCCAAGAGATTCCATCTATGACTGGGATGCCTAGTCTTTCCCAATACTTGCTGCAATGGCTGATCTTGATTTAGAAAATGCTGGACACTCACAAGGCTAAATCTTTCTCCTACTCTTGCTTGCCTCCCTTCCTTACTCTGCTCTTCGCTCCAAGTCATTTATGCATCCATGTTGTTTTGGTGCTGGGCAGGTGAAACACTGAATGATAGAGTTCACTGTCTTCTAACTCCAGAACAGATCCAAAAGTGGCAGAAAAAAGCTGTTGTGATAGAATTCTATCTCTACTCAGGAAAGTGGCCCTAGCTCTATCCATTACCAGGAAGAGGACATTGGCCATAACCTACCTTTTTTTACAGAGAGAAATTGAAGACATAAAGACAGTAAGTGACTGCCCAAGCTCACTAAGCAAGTCAGGGGCACTCTTGGGAATACGATTCACATCTCCAGGCTTGTACTCTTTTTGTCTCTTTCCAGTACACTTCACTTTTAAAAATCCCATATTAATAGTCTCCACTTGATAGATTTCTTCAGGTATTATTATCTCTCACTTACTAGATTTTTGCAGCCATCTTCCCAAAAAGTTCAAGACACATCATATAGAGACATTGACTCTTGTCATGAAAGGGAAATAGAAGGCAAGGAAATTAAGTGGAAAGAAGGTGATAAGAAAACATTAATTCATGCTTTTATTTGACAGGTGTTTATGGGGGGTTTACTATTCTTTAGCACTGAGGGCTGGCTGCAGAAGGAGATATAAGAAAAATGCAAACCAGTATTTCCTCTCCATAGGCTCATACTTAACTGAAACACACAGAAGCAAAGATCATTGGAGCCTTGAGTGGTCAGGAAAGATTTCGCTGATGAAAAGAAACTTGAGGTAGACCTTGAAGGGTTAAGAAGTTTGGGGTGGTATGAAGAGAACAGGGAAAGAAAGAGGGTTCCAGGCAAAAGGCAGGGTCGGGGTTAGCATAAACATAACTTATTTCAGCCCCAACGAGAAGTAGTATTTGCCTTGGGAAAGGAATGGAGATGAAAAGAAAAATAGGTAGGGTAGGGCTAGCGCATTGAATGCCACGAGAAAGGGGGTTGTGAGCAGAAGTGGAAGGACTAAGCAATACTTAATTAAAAATTTCCAGCAAACGGAGATCAATATGAAAAAGAAGGAGCCATCCAGCTTGAAGGAAAGATTCAGGCAGGCAGTGCCCACCGTGACCTCGAGTCTCTCAGCGCCTGGGGCGGTGGGTGGAGGACCCCGGGCTCCCAGTGCCCACGGGCATCACCGCAGGGGGAGGGGAGGAGGTTACCATTTTCCTGCATGTGTTTGAAATCTGGACTGACAAGACGAGCTGGATAATTTTGCTCAGTTACGTATTGAATTCTCCTCTCTGTGGTACAGGATCCCCTTGAAGCGTGACAGCTGCAATGACTTCCAGATGTTCGCCTCCTCTCTTCTAGCAGACGAGGGTGGATGTGGTAAACTCCACGATGGAAACCAAAAACCCGGCCAGATGTACCATGTCAATGTCAGCAACACACACATCTGGCTTCAATACCGGCAGCGATAACCAGAACAAATGGCTGTTATTCCCGCTGTATTGGGCATGTCAGCATTCCCCGGTAAACGGCGGTGGGGGCGAGGCCGGGGAGGGGGTGCAGGCCCCGAGCAGCCAGGGTAAATATTTGCTCTGCTGGCCTTGCTGGCTCTGAGGAGCCTCGGCCGCCCCGGGAAGGCGGCGGCGGCGTAGCTTTGCCTTCCCTGGTGGAGGATCTCCGGGTGCGAGGTCTCCGGGAGCGCGGACCTCCGCAGGCCGCACCCCTGCGGGAGCTGCCCCGTGCGGGGTGGCTCGCTCGGGGGCCGCCACCGGGCCTCCCGGGCCTTCTCAGCCTCCAGGCCTCCCGGCCTCCCGGGCGGGCCGGAGCTGGACTCCTTCCTGGGTGCAGCTTTGCTGTGGGCCGGAGTGGGACGCCAGAGCGCAGACCTGGAGGCAGAGGCCGGGAAAAACCTGGCGCCAGTTGAAGATCGCCCGAGGCCGCGAGCCCCGGGGACCGTGAGCGCGGCCCCAGGGAGCAGAATGGAGCCCAAGGCCGCTCCGGGATGGGACGGGACGCGACGGGACGGGACGGAGGCTGTGACCCGAGGTCCCCGCCATGTCCTGGGCCCTCCTGCCACAGCTGGACTGACCTCCACCTCCCGGCCTCTGCCCCCCTCTCCTCCTGACTCGGTGAACTGGACTCGCCACAGTAACGGTGCATGAGTAAATCTCAGCTGTTATCGTTTCTACAAAATCGGACACGTCTCCGAAAACAGGAGCTACTTTGGAATATGGACTTCTTGGGAAGGGTGGTAGCTCTGTCCCCAAGCAGCTGGAGGGGCTAGCCCTGGTGGGCTTGTGAGTTGCTTCTCTCTACCCATGTTTTTGGGTTTCTGTCCTGGTGCCATGCAACCAGCCAGGTGATGTGAGATAAATTTTGGTTTTCTTCTCTATAAGTTTTTTTTTTTTTAATCCCCATAGAGTGTCTGTGACTCTTAATTGAGAAATGTTTACAAACAAAAGTGAAGTATGTGTTCCACTATTAACTGGTTGTGTAATTATATGCTACTCGCTTCATTTCCCTGAACCTCAATTTTATCTCCTAAAAAAAACTGGTTTGGGGAAGTGGAAAATGAAAAGGAGCTCTGAAAGGTATGGTGTGCTATATATATGTAGGATTTGTTATATATTAATCTTTTGCAAAAGAAAAAACAGAGGCTCAGAGAAATGAAGTGACTTGCCCCAAGACCACATAGTAGATAAACAAGTGAAGTTTTATTGCTTACTTTTGTTTGGCTTAGGATGACACATAATTAGGTTTTATTTTATTTTTTTTTAAAGATTTTATTTATTTATTCATGATAGTCACACACAGAGACAGAGAGGCAGAGACACAGGCAGAGGGAGAAGCAGGCTCCATGCAGGGAGCCAGACGTGGGACTCGATCCCGGGTCTCCAGGATCGCGCCCTGGGCCAGAGGCAGGCGCCAAACCGCTGCGCCACCCAGGGATCCCCATAATTAGGTTTTAATCACTCATCTCAGTATGGCTTTGCAGTTCATCCTTCCTTCTACCTTCAGTTTTAAGGGCAGAGCTGTTTATTGCAGCTGACAAAGGAGTCTTGAGTTAGAATCCAGGTCAAAACAGCTCTGCATAAAGTCACTGGAGTGCTAACTCAGTAGCTTCCCTGGTTTTGACCAACAGAACTTCCATAGACAAATGTTCAGAAGTGATGTCTCTGCTCAGTCTTATTCAATCTCTTCCCCTCTCATTGTCTCCAGCTCTCTTACTTTTGGCTTGTCGTCTCTCCAAGAATACCATCTTTTTCTTTCCACTTCTTGTGGAATTTCTCCCTCTCTCTTTTTCTATAATTTCCCCAGTTGCTTCCCTTGCAAAATTACCCATTTGGGTTCTCTTGACCTTTTCTTCTGGATCTCACTCCATTCTCTAAGTTTACTTAGCCAGGCACATTCTTTCTGTCATCTGTCTTTTTAAAAAATTTATTTTTGGTCAATGTGATGTTTATTTTATTTAAAGATTTATTTATTTTAGAGAAACAGGGAGAAAGTGGGAGGAGGGGCAGAGGGCTGAGTGAGGAGTCCAATGTGGGGCTCAATCTCACCACGCTGAGATCATGACCTGAACCAAAACCAAGAGTTGGATGCTTAACCGACCAAGCCACCCAGGTGCCCCCGTGGAAGTGATGTTTAAAGATTTAAAGTCAAAGATTATTATCAGGTCTGTAACAACAATTACAAGAAAAACAGTGATTCCTTGACCACTCCCAGTTACTCCCTGGCCAGAAGAAACCACTTTAAATGCATATCTGTTTTGTCTTGGTATTTATGTCCTTACCTACTAATAACATGCTTATCCTGTATTTCTCTGTTTATTAATTTTTAGGTATTGTCTTTTGACTTCCTGCCAGAAAAGTGAGAAAGTGAGACTATGCATAATAGTAACCAAAAACATGGACTCTGGACAGAAATTACCCAAGGTAAATCCCAAGTTCAATTTGTACTAATGTGTGATCCTACACAAATTGCTTAACTGCTGCGTGCCTCAGTTTCCTTATGTGTAAGATGGATGATAATAGAATGTACTTCATAGAGTGAATAAAGACTAAAAGCTGAGTATATGATGAGCTTAGAATAATTTCTGACACACAGTACAATATACACAGCTATATACATGTTTATCATAATTAAACCGATCTGCTAAAAAAATGATCTGCTTTCTCTCTGCTCATTCTCCCAATATAGTTACATTTTGGCTAAACCAATATTAAGTATTTACATTATGACTATGTAAATATTATTCCCAGCTAAGCCACATAGAATCCTATAATTATGTTTCCTTCCTCTTTCAGCTTTTTGTTTTCCCTGGAATTAATACTTTTCTTTCTTTTCTCTTTTTTTTTTGTATTCTGTTTTCTATGTACCTGTTATTAATTTATCTGCAAAATTGTCTGTCAGTACATTAAAATACAGGTATTCTCTTGGTTTTGTTATTTTTCTTGGTAACCCTCCTGGAACTTCTGTAGTGTTCCTGTTCCCATCTGGACTGGTTGCTCTGTGGCCTGACTCACAGTTCTGGTCTATGAGTGGGACGTTCTGGGATGTCCTTTCAACATTATTCTGCAATCTATTTTGCTGCTCTCTGGTATTGGAGTTTGTGGTGCCTGAATTACATATATGGTAGAAATTGCTGGTTATCTTCTCAAATGCATTCTTTCCTTCTTCCATAGTAATAGAATTGTAGTTAATATGTGGCTGTCCAGCTAAGGACTACATTTCCCAGCTCTCTGTTGAAGCTAAGGTTACCATGTCACCAGGTTTTGCCAGGTGATTGCAAGTAGAAGCAATGTGTGCCACTTCCTGGCCCTCCCATAAAAACCTCTACACCTTTTCCCTATGGTGATCAGGAACATGAAATTACCTGCAGCCAAACTTGGATGATACAGAAAAGGATAATGCCCTAAAATAGCTTTCAAACTATATCAGAATTACCTAGAAGGCTTGTTTAAACAGATTTCTGGGCTCTACTCCTAGAGTTTCTGATTCATTGGACCTGTGTTGGGACCTAAGAATTGACATTTCTAGTGAGTTCTCAAGTGATGCTAGTCAGGAGGTTACTCTTTGAGAACCATTGCTCTGAGGGGGTGGCAGAGAAGGTAGAAGGAATCTGGTTCTCTGAATTACTCAGTGGAGCAGAGTTCCTCTGCAGACCTGGAATATTTACCTTAGACTGTTGTATGAGGGGGGGAAATAAACTTATCTCTTCATTAGCTGCTAAATTATTTTCAGATCTCCAGATTAGAGCAGTCAGCTTTTTTTTTTTAAGAGAGAGTGAGTGGGGAGGGGAGGGAGAGAGAGAGAGATTTTTTTTTTTTAAGATTTTATTTATTTATGGGATGCCTGGTTGGCTCAGTGGTTTAGTGCAGCCTTCAGCCCAGGGCATGATCCTGGAGATCCGGGGTTCGAGTCCCACGTCAGGCTCCCTGCAAGACGCCTGCTTCTCCCTCTGCCTGTGTCTCTGCCTCTCTCTGTGTCTCTCATGAATAAATAAATAAAATCTTAAAAAAAAGATTTTTAAGACTTTTTAAACTTACAGTGCATTATAAACATTTTCACACATCATTAGCCTCCCAAAACATCATTTTTAATGGCTGCCTTTAAAAAAAGATTTTATTTATTTATTTGAGAGAGAGTGCAAGAGAGAGCATGAGCTGGAGGAGAGGCTGATGGAGAGGGAGAGGCAGACTCCCACTGAGCAAGGAGCCTGATGCAGGGCACAATCCCAGGACCCCAGGATCATGACCTGAACTGAAGGCAGGCACTTAACGGGCAGAGCCGGGCACCCGTCATTGTCCTTTCTTCTCCTTTTCTTTATTCTTTTAGTTTCAGCAAAGCACATCTACCAATAGGTTCCTGAGTGAAGAAGATAACATTTCTTGAGAATTTAAATGTCTGAAACTGTGTTTTTAAAAGTACACTTTATAGTTTGGCTGGGTATAGAATTATGTTTTCAAATCATTCCCTCAGAATTTCTCCATTGTTTTCAATTCTTCTGATTCTCTGTCTTTTGAAGTGATTTTTTTTTAGATTTCTTTTTTAGAAACTTTTATGTTCTTTTTATTTCTGATGATATAAAATTTGAGAATAACATATGTTGGGTATGCCTTTTCTTATTCACTGTACTATGCATCACTTTCCTTTGGGTTGTACCCAGTATTAATTCTTGAGTGATTTCCTCCCATCCATTTTCTTGGTTCTCTCTTTCCAGGATCTCTGTCTCACAATTTTCTATCCTTTATATCTGTGGCTTTTTGTTGTTGTTCCACTTTCTGGGAGATTTCAACTTTGTCTTTCAAAAAAAGAGGTTTTCTTTTTTTCTCATATTTAATGACTCAGAGCATTTTCCTGCTTTCCAAATTTTTTTTTCAGCCTCTTGTTCTTAGTTTATGGATGTAATATTATCTCCTTAAAGGTTTTCTTCTGTTTCCTGACCTGTTTTTTCTGAGTTCCTCATTTTGGATAGTTTGTTTTGTTTTGGTGTGTTTCATGTTAGTGGCTTTTCTCAAATATCTAGTGATCATTTTCTGCATGGGTGGGGGGTCCTTGTTAGTTGTTGAACTTCACCATAGCTTATTCAGAGAACTGACCTCCTTGGGGTTCTTTCCTAGTCTTTACTCTTGCATCTATGAATTGCTTGTAGAAGAATTCTGCAGTCCCCTGTCTTAGGTTGGGGAGAGGGACAGAAATGGTGTGAGCTGGCTGCCAGCATTCTGGGAATGAAAATGGGGAAGGGGGCTGAGAGTTTTACCATTCAGTTGGTATGTCAACTTTCACTGAAAAACCTTCCCTCTCTCTCCAGTGTCTGATATACCTGATCCAGAACCTATTTAGTTCAGTATCTCTAGAGGGTAAATCTTGTGTCTCCTTTCAGGGTCAAGGCAGGATCTGGAGGGTCTAGCTGCTTCTTTTAAAGTCAGTCATAGATTTAAGTCATGGTGTGAATTTTTGCTTCCTGTGATCTACTAAGTCAGTTATCACTCATCTGGTCTGCTTTTCAGTTCTCAAAATTTTTACCACATCTTTTGGCTGTTGTCATCTCCTCATTCATTCTCTTTTTCATTGTGGGTTTATGCTTTTGTTTTAGTTCTTTATTGTCACTTTAGTGGGTTTCAGAAGAGAGCAGAAATAATAAACATCTGTCCATCTTTTACTTGAAGCTTCTATTCTTCTAAGTAAAAATGAAAACATCAGAATATCTTAATCACCCAAATTATATTAGTAATTGTATTAATGTGGTAGAATTGTATTTGTTTCCTTGCCCTATTTTCTGTAATGTGTTTATATTCTTTTTAGAATGTTTTAATTGCATTTCTTTTGATTCAGTGGTTTGAGTTCTGGGAATTCATCCTAAGGCAACAACCAAAAATGTGTACAAAAAAGGCTCTATAGGGTGGTTCCTCACTGGGTATTAACAATATCAAATATTGGAAACAATGCAATTGTCTAGCAATAGGAGATTGGTTAAGTATTTTAGGGTACATTCATGTACTGGCATGCATGGCAGCAGCAGCCATTAAAAATGATGTTTTGGGAGGCTAATGATGTGTTAAATGTTTATAATGCACTGTAAGTTTTAAAAACGTTACCAAAATAGTATGTAAAGTATGCCCTTTAAGAAAAAAAAAAAGAGTATGTTGTAGCTGGTGAGTCTTGTTTTTCCCAGGTTGTGAAAAATGATTTATAGAGTCAAAGGACTTCAGTAAGCAGATAGATTTGAAAGCTACTGAAATTTATAAATAATTTGATTGTGTATTACATTTTATGACTGTATCTAAACACATTAAAAAATGAAGGGTCTGAGAAATAAATGTTTGAAACTCCACACACATACACATGTGCACAAGTGGAGCGTGTGTGATAGTATGGGTTTATAAATTATATGATAATGATATATGTATGGGCACTTACTCCGTGGTAATATTCTGATCCCCTGTGTGGATTGCCTTAGTTCATTCTCACAACAGATATATAAGGTTAATGCTATCATTATTTTCATTTTACAAGTGAGGAAACTGAGGCCTTGATAGTTAATGTAATTGACCAGGGGCATAGAGAGCCATGATTAACATTCAGGCCAGGCCTGCTGACTACAGAGTCTATGTGCTTAATCATAATCATTACATGCCAAACTATTAAGAAGTTGGTGGCCTTTCAAATGACCTTTATTTTCTTTGTGTACTTGGGAAATGAAGAAGAGGGTAAAGAGTTAAGAAGGGATTTGGAAAGGCTGACCTTTGTTGCAATGTTTTCTTTGCAATTCATCAGTGGAAAACTGCTCCCTTTCCCCATTTGTTAGATTCTGTTTTGGAAGTCTGGGATTTTAAAAAGTTTGTTTCTAATATATGTTTCAGGACAGTACTTTGTTGGTGTTTCTCACTTATCATTAGATGATAAATAGCTTCAGGACACAAGCCACCTACTTTAAGTCAGATGCCATTAGAAACCAGACCCTGAAGTATGAATCAAAACCACAAAGAAATATTATCTCACACCTGTTAGAAAGGCCATCATTGAGAAGACAAGAGATAAGTGATGGTAAGGCTATAGAGAAAAAGGAACCCTTGTGTACTGGTGGTAGGAATGTAAATTGGTGCAGCCGCTGTGTAAAACAGTATGGAGGTTCCTTAAAAAATAAAAAAATAGGACTACCCTATGATCTAGTAATCCCACTTCTGAGTATAAATCCAATGTAAATGAAATCATTAACTTGAAGAAATTTCTGTACCCCCAAGTTCATCGTAGCATTATGACCATAGCTGACCTATGTTGGAAGCAATCTAAAAATCCATGATGAATGGATAAGGAATGTGTGATATTGTGAATATGTGATAACAGAATATCATTCAGCCATAAAAAAATAGGAGATCCTGCCATTTGTGACATCATGGATGGACCTTGAGGGCATGATGCTAAATGAAATAAATCAGGCAGAGAAAGGCACACACTTATAAGTAGAGTCTAAGAAAGCCAAACTCATAGAAGCAGAGAGTAAAATGGAGGTTGTCAGGGGCTGAAAGGTCAGGGAAGTGAGATGTTGGTCAAAGGGCACAAATTTTCAGTTATAAGATGAATAAGTGCTGGGGCTCTAAGATACTTCATGGCGACTGTAGTCCACAGTCTTGTGCTGTCTACTTGAAAGTTGCTCTCACAGCAGAACTTTTAGTGTTCTCCCCATAACACTACCAAAATGGTAATGATGTGACGCGAAGGCTGTGGTAATGAACCTTATTCTGGTAAACATTTCACAATGTATTCTGTTTCCAATCCACACACTGTATACCTTCAACTTACACAATATGATATGTCAATTATATCTCAATAAAACTGGAAAAAGAGAAAGAAGAAACCAAATGCTGTAACATCTGTAACAAGAAATCCAAGTAGCAAAAAGATGAGCAAGTGCCACTTATTTAGAGGAACATGCTGTTGACTTAAGTTCCAGAATAGTAGAATCTGGCCCTTTCTTTTTGCTGGTATTTTTCCATCAGACCTCGTTCGGAGTGGTTTATAGGCTCTCAGTGGTTAAAGGCTGTTGGTCTGCTGACTAGTTGTCCTAGGCAGTAATCTGAGAAACCCACCCTGCTGTTACCACTTCCCCTCCCCGAGGTTCGCACCTACAGCCTAGGACTCAAGAAGCTAGGTTTACTGCCTTTGTTGTGCTATAGTCAAGGACAGGTGCACTCGGGTTATTTGTGAGATGCTTGCGCCTGTCATCCTCTCCAGGAACGCTGTGTGTCCCAGCTGAAGCTGATTAACGGTTCTTCCTGATGCATGGAGCCCTGACCCCCACCAGTCCCATCCTTGCCCTGTGCTGCTTGAACTACCTCATTAAGATGCAGCAGGTGTTCAATATTGTTTTGCTATAAAGCTAAATGGGCTTAAAGTGTTCAGAGATAATGCATTCCCATATCAGAGTATTTATGAAAGAGTAAAGATATTCTGGTTTGGCTCCAGTCCCAAAGGACGCTCTTCTCCAGACTCCACACATGAAAAACTGTTTTTTTCTTTCTTTCTTTTTCTTTTTTTCAAGTGTCCCTTCTGCAGTGTTTGCCTCTGATTAATATCCTTGTGCTCTCTGAGCCCCTGAAAGTGGTTTAGTTTTGCTAGGACACTTTAATAATATTGTGATTTACGGAGCAATTCATCGGAGCCAAGGGGCAATGTAATATAACAAAGCATTTTTCACAAGCTTTCTTCCATAGTTACCACGAATGCAAAACGACTGATAGGAAAAGCTGAGATGCAGACAACACAGGACTAAGGTGAATTCACTGAAAAAACAAAAGTCATAGGTTTCTAAAGGCCGTTTTGAATAATGAAACATTTAGCAGGAACCCACTAAGCCCAGGTAAACCCAAGGCAAGTGAAAAGCAGGCGGTGGGGAGTTCTCTTCACTGTGAATCCAATCTGAGATACTGGTATTGCCACTTAGCTATGTCAACTGCAGAGCGCATTCAGTTGGCACCACTGCATATGTCTCACTAGCATGGAGCTGAATACAGCTTTCTTTCCAAATCACCAACTGTTGTATGATCTACCGCTAAGGAGCAGACTAGAACCCGATCCATATGACTCATTGGTGTATGCCATGACATTGTGTGAGGCAAGTGGCCCTTCTGCTCTGCTTCCCATTTCAGAGCCATGTCACAAATCACAGAGAGATTAAAAGGAAGTCCTGCTTGTTATGACCATTTCCTCTGGAAGCATTAGTGCTTGCCTGGCAAACTGCACACAACCAGCCCAGGCTGTGCAGAAACGAGGCTTCCAACAGCCTCATGAGTTATTGGAGAGATCAGTGCAAGAGAGGCAGGATCATTAGCCCGAGCTAGATGCAGCCGGCAGCCTCTAAGCCTTGGACTAAGAGCCAGGCTTCCTCCTCCAGCTGGGATGAGCAGCTGCCTATGGCGTTTTGCTCTAGGCTTGACTGATGACTCATCTGACCAAGTTTTTTCCTTGCTGACTCCTCAACTTCCCAGACTATAAAAAGGAGGATTTGAGGAGGGCATCTGAATCAATCAGTTCAGTGAATAACTCTTGATTAAACAGCTCCCATGTATCCAGCATCAGGCTTGCTGCTATGGCTGTTTACAAATAAAAAGACCCATGTTCCCTTCTCATAAGGAAGTTACGATCGAGTTGAGGAAACCATCTAAGTACATGTGAAAACAATCAGGACAATAATGAACTGTGCTGAGCGTACAGTGTTAAGTCTAGATGCAAGTCTAAGTCTAGAAGGCTAGAGGACTGCCATTGTCCATTAAGGGTTCATAAGTGGGAATGGGATGGAATTGCTAGAGGTCAAAATACAGGCAATAATGTTCACACACTTTCCTACACCGTAATAAATTGGCAAAAACCGTATGAAGAGAAAGTTTCAAGGGTTGAGCTGTCTTTCCTTCTGGGTGTTTAACAGGTGCACTATGGGATGGAGTGGTCACCAGAACTTTCAGTGTGCTAGCCATCTTCCAAGCCCATCTTAGTGACCCTGCCTTCTGACATTCACTCTTGGGTGGTTCTTTCCACTGTATCAGGGTTGGTCTATGGGACCAGTAGAATATGGCAGACATAATGACATGCCACTGCTGAGATCAGGGTTTAAGAGATGCCTTAAACTTAAGACACATGGCTTCCTTTTGTGCCTTCTCTCTGTATCTGTCATGTGCATTGAGCAAGGCCAGCATCCATGTCATGAGCAGCCCTATGGAGAAGTTCACATGGCAAGGAACTGACACTTTCTAGAAAGAGCCCTATGAATGAACTTGGAAGCAGCTCCTCCAGCCTCATTCGAGTCTTCAGACAACTGCGGCCCCTGCCAATGGTTTGACTGCAACCTCATGAGAGACAGTGAACCAGAACCACCCTGCGAAGCCGTTCCAACATTCCTGACCCAGAAATATGTGAAAAAAAAAAAACCATATATTTTTTGTTTTAAGCCACTATCATTGAGCACTTTCATCTTCTGGGCCACCCCCAATGCTGTACTTGTCTTCAGCTCAAGCTGTGCTTTTGCAGGCTCAGTAGGACCAGGACATTTGATTGCAGCGCTCTTCTTCCTGAGATCAAATTTGTACTGGCTCTTTCAAATTCAAGGCTGTCCAGCCTCCTTCCAATAATTGAATCAGCCTCTGCTACTGCTCAGGGTTTTGAGGAGTAGCCAGAGGGTCCTGGCTGGGAGTGTTAGAGTACACCAAATCGTGCCGCTGAGTACAAGTATCGTACAAGCTTGAGTCTTCAGCCTGCTGATCAGACGTGACTTGCATTCTTCTATGTGGCTTGTGAAAGCCACAGCTGGAAAAATATCTGCAAAGGAACAGAATCCCCCGCCCACCCTCCCCCCAGTTTCCACGCTAGTGGAGATGAGAGCATGAGATGTTCATCCAGAGACATTTCAGTGGCTTTTGCAGTTCAGAAAATAGTATGAATCAGGAATCATGGAGCTGCCCACAGACATTATGGTGGTGAAATCCTATTGCAGGCAAAGCACTTAAGAACCCTCTGTTTTCTCTTGGCCAAAGCTGAGAGCTGATGATGCCTTCAGTGTGGCTGGACTGTGTCAGGGCTTGTCATACTATTGGGAGGATAGCAAAAACCAAGTTTTTGCTGGGAAAGCCCTGTAGACCCTAGGGGGAGGGAAAGCAGCCGTGGTTCAATATCATAGACACTTCATTTTATGGCAGTTACTGTCTACTAGCATTCTCTGCCTTGGCCAGTGGCAGGAGTACCCACCCAGTTTCCTAAAGCCATGGGAGAGAATCACTTTGGAGCACGTACACATCTCCATCCCCTTTTCCAGTCATCATGTCTTACAGAGGACCTCCTATTTATCCAGCTCTTCTCCCATTCTCCATTCCCACTATCCTTGTCTTAGTTTGGGTCTTTGTCATTTCTTGCCTGGATTATCACAGTCACCTTATGATCTGGTGATCAGAGTTCTCTCTCCAAGATAACTTTCCAAGAGTTATCTATCCAAAGATCTGCTAGTGTAATATCTCCGCTAAAAAATATTCAGGGTCCTTTGCCTACAGGATATATTCTAAGTTCCAGAGCATGTGAACAGGGCAGAGTTCTAGCTCCATTACTGAAAAATTAAAATAGCTCAAAATAGGCTTTCCACACATAGTATGAAGAGCTTGACTTGAATTCTATTTCCACCACTTATCAAGGTTTCTAGGGCTCAGTTACATCTTTCATAGAATGAGATAATAAGGCTTGCCTTCTATAGGGTCTGGCCCACAGTAGGCATGCCACAAATAATTGCTGAATGAGAGTGTATATTCTCTATAAACATGTAATTACCTGTTATATGTGGTAGTGGTGTTGGAGAGAGTGATTGTGTGTATTAGATTGCCCTCTTTCTTAATTGTAAACATTGTTACATTGTTACATAATATTGTACATAATTGTACATACTACATTGTGTGTATGTGTATGTCACTACCAGTCACTGAGCAACTTCTTATAGACTCTGACCTCTATCTTTTTATCCGTATTCAAGTACAGCACTCATTTTTCCAATTTGTCCTTGATTGATTTGCTTTCTCCTCATGTGGTTGTATTTTCTTCCTGCTCCTTGTGAACTTTTTTGGGTCTGTTTGGTTTTTTCTCTAGATGTTGACTGAAATCCTAGTGAAAAGGAAACCTATCATCCTGAGTATTGGTCAGGCCTCTCTACTCTTCTCTTCTTACATTAATAAGCACACTCTTTGTGCCCTCCTGATTTGATAGAAATATTCTGGATTCATCCCTACAAGTCATTTTTTAGATATTCCTTCCTCAGCAAGGAGGTTGTCAACATCTTTGTTGGTCATGAGTCAAGCAAAAGTCATTTGCAAAGCCTTGGGTGAATAGAACTTCTCCTCTGACTCCAGAGACCCCAAGATCAGGAGCAGAGAAAATTATCTGTGAAGACGCCCAACCTAAGATAAATTTTATGTCTGCAAAATAGTGGAAAGCATAAGAAAATAAATTAATGTATGTAAGTTCCTGGCACAGAATAAGTATTAAGGACTCCATCTCCCATTCTATTCCTTTCATATTTATGTCAGACAATGTTTACAGGTTGCAAACAATAAGACCAACTGTAGCTAACTCAAGGAAAATGGAATGAATTGGAAAGATTCTGCCCAGACATTGTGTGCTATAAATGCTCTCTAATTTTTTTTCTCTTGATTTTCTCCATTCCATCTTCAAAGTTTCAGGAGAAAGAATTTTGGTATTTCTAACATGGCCTAGCTTGTGACAAGTGCCTAACCTGTGAGTATTATTAGGAGTGAATGGATGCTGGGTGGTCAGAAAGTCAACATACATGTACTACAATGACATGTAAGAGTCTTCCCAGCCTGGGAAGAGCCTCTATTTGCCCTCCTGCCCACTTGTGCTCTGATCTCTCTCACTGACTCCTTTGTACCCCATTGGGGCGTTTGTTATTTTATTCCCTCTGCTTGGCATCTCCTTCCTCACCCCTCACTTTAGAGGTCCTACTCATCCTTTGACAAATGTCAAAGAACAAACCAAAACAAAACCACAAATGTCATCCCAAGATGATAAAAAGACAAGAAATAACAAATGTTGGTGAGGACGTGGAGAAAAGGGATCCCTCATGCCCTGTTGGTGGGAATGTAAATTGGTGCAGCCAATGGATGGAAAATAGGATGGTGTTTCCTTAAAAAGTTAAAAATAGAGCTATCATATGATCCAGCAATTCCACTTCTGAGTATTTATCCAAAGAAGACAAACTTACCATCTCAAAAAGATACCTATATCCTCATGTTCATTGCAGCATTACTTACAAGAGGCAAGACATGGAAAAAACCTAAGTGATCCATCAACAGATGATGAATAAAGAAGATGTGGTGTATATACACAATGGAATATTGTTCGGCCATAAAAAGAAGGAAACCTTGCTGTTGGCAACAACATGGATGGACCTTGATGGCATTATGCTAAATGAAATAAGTTAGATAGAAAAAAAATACTATATGATCTCATTTATATGTAGAATCTGAAAAAACAAAACTGAACTCAAAGATACAGAGGAGGTTGCTGAAGGAAGGGGAGAAGGACAGGAAAAATAGGTGAAGATTGTTAAAAGGCATAGACTTCCAGTTATCAGGTAAATAAGTCCTGGGGATGTAATGTGCAGCATGATAACTATACTTAAATTTTTAAAAATTGTTTTAATTTTTAAAAATTAAAA
This sequence comes from Nyctereutes procyonoides, assembly GCF_905146905.1. NCBI lineage: Eukaryota > Metazoa > Chordata > Mammalia > Carnivora > Canidae > Nyctereutes > Nyctereutes procyonoides. Next base: position 14,647,773 of record NW_026575120.1, read on the forward strand.
AAATTAATTTTTAGTTGTTAAAATTTTTTAAAACTCAAGTTTTATAAACTACTGCCTCACAAAACTAGGATATATATATATATATAATATACCCTTCAATAGTTTCTTTCAAGGAAAATAAAAATTTTAATAAAGACTATTATTTTTTAAAACTCAAATGCTATCACTTCCTAACTAGTTCTAGAACAGTGGCTCTCAAATTGGACAGTGGTTCTCAAAATTTAGTGTGAATAAGAATCACTTAAGAAACTCCTCAAAAATACATCTTCCTGGGGTGCCTGGGTGGCGTAGTCAGTTGAGCATCCGACTCTTAGTTTTGGCTCAGGCTGTGATCACAAGGTGCTGAGATTGAGCCCTGAGGTCGGCTCCATGCTGAGCATGCAGTCTGCTTAAAATTCTCTCTCCCTCTGCCTTTCCCTACCCCTCTCTCTCACACACACATACACTCTCTTTAAAATAAATAAATAAATAAATCTTCAAAAAATTACATCTTCCTCAGCCCTTCTCTCTGAGATTCTGATTTGGAAGGTCCTGGGATGAGACCTAGGGATCTGCATTTATTACAAGTCTGAATTTGATTCAGGTGGTCGGCACGTAGTTGGGGTGGTCCTTCCACATTGTACCCATAGCTCCTTGGACATAGGACTAGAGCCCTCACCTCTGGCTCCTTTCCTGGAGAGGAGTCTGACCTCAGGTACCTAGAGTCCTCAGCACCCAGCAGGGTACCTGGCATGTGACTGGGTGTATTACACTTCCTGAATGAATCACTGTCTTTCAAGTCCTGATTGCAGTTGCTAATAATCAAAAGAGACTCACAGAGTGTAATATCCTAGGAAGGACTGCTCCAGAGATGAGAGGCACTGACCCAGCCTCTGGGAAAATCCACAGGCAGGGCAGCCCCACTCCCCGGGGGGGGGGGGGGGGGCGGGGGCGGGGGGGGGCTTCATGGGAGCTAGAGATAATTTCAGATCCTGCAGGGTGGGGGTGGGTGGTGATTGTGGGAGATCTGGAGAGAGAAGAAAGAAGAAATTTATCAGTAGAAATAACCACCACCCTGAAATACCAAGTGAGAGAAAAGGGGAGGCAGATGACCATTTAAGGTCAGGAGGTAGAAGGGTCCCCTGGCTTTCCTGAATGCCTCAAAGGAGCTACTCAAGAAACACATCCCTGCCAGAGAGGCAGGAAGACAAGCTCAGGCAGTGCCGCCGGCCTGGGGGTCTGCCAGCACCTGGGGCGGCCCCCTCCCCCCTCCCCAGGCACTGGGGTGGGGGTGGGGGTTTGTGAGGAAACAAGAACAGCGAATAATCCTGGCTGGCAGGGCGCTCCCGGAGGAAGTCAGGAGGCTGGCCTGTTAGCGGCCCTCACTTCCCATACGCCGGTGTGTTTGTTGGCATCGTGCTCCTGTTAATTAAAGGAAGTGTGTGTGCCTTCGGCGCTGGTACCCTGGCCCCAAACATCATTCTTTCCAGGGGTCTCTACCACACTGCCGCCACCGGTAGAATCAATTAGGCTCCCTCCCAAAAGTCAGGCTGCTTTTCCAAGCCCGGAGGTGAAACAACTCCCCCCTCCCTGTTCCCTGCTGCCGCTTGGGGCTCACATGTCAGCCCCACGTTTCTCCCTGTTACCATGGCCTGGCAGCTCCAGAGCCTTCTCTGGGGGGTGGGGGAGTGGGAGTGGAAATCTGCCCAAACGAATAGAAAAATAACTCTTGGGGGCCAGCCACCAGCCTGCAGATACAGGGGTTCCAGGGCATCTGCTCGTGGGGCTGGAGTCTTATAACCCATCCCCAGCACCCTGCCGCACTGGTGTAACTTTATTTGAGCCTGGCCTTATAAACAATATTTTATGAAGCCAGAGTAGAGGTGCCCCAAGCAAAGGTGAGCAGGCTTCCCTAGGAGTCAGTAAAAGTTACACCTGAGGTATAACAGTCTTCATGAAAATGCCACTAAGGAACTTCCAACTGTCTGGCTGGCTCTCCCCACCCTCCGCTGAAGAGCCAAAGTCGGGGACAGACCAGCAGACACTGGTGGAGGGGACCCAGAGCTGACGGGCTGGTCAGATGGGCCCTGGGTATACTGGAGGGGAACCCTGATCAAACAACAAGCACTCAGATCCTTTTCAGTTAAATATTATCATGGGAAAGGCTGGTCCCACAGTAAGCTGGGAGCAGCCTGGTGGACTCAGAGGCCAGCCATGGGGGGGGGGGGGAGTTCCTTAGGCCTCAGTACTGCATCAGCCTGTGGCAAATCCTGGGGCCCTGTCTTCTTTCCTTCCTCCTTCCTCATGGCTCCTGCCCTCAAAATGTACTGACATCCATAGAGTCATTACAGAATATGTTCATGGACACGCACATACACACACACTTAAATATTAATCGTTGCCTTAGAATAAGATGGGAATGGTTACTACCAATTTACAGATCAGGGAATTAAGGCAGAGAAAGGGAGGAGAGGGAGAGTTCATCTCTATGCTTTGGACTCCAAGCGCAGCATTCTCTCTGCTAAACCACATTGTTTCTCTGGGCTTCCTGCTCTAATTAACTCATTTACATCAAGTGTTTTGGACTTGGTGTGCTTTGATTTCAAAGACTATATGCATTTTACAAGTGTGTTCCAAATTCCTCTCTTTTCTTCCTCCAGCAATCCTAATGTGATGGCTAATAACAGGAACGGAATAGCAGATGTCACTGAGGGATATTATTGAGGGAAGGTGGCCCCTAAAATGATGCCACAGAAGCAGTTCCTTTGAGTAATTTCCACCTTAAAAAGGGGGGAGGGGAATAATGTAGAAAAGCAGCCCTCAGGTAGTTTTCAGCTCTCATGATGCTTTTTAAGCGGCAAAATTTGACTCTTTTGTTTGATTGGTCTGTTCTGCCTCTCCTCAAAGTTAGCTAAATTAAATGAGTAAGAATGTGAAAGTGTGAGAGAAGATGTGCTTTAAACCCCTATATCATGACCAGTTGTCAAGGAAAGGTAGAAACGGTGAGGCCATGAATTTCTGGATGGTTGGATACTCACCAAAAAAGAAAAAAGGGAGCGTGAGGGACCCAGATGTCCTTGAATTTGTGGAGCAAGCAGTCTTGTTCTCTACTTCAGTAATTGGAGGGCTGGGAGAGGCAGTTTTTGCTCTTCGTCACACCTTGAAGGGACTTTTATACCATGGCCTGAAGGGGAGTTGCATCTTTTCTAAAACTCAACCCCTTACCTGGGAGGGCTGTGGGGTTTTTGGCACCCCTTCACTGTACATTTCAGGGAACTGTTGACAACCATCATCCCAAGAAGAAACAGCTTGTCTTTGGGTTCAGATTTTGTGATCGCATTCCATGAGTACTGTGAGTGGGCTCGCCGGGTCTCTCCCGCAGTGTCTCTTAGAAGAGGGGGTTGTATTCCATGTGTGTGGAGTTAGGGCCTTGGAACACTTCATGATGCTGAGTTTTAGCAGGACAGATTGTTGTTCTAAGTAGGCCTGAGCTTTATTAATGAAATTCAAGGAGAAAATGAGGTTAATGAAGAGATATTAATTAATACCCCTCACCCCAGCCCACCAAACTGGTTGTTGGATTCTTTGGAAACTGGAATATTCTGGGTTTTGTTCTGCTTTTGTGTGTGTGTTTCTGTTTAAAAAAAAAAAAAATTCTTTCCAGTGGCATGATTCTGCATCTTGAAACCAGTCTGTGGGTAAATATGTGACAAGGCTCTCCACCCCAGGCTGGCTAAGCTTTCCTGGAAGTGAGGTACACCACAGAGCTGCTGAAGCCATGGAGTCAGCTGGGACCAGGTGCTCTTAGCCAGCAGAACTTGAAAACGTTTGAAGGAAAATACTGTGTTGCCCACCCTGGCTGAATACCTTCCTTTCCTGGTGCCTGTGGACTGGGCTCTGCTTAGCAGGAGAGTATGAACCACTGACACGGCGCTGTGAGGTTTACCACTGTATAAGGAGGTGGGGTGGGGTGCTTACTGCAACCTCAGGAAACACGGTTTGGAAACTGCAGTCCTGTTTGCCAAGCCTGCCTCAAATGCAGCCATTGTGCCCGAGAACCAAAGGAAGGCCCTGTCTGCACTGGCATCAAGGACAGCAGTTTTGTTGACAGAGCTAGGCCTGATGCCCCTGGCCTGGATGAGTTCCCTTTGACCGCCAAGGAAGCGGAGGAAGAAAAGTGCAAACACCTTATCCAGCAGGTTCTTAGCATTTGACCAAAATCTTGGACTTTGAGTAGAGAGAGAGATGGAAACAGAATCAGTTTAAAAAGAGCATCTCATATCGAGTTGTTCCAAATTCACCAGAAGCTCCCTACTTTGTGTCTCTTAGAGGAGTTTTTTGTACCTAATTCAGAGCCACATGGATTGAGTTTCCCTTAAAATATACACAGCTTAAAAATGAAAGGGGAAAGGGCCCAAGACAAGACATGTTTGGATTTCTGTCAAACTCAGAGCCTTTGGGAGGCAGCATGGAAGGCAGGATGTGGTTTTTTCAGACTTTGCCTGTCATCTACCTCTTCCATTTATGTCTGTGGCACACTCAGACCTTTTCTCTCCCCTCTTTCTGGGAGGGACTTCCCATGTCCAATATCTGCAGCTGCACTGTTTTCAGAGCCAAACTGAGACTGCCCTCAGAGTTCCAGAAGTCTCCATACACTTAGCCCTGCCATTCTCAAGAACGCCAGCCTCACATCTCCCCCACTTTATCCAACACCATAGAATGTCCAAAGAGAAGGGGCATCGGAAACCATTAGCCCCAACTCTGTTGCAGAAGAGGAAACTGAGTCCCTTCAAAATCCCTAGGTAGGCCCCTATGTCCCCTCACCAAAATACCTTTATTTCACCTTCAATAGTAAATGGCAATTTATCTGGGTATTGAATTTTAGGTTGACAGTGATTTTCCCTCAGCACCTTGAGAAGGATCTTGCTATAAGTCTTATTATTGGCCCCTTGTAGACCAAACGTCTTTCCTTTCTGGTTACTTTAAGATTTTATTCCCCAATGTTCTACAGTTTAGTGTAGTATGCCTAAGTATGGATTTATTTTTATTTATCTCCCATGTGATTCTTTCAACAGTTGTTTGAATCTACCAACATGGGATAATTCCCATTATTAGTAATAATAATCATATGTCTTGTTTTAATAATAATCATATATCTTGCTTTAATAATAATCATATATCTATGTTTCTTGTATGCCGTGCTCTACATATGTCATCTCATTTAATTTTCACAATAGTCCTATAACTAGCCATTGTACAATCAGGGAAACTGAGTCACAAGGAGTTAAATCTTTTGTCCATGCTAAGGCAGTAAATGGCAAGGCCATGTTTGGAATCCTGATAGTAGAGTTTGAGTATTGTTTCTTCTTCCTGTTGTCTTCTTCTGGTACTCCTATGAGACATAGGTTGGCTCTTTTCTTTCATCCTTTCTTTTAACTTGTTTTTTTTGTTTGTTTGTTTTGTTTTTGTTTTTTTTTTTCAGTTTCTATTTATTCACCAGAGACACACAGAGAGAGGTAGAGACACAGGCAGAGGGAGAAGCAGGCTCTCCATGAGGATTCCAATGTGGCACTCCATCCCAGGACGTGGGATCAAGACCTGAGCCAAAGGCAGACACTCAATCACTCAGCCACCCAAGCGCCCCCCAGCCTGTTTTTTATATATCTAATCTCTGTCTCTCTCTGGAGCATTCTGGGCTATTTCCTCACATCCCTTCTCCATTTTATTAATTCCCTCTTCTGTATGTCTAATCTACTATTTAATGTATCCCTTGCCCTTTTGGTTTCAGTAATCATATTTTTCATTTCTAGAAGTTTCCACTGGCTCACTTGAGATCTTTCTACTCTTCTTAAAATAGTGTCTTGTACTGTTTGTAGGAATATCATTTGATTTTAAAACCATTTAAAAAATACTAGTTTTGTGGTCTCTATCCAATAGTTTATCTATTATCTAAAGTTTTGAGGACTCTAACCCCTCCTGTTTATTTTGACTGCTGACTCTTGTACATGGTAGATTATTTCTCTCTGTTTTTAAAATTTTTTATTGTAGGCAGAGCTTTATTTTCCCTGTGGGAATTCTCTGTGGCCTGGAGTGTTGAAGTTTAATTCCAGTGGTTTTATATTTGCTCCTGCCAGATATCCTAGGGGTATCACTGGCTAAAGACCAATTTTATGTTAATTTCTTGGCTTGGGATTTCCTTCTGATGCAGGTAGTAGATATTTGGGCTCTAAACCTGTGCCAGGCACAAGACTGGGGTTTTGATTTTTTTTTCTTAGGGGACTGTTTTTTCCCATTTAGAGTCAGGGCAGAAAAGAGCTTCCTTGGTGTCTTTCTGGGTTGATGGCTTTTCTGAGAGCATCTGAACTATACGTTGGTGACTGTCTAACCCTCACTTCACCAAGGCTTGAGGCATCATCCTGTCCTGTATGGGTGTGAAAAGCCAAACGGTTAGCCTTTGCTGGATTAGATAATCTGCCCAGGACCATGGCAGTGTAAGTTTCAGAGTCTGCTGTTCAAGCTATGCCTTTTCACTTCAGCACCTTTCCTACCTATCAAGCTCATCTGTGCTTTTCTATTTATTTTAATTTTATTTTTTAAAACTTGTGGTAAAATACACATAAGATTTACCATCTTAACCATTTTTAAGCATACAACAGTTCAGTTGGCATTAAGTACATTCACATAATGCAACCATCACCACCATCCATCCACACAACTCTTTTCGTCTTGCAAAACTGAGACTCTGTACCCATTAGACAATATAGGTCTTTATTCCTCCCCCTACCAATCTCTGGCAACAACAATCCTATCATCGTGTCTATGAATTTGCCTCACATAAGTGAAATCATACAATATTTGTCATGTTGTGACTGCATTATGTTGTTTAGCATTTCTTCAAGGCTTATCCATCTTGTAGCTTGTGTTAGAATTTCCTTAATTTTTTTTTTGAGAGTCAGAGAGAGAGAAAGAGTGTGTGTGTGTGTGTGTGTGTGTGTGTGTGTGTGTGTAGTCGGGTGGGGGAGGGGGAGAGGGAGAGGGAGAGAGAATCTTCTTTTTTTTTTAAGATTTTATTTATTTATTAATGAGAAACACACAGAGAGAGGCAGAGATGTAAAGGAGGAAACAGACTCCCTACAGGGAGCTCGATGCAGGACTCAATTCCAGGATCCTGGGATCATGACATGAGCCAAAGGCAGAGGCTCAACCATTGAGCCACCCAGGTGCCCCAGGAGAGAGTGAATCTTAAGCAAGTTCCACACTCAGCATGGATCCCAATGCAGGGCTCAGTCTCATGATCCTGAGATCGTGATCTGAGCCAAAATCAAGAGTCAGAAGCTTACCCAACTGAGCCACCCAGGTACCCCAAGAATATCCTTCATTTTTAACACTGATTAATATTCCATTATAGGGACACCTGGGTGGCTCAGTGGTTGAGTGTCTGCCTTCAGCTTAGGGCATGACCCCAGGGTCCTGGGATCAAGTCCCACATTGGACTCCCTGCTTCTCCCTCTGCCTATGGCTCTGCCTCTCTCTGTGTATCTCTCATGAATAAATAAATAAAATCTTTTTTTAAAAATCCATTATACGCATATGGCACATTTTGTTTATCCATTCATCCATCAATGGACAGTTGGATTGCCTCTACTGTCCATTGATTATTGTGAATAATGCTGCTAGGAACATAGGTGTGCAAATATCTTTTCAAGGCCCTGCTTTTAATTCTTTTGAGTATATATCCAGAAGTAGAATGCTGATCATATGGTAATTCTATTTTTAATATTTTTGGGAGCTGTCACATATTTCCCACAGTAGCTGTATCAATTTTTCCACATCCCTGCTAACACTTGTTATTTCCTGTTGTTTTGTTTTTGTTTTTATAGCAGCCATCCTATGTGGCCTTCCTATATAGACATCCTAATGGGTGTGGTATCTCATTGTGGTTTGGGTTTGCATTTCCCTAATGGCTAGTTGAGTATATTTTCATGGGCTAATTGACCATTTGCATATCTTTATAGAAATGTCTATTAAAGCATCTGTCCATTTTTTTTAAATCAGGTTGTTGTCATCATCATACATTTAAAGAGTTTTATTTCATAAGGCATTTCTAAGTTTTATATGGGAGGATTTCTATTCTGTCCTATAGCTATTTTGCTGGATCAGGGAGTCTCCAAGATTCCCCTTCTGATGCCTTTCAAAACTGTACCCTCTGCAATTTTCAGTTCCACAGCCAAGAACTCTCCCTTTTCTAGAATGTGCCTTCTCTGCTTCCTTATCCTAATTGGCCTGACTTTGCCCTAATGATACCACTGTCCTTGAAACTCCTCAGATGAACACTCCCCTCCTACTCTTTCAAAGCACAAAGGCATCTTGGATTCAGAGGTAGAGTTGAGCATTTATTAAAGACATTTAGTCTTGGGGCTACTGGGTGGCTCAGTTGGTTAAGTGTCTGACTTCCACTCAAGTCATGATCTCAGCGGCCTGGGATTGAGCCCTACCTTGGGCTCTGTGCTCAGTGGGGAGTCTGCTTGTCCTTCTGCCCCTCTCCCTGCTCATGTTCTTCTCTCTCTCAAATAAATAAAATCTTTGGAAGAAAGAAGAGAAAGAAAAGAAGGAAAGAAAGAAAGAAAGAAAGAAAGAAAGAAAGAAAGAAAGAGAAAAAGAAAGAAAGAAAGAAAAAGAAAAAGAAAGAAAGAAGAAAGAAAGAAAGAAAGAAAGAAAGAAAGAAAGAAAGAAAGAAAGAGGAGAGAGACATTTCATTTTTCTCCTCACTCCAACTTCTGTATCCCCTTCAGTGTCCACTAGGCACCCAGTAACCATGGGAGCCTCAACCTCACTGGGGTGTGGATTGAAACCCAACTTTGGAGATAGAGCTATAGGACTTCAAAATTCCATTTCCCTAGGGGCACTGGGTAGCTCATTTAGTTAAGCATCTGCCTGCAGCCCAAGTCATGATCTCAGGGTCCTGAGATTGGGCCCACATTGGGCTCCCTGCTCAGCAGGGAGCCTGCTTCTCCCTCTCCCTCTGTTCCTCCCCCCTGCTCGTAAGTGCTCATTCTCTCTCTAGATAAATAAAGTCTTTAAAAAACAAAAACAAAAACAAAAACAGGGATGTCTGCAAGGCTCAGTGGTTGAGTATCTGCCTTTGGCTCAGGTCGTGATCCCAGAGTGCTGGGATCGAGTTCCGCATCGGGCTCCCCGCAGGGAGCTTTCTTCTCCTTCTGCTTATGTGTCTGCCTGTCTCTGTGTGTGTCTCTCATGAATAAATAAATAAAATATTTAAAAAAAAACAAAAGCAAAAAAATTCCATTTCCCTGATCACCATGGTTCCTAATCACTCTGCACTTTAATCTTGTCACCAACAAAAACAGATGGGATAAGAAGCCTACCTTAAGAGCCTGGCTTAGGAGAATTAAATGAAATAGTGCACTTCAGATGCCTAGCCAGTTCCTAGCTCATGTGAGCACTTATGAAGTTTATTTCAAGTTCACTTCATTTTCACTCTGCCTTTATCAACCTCTGGCTAGCAGTTGATTTTTATTCTCACTCAAACAATTCTCCTCTTGCTCTGTGACCCTATCTTCATAACCATTTGTATAAGTTTCCTGCTATAACAAATTAGCACCAACTTTGTGACTTAAAACAACAGAAATTTATTTTCTCAAAGTTCTAGAGGCCAGAAGTCCAAAATCAGTGTCACTGTCTGTTGGCAAGGACACATTTCCCTCCATCAGGAGGCTGTAGGGGAAAAATCTTGCCTTTTCCAGCTTCCGGGGGCTGCCAGCATTCTTGGCTTGTGGTCATGTCACTCCAATCTCTGCCTCTGTGGTTATAGTACCTTCTCTTCTCCTGTGGGCTACATCTCCCTCTATAAGGACATGATTGCATTTAACCCACCTAGGTAACCCAAGATAATTTCCTTGTCTCAGAATCCTTCACCTAATCACATCTGCAAAGTTCATTTTTAGTCATGTAAGGTAACAATCACAGGTGCTAGGGGTTAGATTGTGGTTATCTTTTTTGGGGGGAGGGGTTTCTGTTTAGCCTGCCACACCTGCTCTACCACCCTCTTTCCTAGTCCTGCTGAACCTGGTTTTCAAACACATTATATTATCTAGTCATTCATTACTTCCTGTACCTATAACTTTTCATTCTAGATTCACTCCCCTTCTCCTCACACCTTCTCCTTCACAACTGTGCCCCATTGTTGGTCATTTCTACCACATTTTCCCCAGAACCTTCAGTGACCCCACTGCTTTGGCTTTCTCCCATCCTAGTCCTTCTCATCCACCCAAACAGCAGAAGCCATGAGGTGGGAGCTCTCTTAACTCCTTTCTTTTTCCTCTAAAGTAATGAATGTATTTCCTCCCTCTCCCTTCCTTACCTTCCTCCCTCCTTCTCTTTATCTCTCTCCACGTTGGGTTGTGGACTGTTTAGGGAGTGGGTGAGTGAAAGAGGAATGGGGAGGGAGGTTGTCCCAATTGCAGACCTGATTGATAGTAGGCTCTAAGATATCTGGAAGTATATTGGTTTAGCCAACACAACTATCAAACTGGCCTTAGTCAGAGCCAACCCAAGAGAAAATGATGGTCAAGCTCTGGTTGCTGGGAGTGAGGGTGGAGTGCTATCACTCACTAAAACCAAAAAAGCAGATGATGCTGTAGACAAGTCTGTTTTCTAATAGGTACTTGGATTTTTCTGGTTGTCATCTGACATGACTAAATATCTCAGAGAGTGGATGAGAAGGAATCTTGCATTTCTGATCCACTCCAGGCATTTAAATAGTCAAATCCTTAATAATACTCTAGGTTATACCTGGAAGGCCTCTGGCCTAGTGCATAGAACCTCCTCACACGCTTGGCAGTAGAGACTGGAGTGTCCACATTTGATTCTTCCTGAACCTGATCTCTTACAAGCCTGTTGCCTGGACTCTCTTGAGGCACCTGTAGTGTCAGGATAGTCCAGTTGAGAAGGATAATATTTTTCTGAACTTTTGGGACAACAAGATTATTTTAAAGGCTCAAATTCCTTTTTATATCTGCCTCTGTTCCTCGCCCACCTCCACCAAGTATACATACAGTAAGTGCAACCATTTCTCTGGCCAAAAGAAGACTAGTAAAGCATGTACTTACCGAGATCATTTGTTTGGGTTCAAATTAAGAATGATTGCTTTTGAAGCCTAGAGACACCATTTTAAGGAGGGCCCAGCATCCTGTGATAATGACATACAACCCTGATACAAACCTCAGTTCAATTATCAGGTCTTTTTATTGGCTTAGAAATCATATCTTCTCCTTCCAGCTTCCCCATTCCTTTCATCTTGCAAGCTGCAGCTGAAGCCAGCTCTAGCACTTGGTGCAGAGGAAGGGAAAGAATCATAGAGAGGATGACCTTCCTCTCTCAGATGGGCTTGGAGTTTCCACTGGGCAAACCTGAGAATGCTCTGGCCTGCCCCGCCTGGACCCAGCGAGGGCACTTTAAGCCAGAAGGTAGGCTCCCAGATCCTCAGTCAGAACCAATAATGAAAAAAATGACAGTCATATTTGTCTCTCTTGCAGCTCATACCCTGTATTCTCCCTTTATACATTTATACTCTGTCTCCCATGCTATTTCTCATCCCCTAACTTCTTGACTCCTGGACTTATTTCTTTTTATGATTTCATATTCACTGCTTGGACCAGATGTTTAATACTAGTCCTCTAATACTAATACCACTAATACTCAGTGTCTTCTTCTGTACCAGGTAATCATTTTTTCCTGGTCCAGATAACACTACCATGGCCAGTACCCCTGCCAGGAGATACCTATTATTGACACATGGGATCCGGACAATGCCAACCTCTTATAACCAGTGCCTCCTGGATAGCTTCCCCAGGATATCTTCTAGGCATTATTCTCTCCCCTGAAAACCTGCTCTCCATCCTGTATTCTTTCTGTTTGTTAATTATGTCATTAATAACTCAGTTATTCAAGCCAGAAATCAAAGAGCCACACTAACCCCTCTTTTCACTTAGCCTCACTTCCAGTTTCTTATTAATACTACCTCTCAAAAGTATCTCAAATTTATCCCTGCCTTTCTCTTTTCACTCTCCTGCCTTAGCTCAGACTCATCATTTTAACCTAGATTTCCTTACTGGTCTCTTGAGTTCAGTCTTTCCTCATCCGATCCCAATGCACCTTCCACAATGCCTTTGAATGGTATGTAAAATGCAGACTTGACTCAGTCTACTTCCTAATTTAAAATACTCTAATGGAAAAAAAAATAAAAAATAAAAAATAAATAAAATACTCTAATGGCTCCTCAATTGCTGCAGAACACATCCAAAATCCTTGACATAGTAGAGAAAGAAGATCCATCATGTTCTGATAGTTGCTTTGTCCTCCTGCTGTATTTCTTGCCATTTCCTCCTGAGCACACGCAACTTACTACAGCTTGTGCCCCAAAACTGCCAAGTGCTTTTACAGTCCTCTTTTGTATATTTCCTTTGCCTTGAACTCTCTTTCTAACCTCAGCCACCTTTTGTCAGGTAAATTTCCACTCATCATTTAAGACATGGATCAAATGTCGTCTCCTTTTTTTTTTTTTTAAAGGATTCATCCTTATTTTTTTTAATTTTTTTTAATTTTTATTTATTTATGATAGTCACAGAGAGATAGAGAGAGAGAGGCAGAGACACAGGCAGAGGGAGAAGCAGGTTCCATGCACCGGGAGCCTGACGTGGGATTCGATCCCGGGTCTCCAGGATCGTGCCCTGGGCCAAAGGCAAGCGCCAAACCGCTGCGCCACCCAGGGATCCCCAAATGTCGTCTCCTAATTAACATCAAACTAGCATCACTCATCTTTTGGTGGGAAGGGAGTTATGGTGATTTTTCACTTTCTATGTCACATATTTTGTTTGAATTTTCTTGAAACAATGTATTGCTGTAATAATTTTTTAAAAGATTATTTTTTTCACCTTCTCTTTGAAAACTTCACTGTCTTTCCCCTCCAGATAGAATTAATTATGCTGTCTTTCAAGGCATATATACATATATTACTTTCATAAATGATTTTAGAAAACTATTTTTTATTGTTATTGTTTATATATACCTTCTCAAACAAACTGTAACAATCTGAAGACAAGAATTATGTCCTATCCAACTTAATACCTCCAGCACCTAGCATAATACCTAATACATAGGAAAGGCTCCCAAAATGTTAGTGAAACAGGAATAAATTGCCTGAGTTCACTTAATTGATTAATATTAGAGTCTATATTAAAATTCAGGTCTCTAGATTTCCACTCTACTCTTTTTCCCATTTTGCTATATCATTGTCTGTGGTAAAGTGTGATCACACAGCTGCATGGTGTCTTAGCAAGGCAGCACATGTGAAAGGAAAGAGTACTCGCCTCATTTGTTAAATCGAAGAATTACCTGCCTTTCTGCCCATTCTTTGTGAGGACCAACTGGGGCAATGTTTGTGAACCCTCTTGGTAAAATGAGAAGTTGCATATAGAAAAAAGGGATCATTATAAACATTTAGTTCACTATAGCTTTCATCTTTAACAAATGGACTATAAGTTAGAACAAATGTTTCCATGTTATTCTAAAGTAATCAAAAGAGAGCTTATCCTTTATTCTCTGATCCTCAAGGACAATAAGTCATGGATGAGAAGCTTCCTGCATAGCTAGGAGACAGTGCCATTCCGGGTTTCTGCACTATTTTAGTACATATATTATGCTGGCAACACCTCTCCTCCAACACTTAAAGATGGTTCACTATTCACTTTACCCAGGTGTGTAACTGTGAATCCCAAAGATGGTTTTATGCGTAGGAAGCAGAGCCACACATTTTCCTCCTGACTGTGGATTTCCAAAGTCCTCCATGACATACGATAATGCACTCTTGAGACAATTATACAAGAGACATTCTGAAAACAGGACAAGACCTTAGAAATTACAAGTAAGATAACAGAGATTAAAGATTTAATAAAAGAGTTGGAAGTTAGAGATAAAATCACCCAGAAAGTAAAACCAAAAGACAAAGAATTGGAAAATAGAAGAGGAAAAAAAATAAGAAAATTATAGGACAAATCCTTCAGATTCAATGTCTGAACAAAAGGTTCAAAAAGAGAGAATAGAAAATGCAAATCAAAACCACAGTGAGGGCAGCCCCGGTGGCTTAGCTGTTTAGTGATGCCTTCAGCCCAGGGCATGATCCTGAAGACCCAGGAATGAGTCCCGCATCGGGGTCCCTGCATGGAGCCTGCTTCTCCCTCTGCCTGTGTCTCTGCCTCTCTCTTTGTCTCTAATAAATAAATAAAATCTTAAAAAAAAAAAAAAAAACAGTGAGATGTCACCTCACACCTGTCAGAGTGACTAGTATCAAAAAGACAAGAAATGGGTGCGCCTGGTTGTCTCAGTCAGTTAAGTGTCCAACTCTTTTTTTTTAAAGGTTTATTTATTTATTCATGAGAATAAATAAATAAATTCATGAGAGAGCTCTCTCTCTGGGCTGAAGGCGGTGCTAAACCACTAAGGCACCCAGGCTGCCCTTAAGTGTCCAACTCTTGATCTCAGCTCAGGTTTCAATCTCATGGTCATGAGTTCAGGCCCTGCACTGGGCTCCAAGCTGGGCATGGAGCCTACTTAAAAAAAAAAAAAAGAAAGAAAGACAAGAAAAGACAAGTGTTGGTGAGGATGTGGAGAAAAGTGAATCACTGTGTGCTGTCAGTGGGAATATAAATTGGTGCAGCCACTATGAAAAACAATATGGAGATTCCTCAAAAATTAAACATAGAAATACCATATGATCCAACAATTCCATTTATGAGTATAACTCTGGGAAACGAACAAGGGGTAGTGCAACGGGAGGTGGGTGGGAGGATGGGGTGACTGGGTGATGGACACTGAGGGGGCACTTGATGGGATGAGCACTGAGTGTTATGCTATATGTTGGCAAATCAAACTCCAATAGAAAATATACATTAAGAAAAGAAATGAAATCCCTATCTTTAAAAAATATATATTTTATGTATTTATTCATGAGAGACAGAAAGAGGCAGATATACAGGCAGAAGGAAAAGCAGGCTCCTCGCAGGGAACCCAATGCGGGACTGCAATCCAGGGGCCCTGGGATCACACCTTGAGTCAAAGGCAGATGCTCAACCATGGAGCATTTAATTTTAAAATTAAAAATTTTGAATTATTTTATTATTTTTTAACAAAAATTTTTAAGAGAGAGTGAACAGAATAGTGGAAGGAGGAAATTGTTAATGAAATAATTCCATTTCTCAGACTCAAGGGCTTGCATTTCTTGATTAAAAGGGTTCACTGAGTACCTGGCACAGTGGCTGAAAATAAAACTACACCAAGTACATTATCATGAGATTTCAGAATGTTGGGATCAAGGAAAAGATCCAAAGAGCTTTCCAAGAAAGAGAGAGAAAAAAAAAATCTCATGCAAATTATCAAGTATCAAAATGGCATTGGATTTCTCAATAGCAACCAGAAAGTTAGATGACAATGGAGCAATTTCTTCCAAATTCTGAGGGAAAATTATTTCCAGCCTAAAATTCTATATCCAGCCAAACTCCAGAAAAGAAGAATGCATTTTCAGATAATCAAGGTCTCAAAAGCTTTGCTCCCATGTACTCTTTACCCAGAAGATCCTGGTGGGATAGGCTCCACAAAAATAAGGAAGGAAACCAAGAAAGTTACTAAGAAGACCATGGATCCAACACAAGGGAAGGTGGGAATCCCCAGGCTGATGTGAGGGAATCACCCTAGGGCAGCCTTGATAGACTGACAGTCCATGTGAAGGTCCCAGGGCAGTGGGAGGGATTTCCTCAAAACATTTCTCCAATTGGGAGAACAATCTGGGGAAAGTGTGAGGTTGAATTATTTAGATAAGTACATAGACAAACTAAGCAGAGAAGATACTCAGAATGTGAATGTTGACTTAACTGCATTTTAACAGTGTTGGGATGATGCTGGGGGCTGGGAAGTGTGAGCTTTTGAGGTGTGGGTGGTGGTGGCATGGAAGAGCTAAATCCTATTTTCCATGGTAGGAAGTCAAGAAATGATCAAAGCTGGAAAATGAAGAAGCAGCAACATAATCATGTAATTTGGAAGTATGAGGGTAAATATTAGATGAATCAGCTCAGATAGTTGAATTTATTATTTCTGGGAAGTGGGAATAAGGGAGGTAAGACTTGGTGGGGAGGGGGTTGCTGTTCAGTTTAGGGTGGTTTTAAACATGCCTTGTAGAATGATCCCCCTCAGACCTGTGAGTGGCTCACATCCCTGCCGTATCACCTGGGCTTCTTCAGAAGCCCCATCCTTGGGCTGTACCTCCAACAAATTTTTACTTAGCTGGCCTGGGGTGAAGTCTAGGCTTCAAGGTTTTATTTATTTATTTTTTTTTAATTTTTTGTTTTAATTTATGATAGTCAGAGAGAGAGAGAGAGAGAGAGAGAGAGAGAGAGGCAGAGACACAGGCAGAGGGAGAAGCAGGCTCCATGCACCGGGAGCCCGACGTGGGACTCGATCCCGGATCTCCAGGATCGCGCCCTGGGCCAAAGGCAGGCGCCAAACCGCTGCGCCACCCAGGGATCCCCGGCTTCAAGGTTTTAAAACATTTTTTCCAGATGAGTCTAAACTTCAGGCGTGTTTGAGAAGTTACATGTATAACTTTGATACAAATTAAAACTAACTATATAAATAAACCTAGGCTAGTTCTGGGCACTCTATCCTTAAATGTTAATACTTCCAATCCGACTAAGGGTGGCCTGAAATGCTCAAGGCTTGGCTTCACTCAAAACCTCTGGCATTTGAATTTCTTACCAGTCAGAAAAGCACATGGCATTGTCAATCAGAAATTCTTTAGCAGGGGAGAGCCTTTCTTGGGGGGCGGGGGGGGGCAGGGGTATGGATGAAGCAGAATACCTGGGAGCTGCCAGAGGATTAACTTTACATGGAGGTGTGAATGGCATGCATCTGATCCTTCCTCAGAAGGGTCACAGAGCAGAGGTCACAAGAGTAATGAGAGCCCGAGATGGAGAGGAAGGGGAGGAGACTTCAGGCGGGGGAGGGGAAGAAAGAGGCAACGCTGTGGAACTTCCACCACTTTTTCTCCAATTTCAGACAGCCTCTCCTGCTCTCTTAAGAAACCCTTGAAGAAGCCAATTTGAGTCTGCCCACGAATTAATGGCCCTGGCTGGTGGCTTTCGGGAGACAGCATCTCTATTCTCTGTTCTCTTTTCTGGTCTCTGGGTCAAGGTGAGCTGTGTTCCATCCCCTGGAGGAGGGCGGCCGCCTGCCGCTGTGGGTCACCTTGGAAGAATGGCCTTATTATTCCCGCAGTCATCACTATCTTCCCCGACACATCTACAGGTGTACCCTTTCTTCGGGTGCCCCTTGCAGGTTTCTCTTCTCTGCTCTTGGCCTCCTATGGATACAGGAGCCTGCCTGTTATTCACCATACGGTGTATGGTTACCCTCTTTGATTTGCTGCTGTTTGAACCAGATGCTGTCTGTCTTGTAGCATTTAATCCCTTGAAAGGTTGAAGGATGCAATTTATGTGAATGATGGCTCTTTATAAGAAGGCAAAGTCATATTGCACTTCATGCTTATCTCGAACAGATTTCCTTGTCTCCACTCCCATCCTAACGAAGAGATTAATGCATCAAGAAGTACCTCTTGGTGGCTTTAAACTGCCGATCTCCTGAGGAATGCCAGCACATTCTAGTGATCACTAGGAGTCTGGAGGCTTCTGTTGCTGCTCTTCCCCTTCTGCACTGAGACACCTCAACCATATCCTGCATCATAAATCTAGGGGAGTGCGAAGCCTCTGTCTAGAGAAACGGCACTCTTCCTTGTGGCATTTTAAATGTCAAGATAGGAACAGACATAGACCAGAGAGGTGGCTTTTAAAATAAATTTCTTTGTATTGAATCATTTGTGTATTTGGTATCATTTTCCTCTGACTTCTATTCAAATTTTCAGATATATCGAGGATGGAGCTGACATAATAAAATCACCTTTCAAATTATTCGGTCAGCATTTTTAAAACCTACAAGAAAAAAAAGAAAAAAATCTCACTCAGATGAATGAATCATAGATATCATAGGGGTGGAATCCTCAGATGGACAGGAGACAACTGCATTTATTGACTCCTAGACACTACAATTAAAAGTTACATTGCATCCTCTGAAACCTGAGCTCTTATACTATACAGACATAAGAGCATTTCAAATAATCAACATCTGAGAAAAACAGCTTATACAAATAAGCCTAATAGGGAAAAAAGCACTTAAAACAGTGCCTAGCACATAGGAAACACTCAATAAACCTATTACTGGCATACTATTTTATTTTTTTTAAGATTTTATTTATTTATTCATGAGAGACAGAGAGGCAGAGATATAGCAGAGGCTCCCTGTGGGGATCTGCAGGGACTCTCTGCCCTGGGGATCTCAGGACCCTGGGATCACACCCTGAGCCGAAGGCAGATGCTCACCTGCTGAACCACCCAGGCATCCCACTGGCATATCATTTTAGCACAAGACCCTGGTATAAAATTGGCTACAGTGCTTTGTCCAGGAAAATGTTGGATTATGGCTCTGCCCTAAACCCCCACTATGTGGGCCCAGACCCCATGCAGGTTCTGAGGATGCATGACTCCTGATTTGGCTAGAGAGAGAAGACATTGCCTACAAAGAAGGAACAATCCATTCTTGGGCGAGGGGGAGGGGGTTATTAGGAGAACCTGAGATGTTTTCTGAAGGAAGAAACCCTCCTTCAATCTCAAGCCCAATGGGAATAGGAGTTCATTGGCCAGATGGGGTCAAGGGAAGTCTTTTCCAGGCAAAGGCAGAGCTTACCTAGGCTTGAAGGGAAGCGTGGCAGGGGGAGAGGGTATTTTTCAGGGAAGCAGGACAGATGAACCTAGAGGGTAAGCAGTAGATCCTGGAGAGTCAGATGCACTGGAAGGAGTCTGGACTTGACTCAGTGGGGCTGCAAGAGGGCTTTCAGCAAATGGTGTGTTTGCATGTGTATTTGGTGTGTGTGGAGTGGGTTAAATCACCGTAAACATTAAGGCTCTCTGGAGACAGCGGGACAATTCAGGGAAGAACTAGAGATTAAGTGAAGAGGCCGCATAATAAAATCATGATCAAAAGGAACCCGATAATCTAGGGACTAGGCAGTATGGCACAGATCCGGAAGGAAGAGGTTAAGAATGGGGGAATCTTCCCGGAAGGGAGGGACGGGTAGAAACTGCTGGATGCTACAGAGGCAGAGGAGATAGAGAGCGAGCAGCTCTCACATGGTGTTTATTTGGTTTCACAGATTCCCTGGGGTGAGTGGGGGATCAGGAGAGCAAGCCTGGGAAAAATGCACTCCTGAGCCCTGCCCTGGGCCAGAGAATTGGCATGTGCAACCCACTCTGCAGATGATTCTTAGGCACACTGAGGCTTAAGGATTGCTGTGTGACTCGCGGGTATTAGAACTCTGAAGAGGCTGGAGAGGGCTTTGAAGGGAGAACTCACGCAGGGCTGGCGTTCAGGAGAGAGGCAGCCTGCAGGTTGTCTACCCTGGATGAAGCTGGGCTCTGCACACCTGCTCCTGTGGCCTGCGTATAGTCTGCGTGTGAGGAGTTCTCACTCCAGTGGGGCTGAGCTCTGTGCTCTTCTGAAAACGGCCACGTTTGTGTGGTGAGTAAAGCCCAGGCAGAGGAGAGAGAGCCAAGAGCAAAGCTGCAGGAGCCGGCTTACAGCCATCGCACCATTCCTTACTGGCTGTGTGGCTAGAAGCAAATTGCTTGCCTACTCTGAGCTTCCAGCTGATGACTTTTCAAAAGAAGACAGTGGAATCTGTCCCAGCTCCCTCACCCAGCTGTCCTGGCTGTTGATTGTCTGGTTGTCCGGAGGGTGTCTGGGGAGGGAAAGATTGTAGCATGAGCTGGTGGAGAGCAAGAGAGGCAATGAGGCAAGACACTCCAAAGTGAGGAGAGAGTCTAATGACATTAGCTATTCAGGGGGGGCTTTAAACATGCAGTAACAGGACGGGCATGAAGAGATTCCTTATGGTCTTGGAAAAGGTCTATATTCTTGATTTGGGTGGTAGTTAAATGAGGAATAGTTTGATAAATATAAATATATGCTTAGGATTTGCATATTCCATTGTATGCAAATTATACTGCAATTTAAAAAACACCCAAAAATAAAAAACATCTGAGCCGAGAGTGGTTGGCTGTTTTCATCTGAGGCATGGCAGCAGGCAAGGCCACAGGGAAAAGCCTGTGGCCCAGCACAGGTCAGGGCCAGAGCCTCATTCTCACATCCTTCAGTAATTTCTAGTCGCTTAGAACCTGCTGCTTTCAATGCATTTTGGGAAAGTTTTTGGCTTTTAGAGACAAACAGGATGACCTGAACTGAAAGGAGGGGGAGACTCAGCTCTACAGCTGAAGTAATAATGAAAAACACAGCCACAAGTTAACTAGTAGAAGAACAAATGCCCTGGAACATTCTGGCAGAGAGGCCTAGAATTCTGGAAAGTCGCTCATGAAATGTGTATTGGTTCACTGATTTGTGCCTTCCGAAAGGAGACGTTTCTATAGTGAAGTTTCTGAAGACAGATGTGTAAGTGCCACAAGCCTGGTGCCCCAGGGCTGTTTATAGCACCCTGACAACCGCTGTCATTTCCCCTTGGCTCCCTGAACAGTGCTCTCTGCTCAGGGAGGGGGTTTCTGTCAGCGAGGCTGCCTAGCCATGGCTCAGTGTCCTTAGCTACCCACAGGAAAACACATCTTTTCTCTCTAAGCCACATGACCTCCTCTGGTGGAACAGAACAGTTACCTAAGAGTTTACAGGACAAACATTACAAACCGCCTCCCTGAGGGGGTGTTAGAATCGTCACTGGTCCAGGCAGGAAGCTTGGAATCTGAGCAGCCACCCTTCCTGCAGAGAACCCTGGAGACAGAGACTCCAGGCCCACGCTTATCTCCGGAGGCCAGAACCCTGCGGAGAGAGAAAGAACGAGGGGGGCAGGGGGCGGGGGGGGGGGGGGGCACGGTGAGGGGAGGAATCCAGCTCTCTCTCCAGAAGACAGGAGTACAGGAAAACGATCCCACTGCTCTTTCTCCTGGGAGCCACTGTAGGGGTAATTTCAAATTCTCCTTTATGGCTGCTGTAATTAAGACAATAATTCAAAAGTTTTAGAAATGCAGCCAACATGAGAAGTCAAGGACCCGAGCCATCCAAATGTTCACAGTACCTCCCCATGTGTTCTGAAAAAGGGAACTTTTCAAGTAGAGCACTGGGAGAGGTACTGGATGTGGGGGCAGAGCAGTGGGCGGGGTGTCGGGGTGGAGGCCACAGGGGCCCTGTCCAGAGCACCCCAGGCAGCATTCCACTCCTTTCCCTCTGAGCCATCAATAGCTCTCCTTTAAACTAGCAAAGAAGCACTGATGCCCCTCTGTCCTTCCAGGACCCCTCGGAGCCTGAGGGCTTCTTCTGGTTCACGAGGGGCTCCTGCCTTTCTCCTACCGGCTAAAGGGCTTAGCTCCTGCTTTATTACCGGAATGTGAATCCCATAATCACTTTGCTCCCGCTGTTGAGTTGGCTGACCCCTTGAAATGGTGGTTTTCATCAGAGAAACACCGTGAGCTGCATTGGTATTCAGAAGGATGTGCTGCCAAACCAGGGGGATAAAACTGTTCAGAGACAGTTCACTGATACAAAACCGTCTGGGCCCTTGTGGGAACAGTGGACAAGTTCCTGGTTCCCCCACCCACAGAACGGCCAGGAGGACAGGCAACAGGCATGTTCACTGCACACAGACTTTTATGGAGCTTAACCCCAAGCTGACAGCGTGATGTCTGGCATTTTTACCTATAGGCTCCTGCAGAAATTTCAATTCACCTGATTGCAATCAGGACAGATGACTGGGCTCTATTGCAGTCTCCTGCTTTCTTTTCTGACTTGGTAATGTGGTCTGAGGGCTGGTTTTAAAGTCTTTGGGATAGGACTGATGCCAAAGTGCCCAGTTTTTCCATTCGTCCATGGAGTTGGCTGCCTGCAAAACATGTCTAAAATTATCCCTAATTCCAAGTCCTCACTACACAATCAACCTCTCCAATATAATAATTCCAAAACCTTTCTTGATTCCTGCTTTTAATAAAGTACATTTACAGAGGATATGAATTCCAGATTTGATTTCAGACTCTAGGGATGTATATTCCTCTTCTGGAACTTGTATATCCGGTCCTGGGATAAAGAAAAAGGGTGGGGGGGAGAAGGAAAAAGAGAGGGGGAGAGAGTCCATAGCATAACAAGCATTCCTTGTATTTTTGTCTTTTACCCACTGAGCGTGGAGGAGAGAGACAGGCTGATACAGAGCATCTGGTTAAAGTCAGGTAAGTAACACTCTGGAGGGAAAAGCCTGAAGACAGTTGCCAACCTCTTTCTCTTTCTAATATGTTTTTGCAGATGGATAAAAACTGTGGCCAATAAAGGTCTCAGTTTTAGGTGATAGTTAGGAAGAAAAACAAGAGAGAAGGAAAAAGAAACACTCCATTCCATCACTGTCCTGTCAGCTCTCTTCCATTTCGAGGATTGGCATGATGAAAGGGACCTAGAACAATGCCATCCCCAAGCCGCCCCCAGATGTGGATATGCCACAGAAACAGCAGCAGCCGTAGGATTCTCCTGAATGAAGACTAGAAGGTGTGACTGGGGCCCGAACACAGGAACTGAAGCTGTGCTTCTGAGCATAAACACCTTTCTAGGGAGACAGAACCTAGACTCCTGGCTCTGGGAAACGAACTAGGGGTGGTGGAAGGGGAGGAGGGCTAGGGGGTGGGGGTGAATGGGTGACAGGCACTGAGGGGGGCACTTGACGGGATGAGCACTGGGTGTTATTCTGTATGTTGGTAAATTGAACACCAATAAAAAATAAATTTATTATAAAAAAAAAAAAACACCTTTCTACATTGTTCTCCTGGCCCATTTACCTGACATCTCCTACAGAGTCATGAGCTGTAACAAGAGAAGCGTGTGGCTGCAATCAGGAGGTATAACTTCTACTGTGGATTTGCTACCCGGTTGCCTTCTGACCATGGATAAGACAGTTCATTGCTGGACCTGGCCTCTACACAAGCAAAATGAATATAATAACATCTGCCTCCCCTGGTTCCGTGGTCTTTATGAGCCTTTCCTGCTCAGAAAGGAGAAGTTGTACTCCTTTGCTCTCATTTGGAAATGCTCTCATTTGGTCAATGAGCCCCCATCCTACTGTGATGTGGGAAACTAAGTTACTCCAATCCTCCAATCTCAGTCCAAACTCATGCTCTGGAGCAGCCTTCTTTCGATAATACAGCTTTTGTTTTGTTTTGTTTTTGGCAAAATGCCCAGAGTTTCACATGTCTCTCTCCTTCCCTTCTTTCACTGGGAAGGTGCCTAGGAGCATGAGGGGGCTTATGGGCGGAGGGGGTGCAGGCCTGAAGCCACATGATGTTCTCTGGGTCCTCCCCAAGTCTGTTGTAGGGTAGCTTGTCTGGGCTGTTCCCTGGACTGGTGACCACTGACGTGCAGCTTGTCCTAATTCTTGGCATTTGGCTAGCATTTGCTGGCAAAGGCTCTGGGCCAGGTAGTTTGTGGTTCCTCTTTCTTAACTGAATCAGAACCCAGGTTCCTTTTTTCCTGAATGTGGCTCCCTTTGGCACTCCCTTGTGCCTTGGGTCCCTGGGTCTGATTGTGAGGTCAGGGCCTAGGCAGTTTATTTCACATCCCTTGGCCAGGGTGCTATCTTGCTCCCACTCCAGTCATGCTTCTCTGGTATGTTTTCTAGCCAGATTCAAACCAGCACCTGTGCTTCATCTCTCCCGCCCCCCAGGGGGTGCACAGGAGATACTGAGTTTCTTCTATACCACACAGGAACTGAGGGTAGCTTGGGAAAGCTAACTTCTACCCCTTCCACTGTCTAACCACGCTGTACTGCTGAGTTTACTCTGATGTGGCCACTCCCCGATTGGTGTGGGGAGCCTGTGTTTCCATGCAGTCTTCCATGAGGGAAAGTCCTTGTGTTTTATTTTATTTTATTTTTCTTGTGTTAATTTTAATGAACACATCTTCCTTCTGGGCATCCCAGAGACAGAAAGTCAAGACCAATGTGTCTCTCCAGCGTCTGTCTCCCTTTTCCTACTCATGGTCCTTTGAGACCAGACATGGGCAAGTTTCCTAACTCTATAATTTATCATGCTTCTCTTACCCTAAACCACCTAGCCTCCCAGCCTACCCACTGTAGACAGAATCAGTTCTGTACACATGAAAACAGTTCTGTGATCTGAGTCCCATCTCTAGACTTGGTTCTTGATATGCTAAATGGGAGCTAAAAAAATTTAGAGAATCTCATTTCACTTTCTTTCTTTTTTTTTTAAAGATTTTATTTATTTATGCATGAGAGACAGAGAGAGAGAGAGAGAGAGGCAGAGACACAGGCAGAGGGAGAAGCAGGCTCCATGCAGGGAGCCTGATGTGGGACTCAATCCCGGGACTCCAGGATCACTCCTGGGCCAAAGGCAGGTGCTAAACCGCTGAGCCACCCAGGGATTCCCCGCATTTCATTTTCAACAAAGCCTGTTTTCTATGACTATTATTCCTACAAAAATCCCATTTTGGGTTGTGTGAACCTGAATATTCCTTTTTTTTTTTTTGTAGAATCCAAAGATAGATTTATGTCTCTAACAAAATAAAAGTATATAAATAGTATTCAAAAGAATGTTAGCCCTATTTCAACCAGATAACCTTCAGAACTCCTTCCAACTCAAAAGGATTTAATTCCTAATGGTGCCAGAGAACATAGTTCGGAAAGTATGACACACTTTTCAAATGTGTACATATATACTAACTTTATTATTATCATTATTATATTTCCAAAGTACTAGTCTCTCAGAAAGCTGCCTGGGGCAACTTTAACTTTGATGAATAGCCATTTAACATGCTGATTCTGAACAATGCTTAGCAGTATCCAGCAACTTCTCTTCTGGTAAAAACTGTTTCATGAATTATTTTAAAACATTTGCCTTGAACTACTTTCCACTCTCTAATGTATTACTTTGGAGATTATAAATCAGTTTGCACTTGCTGTTGTCTTTCACTCGATAACTCATTTTCCCCTCACTCTTACCCCGCCATTATCATACCCCTTTAGAGACCAGTTACTGTGACTCCAGGAAAGAATCAGAGAAGGTAGGTTCCTCAGCTGTTTGAGAAGGTGGGCAAACGGACAACTCTACTACAGAAAGTGAATTGGCCTTCTTGTAATTTCCTGAACTTAAAATGAATCTGATGTAGGCATCAAGTATTGGAGAAGTAGCTATCCTGGAGTGAGGCCACTGGATTGTTCATCAGAACTACCGAATCAACTAGTATTGGTTTGCCTTCTGGTCTGATGCCAGTGACCTCCACTTAAAAAACATTATCACACACTAAACTCTGGGGTACCTTCTATAGGAGCAAAAGGAGTCCAAGAAGAAGAGTACTCTGAAAACATTTCCTAGAAAACTGGAGGGACACCTGGATTGGAATAAGCATGAGAGAAGAGAAATAACAGGAAAATAACAGCTAAGGCACAGAGATGAAGAGATGGACATGTGTTGGGGAATTTGAGGAGACCTTCTTAACAATAGAAGAAAGGAGAGAGAGAATGGATTGGTAGGAAAAGTAGACCAGTCTGCATAGATAATAGGATGCCATTGTGGTTTCATAGCATGCAGTGTGATAAGGACAGCTATGCTTTTAGGATGGTTGGGGACAGTTGCACTTCACTGTGGAAAGTGTCTGAAACTAGAGAGGTCATTGTCTGGTCATTCAACCAGACTATAATTGTAGCAGTAGGACAGAAAAGGGAAAGGCAAGTTCTGGATACATACACAACCAGGAAATAGGACTTACTGATAATTGACTGGATATGGAAACTGAGGGAGAAGGGACTTTATGGTTTTTAGGGGCAGAAATAAGAGAAAAAGTGGTGCCATCGTGAAGAAAAAGTCAGCTGATGGGAAAGGAAGGTTCTCATGGGGCGGGAGAGAGGCAGGTGAAGAACCCCATCGAAGAGTAAAGCAATTGGTTCCAATTGGTTATTTGTTTTATTTCTACTGGTTTTTAGTTATGTCTATTAGTTTCAGTTTGGCCTTTCAACTGTAACAATCAACAAGGACTCAAATGGTGCCAAATATCTTGGCAATGTGGGTAGTTCTGTGTACTAGCAACTGGACCAATGGTTCTTCCATCATCAGTCAAAGAAGTCACAAACTTGCCTACCTCACCGGATGGTTGTGAGGACAAGAGCCTGCAGAGCACTGTAGTTAAGGCACTGGAGTCATGTTGATTGTTTCCAAATCCTTGCACCACTACTTACTAGCTGTGTGATTTGGATGAATTACAAAAGCCTCTCTGTGGGGATGCCTGGGTGGCTCAGTGGTTGAGCATCTGCCTTTGGCTCAGGTGGTGATCCTGGGGTCCTGGGACTGAGTCCTGCATCAGGGAACCTGCTTCTCTCTCTGCCTATGTCTCTGCCTCTCTCTCTGTCTGTGTCTCTCATGAATAAACAAATAAAATATTTTTAAAAACCACAAATACATCTCTGTGCTCAGTTTCCTCATCTATAGCAATGGGAACACTAATACCTGCCTCATAAATGAGAAAAATTATGTTGAGCATTTGATAGTCAATACAATGACTCAACTTAGTAATGAGTCAACAAACATTAGCTATTTTTCATCAAACAAAATAGTAAGTACTAAAAAATTTATAAGTTTCTAAGCTTTCAAGAAAGAGGAAGTTGTTTTTTGTTCTGTTTTGTTTTTTTGTAGAGACACTGGGATGGATTAGAAAAAGCATTGGACCTGGAATCTTTGTTCCAATCCTATATCCAACACCATCTAGCTCTGTTACTCCAGACAAGCCTCTTAACCTCCAACTCTTAGCTTTCTGATTCTTTTGATGTAAATAATGATGCCCATCCTCCCTACCATAGCATTCTGAAAACAAAAGAGATACTTCATGTGAAGCTATTCCATAAACTATAAATGTTTTGCAAAGGAAAACCATTAATTAGCTGTTATCATCATTAGTATATCCAAGAACTATGCTTCATTTATGTGTGACGGTCAGAATACTCAATTCATTGCAAATGCTTTCACCCTGTCTGGAAATAGCATTCCATTAAAATCTTATTTGCACAGGTTCCATGATTTAATTGCCTCAGAGGATGTTCAGTAGCCTCCTGAAGAGAAGTGAAGTCTTGGGTTACTTTACATTGGCCTGGGCTTTGGAAATGGGTGGCAGTAACTCTGAATAGAATCCCTGTTGAGCTTTACACATTTACTATTTATTCTGGTAGAGGCAACCAACAGCATGGAGGTGGAATTCTATGGGGTGGAGATAGAATCGCCTGGTAGCCGGTTAAACAGAATTCCAGTTCTAATCAATACTTTTATGAAAAGCCCCAGCCTCTCTCATTTCTAGTGAATGTCCATTCTGAATTGCATCCCTGCAAAGGCTCCCACCTCCCCCACTTCCCCAGCCCAGCAATGCTGTCATTAATATGGATAGTTCATATGAAAACAAAGTTTTGAAAGGTAGGACAGAAACAAACTCTGACTCGACCTCAGACTGCTCATGAAGCCCAGGGTTCATGTTCCCACTCGGCACATCAATCTCAGCTCCCGGGCAGGCAGGACAGGAGCAGAGTTCGTGGGCCTTTCAATCAGGTGTGATGCTTTCGGCAGCAAGGACAGCCATTCATTATGTGAGCTCCTTAAGAGTCTGTTTCTTTAGTCTCTTTGTTTTCCTTCACAGAACTTAGCTTTAATGGCCTTGGACTAGAATGAAGCAGAGATTTGAGGTCGACATCACCTTCCTCTGGCATATGAGAAAGACAACCTCCTCTCTCCTTCCCTTTCATTGTTTGTGCAGTTTTAATTGTTTGGAGATCACATGCATTTACTTATTAAGTTCTATTTAGCGCTGAGAACTCTAATTGTTGCTTGCAAAAATGGCACAAGCCTCCTAACTTCTGCCGTGAATATTCATTCAGTGAAGCTATGGTGCTCTACCTCTGTCACAGACTAACTTGAAATAAATGTGGGTTTTCCACACAAGAGGTACCATTTATAGCTGCATGAACAGATGCCCATCCAGGGCCTCATTCCTCCTGGTATGTAGCAAAACTGGCTCCATTTCTGGCTCAGGCCTTGGGTTCCGAGCAACAGGCTTTGCCTGCAACCCAGCTCTCAGGAATCTTTCTATCAGCAGCCTTTGGGAGTAAAGCACTCTCAGAGTGCCTGAAAAATAAGTAATTGTGGGACATCCCAGGATGTGGGACCTCTTCTTTCACTTCACAGAGTATTGCAGTGAGATTTGGAAATCATACTTAAAGTACACTTTTAGTATTGTTGATATGGATTTTAAAAGGTAAGGAACCACTACTACATATGTTCTTGCCAATATTTTTCAACTGACACTATTCACCCTCTCCAAATCCTTTATTTAGTCAGGGCAGGAGGTCAGAAAACTGGCTCCTATTCTAAAAGCACAGACACATACTTTCTCTCTTTCTTTTTATTTCTCAAAGGGAATTTTATGTATACTATCTGCATATAATTACAAGCAAA
Source organism: Nyctereutes procyonoides (assembly GCF_905146905.1). Classification (NCBI taxonomy): domain Eukaryota; kingdom Metazoa; phylum Chordata; class Mammalia; order Carnivora; family Canidae; genus Nyctereutes; species Nyctereutes procyonoides. The sequence continues at coordinate 14,676,410 of NW_026575120.1, forward strand.
CAATCTGTTCATTCTTGTGGTTCACATGTAATCATATGTAAGTTTCTTATCCAGGTTTTTAAAAAATTCCATTATAGTTAACATACAGTGCTATATTAGTTTCAGGTGTACAATATAGTGATTCAGCAATTCTATGCATTACTCAGTGCTCATCAAGATAAATGTACTCTTAATCCCCATCACCAATTTCACCCATACCCCCACCCACCTCTGCTCTGGTAACCATCAGTGTGTTCTCTATAGTTCAGGGTCTATAGTTGTTTTTTAATCTCTTTTTCTTTGTTCATTTGTCTTATTTTTTAAATTCCACCTATGGCTGAAATCACATGGTATTCATCTTTCTCTGACATATTTCACTTAGCATTATACTCTCTAGCTCCATCCATGTCATTGCAAATGACAAGATTTCATCCTTTCTTCTGGCTAAATAATGTTTCATTGTCTATATGTATATAGACCACCTCTTCTCTATACATTCATCTATCCACAGACCCTGGCCAGTTTCATAGCTCAGTTATTGCAAATAATGGTGTAATAAACATATGTGTGATTGTATCTTCTCAAGTTAGTATTTTCAGATTCTTTGAAAAATACCCAGTAGTGGAATTACTGGATTGTATGGTAGTTTTATTTTTAAGTTTCTGAGGAACCTCCATACTGTTTTCCACAGTGGTTGTAGCAGTTTGTATTCCCACCAACAGTGCATGAGGGTTCCTTTTTCTCCAGATCCTTGCCAACATTCATTGTTTCTTCTGTTTCTGATTTTAGCCATCCTGACAGGCACGAGGTGATATCTCATTGTGGTTTTGATTTGCATTGCCCTAATGATCAGGGATGTTGAGCATCTTTTCATCCGTCTGTTGGCCATCTGAGTGTCTTCTTTGAAGTATCTGTTCATGTCTTCTTCTCATTTTTAAATTGGATTAGTTGGGGTTTTTTGGCGTTGAGCTGTATAAGTTCTTTGTGTATTTTGGATACTAATCCTTTATCAGATATGCTAATTACAAATATTTTCTCCCATTCCATAGGTTGTCTTTTATTTTGTTGTTTCCTTTGCTGTCAAAAGCTTTTCATTTTGATCTAATCCCAATATTTTATATCTGCTTTTGTTTCCCTTGCTCCAGGAGACATATCTAGAAAAATGTTGCTACGGCCAATGTCAGAGAAATTACTGCCTGTGCTCTCTTCTAGAATTTCATGGTTTTAGGTCTCACATTTAGGTCTTTAATCCATTTTGAGTTTATTTTTGTGCATGGTGTGAAAAAATGATCCAGTTTTGTTCTTTCACATGTAGCTGTACAGTCATTTTCTTTTTTTAAGTGCATTCAAAGGAAAAATATATTTGCACTTGGAATTTATCTCCATTTAAATGGATTCACCACTATAACATCTGATGTAATTATTTTACAGCAGTGTACCTGGGAATGAAGCTAGCCTTCCCAGCAGAGTGGATTTAGACAGAGGAAGCAGAGTGACTTAAGTAATTTGTAACGAGATCCCATTTCTCTTGTATCAAGAAGTTTTCAATAAGGGAAACTGCACCTTTTTGATTTTGAAAATAATTACCTTGTAAAAATTAGAAACCCTGAGAGACTTTAGCATAAGAGTTCTGCTAAGTAGCAAAGTAGAAAAAAAAAATTGGGTTCCAGGAAACACTTTCATCTCATTGTTGCCAGAATCCTGGCTCTAAATTCACAAAGAATTCAGAGAGGTGGGTTTCTGCAAAGACAACTTTACACAGAAGTATAAACACTTAGCAATTCCAGCCCAGGGAGTCATGAGAAGATTAATCTAACACTGTTCCTTCTTTTCTCCAGTTCTAATTAGAAGGCAGTAGGGGACCATGAGGAATTAGGTTATGTACATCATCCTATGGCTGTCACCTGAAAACCACCTTGCATCAGGCTAACCTGGCAGAGGAGAGATGGTAAGTTTGACTTTTGATCACCATAAGCCATGTCATCAGTGATGACAAAAAAAGGAAGCTTCTCCTCATTCCCTTTCCAGGTTCTTCTCTGTCCGATTTATTTAACCGTAAATGACTTTGGATGGGGCAGCTACGATGTCAGGGTTAGAAATGGAAACTGTGGTACACCTCCGTGGCTCAGTAGTTGAGCATCTGCCTTTAGCTCAGGTGGTGATCCCAGGGTCCTGGGATTGAGTCCTGCATCGGGCTCCCTGCAGGGAGCCTGCTTCTCCCTCTGCCTCTGTTTCTGCCTCCGTCTCTTGTCTCTCATAAATAAATAAATAAAATCTAAAAAAAAGAAAGAAATGGAAAGTGCAGCACTGACTCCCCTCACACCAAGGTTGTTAATTCATCATTTATGGTGCATTTTGGTGAGCCTTCCGTGGTGGCTATGTACATCTTAACTCCCATCTGGATAATTTTGCATAGAACCCAGAAACACTCAGGTTCTTTTTTTTTTTTTTAACACTCAGGTTCTATGCAACAAAACCCCAAAAAACAAAAACCCCACCAAAAACCAAAACCAAACAAAAACAATACAGACCAGTTGATTAGTTCTCATCATAGTCTAGCATTCTGTTCATCTGACCTAAGAAGCATCTGTCACTTTCTAGGAAACTACGGGCATGCCACCAACTGACACAGGCTCTGAACCAATGAGGCCAAGGTACAGGGTCAACTGGGAATGTTTACATACTTGGGTTGAGCACTGTGCTCCGCTGGCCTGGGTCTGGAGTTTGGTGTGCCTGGGATAAGCACCTCTGAGACTGTCACCTGGAAGTTCTGCTCTGCCTCCAGGCATCCCACAGGAGACTACAGGAGTCCAGTCTTCTTCAACTTGGTCATTTGAACTGCCACATTCCTTTTGTCCTCTATCTTGCACCATAGGCAGCCTTTGCCTCCTCCCAGTGACAGGTCTGATGGGTGGATGGCACACCCCTGTCAGTATCATTAGTGTTCACTAGATAATTGCATTGGTTAGAATAGGCTAGGTTGTGCTGTGATAACAAATTAACCTCCAGTTCCCAACATTGAAGACAAACAAGATCCATTTCTTGCCGATGTCCATTGCAAGTCAAGGCTGGGGGTATGTGTGCTGGGAAAATTCAGCTCCAGCAGTCACTCAAGGATCCAAGCTGGAGCACATGGATGGCTCAGTCAGCTGAACATCTGCCTTCGGCTCAGGTCAGGATCACCAGGTCCTGGGATCGAGCCTTGAGTTGGACTCTCTGCTCAGCTGGAAGCCTGCTTCTCCCTCCTCCTCTGCCTGCTGCTCCCCCCTGCTTGTGCTCTGTCTCTTCTCTCTGTTAAATAAATAAAATCTTAAAAAAAAAAAAAGATTTAAAAAACAAAAAAGAATCCAGGCTGATGGAAGCTCTACTATCTGTAGCTGCAACATCTAGCATACGTTACTCCTTTGGTCTCTTCAGCTGGGAGATAGAGGCTGGACCTCTCACCTGCTCCCAGTGCTATCCCGCTTCGGTAGGGAAGTGACAGATGTCGCTGCAGCTAAAGTTCTATTAACCTAAACAAGTCACATAACTGTCCAACCACAGAGGGCCGGTCAGTCCAGTCTTCTATGTGCCTAGAGAGGAGAACCAGATACTGGTGAGCACACTAGTTATATTTATCACGAGGTTTTTACTTTGCTCAGCCATGAATTATTTATTTGTTTGTTTGTATGTTTATTGAATGTGATGAATCTCTCCCAGAACAGTGAGAGTTTCATAAGTCCCATTCGGTTTGCTTCGGGAGCGTCAAGCAGGAATATGCCAAGTTCAGAGGGGGGTTTTTTGTTTGTTTGTTTGTTTCCATTGAAGAGGTCAAAGACCAAAAATATATTGAGGAGCGCTGTTTTAGATAGCCATGCTCTACAGCAGCAACAAGAAAACCCTGAATAGTGGGGCCATGGCCGCACTCAAGAGCATCTGGCTAATTAATCCTGTGGCAGTCTGTGGTTTCATCAACCCGCAGGCATGCAGATTCAGTCTTCGTCTGCGCTCAGAATTCATCTTTAGCGTGGCAGGCTGTGCCAGTTCTGAGATGCTGGAGTTTAACTTACTGGAACAGAAACCACATCAAAAAGCCAGTCACATGACAGCGCCAAGGAACTCAAACCCCACATCAGAACGCATTGGCTAGTGTAGAAGTCCTGAGATGCAATGTGTGTTCTTCACTGGGAATTAAGAACATGTGGGCCCAGTCCTAAGTATAGCCTACCCTTAAAGTGTTTTTAATTAGGAACTTGGACTTTAGTGGCCAAAATTGACCTGGCTCTGAGATGAAGGCTACACTTCAAGTGTCTTCTAGAGAACTTAAATGACCTGCAGACAATAAGTACTCAGAAAGCCTTCTTCATGATGATAATACGTTGTGTGACTTACGGTGGTAGGGATAAAACTTGGTTGAATTTACTCTGCTGGTTCCCTCAAGGATATAGACACATAGTCAGGTGCTGCCTTAACTTCTTGGCCTTACGTAGGAAAAGACACTCATTCTCAGGATCTGAGAACCACCATCAGGCTTTAGTTATCATCAACAAAACAATAATAATTTATATAATTCATTGTATGGCTGCTCAGTTCTAAGGCACTGTATGAAGAACTTTACATACATAATTTCGTCCATTATCTCAACTAGCCACGCATAAGATGCAATTTATTATTATCTTTTTCATTCAAATGAGGAGGCTGAGGTTTTAAAAAATCAAGGAATTTGTCAAAAATCACAAATTTAGGAAGTGGAGCTGGGTTCTAACATAGATCAGTCTGATCGCAAAGTCCATGTATGTTTCCAAATAATTCCCTTTTAACAACAACTGATAGCAAAATCTAAATATCAGAAAATGAACAAGGAATGAAAGACATTTCCTTTGTAATCCACTACCCATGGGTATTAACTGCACAATGTGGGGTATGTATGTATATCTTGGATTTTTCTTATTCAGGTGTTACTTACAGGTGACTCAAACCTCAAACTTGCTTAGGCTCCCTTTGCTCTTGGCCTGCATCTACCTTTGACACATTTACACCAAAATTACCTGGAATCATCCCTCCTAAAGAACACAATCCAACACCAAAAAAGAATTGTCAATCAGTGCAGATTTTACTGAAGGGTTTGTGACAATCTGCAGGAGAGTCCCCTCGGCTCATGTAGCAAAATTATCCCTGACTCACACATTTAAACTACTCATCCTCTCTGCTTCTGCTGCCCCCAGACAGCTCTTCCTTTTCTCCTGAGAAACAAATTTTCATTATCTCACTTTTTCTAATATGCTCCCTCATCCATCGCCCTGCTGGGGAAAACAACAATCTTCTCAGGATCCTTACTTTTTAACTATACAAGCTAAGACCATCACTAGTGAAAAATTTTACTCCTGTCTCCCTCACACATATTTTCTTACAAAAAAGGGTTTATACTGTTTAGTAACCCACTTTGTTTTCCTTAGGAGTATGTGTTATGGGAGAAATCTTAAAGTTCTTTTTGTGATTATTTTACTTGATTGATGTGAAAGAAAAGGCAGGTGTCAGCCTGTGCACTGGGAAATTTCTGGTAGAATGCTGTTACAGTCATTTCCTTTGCATCATAAAAGTCATTCTGGCTATATTTAAGTTAATTTTCTTTTTCTTTCTTTGTTTTGTTAATATTCAATATATTTTTGTAAAGGAGATCTTTTTTAAAAGGTCACCAAAACTAAACCAGATAAATGTTTTATTTCTGCTATTAGTCAAACCATTTTATTAAATAAGACAAAGCAGTGGTGCCAATAAGAGTTAAACTCTATTTTCCCCCACATTGTCATGCATATATTCTTCTGTCTATGCTTTTGGATTAAAAAGGCCATTAAGAGAAAAGCCTAAGCCTCATTTCTGATCAAACAGCTTTGAGGAGGTGCAGTGGAAGCAGACCAGCTTTTGACGGCCAGGAATTCCTTATATGAGAGCAGAGCCCTAGTCTGGGGGTGGAGCTGCTAGGACACATTCTCTTTATCTAAATTAGTGGTCTTCAAATATTTTTGATCACATGTGGTGAATTAAAGATAGCCACACAAATACCTAAGGATAAATTTAACCAAGGAGATGAAAGACTTGTACTCTGAAAACTATAAGCTGTTAATGAAAGAAATTGAAGATGACACAAATAAATAGAAAGATACACTGTACTTTGGATTAGAAGAATTAACACTGTCAGAATGTTCATTTTACCCAAAGCAATCTACAGATTCAATGTAATCCCTATGAAAATATAATAGTATTTTTATTTTTTTTAAAGATTTCATTTATATATTCATAAGAGATATACAGAGGAGCAGAGACACATGCAGAAGGAGAAGCAGGCTCCCCAGAGGGAGCCTGATGCAGGACTTGATCCCAGGACCATGGGATCATGCCCTGAGCCAAAGGCAGACGCTCACCTACTGAGCCACCCAGGTGTCACTACGCTGTATGCCTGAAACTAATGTAATATTGTTGGTCAACTATACTTCAATAAAAAGTTTTTAAAAGGGCAGCCTGCGTGGCTCTGCAGTTTAAGGACCTGCCTTCATCCCAGGGCATGATCCTGGAATCCTAGGATCGAGGCCCACGTCAGGCTCCCTACATGGGGCCTGCTTCTCCCTCTGCCTGTGTCTCTGCCTCTCTCTCTGTGTGTCTATCATGAATAAATAAATAAGTAAGTAAATAAATAAATAAATAAATAAATAAAATCTTTAAAAAAAAGTTTTTAAAAGTTTTAAAACGTAGGCTAAACTGATACTTCATTTTAAAATGGCAACTAGGGCAGCCCCGGTGGCGCAGCGGTTTAGCGCCGCCTACAGCCCGGGGTGTGATCCTGGAGACCCAGGATCGAGTCCTGTATCAGGCTCCCTGCATGGAGCCTGCTTCTCCCTCTGCCTATGTCTCTGCCCATCGTTCTCTCTCTGTGTATCTATGAATAAATAAATTTTAAAAATCTTTTAAAAAATAAAAGATAAAATGGCAACTTTTATTTTCTTTTTAAGATTTTATTTATTTGAGAGAGAGAGCAAGTGTGAGGGGAGTGTAGGGGCAGAGGGAGAGGGAGAAGGAGAAGCGTACTTCTTGCTGAACAGGACTTTCAGGGGGTCGGGACTGATACGGGACTTGACCCCAGGACCCTGGGATCACGACCTGAGATGAAGGTAGGCGCTTAACTGACTGAGCCACCCAGGTACCCCATAAAATGACATCTGATTTTAAAAACCTTATTTTCTTGCTGTGAAACTGAACATGTTAAGTTTTCCATTATTGGGTAACAAGATACTTACTTATAAAGCCAGTCACAAAAAAAGAAAAAAATTTAAATTAAGATGGTCACAAATTCTTTGACAGACCAGTCACGGAGAGAGAGATAGGTTCTATGCTTCTCCCCTGAATCTTGAATGGACTCCTGAATAGTTTTTACCAGTAGAATATAATGGAAATGATACTTTAGTATTTTTTGGCTCCAGGCCTTAAAAGACCTCCTGTCTTCTAAAATATTCCCTCTCAGGGGGTGTCTGAGTGGCCCAGTCAGCTAAATGTCTGTGGCTCAGGTCATGGTCCCAGGGTCCTGGGATTGAGCCCTGAGTTGGGCTCCCTGATCAACAGGGTGTCTTCTTCACCCTCTGCCCTTCCCTCCCCTCGTGCTCTCTCTCTTTCTCTCTCTTGTGCTCTCACTCTCTCTCAAATAAATTAATAAAATCTCCAAAAAATAAATTAAAAATAATAACAGTAAAATAAAATATTCCCTCTCGGAACCCAGCTACCACTTTGTGAGGAAGTCCAAGCAGCCCAGTTCAGATGCTATATGGAAAAGAACTGAGACACCCCCGTCCCCTAGCCAATCACCCTGGCTGAGCCCCCAACTGATAGCCAGCACCAAGTTGCCAGCCAACTTGGGAGCCATCTTGGAAGTGGATCTTCTAGATTGAGTTGCAACCAATGCTGCAAAGATATAGACTGCCCAGGAGAGTCCTTCACAAATTTCTGATCCACAAGATTGTGAACAAAATAAAACGGTGTTTTAAGCCACTCAGCTTCCAGTTTGTTTGTTACACAGCAATAGATAACCAGAACACAACTTTATCATCAAAACTATTTAGCAATCTTTGTACACTTATTTGTTATATATTATCCAGTTGTATTACATCCATTACTAAATAAATAACGGAAATAGAAAATAAAAAAGTTATTCATAAATAGAAATGCTAAAACTTTCTTCTTAAAACCCAGTGGTTTGTTTTAAGCATATACACATTTTGGTGATCAGTGGTCTAGAAGAGACAATGCTTGAGACTCAACTCACTGGCAATAAATAATCTTCAAATACTAGCGAAGTATTTGAAAATGGAGAGTGTATTGACAGCACATGGTCCAAGAGGGGATAATTAACCACGTATTTATGGAGAACCAAATATGACCCAAATAAGAATACCCAAACTGTAAAAAATAGAAGGGCAATTTTTGCCATTTCTATATTTTTCCTATTTTAATTACCACAACCAATGAATAGTTTTTGTTTTGTTTTGTTTTGTTAAAAAGCATGGGGTTAAAAAAAAAAGCATGGGGTTAAGAATATGGATCTTGAATATGAATATGAATATGAATATAATATGAATCTTTCTGTGGCCTAGGGAAAATTTAGGTGTGCTCCTCCAAAGCCATTCCACAATATGTGAATATTATTCCAGATCAGTAAATAAAAGTCTACATCATTATTTTAATAAATATATGGTATTTAATGGGTGGACATATTATTTTTGATGTCATTAGATATCCAGGTTGTTTTCCAATTATTGGTGACTATAACAGCCATTCCTACACTGAAATCTTTGAATAATCCTTTTTAATTTAATTATTTCCTTCATATGTATTCCTAAAAGTAGAATTGTTGGTTAAGGACAAGCACTGGTTATGAATAAGCACTGTCAAATTTCTCTCCACAAAATTTGCACCAATTTATAAATTCTTCAACAGTGTCTATTTCCTAGCACCTTCAACAATACTTGGTATTATAATCTTAAAAATGGTTTGTCAATTTAATATAAAATTGTGCCATATATATATTATATATATAAATAAAATATGTATTTTATGTATTAAACTTACCTTTGAGGGGTGGCTGGGTGACTCAGTCAGTTAAGTATCTGACTCTTGATTTCAGCTCAGGTCATGATCTCAAAGTTGTGAGATCAAGCCCAGTTCAGGCTCTGTGCTGGGGGTGGAGCCTGCTTAAGATTCTCTCTCCCTCTGCCCCTCCTCACGCTGCACTCACACAAGTGGTCTCTCTCTATCTCTAACATATTTTTTTAATTGAAACTTACCCTTTGACTTTGACTTTTTGCCTATTTTGTCTATTTATTTTTATAAGATGCCTCAGAATTTTTTGTGGAAAGGAACAAAGTGTACTACAAAGAAACGTTTTTTTTTAAAAAAGATTTATTTATTTTAGAAAAAGAGAGGGTGTGCGTGTGCATGTGAGTGGGGGTAGGGGCAGAGGGAGAGAGAGAATCTAGAGCAGAGTGCAGAGCCTGAAGGAGGGCTCGATGGGGAATGTGGGGGCTCAATCTCATGACCCCAAGATCATGAACTGAGATGAAATCAAGAGTTGATTGCTCAACCTACTGAGCCATCCAGGTGCCCCTACAAATAAACAGTTTTGAAGAGGCAATTTCCTAGTTCCAGGAGAGACAGAAATGGCAATATTTCTTGAACAACATTTTATTGATCAACAACCTCTTTGCATTTGTATGTGTCATAAATACAACTCTAATTGGCTTAAGTGAAAAAGGAATCTATTGGCTCACTGAAGAGTTTCAGATACAGCTGGACTCAGTGTGTCAAATAAAAACATCAGGACCCTTTCCATTTCTCAGCTCTGGTAGCTTTTGCTTGCCTATATTCCCAATCAGACTCTTGCTTCATATCAGGAAGAATCCAGAAAAAAAGAATACATTGTTCCTAAGAACTTTAACAAAAGGCCCAGAGAAGACTGTGATTGGCCAGCTTAGATCATGTGCTCATGCCTGAGCCAATCATGTGGCCAGGATAACAGAATTCTCTGATTGGCCAGGCTTTATAGTTCCCTATCTACAGTTAGGGATGTGGTAAGTTCTACCACAGCCAAAGTAGATGGATACTGCAGATTTGGGGGCTGGGTGGTTCCCAAAGGAAGGGATGCCAGGCAGAAAAAAAACACATGTCCATATGAACAGATTTGATGGGATTCGGCCAACCCGCAGCTCTCTCTGGGTTGTAATGAATGGTGATTTGATGTGATAGAAATAGGGTCAAGGAGCCAGGAAACCTGGAATTAGCTCTACGTTTTTGCTACTACCTGTGGGAGCTCTCTGAGCTTCAGACACCTTATTTATCAAAGGGAAAGATTAATCACCACCTTACCTACCTCGGATGATTCTGGTAAGAGATTATGAATGTAAAAGTGCTTGCTGAAAATAAAATGTCATGCAAATATACCTCACATCAAATAAAAATAAAACTAGGAAATCATATGTGTTCCCCATTGTGGTTTTGTCTGAGCACCCCCTGCAGTAGTCAAATGGAAAAATCAGTGCTGTGGATCTGAGGCTTCCACCCTGCTTAAATTTGGCTCAGCCTAAGCTGTCTATTTTAATTGTGCTGGAAGTCATATTGAACTGTTGTCCTCAGGAAGCAGGAAAGGGTGGTGGCCATAATCACTGCTAAAAGTTGAAAATGGTACTGACATCACACATGCTGGTGTCCTTCTAGGAAAATTTGTATCCTGTCTGTCTTTGCCTTCCATCTAATTAACAAGTCTGTGACCTTCTCCAGCACAGGAATGACCCACAGTCCAATATGAAGCAGCAGGAAGCACCGAAGTGCATCCGGGCAGCCATGGAATTGCGATCCTGCTGAATCCCAGTTCAGGGCAGGGCCAGAGAAAGAAGCCAGGTATGGAGGCTCTCTGAGAAGCTGAGGTCTTCTGCTTGAAAAATTTGTTTGGAAATAGCCATACGCAAGCAGGGAATTATGCATGGGGCCTGTCTTTCACTCAGGAAACCTGCACTAATTGTTCTCCACCAACAACATAGACTAGTTTGTGCTTTGCATTGAACAGAAGGCAAGACTTTCACAGATCCCCCTGCTCACACCTCACCAGAAGATGGAAGGAGATGGGGTGCCCAGCCAAAGAAGTTACAACGAGCCTTAAACCAGGGAATGTTCATGTGCACAACTGTCTGCAGAGTGGTGATTTGAGAGATGTACCTACCAACTCACAAAATGCAAAATTCCCCTTACCCCTTCAAGCCCACCAGGTTGCTGTCTAAAATTCCCACAAGTCAGACAATTCATTCAAAGGTATTACAGGTATTCCCCCCAATATCTGAAAGTAGGATGTTCCTATGAAACCTTTTGTAAGAGGAAATGGTGTAAAGCGAAACAAACCGAGAAAACTCCCCAGAAATTCAATTACCACTGATAATTTTGAACATTCTCGGATCCTGAAAATATACTATCTTGGGCTTTTCTGATACCTTAGGACACATCTAGCTAATGAAGGCACAAAATAAGTCAAGATAAGCACAGTTGTTCATAAGCACATAGTTCAAGCTCTGGTGGCTTGATGCTGAGATGCTCAGGTGACTCCTGGGGGAAAGGAGTTCGGCCCAGTGGCTGCTGCCAAACAGATGCTGAATGCTATTTTTTATTTTGCTTTCTACCTTCATTCATAAAAGCAAACATAATCTGAATTTCCTTCAGTTAGTGAAAACAGGTCTTTTGTAAAAGTGAAGTAGCATAAAGCGAACTTTCTAAAAGCAGGGGATACCAATATCCCTGAAAAGGCCTGTTACATGTAAATATGGGGAGACAGTAGGATAGTTGAGGAAAGGACTAACAAATCCATTAAATTATTATCTTTCAAGAACAGTAATCGGTGGGGGCCAGAATGAGAGCACCGGATATTTGAGGGAAATGAAGTCTTGAAGATAATTTTGGCCCGTCTCTGAGGCTGGGCATTATGTATTAAAAATTATTTAAAATGCATCACCACAAACTCTCACTTCTCCATGCACTTGGTCACGTCTGACCTCATGTCTTGATTTGAACAAAGAGGACAAGACAGCAGCCTTCATCTGTCATTTTGACCACGGATTTTGCTAAATGATTGTTTATATCTTAGTGCCCCGTTGGAGACTTCTGAGTTTGAGAGTCCCTGGCTGGAACTGGTTTTCGGTGCAAATCAGTAAAAACAAAATCTGAGTTTTGTTGATTTCCAGATGGCATCTGTTAACGTTACCACGGCTGCCTCAGGAACACTTTGGAGCTTATTTTGTCCTCCTAAATAAGGGCAGCTTCCCTCCATTTTGTGCTGTTTAGATTCTTCGTGGCCTGTTGTTTTGCTCTTTCTTAGCAATTCTTTTGCCTCTGATTAGTGACTAGAACTGTATTTGCTGACTGTCAAGTCACTGCTTTCATTGGCGGTGGCGCCCCCATTCAGAGAATCCGTATTACCTCATGACATATGGCACAGTGCACACTTTGAAAGCTAAGAACTGGAAAGTTTCTCTTTTGGCAACGTTTCCCCCAGTCGCCCAGGCAATTTCCACATGCAACACTTTCCATACTCATTGAGCGCAGAGATTAGAAGGTTTGAAATAAAAGACTCTCAGGTTTGTGGGGCTGACTGAAAACAGCCATGTCCACCAGACGCCAATGTAACTGGTCGGTCCAAAGCATCATTCGATGCAGGGGAATTCAGGGGGCTCATGTCTCATCACATAGGTCGCCTTAATAGCAGATGTCCCCCTCCAACACACCCTCCCCCCAGGCTGACATTTAGCCCAGTTATAAAATCAAGCAATGAGACGGGCAGCTTTTGTAACAGTAGGACTTCTGCTACTGAAAAGGAATGCAACCAGCAATGTTGCTGAGAGAAAGACAAGAATTATCACTGGGATGGGTGTCTCTGTAGCCAGGGCAGCGGAGTAGAATCTTGGCACTGCGGCCCAATGGCAGTCACAGACGGACCTCTGGGGGGCATGCAGCAACAGGAGAGCCAAGTCAATTTATTTGGGAGTGCGCTGAGCTCTAGTCAAGCCAAAAGAGGCCAGAGCATGTATCAAACAGCCTCCACTTTACCTGAGAAGGCCATCAGAGCAACCAGGAAGATGCAGGAAGGTTCGCTAAATCTCCCAGGACACCAAGGATGCATCTGAGGGCCTCCTTCTAGTAAGTCACACGGGGCTCTTCCCCTGTGACTCAGACGCTATCTTAGGGTGAGATGGAGGAGGAGAATTTTTATCCATGAAAGACTGAACTCTACTCAAAGGGGACTGTTTAAATTATTGAAGCTTTAAACTAAGTTGGACAGTTAGTTACTTTTTCCTCCTTCTAACCAGTGGGGGTGAGGAGGACTGAGGAGGAAGGCTAGCAAAGTTACAGACAAAATAAAGTCATTGTACCTTCTCTCCACAGCCCTGCTGCAGTGTGGATTGATTCTGTCATCCTGCAACAGGAAAAGCAGGTCTGACCCCTCTGTTCCTTGGCCCCTGTTCCTACACCCTCACCAGGAAACAGAACCCTCTGGGCTTTTGCTCTCTTCTAGATCTTCCCTGTTGATGACTGGCCATGATATCACTCAGTCCACTGCCAGAGATTTGGGCTCTTGGGCTCTTCTGTCCCTCACTTGCACTTGCTGCGACTTGCTCACACATTTGGTGTTTGCTTATTTCCCCTCTGCACGTTCTCTTCTCAAATCTTGTCCCTTGGGGAGTTCTTTGGTCTCTTCCACTGTTCCAAGGGGGCAGGGCCAGACCTACAACTCAGACTGACCCCACAGTCATGAACGTGAATGCAGAGAGAAATCCTCGAGAAGTGTCACAAAGCTACAGGCAGACGGACAAATGGCAGGCTCTTTTAGGACATCTCAGTTAGAAAGGGTATCTAAAATTAAGCCAACAAGAGGGGCACCTGGGTGGCTCAGTGGTTGAGCATCTGCCTTTGGCTCAGGTTATGATCCCAGGGTCCTGGGATGGAGTCTCACATTGGGCTCCCTGCAGGGAGCCTGCTTTTCCTTCTGCCTGTGTCTCTGCCTCTCTCTGTGTGTCTCTCATAAATAAATAAATAAATAAATAAATAAATAAATAAATAAATAAATAAATATCTTTAAAAAAATTAAGCCAACACTAGACCTAGAATTAAGGCCATGAAAAGAAGAAAAGCCTATTATGTTTCTAAAGATTCGCTGCTAAGGACAGTGGCCCCTCCTTAACCACATCTCCAGTACTCTATCCCTCCCTGGCATACTGTCCTTCCTTTCTTTTTGCACATTTTGTTCCTAAGGACTCTTAATAAAAATAGTAACAATAGCGAACACTTACTGAGCACTTACTATGCGCGGGCTCTAAGTGCTTGTCACATGAAGCCACATAATATCCTCTGAGGTTGAAAAAATACTTAGGATTGAAAAATAAGCAGAGGAAACTGTGGTGGGGGGTGTGGGAAGGCAGACGGAAGTTGCTGGGTTGGAATATGAACAAGACACATACTCACACACAATGATGCTGGACTCTCCTCCTTTCTAGCTAATTTCCAGACTTTTCTATCTCCTTTGTTGCCAAAATCCTCCACATTGTGGCCGACACTCAATGCCTCCATCTCCTATTCCCTTAACCGCTGACTTCCGCCCCCACAATTCTATCGAAACTTCTCTTGTCAAGGTCACTATGACTTTCTTCTGGCCAAATACAATGGTTTTTTTCCTTAGCCCTCATCCTTTCTGACCCCATGGTAAAATTTAATATTGTTAGTTACCCACCTCCCGCACAGGCTTCCTTACCTTCTTCTTTCCTGCTTGCTCCTTTGCTGGAGCAAATCTGATGATGCGGATTCTGCAAGGGCTCCTTTCACTTAGACATCCCCTGGCTCCTGGATTCAACTAGCAGATATCTGTGTGACTCCCAAATTTATCTTTCCAGCCCAGACCCTGTCTCGATGCTGCTGGATGCTCTTTTTTTTTTTTTAAAGATTTTATTTATTTATTCATGAGAGACACACAGAGAGAGGCAGAGACATAGGCAGAGGGAGAAGCAGGCTCCCTGTGAGGAGGCTCACAGGGAGGAGCCTGATGCAGGACTCTATCCCAGGACCCCGGATCACTACCTGAGCCAAAGGCAGACGCTCAACCACTGAGCCACCCAGATGCACCCTCCTGAATACTCCTGTGGTTACCCCACACCCTCCATGTCCCTCGAATCAGTTTCTCTTCCAAACATACCCATTTCCAAGTCTGTCTAAGGCAAATACAAGCCCAAATCCTACTCTTCCCCCATTTCCATTCTGCACACCCAGACCACTTTGCTGCTGCTTCTAAACACCTCTCCCTCTGACCCTCTCTCGCCCTCCCTCTGCTTGCCTAGTTCAGACTCCTCTCACCTCACAGCCTCTTCTTACAGGGGCCTTCTAGCTTTTATCAGAGCTTCTACCTCTCCTAACCCCATTATTTTCCTAAAACATTTCATTGAAACGGAGTTTTTGTTGTGGCACTTGGCTCAGTGAGTAGAGGATGCAACTCCATCTCCCCATGTTAAGTGTAGAGATAGCCTTTTTTTTTTTATTTTTATTTATTTATTTATGATAGTCACACACACACACACACACAGAGAGAGAGAGAGAGAGAGAGAGAGAGAGGAGAGAGAGAGAAGCAGGCTCCATGCATCGGGAGCCCGATGTGGGATTCGATCCCGGGTCGCCAGGATCGCGCCCTGGGCCAAAGGCAGGCGCCAAACCGCTGCGCCACCCAGGGATCCCTAGAGATAGCCTTTTTAAAAAGTAGTGTTTGGGGGGCACCCAGGTGATTCAGTCGGGTGAACATCAGCCTTCGGCTCAGCTTATGATCCTAGAGTTCTGGGATCAAGCCCTACTTCAGGCTCCCTGATCAGAGGGAAGTCTGCTTCTCCCTCTCCCTCTGCCTGCAGCTCCCCCTGCTTGTGCTCTCTCTCTCTCCCTCTCTATCAAATAAATAAGAATAAAATCTATTTAAAAAATAAAAGGCAGTTTTTGTTAACACCTTTAAAATAATCTTTGATCTAGAGATTCTACTTGTAGAAATCTTCCCTAAGGATAGGGCGCCTGGATGGCTCAGTTGGTTGGGTGTCTGACTCTTGATTTCGACTGGGGTCATGGTCTCAGTGTCCTGAGATCCAGCCCTGCTTCTGGCTCCATGCTCAACAGGGAGTCTGCTGGAGATTCTCTCTCCCTCTCTCTCTGCCTCTCCTCCACTCGCCTGTGTGCACTCTCTCTCTCAAATAAATAAATCTTTTTTTAAAAAAAGATTTTATTTGTTTATTCATGAGAGACACACAGAGAGAGAAGCAGAGACACAGGCAGAGGGGGAAGCAGGCTCCCTGCAGGAGCCCCATGTGGAACTTGATCCCAGGACCCTGGGATCACGACCTGAGCCAAAAGCAGACACTCAATCACTGAGCCACCCAGGCACCCCTAAAATAAATAAATCTTTTTTTAAAGATTTTATTTATTTATTCATGAGAGACACAGAGAGAAAGAGAGGCAGAGACACAGGCAGAGGGAGAAGCAGGCTCCACGTAGGGAGCCCAACATGGGACTCGATCCTGGGTCTCCAGGATCATGCCCTGGGCTGAAGGTGGCGCTAAACCGCTGAGCCACCCGGGCTGCCCTAAATCTTTCTTTTTTAAAAAAAGGACCATGCTACTCTTGATCTCAGGGTCATGAGTTAGAGCCTCATACTGGGTTGTAAAGATTAAATAAATAAACCTAAAAAAAAAAAGAATCATACTTAGAATGGATATTGGATGTTATGGAGAAACGTTCACCCTATATTGTTAAATGAAAAATGCAGGCTACAAACCGGGATATACACCATGACACCCATCTCAACCCACTCTCCTCCTTGCTCATTACATCTTAACAACATTCCTTTTCTTTCAGTTCTAGTAAGCTCTTTCCTTCCAGGGCCTTTGCACATGTCAGGAAAAACCACAAAAGACTTTGAAAGGAGAGAAAAAGAATTCATGGGTGTCCTGACTAGCTTACCTATCTTGGTTATCTCCCTCTTTCATTTTCTGTGAGGCTAGTTTACAAGTCTGAAAGCTGTAGGTAACTGAGAGTAGTGTGAATGATTATTTCCATGTGCTAGTAAATTCTGTCCAGGGGAGAGGCAACTGATTTTCCTTCACCCAACTTGGCATCTATGTATATATATCCTTGGCATTCTCCTATGAAACATCTGTAACATCTTAATGGTTATCTCATTAATTGAGTTAAAAGAAACAACTTTTGGCATATGTTCATTTTATATTTGTATGATTTACCTTTTTATTTTTTTATTTTACTTTTAAAAGATTTTTTTTTTTTATTTGAGAGAGAGAGAGCACACACATTAGTAGGGGGAACAAGGGAGAGAGAGAGGGAGAAGTATCAGCAGGGAGCCTGATACAGGACTCCATCCCAGGACCCATCCCAGGACACAGAGATCATGACCTGAGCCGAAGGCAGACACTTAAGTAACTGAGCCACCTGGGTGTGCCTCATTTACCTTTTTAAAAACTCTATTCCCTAACACATACCTGCCTCTTATACTCTCTCTCGTCTCTTCACCTGTCCAACCCCTACCCACCCTTCAGTCCTAGTGTAAAGGTCATAGCCCCAGAAAGGCCTCCCTATTCAAGATCGGGTCTTCCATTATTCTCTTCTGTATCCATGCCTTCCTAGTGCTTGTTACAAGTGTATAATTATATATTCTGTACGTTTACATATGACTGGGAGTCAAATTATCTGTGATTTAAATTTTCTTCTTTATATTTTTCTTTATTTTACAAATTTTCCATAATGAATATGTACACTTTTATAATTTTTTAAATGTTATCTTTAATCACTACTTTCAAAAGAAAAAAAAAAGAACCACAGCATATTTACTGTCAATTGCCTCTTGCATCTCCAGTGAAGTCTCCCTACTCCAGCTCCTCTTGCCCACCCAGGTTGCTCCCTTACACAAACCCCTGCTGCAATCATATTCTGTTCTACACAATCATACTTACCAGAGCATTCAGTAACAATATAATGAGAAACTAACGGTGGGTACAGCAGTTCTAGAAGCCGCACGCACACGCATGTGTGTGCGTGTGTGCGTGTGTGTGTGTGATGAGACTCTAAGAAGGGTAAATTGTGCTTCCTACTCTGGAGGGGTTTATAAGTCACAGGGTAAGACAGGACAAATTAAATCACAATGTGAGATATTCTTTAATGAAGTCCCAAGCTCAACCTAAATGTTTAGGCTCGAGCTCACTGAGGGCCAGAATGATCACATGGCCTTCTATTATGTTCTCGGCCTTGCATATTTGCTAGCCTTGTGTGTTGAACTAGAACTCGGCCTCACAGAAGCCAGGACTGTTTTGGCTTCTTTAACCTGACCCACAGGACTGAACACAGCCCAGACACATAGCAGAGGCTCTTGTCCATGGGCTCATCTGTTGTCCATGATGACTGGCTGGGTCAAGTTGTGGCACTTAGCTTATCTGGGGAATGGAAGTTTCATGGATACAGCAGCCCAGAGTCCGGACAGCAAGAATGTCTCCAGGAAGGGGGCCTTTGCTGAGGCAGAAGCTGGAGGCCAATCACCTTCCCACATGTGGGTGGGATCCTTATTCTCTAGTCTAGTCATGAGGGTGTCAACTGTTGGAAAACAACTTGCTTACGACTCTAGTTCGGAACATTCAGGGCAGGGCTCTGCCATCATGCTGTTTTTTTACATCATGTAGAACACGAGTCTTCCTGGGGACCTTCCTGAAAATGTCTCCACTCTCCACAGTGGAACTGCTGGTAGGGAGACAACCCTGGCCACTTGCATGCTGGCGTTTGCAGAATAGCCTGTGACAGAATCAACGGACATGGGGGTTAGGGATTGAAGAGAGGGTTACTTTTTCATCATAGTGGTCGACATGTTGCATGCCCTGCTTCTCCCAGGAAGCCTTTAGAAACTGGCTTTAAAATGTTTCTTAACCTTTGACTTCAAACTAGTTTGCTACCTCCTACATCCTTCCCCACCCCCCCACCGTCCCCGTCCTTAAGCTCCCTGTCTGCACAATCTGACCTTCTTTGTGAAATAAGACACCAACCCTGTAGTATCTGTCTTTTTCTCTCTCAGTTTTGCGAGGCATCCCATCCCTTAAGACTGACGTCAAGGGAGTCTTATATCATTCCCCAAATTCTCTCCGATGCTGCTTTCAGCAAAGAGTCCTGGGGAGGGTGGATCAGGATCTAAACCGGTGTGGCAGTGATTCTGGTCGGGGCGGGCGCCGCCCTTCAGGATACTGGGCAGGGAAGACAGGGGCCGGGTGGTGGCCGGGAAGGGTGGCCAGGGTCCTGAGGAGCAGACTCCGAGGTACAGTGGGAGAGCCAGTGCCCTCGCTGTCTCAAGAACACTGGGGGTCGTCTCTTCCTGAATGTGAAAGTCTGGAGTCCCACAGACGCAGCCAGATGGGGGCCGGAGTGCCAGGGCAATTGTACTCCCCACTCACAGAGCAGCCTTTCATCCGAGTCCAGGAAAGGATAAAAAATTGTCATGTAAGTTCTGCAACTTGGCTGCGACGATTTCCACGCATGCATGGGGGCCGCATTGTTCTGCCTCTCCCGGCGGATCCTTGGCTCTCAGAGCCGTTTGGCAGGGGCAGCGCTGGTGGCTCCCTGTGGGCCTCCCTGCGGGTCGGCTCCGGGGCCTGTGTCCCCAAGCCTGATTAGCGCAGCCCGGCTTGGCCCAAAGACGCCTAGGGGGGATTTGAGTCGTTCTAACAGTCTAATTGACTGATCACTTTTATTTCGCCTGTGCTGTTGACTTCCTGTTTACTGCTCCTTCCAGCTTAGACGAAGCCATTTGCAGCCACATGATGTTTTAAGGTTCCCTTCATTCAGCGAGAGCCAAGAGACAAAACTGCAGTCCCCCTGACAAAACAAAAGGAGCAATGGCTCCAGAGAGCAGGCTCTGTGGAGCGGCTGAGTCCTGCGTTGCGGGGGTGGCAGCCGACCACTCTGCCCTGCGATGTGATGATTGCCAGTCATTATGCCTGTCTGGTAGAGGGGGAGGCCGAGTGAGAAACAACAACAGTCAAAGGGAGATCAGTGACTCCCGGGGACTAAAGAACCGTGCAGACAAAACAACCACCACCACCACCACCCAAATCCCCTGCACTCGGTGTAGAGTTCATAGCCAGGAGGATAAACACCACTTAATTTGCCTCTGATTGCCATTTGGAGATGATAAAAAATTAACTGTTGCTGGAAGAAAAGTTTCCACGGAAATCGCAAGATCCTCCACTGAGAACATTTGTGAATTCCTCCTCAGCCGTCTCCTGAACCTCAACTCAGTTCAACTCCTGAACTCCGTAACATCTACTCCACAGGCAGCTTGGGTTTGGTGTTTTACAACAAGGCCGGGATTCTCCAACCAGGGTGATTTCACCCCTCCCTTCCCCCCAGGACATTTGGTGAAGTCCATAGACATTTTTGGTTGTCACAACAGTGTGTGTGTGTGTGTGTGTGTGTGTGTGTGTGTGTGTGTGTCGGGGAGAGGGCTGTGAGTACTATTGGTGACTAGTGTGCAGAGGTCCAGGATGCTGTTAAGCATTCTACGATGCCCAGGACAGGCCCTCCACAACAAAACATTTGTGTACATTGAGAAACACCAGTAATAAGGTATCTGAAAAGCAGAAAGGAACAGAGATGTATTTGCTCTACATTCTAACTTTCTACCTGGACAAAGATGGGGTACAGGCAGGGAATCCATCCTTTCTGGAAACACAGAGCTGACATCTACAGAGCTGGTGTTACAGCCTTCATGTGATCAGAATGTCTTGTGGGCCTTCTGGGATCTGCGTGAAGGTGAAGATGAAGATGTGGGCTCTCATCACCACCTTCTAGGGTCTGACCAAGTCGGGGAGGCGTCCAGGCGTTTGCAGCCACTGCCCCCTAGGGGAAGACACGCGCCCTCTGCGTGGGTTTCTGTTTCCAAGGCAGGCCACCAGCTCTCAGCCCCCTTCTTCCTTCTAGCAGTATACAGGAAAAAACCCCTCATTTTCTGGTTAGGAGTGATGGTTTCAAGCCCCAACTCTCACACTGGGTTAGAGGCCAAGCCTCTAACCTCTCTTAGCCCCATTCACCATCTTGGGACGTCCCAGGAAGCATTAAAGCATTACAAAAATAAATGAACCCGGCTGCTGTCCCTGCAGAATTATAAAGTCAGAGGTGTTCAACTACCAAATAGTTATGGAGGGCCTGTCATATGCCACGCTCTCTTATAATTGCTGAGTATATAAAGTAGACACCACAAAGTCCATCGTGGGGAGGGGGGGGAAGATAATAAACAATCAGCAAATAAGATAAGATGTGATTTCCCAGAGTGTTCATTGCTAGAGGACAGCTGAGGTGGGAGGAGGCCACCCCTGCAGTCAGCCGGGACAGTCAGGGAAGGCCTTTCTGTGGCTGAGACCTAGTAGGAAGTGACCTTATGAACAGCCCTACCCTTAGACCAAGGCTGCAGGGGTCCCTGCCCAGGGCCCCCTGAATTGGACGACTTTGATAGTTCTCCTTACTTAACACTGGATCTCAGCGACATGCTTTTCCACCTCTGCTCCCACATACAAACTAGTACAGAGAGGATGGGCATGCAGAAATGCTTAGGTAAGAGAAAGGACAAATTAATTAATGTGTTAAACCCTGCTTCTCTGATAGCATCAATGCAATAGATTGTTGCGCAAAGAATCATTTCCCCCGGGTGGCTAGGTGGCACAGTTCCTTGAGCGACTTACTCTTGGCTCAGGTGCTGATCTCAGGGTCCTGGGATCAAGTCCCCTGTGGTGCTCTGCGTTCACTGTAGAGTTGGTTTTAGATTCTCTTTCTCTCTCTCCCTATGCCCATCCCATTCATGCTGTCTCTTTCTCACTGTAAAATAAGTTTTTAGAATCTTTTTTAAAAAAGGAATTGTTTTCCAGAGAGTTTTTGAGTGTTTTTGTTTTATTTTATTTTATTTTGCTTTTTGTGTTTGGGAGATGCTCATAGATTACAGCAGTATTTGCAACATTTGCACTTGGTTTGGGAGGAACATTTTACAAAGTTAAATATATTTCTCTTAAATTCATATATGTTTGTCTAGATGCAAGATGCTTGAAGCGTACCAATTCTTTACCCTAACAACCCCATGGACATTGAACACTAATAATGAGAATCATATTTTAATAAGAATATTTAATATAATTTATTAAATTTTCCAAAAACTTCAGCTCTATTTAAATAATTCTAATTTTAAAATTTCACACTCACTAATTATAACATGCATTTGTTTACTTTAAAATAATTTTGCATGTTGGAAAAAAGGAACTTTTGGAAAGCATATGGGAAAATCATTTTAATTTTTAATTGTTTATATTATATATACAGAACCTTCAGCTACGGTTCTTTTTCATACTTTCTTTTAAGATTTTATTTATCTGAGAGAACGTGAACATGTGAGAGAATACAAGCAGGGGGAGGGGCAAAGGGAGAGGGAGAAGAAGACCCCGCTGAATAGGGAGCCTGACAACTTGGGACTTGATCCCAGGACGCTGAGATCATGACCTGAGCTCAAGGAAGACTGAGCCACCCAGGCACCCCTCAGCTGTGTCTTTAATGATAATATATTCAAGTTTTGTACACTTTGAGAACAATAACATTTTAAAAATCTTTTATATCATTCATCTCAATTGAACAGAAATTATTTGAAAATGATTACATTAGTGATTTCACTTAAATGAAAGCAAAGAGTGAATTTCTATGGAATAAATACGTAATAAGTTATGAATAACGTATGTCTCTACTTTGTTACAATATCACCAGCCAGCCAACAGAACACTCAAATATGAGAATAATAATTACATTCAATTGTCATGTATAGTTTGCTAATTTATAGTCATAAAAACCATAAGTTTACACATATTTTTCAATTTCATCATTATGAAGGCATTTGTCATGGTTAAGAGGAGAGAATATCCTACCTAACAGTTCTTAGTGGTATGGGGGCCCCCATTTGTGCCCTTACCCTAGGCCCCAATCATGCCAGGGCTGGGCCTATGTATGAAGATCTGGGGGAAGAGGCAGTTAACAGGTTCAAAGGCCCTGAAACAGTGAATGTTTGGCATGTTGGAGGGATATAAAGGTCAGCGTGACTGCAGCCTGGAAGGTAAGGTGGGCAGGGACTTCAGATCCTCCTCTAGTAGCAGTGAGAAACCACTGGAGATGAAGATGGTTCTGGAAGCCATAAAAGAGAATGATGTCCAGGGAGCACAAGAATAGAGGCAGGCACCCAACTGGGAAGTTGAAGCTTTAGTTCCAGCAAGATGACAGTGATTTTGACCTGAGTTCTCACAGTGAGAAGTGGTCAGACCAGGGCTATGTTTACAAATGGATTGCGTGTTAAAGATGAGGGAGGGAGAGAATGATTTCCAGGGCTTTGGTTTGAGCAGCTGGTGTGTGATGGCGGGAAGACCAGTGAGGGGCATGGGAAGGTAGAGAATACCTTGTATTTGGGACAGAAGTTCTGCTTTTGTACAAGTGCTGGCATTACTGATAACTAACCAAGTTGTAGAAATTTTACTAGCGTACCTTCTTACACTCTGTCCACAGGTCTCACACTGGGGGTTATTAGCTAGCTGCCATCAGAGCTGTCCCATTCTAGTTGCCCATCAACCACCGCTGCAAGGTTTTGACAGGATAGCTGAGGCCTCAAAATTCTCTGATTTTAAGGTAACAAAAGGGAGACCCAGAAATCTTTGAATTTTAAAAGACTTTTTAAAGATAGAAGAGGAATCCATCTGTAAAGATAGAAATATTGGCATGGCACTGCTCCAGTGGTCCACCACCCACCTTGCTAGCTAGCATCCTGACCCCGGTCCTTGTCTCCACACATACTTGGGGCACATTTACATCTGTGTCTTGTTTTCAGAATGAGCACATAGGAGGTGCTCAAATGTATCTTTGTCATATGAATGCATCAGTAGGGATTCTGTGCTGTGTTTTCTCCCGAGCTTTCTCTTATTTGCCAGACCCCAAATCTGATTGGCTTGGGTGCCAAGGAGGAGAGTCCTGGAGGACCCTTCACAACATTGTGCTTTAGTGCTTTAGACACCTCCTTTCATCCCCACAGCACCCTTGCAATCAGTATTGCAGATCTATGAGCTCTTATCCAAAAGCCAGGTATGCTGCAGGATTCCGATTGTTTTCAGATTTTAGGAAGCTAACTCTGCATATTATACCTTTTATTATATCAAACCCCCAGTGGGCAGGGAGAGGGGCACTTTGTAATTAAACAGAGAAACCCTTTTGCAGTGAAATGTAAGAATATTTACACTAAGTAGGAAAATATATAATAACTTCAGGTCACTTTAGGTCAGGTCTTGCTGCCAAGTGAGTTATGAAATGCTTCTGGTTTTCTGAGTGTGGGAGTTTGGAAATGTGGACAAGAGATTCTGGACCTGGGAAACCCTCACTTTTTGGATGAGGTAGCTGAGGTCCAGAGAGACGAAATAGCATGCCCAAGATCACACAGTACTAAGTAAGGCAAAGAGTCCGGATTAGGATACGGCTGCTCTTTCTAGGGCATAATTCCGGGCTGTCCTGTCTGCCCCTCAATGGAAAGGAGTAAATGGCAGCCACTCTTGGGGCTTAGCTCCAATACTGAAGACCAAGTTTGGGAAGAGTTTTCTTTCTGGAACAGCAATACCTCCATCTACTGGACAGATGCAAGAATGACATCAGACCCACTGGGAAAAATGAAGTTTATTGGACTGGTCATGGATTCTAAAGAAGAGCAGCTGAATTGTCTTTCTCTTCTCTATCCATGCATATCATATTTTAGGGAAAGAAAGCTGCTTCTACATTATCCCTACATATTCCATCCTTTAAAATAAAACAACAGGGGCGCTTAAGAGGCTCAGTCGGTTAAGTGTCAGACTTTTGATTTCAGCCCAGGTCTTGATCTCAAGATCATGAGTTCAAGTTTGGCTTTGGAACTGGGTGTGGCATCTGCTTAAGAAAAAAATTTTAAAATTCTAAAACAAAATAAAACAACAACAGCAATAATAATGAAACCTCTTCCACCACTCGCCAGGAATTCTAGAGTGAAAGTACCAGTGTCCATTCTCAATACTTCCAGAACATCGCTTCTAAAACTTGACATTCTCTTGCTTCAAACTTTTCGGTGGCTTCCATCAATTATGGAAGTGATTCCACAGGTCTTCTTGTTACCACACCTGCCATTCTAGCCATTCCCCACACCATTCACTCATTGTCTCAATGGGGTCCTTATAATATCTGTATTTCCCATTATAACACCTGGAACTGCCAACATTTATTTGTTTGCTTGCTTCCTCTGCCAGACTTTTGGTTTCTGCACCTTTCAGGGTACCCAGAATAAGTAGAAGTTTGATCATTTTTGAGAGTTGAAAAATCCGAGTGAAGTTATTACAATAGCTTAAGGTAATCAAACATTTATTAATTAAATGCGCACACAGTAATCAGACAGTAATTTGTTCCTAAGTTTCAGGATAATCACACTTTTAAAATCTTTTTCCCAAATATGAATTTTGATAGAAGACAGAATGGGAAAAGCTTGGGAACATTGGTTTTCTTAAGGAAAGCAGATTGTCAAAGAATCAAAATATGCAGAATAATTTGCTCCTGTAAGAAATGATTCTTTCCTTGAGTCTCCAGTATCATATTTTTCTTTTCTGAGTGTCTTGAGTTTCTCAAAATAAAACCTCAAAATGAATTAGCCAAGGAAATAAGAAACTTGACGTGGAATGCAGTGGAATACAGCACTTTGCAGGGTCGGATAGGTTACAAAATAAAACAGATACAGTTACTTTTTTTCCAGGTACGTGTATTGTTTTGCAATAGCTTTATTTAGATATCATTCATGGACCGTAAATTCACCTATTTAGAATATACAATTCAATGGTTTTTAGTATATTCACAAAGTTGTGCAACCGTTGCCACCATTAATTTTAGAACATTCTCCTCAGCCCCTAAAGAAACCCTGTAGTTTTTAAAAAAGATTTTATTTATTTGAGAGATAGTGAGTGAGAGGGAGAAAGTGCACAAGTGAGGGGCAGAGGCAGAGGGAGAGGAAGAAGCAGACTCTCCACTGAGCAGGGAGCCCAACGTGAGACTCAATCCCAGGACTCTCAGATCATGACCTGAGGCAAAGGCAGATGCTTAACCATCTGAGTCACCTAGGCACCCCAAAACCCTGTGGTTTTAACTATCAACCCCAGCAACACCACCTCCCCAGCCTTTGGCAACCACTTATTTACTGTCTCTTAAGATTTACCCATTCTGTATAGGTCACCTAAGTGAAATCATATCCTATGTGGTGTTTTATGTCTGGTTGCTTTTGCTCAGCCTAGTATATTCAGAGTTCACCCAGGCTGTAGCATGTGTCAGGACTTATTTCTTTTTATGAATATTATTCTATTGTTATAGCTATATCAACTTTGTTTATCCACTCATTAGTTAAACATTTGGGTCGTTTCCATCAGCAGCTATAATGCATACTGCTGATGTAAATACTCGTGTACGGATTTCTGTGTGGACACGTTTTCAGTTCTCTCCGGTATATACCTAGGAGTAGAATTGTTGCATCCAATGCTACAGATATGTTTCTTTCCTCCCCCTACTAGATTACAAACATCCCCAGGGCAGAGTTTGAGGCATTTGTCTCCTGGCCCAGACCATGTACATGGACATTCATTAAATGTTCATTGCCTGGAATGAATAAGTGGATGATATTTGCAGTTCTAACATGGAGCATGAGGATTTGGACGACTGGACAGACAGCATGAATAAAATGAATCTTTTCAAAAAACTCAAATCATGAAAATTCTTTTTTTTTAATTACAGGCAATCTTGACAATGACAAGTAGAATTGCAAAATATACTTCTCAGAACCCCAGCATCCCTTCTGTAAAATGAGAGAAACTGTATCTTATGGAGTTGTTGTCTTAAAATTGTTTTCCATCTGAGGAGACCTCAAATGGCTGGCACCCAAACTAACACTATATAGCTGGTTAAATTCAGTATGATCTCTCACCTACAAACCAATCCCAGCTTCGGCCTTTTGTGAAATCTTGTCTAGCTTTAACCTTGAAAAGATGGGGTTTTCATTTCACCTTCAGCTCTGTCTTTTGCTGCCCATAAAATTATTAGGCATCTGTCTACATTCATGATATCAAAGCTGTTAGTTTAGCAAGCGGAAAGAGGTGACTGACTAAGCTAGTGACTCTTGCTCTCAGGTAAGAATCAGAAATGCCGATCTTGAAACGGGAGGCGGAGCAGAGCTGCCTGGGAGCGACCGAGCGGGCCACCGCTGCTGCCATGAACCCCAAATATGACTACCTTTTTAAGCTGCTTTTGATTGGTGATTCGGGTATGGGCCAGTCATGCCTGCTTCTGCAGTTTGCTGATGACACATACACGGAGAGCTACATCAGCACCATCAGGGTGGACTTCAAGATCCAAACCAACTAGCTGGATGGCAAAACCATCAAACTTCAGATCTGGGACACAGCTGGTCAGGAGCGGTTCCAGACCATCACTTCCAGCTACTGCTGGGGGGCTCATGGCATTATTGTGGTGTATGATGTCACCGACTAGGCCAACGTGAAGCAGTGGCTACCTGAGACTGAACGCTATGCCAGTGAGAACATCAATAAACTCCTGGTAGGCAATAAGAGCGATCTCACCATCAAGAAGGTGGTGGACAACACCACAGCCAAGGAGATCGCAGATTCTCTGGGCATCCCCTTCCTGGAAACAAGTGCCAAGGATGCTGCCAATGTTGAGCAGGCATTCGTGACCATGGCTGCTGAGATCAAGAAGCGGATGGGGCCTGGGGCAGCCTCAGGGGGTGAGCGGCCCAATCTCAAGATCAACAGCACCCCTGTGATGCCAGCTGGTGGCGGCTATTCTAGGAGGGGCACCTAGGGTGGGACAGGAGGGGGCACCTTCTCCAGATGATGCTTCTGGAGGGGACAGGAGGTGCCCCCCTCTCCTGGGGCATTTGAGTCTGCGGCTTTGGGGTGTCCTGGGCTCCCCATCTCCCTCTAGCCCATCTGCCTGCTGCCCTGAGCCCTGGTTTTGTCAAGGTCCTCAAGGGAGGATACCCAGGACCTTTGACTGGGGTGGGGATGTGAGCTTGCTCTGCTGCTGCCTCTAAGTAACTTTAAAAGATACCCCACCACACACCTTTCTTTGAGATGAGGGCTCCTCTTTCCCTCCTTTGCCCCCCTATGTATGCTCAGTGGGTTTCTCTCATCCTTTTCCATCTCCACCCCATCTCTTCCCCAAGAGCTGGGAGCCTCCCTGGCCTCTATAGTCCCTGGCTGCAGTCAGCGTCAGGGGCCAGGAATGGGACCAGGGGATCCAGGACTCAGGATCCAGGGTCCTGGGCTGGACCTCAGGAAGGGCATGGGGGCCACAGGGGCCCAGCAGCCCACCTTTTCCTCTCCTCCCTGACTCTCCTCCCTGCCCCTTCCATACTCACAGCTCCAGCTGTCCAGCTGCAGTGGAGTCTGAGCACATCTAGAGCAGATGGGCGGGCAGCCATGCTGGGCCTGTGGCTTGAGCCCAGAGGGAGCCTACTCCTGCCACCCCCTGCCATGCCAGAGCCAGGCCCATGTGCTGCCTGTCCACCGTGCCCCTTTGTCCTCAAGGCAGGCAAAGGCGGAAGGCCCACTGTGCTAGAGGCCGGGCATCAGCCTTAACCCTCACTCTGCCAGCACCTCTTCCCTTTCCCTGAGGCAACACATCTGGCTTATTTTCTTCCTTCTGTTTGGAGCCTATGAAGGCAGGTCCTCATACCCTGTCACTATTTCTCCTCTGGGGAATGTGGGTGCAAATCCAGGGTTGGGGGCCTCTCCCCTCACCCCCTCCCACCCAAGATCCTAGCCCCATGCCCTCTGGCATAGCTTCTTCCTGCAGAAAAACAAACTTTTGGTCTCAACCTGAGAAGCCATGTCCCTTATGCTATCTCTTGTCTGTCCCACCTGTGCCCTGCCCTCCAGCTTGTATTTAAGTCCCTGCGGTGCCCCTCACTCCCAGGTTCCCCTCTGGTGTCATGTCAGGCATTTTGCAAGGAAAAGCCACTTGGGGAAAGACAAAGGACAAAAAATAAATTTCCACTGGCCCTTGGGTGAGCTGAGGGTTTTTGCAAGGGGGGAAAAAAAGAATTAGAAATGCCACCCTACTGGGGTACCTTGGGTGGCACAGTTTAGTTAAGCATCTGACTCTTGGTTTCAGTTGGGTCTGATCTCAGGGTCATGAGATGGAGCCCCCGCATGGGAGTCCAAGCTCAGTGCAGAATCTGCTTGAGTTTCTCCCTCCCTCTGCCCCTATGCCCCGCTCTATCACTCTCTTTTTCTCTCTCAAATAAATATTTTTTAAATGCCACTCCACCAGTTCTGCTTGGCAACATTCCCCCATCTCTGTGGTGAGTTGTGTCCACCACGCTGCACACTCCATATCTGGGGAATTAGACTCTTGCCCTCATTGAGGGGCATGGTCAGTCTTTTTAGAACATAGTTTGTCTATTGTTTAGATGTCAAATAGACTCAGTCTGTCTATGTCCTTTCAGAGTGTGATTCTTGAGGTCATTTGGGGATAAAAACCAAGTGAGGGAGTATAGTATATTACATATACTGTTATGTTAAGAAACAAAATGGGCAACTAGTTAAATACTTTAATGATGGGTTAAATTTTGCTGATTATGATTATTTCCACACAAAACCAAAATTGAAATGACAGACTCTCCAAATTTCAGAATATGAACACATTTTAATTACTTTCGAGTTTAGGTACAAAACTCAAGCTAGGAATAGACAAAAAATCACCTACGTTAGTCTCGCTTTGCTGACTGGATAACAATATGTGATTAATACATCAACTCAAAAATCTAAAAATTGCTACCCTCAGCCTATGTATTATTTTTATAAATGAAAGAGAGTTCTAGAACATTTGAAATTTTCTAACCTCATGAACTGGCTCCCCCCAAATTATTCTTATCTTGCTTACACTATTAATTTGTTTATTACTCCCCTTCTTTTAATAAACAGAGCAGAGGGGATGTCCTCATTTCCTGTTTGTGAGCAAATCCCCAATTAGCACTGTGAGAACTACTGAGTTTTATTGCAAGACTCAACAAGACTCTAAAGGTTCCCAATTTGTGGTGGCATTTGAGAATTCACAGATGTGCCGCCCTCTGGGCGATTACCAACAGCTGAATCTTACAATGGCTTCTCACCCCAATGCACCCCCACCCACGGCCTCCAAGAATCACAACCAGCACACTTGCAGCCCCATCCCTGAGGGGCTGAGGACACGGTTTGTTATGTGCAACCAGACTCTCTTGGGAAAGGTAGCCGTGTCTGTGTCACCATCATAGAAAGACCTAGAACTAAGTGAGGGCTTTGAAGACCAGCCTTCCCGCTCTTTACCACACTTCTTGCACCCTACACTGTGAGTGGAGATGTGAGCAGGGACAAGGCTGACCTAGACCAGAGTTTAAGGACAGTTTCACTGTAATCTTTTACCAGTTATTACCGTTGTTGTTTTTCCATTAGAAGAGAGGGGAAAAACAGTCAAGAGAAATATGGGTGTGTATAGTTCTTGAAATC